>NC_084711.1:15492900-16129799 GCF_033807575.1 Cydia pomonella
AAGTAGTAAGTAAGTAAACGTCCCAGAACACCAAACCAGGTGAGAAAAATAAAAAATCGCAATGAGTGGCGATACGATTTTAAGTCGACACGAGTTTCGAATTAACTATTCGCAAATGTATTACAATACATATGGCCCTTAAAATGTTCGATATAGTTACGTAATGTGCTAATTATCGCACTAGTGCGGTAAAGTAGCTCCATATGTACTGTAAAATAAGTAACAATATATATTTAACCATTGTGACACATGTGTACCTATATATTTGACCATTTTGATGCTGACTGAAACGACTGTAACTGTAGCCTCGGTTATCACTATCAGTATTGTTATTTACTATGCGTCCGCTGTAAAAGAAAATTAAAGGTACTAAAGGCGCTAATAAGGTCTAATAGTAGTAATAATACTCATACCTATTACATTTTTTATAAAAACAAACACATTTGAAAAAGTAGTCGATAAAGCAGTTAAACATCGATAGATTATTAATATGTTGTAACATGACATCACTATTTTTGTTCGCACATAGACAATTTACGCACACACTTGCATTTCATTTTTGGTCACACTTTTAAAGTTTGACAGTCGTTCTATACTATCCTATTTCTATGGTACTACTCTACGAAACTCGCACGAATCGAGACGAGCTGCTCCGAAATCGGACAAATACATAAGCAGCTGTTTATAGTAATCTGTATGTATCATTGATGTACGTAATAGGGGTAGATGAGGTACCAGGCGGTCGATCGTGAGCCACAAAATATAGGTTCCGGGACCTATATTGAATTAGTCGTATGGGTGACGCTGAAGTGTCAACATTGTCATCAAATTCGATAAAATATTGCCAAAGAATGCCGTGTTGCGCCTTTTTCCAGTGCTTCAATAGCTCCAAGCACAAAAACAAAGCTCACGGTATCACTTTTCATTCGTAAGTACTATTATAACATTTGAAAACATATTTTTTTCTAAATAAAATTAAAAATTTCCTTGTTATTGAGTGAGCGCGACAGCTAAATAATGCATTACCCATGTGAGAAACACGTTTATCCGAGTGTCAAGTAGGCATGCCCGCTTCATGCAGTGCATGCATGCCCGAGTCAGCAATTTTTTTTATAAATAATGCAACTTTTTAAATCATGTGCTCCTATTCCTTGAAACTATAGAATGTAACCGGTTTTTATTTTAATATAAGGTCACTGTGGGCAAGACCGTCTACAAGGCAAGTCCGTCAACACATTATAACTTTTGAATTAGAAAGCGTTTGCCGCTTTGGCGTCGAGTTTATAAGTCAGTTTTTCGTGCTAGTTCCCTCACTCTAAAACAGGCGAAGGCGCTTATTCCCATGACTTACAACTTGTCCAATATAAGTGAATCCGTATACGTATCGTAACTATGAATAAACAAGGTTCACACTTTTATATTGGTTATCTTGAGTCGTGCGCTCGGTGAACGATTGGAATATATAAATACCAGTAGTAACTACGAATTACCAGTGTTTACATTATCTCTTGTCAAGCGTACTTGTCTTTTCCGAAAAACCATCAGAAGTGAAACCTCGAGATCCCTATCAACTGAGATCATATCGTTATACTGGTTTACTGGTGGTTGGTTATGGTGGTATTAATATCAAAGAAAAAGAAATACTGCATAAATAAAATAAATAAATAATTATAATTGCATAAGTTGATACAAAATTCTATGCAATAGCTTTACCGCGGCAGTCCCCGAGTGCCACACGTCTTTTTTTGTCATTAAATCAATTAATAAGATCAGTATAATCTTTCAGACTACCTTCATATTCATAGATAGTACAAAAACATGAGAAAAATAATACAAAATCATTTTTTTACACACACGACGAAAACTAACGCACCGCAATGTCCGCAATTCAATACACACTGCGTGCACAAACCTGCACTTACCTGTTCCGGCCCATCCGCTCAATAAAGCTCATGCCACTGGTGAAATTTTATATTTATTTTGGGCATACTCAATTTTCCTTTAAAGCGAGGCTCTTTTATTTCATTTTACTAAAAAAATTAGGTTATTTCGAGAGCTTTTGACAGCTCTGGTTCAGAAATAAAATAAACATTAAATATTATTGTTCGTATCATCAGGACATGACACGCGCTTTGATGTAAAGGATAAGAAGAAAGATCCATTTACCTGTATAATCCTTGTTTAGGTACATTTGTCTTCTATTTTTATGGTGCGTACTTATAACATTTGTCTGTGTACGACCCAAATAAGCATCTTCCTCGCGTTTTCCCGGCACTTTGATATGGCTCATGGGAGCCTGGGTTCCGCTTGGCAACCAATCCCTAGAATTAGCGAAGACACTAGTTTTTACGAAAGCGACTGTCATCTGACCTTTCAACCCAGTAAACATGTGTCCAGTTTTCTCACGATGTTTTCCTTCACCGAAAAGCGACTGGTAAATATAGAATTATACGTACATAAGTTCCGAAAAACTCATTGGCACGAGCCGGAGTTTGAAGCTGCTACCTCCTGATTGCAAGTCGCACGCCCTTACTGCTAGGCCACCACCGCTTGTACGATCCAAATTAGCATTAAGTGATTTTTTAGGAAAAAATGGATTCCGTACCCTAGTGGTATAGGGCGTCTGTTTATCCAACCGTCTTTCACAGTGAGAGTCAGAATGGCGGGTGTACCTAAATAAAATCAAATGAAAAGCATACCATATTTTTGTACCTAATTTGTACTATTTAGTACCTCGTTTAAAAAAAATTGTACCTCACGGTACGTAAAGTTATCATCAAAAAACAGGTCACCCGCCATCCTGACAGTCAGAATGGCGGGTGTACTTTATTACGCTATGTTCCCGTGGTTATTGATAAATTCTATAAAAGCCAAATTTTTGTACCTTTTTTGTACCTTCATATTCAATTATAATATGAGTCATTTTATTTGTGCTTTCCAAGTTTTACTCATTTTATATTTTGCTTGCTATTATAATTTTGCAGGCGTTATAATTTTTCAAGTTATCGATTTAATTTTTAAGAAAAAACGCTAAGGTACAATTATTTTTATTGCGCCAGGATTTAGTACCTTTAATGTTTAATCTGTTAAGTTCAAATAACTCAGAAAATCATGTCTTAAAAATGATTTTTCTTAGGAAGATTTCTTTGAATTTGCGCCTAGCCTTTTTTAACGCTAAGGTACAATTGTTTTAATTACGCCAGGATTTAGTACCTTTAATGTTTAATCTGTTAAGTTCTAATAGCTCAGAAAATCATGTCTTAAAAATGATTTTTCTTACGAAGATTTCTTTGAATTGGAGCCTAACCTTTTTTAAGACATGATTTACTGAGTTATTTGAACTTAACAGATTAAACATTAAAGGTACTAAATCCTGGCGTAATAAAAATAATTGTACCTTAGCGTTTTTTCTTAAAAATGAAATCGATAATTTGAAAAATTATAACGCCTGCAAAATTGTAATAGCAAGCAAAATATAAAATGAGTAAAACTTGGAAAACAAAAATAAAATGATTCGTATTATTATTGAATATGAAGGTACAAAAAAGGTACAAAAATTTGGCTTTTATAGAATTTATCAATTACCACGGGAACATAGCGTAATAAAGTACACCCGCCATTCTGACTGTCAGGATGGCGGGTGACCTGTTTTTTGGTGATAACTTTAAGTACCGTGAGGTACAATTTTTTTTAAAGGAGGTACTAAATAGTACAAATTAGGTACAAAAATATGGTATGGTTTTCATTTAATTTTATTTAGGTACACCCGCCATTCTGACTCTCACCTTTCACAGCCTCACAAGTTTCACAACCAATTTGCTCTCTATATGGACCTATAAATATCTACGGATAAGCCTATATAGGGCAGGATGATGTTTCGGATCGACACAGTTGGCTTTCACAAGATTTTACAAGCACCTTCGTCGCCTGGCCGGATGATTTTAGACTTTTTCCTAGATACAGTTAAGCACTTTTTTATGTTTGCAAATTCCTGACAAGCTGTTGAAATAGCTTAAACTTGCTTTATTTTAACAAAGACCCTCTGTTAAGTAATCAATCTTAGCTGTTCCCAGGTGGCATAGGTGATGGTAGGTGGCAAATACTCCAAAAGCGTGAGAAATAAAAGCTTCGTATTACGTAGAGGTATGATTACGTAAAATAACACGGATCGTACACGTTATCATAATGTGATAGTGATATATCTTAAAGCTTAGAAGTACCTATTTGTATAATCGAGGAGATATAAGTATAGTCAGGAACATAAATATGTATGCAGTGTAACCTGTAAATCTATGAAATGTACCCGGCTGGTTACATAATACCTAGGGATGTACTAAAGGAAAGAAAACACAAGAGTTCACTTGATAGTTGTTTTATTTCTTCTTTCAAAACTCCTACATACCCTAAAAATTCAACTTCTAGCTCAAACTGCTAACGGTAGAGCTGTTGGTTCATTCATATCTGTATTATTACACTATAGGATAAATCACCAACAAACTAGTTGTTTAATTAATTTATTCTGGTAATTATTATATGAAAAGTTACACCTAAGCATTAAATTTGGCGAGCAACACTGTCCATCAAACCTCAGTAAACCTTGATTATGATATTAAAATTATTCATTATAAATGTGACAAAAGCAAAAGGTTACCGATCTATGACAATGACAAAACATGGACAAAACTTGTTCTACAAGTAAACTATGAGCTTCTTAAGGGCTACCAAAGGGATTTCTAAGGGTTTTCAAAGGGTTTCCTAAGGTTTCCAAAGGGCCAACACATACCTGCTGCCACAGACGATGATTATTCCTCCGAATTAACTCCTCTGCATTCCGCCTGACGAACAAGACAGACGACAGAAAAGTCTGCTGCAGTCAAAAATAGCATTTGGGTTGGAACTTGTAACAATGGCCGTGAAGGCGTCCCGAACTGGACGAAGAGAAGACCCGTCTCTTACATCAGCCTGCCACGCTCAAGGGCACGCTCCTCTTTCCTCAGCAACTTGGCAAAGGAAAGCAACATTTGCCTCGACCTATTAAAATCCAGAAACCAAATTCTGAATCTCCGGAACTATATACTCGTATGGCTACAATAAATTTCCACGCTGAGTTTTATAAATATCTATTTTAATTTTTGTCCCAATCAGTATTCTGACACTAACCCATGCCGTCTTTTCTTCTCCTTCTTTTTTTCCCTACATTTCAAATTTAGTGCTTTTTTCAGCCAGAACTGTGTGTTGTCAGTCAAATTGTGCTACCTTTTAAAACATGTAGGTTTCATTACCTAACGACACAATATCCAGGAAAAAAAAGCTGAAATACAACTATTTATATTTGTAACTAAACTAATTAAATTCAATCATGTTTCATATTTCTAAAAAAAAATATAACACAAAGAGAAATAAAAAGAAACAACGAAGTTACGCTAACACCACTAGATGGCGCTATGTGACAGCAGGGGTGCTAAGATAATAGTTTTGCTGACTGTACATTCGTGTAACAATCAGAACCCCTAGTGTAAATTTATTCGATAGCGTGACGTGACTTACGTGTTTGCGGTAAGTCTCATTTTGTATGGGTTTTAGAAACAGCGCGCCAAGCGGGACGTTTTGGAAACTCAAAATCCCATAATACACTAGGGGTACAGTAGTTAGACTCACAGGACGATGTGTACTTGGTTACTGCAACACCGTTTACTAGTTTACCAATGACTAGATTGTATACGTTATAACAGCTAGACAATTTCTTTTTTGATAATTATTAGATTTTTTTACATTATTATTTTAATTGACTTTTGAAATATCCATAACAGCTAGTGCATAAGATTAGCAAAAACTTCCCATATTTTATAGTCATTTGGGGCCAGCTTTTGTAAATAAATCTGCTGAAAATCTGACCAACGGCTGCAACGTCAAGTACCTCCCGAGCACGGCAAGCTCGACGCCTGACGCAAGGTGCAGTTTCAGGTGCACATTTGTACAACGTCTGGTCTGAGCCCCCACAATGATATTACCTGCTGTAAAAATGAATGATTTTGATTAGTAAAAATATCTAAACTATCCAATACTGTCTGGTACTGGAATAAAAGACAATAAAGTTGAGACACTTTTCTTTTTATAAGTAGTCCGTGTCATCCATGCAGCGCATGCCGCGCAGTGCGGAAGGTGGAGGTAAGGAAATAAATCTCCATGTACCAAAAAGTGTCATCAAAAAACCATAAATAAGTGGCGCTACAATACCTAGAATACATGAACAAAAAAATCAAATCATAGACAGCGCACTTCACTCCGTCAATAGCGCCTAGGTTCTTTGCTACTCTAGCGCTACTCTGGAGAGATTTGGAACTATTATTTATAGCTGACAGCAGGACACTTTTGCAACAGTTCTACCATAAGAGATGTCACTCCTCTTAATTCCACACTCCATACCGCGCAGATTTGTCAAATCTAACCTATAATAAAATGTTATTATGTTGTCATGACAATACGAGTCAAGGCACGCGTCTTTGTGAATGACACGATCTATACAACTGTCATCATATCTGAGCAGTATCACTCCAATAGCAAGCATTGCTGAGATTTTCGACGATGTCTTACTTACTTACTGCTGTGGCGCAACGACCCGAAGTGGATCTTGGCCTCCGATACGAAAGACCGCCATGCTTCTCTGTCCAAAGCCGTTTCTGTCCAGTCGACGGCGCCGAGTTCGCTAAGGTCTTTTTGCATTTTATCTCTCCAGCGGTACCTAGGGCGTCCAGGTGGTTTTCGCCTATTTGGAACTCCAGAGTACGCCCTCCAGACTGCACGATCCTCGGCCATCCGGACTACGTGCCCGAGCCATCGGAGTCTGGCGGCTTTCGTTTCCCCAATGATGTTCGGCTCGGTCAACAGATCCATAAATACGCTCGTCGTTTACGTAGGTATATTTGTAAGATGAGATCACATTACACTGGTAACTTGAGAACTCGACTTGCTCGCGCTCGCTTAGCCAATGATAATAAAGCTCAGAGGGCCATTTCGAACGACCACTTTGACATCAAAATTATATCTAAATGATGTCATTGTTACCATACATGTATTGGCGCGTAGGGACATTATTAAGATATCATTTTGATGTCAAATGTAAGATTGAATTGGCCTCCAGAATGATGGATTAATTTATGTCACCATTCCTCACGCTTATTCTGTGTATTACGTGTCTTTCATGTCACCCGGATCGTAATGAAAGATGAAAGCATCGGGAATGGAAATAAGTAGATTAATTGTACCTGGAACCTAATTTACTGGTTCGTCTTCTAAATAATCTAGCGAGATGTTAAATGCATAAATACATACATTTATCAAATAATTATAATATTTGTTATTTTTTTTGTTAGGTTGAACTAGGAGTTTTGTGCCTTTGTTGCAAAATATATTGATGGTTTTACAATATATTGATCACATCAATTTCTAGGTTCTTAAATCAGGTAATACCTACGTAAGGCAAAAATTTTTGCGCTCTATTGTTTGAAATTAAGATTGAAGTTGGCAACTACTGAGTACTGAGCCAGTGTTCAGCATTGGGACATTTACGTTGTGCAACTAAAATTTGGTATTAATTATAACTGCATTACTAACTATATTACTTCAGTAAAGAAAAATAAGTAAGTATTTAGAAACAAAAAAGGCAATTGTAAACTATGCAGTTCAACTGTATAAGTATTTAAGGACCCTCACTGGGACTCAAGAACTTATACTACTTTGCCACAAAGTTAGGTATTACTCGTAATATATTGAGTAAGAAATGAAAAATGATAATACACTAGAAAATTATTCGGGATCTTATATAATAACCGTTATCTCCTAATATACATTTATTATCATATTCATGTGTTCATTACCAATTCTCCTTATTACATCCGTTAATATGTACAATACAATACAATACAAATACTCTTTATTGCACACCTTAATACAGAAACAGTACAAATAATACAACACATAAAGAAGAGGTAAACAACAGGCGGTCTTATGGCTAAACTGACTGACTGACTGGTTCACATACAACATACTCGTACAAGCCACATGGTGACATATACAAGCAACTTCTGCGAGTTTGTCTGCGAGGAACTTATTAATGTAGCAGTGTATTACCCACATACAAACTCCTTATTTTAATCAATCAGTGGATGGTTTCCGGGTGATAAACTTTAGCATGTTTTGCTAATGCAGGTTTTATTCATATGTTTGTAAATCCCTTAAAGGGATATGTTCGCTTTTGTACTGCCTATCCTGTGCCATATTAATGATTTGTACAATAAAGAGTTTGAAATGTACATACATATATGTATACATATACATGCACTATTGAGCAATTCATTTTCATATTCATATTTATTAATAATGTACACGTACCTACATTACGTCAAAATAACAATTTGTGAAATAATAACTAGGCGAATTTTAATAAATAGCAACATCTTATTAATCATGTGAAAATTATTCGCAAATGTTTTTAAGAAAGTTTAAATTAAAAACTGTAGTATTTTACTAGGTTCTACATTTCCAATACCTATTTCATTAATGTCATAAAAGGCGTTGTCTATTAGGCATTTTTTAATTTATTATAAAATGAATTATGATATGATATAGCGGCTATTTGTTCAGGAACAGCATTATAAGATTTTGGGCCCATAGCACAAGTCGTTTTGATAGATTTGGTAGGTCTGAATCTGGATGTTTCGAGTATACCTCTATAACTGTTCCTTAAACATGTGCGGGAATGTGTCAATGTTGGTTCTTACGAACTTCACGATATTGAAAATGTACAGCGATGTAAACATATACCTAAACATTAATTAGGATTCTGAAGTAAATCTGTTATCACATATACCTACAAGAACGACATTAGTATAGTCTTTTACCTATACTTACGTTACTTATTTCCAAAACCGTTCATGAGCATGAGTTAACGAACAGCAAAATAGTCATTCACATGATCTTTGATATCAATATATTTCCTTCCAGTATAACTCAGAAACTTGCTTTAAGTTTTAATAAATATTTATAGTAAATACTTATATATGTATTATACCATCGGCCCGATTCGATTTTTCTTGTGAGAGCGCTCTTAAGATACGTCAAATTATTATTAGGCCTAGATACGTTATGGATCGGATATGTCAAGTTTGTTTCTTCAAACAAAAACTTCACTTTTCACACTGACATCCGATCCATATCGTATATCATATCGAACGTATAATCGGTATAATATTTGACGTATCTTAGAGTTTGAATAGGGCCGTATGCCTACTAGTGTTGGTTAAGACTCAAGTCCTTTGAGTCCTATGCTTTAAGACTCGACTCAGTTTTTCACTCTCATAATTAAGATGAAACTCTAGTTCTTTTCAACTTATTAGAGACTCGAGACTTTTGTAGAGACTTGAGTCCTTTTCGGAGAACTTGTATTTTTTTACAAATAACTTCGAAATGCGTTGTCTTTTGTATATAACATAAATCATCCAATAACGCCTATTTACTTTACTGTTGTTTAAGTAAAACCTATAAAATTGTTGACCGAGTCTTTATCCTCCTTGAGAGAGACTCAAGGAGGATAAAGACTTGAGACTAAGACTCCTTTTGAGTTGCGTTTAAAAGAGACTCGATAAAGGACTCTACTCGGGACTCAAAAGACTCAGAAGTTTTTCAAGCTCCGAGTCTCGTAAAAACAAGTTGAGTTCTTCAATTTAAACTCAAAAGACTCGAGTTGCTACCGACACTAATTGTCTACTCGAATTTAAAGTAGGGGAGAGCGGGGACAATCGTAACACTTTATACTTTAACTTTATTTTATGGTTAACCGTCATTATTTTTATGAAATTTTTACATTAGTTCATGTTTTGTACATTTGTATCTTGATTTACCTTATTACTGTGCATTTAGAATGCATTACAGTGCCTTTAAAAAAAATCGCCTCTTGTTACTTGTGACCTCGTTGGCGGGCTGAAAGTAACACGTTTTGTGGGTCGAAAATAACAAGACAAGGAGGTTTGTAATTAATACAACATGACATATTTAATAAAAAAAAATATGTAACATATTTATTTATTTATTTATCAATAACTTAATAATTTATTTGCATTTTATCTGCTTAAGCATTATATTATATTGTATCAAAACAAAGCATTAATCACAAATATGGCACACATCAATAAAACTGTGCAATCAATTGAATTAAGAATCAAAATGGAAATATTCAGATTAATATATTAATAAATGCTTTTAATATAACGTAAACATTAAATGACTAAACGTCAAAAAACATACTTTTGATTCGTAAAATCACCTTTCGTCCTCTTACACAACCTAACAGTGCGTGGCGGAGGGTGCCACCGGCTATCACCTGATGGCATCGAAGCGGTGTTTTGACTACTGGCTAAGCCTACAGAGCAATTGTTACTTTCGACCTGCTGTTACATTTGTCCCCGCTCTACCCTACGCAAATTTGTATTCCAGTATCACTGAAATGAAGAATCATTTGGAAAATCGTAACGTATTCAACATCGTAATCGGTTCAGGTACCTCCACCCGGGAGGATATTCGGATATTTAAAATATTTATCAAAAAACAGACAGTATACAGTAACTACACGTTTTTTTATATTCCTCGATAAAATAAATCAGCGCCGCCTCGCTTGTTTAAACTTAACTACGTATTTTTAAATCCATCATTGTGTATCGGTCGATAGGTTCTGGAGACAAATGGGATCAATGCAATAATTCGTGTGCTCACACAGACAAACACAGATAGAGATAGCCTTTCACTCACAGCTTTTTTTTAATCTCATAATAAAATTTTAAAGTCTCCGTTCCGTCGGGGATAAAATACCATTAAAATAGTAATTCATGACTATAGTCAAGTGCACCGACGGGCTTATGATAATAGGTACTGTCAGACCAGAGCCTAGCAAGGACTAGAAATTATATCGTTTTATTGCAGAGTTCCGTTTGGTTTGGTCAACTCCTCACAAATTGAGAACATTAGGACTTTATTTTGCCAAAAATGGGACCAATCCAATCGGACCAAGTGTGCATATATTTTGAAATGAAAATCAAATATGTACATTAAAAATAATAATTTGTTAATATTTTTTTCACTTTTCTGTACTCAAATGGTGATGGAAAAGGGACGCACAATGTTTAGTATCAAATCGACATATTATCAAAAAAATCTGAATACTTCTTAGGAATCCTTCAACGATCCGAGACGTAAAACACCCAAACGTCAATGCCTTGTTTCTTATTTGAATTCCAACGGCACTCTGTCTCATACATGTCTCAGCCACCAGCCCTCGATATTGGCAAACAACCTCTGCGAAAGCAGATTGTGCTTAGAATAACAATATTTGCACTCATTATATTATGCGGAAACATTTAAGGTACACAGTGTTGCTTTGACAGGTGCGCCAATAGTCAGCGATGAAATATAGCTTATGTTTTCGATATTTCGACGCTGTGCCTCGGTGAAAATTAAAGGTGAAACAACGAAATTTGACTCTCCCATTTTGTTTTCTTTCGACTTAAAAAAGTGGTTAACCGCTTCTCTGTATTTGAAATTTTGTTTTAATTTATTCGAGAAATTTAGAATACGGCGGCGGCAATTCTAACGTTAAAGATGACGGTCTTTTCTGCGAATTTGTAATAAAGGAGAGGAAAATATAGCTACTTAAATAGTAGGTTTATTCAGATTCTTTTTGAATTACAATGGATTGAAATTAAAATGTTTCTGAAAATCATGATTTTATATTATCCTTATTACTCTTGTATTTTTATTCAGACATTCTTATAAAGATAATTTATTTCCTCCTTATTATTACCTATCTCCCTCATTGGCAACGTTATATCATCAGGAGATTCTTACTTGCCAACTGAAACGCACCACTTCACTACGATTCTTTGCAGCTGGTGTATTTTGTACACACAAATACACTGTGGCAAATAAATATACGTTTTATATGTCGTTGACATAAATGAACTATCAAGTAACTATAACGGCAAAATACTGTCATGTGGCGGCAGAGTCATGCACTTAGCCACAAGCTAGCTAACAGTTTCCAGACCCAAAATTATGCAATGATAATGCACAAGAGACTGACTGGGGTGAATTATTCTTGGAAATGAATAAAATAGAACAGAAATACTCGTATACTTATTCAATAAAGCCTTTACATACAAAACATAATACTTATTAGTAATAGCAGAATTGTGTTCAGGTATACATAATATACCTATAGGTACTTACATGTACATAAACCCATGGAACAGAAGTATTCACCATGATGTTGCAATGTTGAATCGAATAAAGCACTTAGCAGGTAGGTACCTGTGTTCTATGATCTATCGCTCCTCGGTGTTTGTCAACCTAGAACGTTCTTTAATTGCTATGAGCTGAACTAACAGACGACCTAATTGAAAGTGCCATCTAGCATCTTTTGAATCAGAAATTTAAAAAAGAACTGTTTTTACTGAATAACTAGCGACCCGTCCCGGCTTCGCACGAGTAGTAAAAGCGTGTTTTTCCGACACATTGTCATCAAGCAAACTCATTTAGGAAACATTGTCATCTTTCAACTAATTTACACAAAACTTTAACAAATTATACGTTTAAATCTTTCTCAAGAATCACTCCATTGATAAGTAAAAACCATATGAAAATACTTTCTTTTCTTCCAATCCTTTTGAGTTGATTGTGAACATCCAGACAGCGGGGGACTTTGTTTTATAAGATGTAGATAGGACAAGCTTATTGAATGCTACGTTTTAAATTAAAGTACAATGTTTTGTTAGTAGTTTGCTTTTTAAGAACAATAATAGAATTATAATTGAGGTATGATAGCTACCTATTTAAATTTAAATTAACAAAGGTGAATCACTACATTATTGTGACCCCTGATATCAAATACATATAAGTACGTTTAAATATCTAATACCTATCTCAATGCCTACCGTGAACCACGTTCGACGTGTTGCCTCTCTGTCGCACTTTTAAATTTTTTACGTATATGTGACAGGGAGGTAACACGTCGCGGTAGGCCTTCTGATCTATGTGCTCATGTAAATTTCACAACATGTAACGTAGGTAATATTATTTTATATTTATAATTAATTACCAATTAATTTAATTAATTACCAATACATTCATTAATTCATTATGCACAACAATCAGTTATATTATTTTAGATTGGAAATTATCGACATGAGTTACCTGCTTAGTTATCAAACGACATAATTAGTGATTCTAGCTCCGATAATTAGTCAACCCTTATTTAATACATAATATCTCAGATTATTCCAAAAATCATTAGTGCACCTGTAGGTGTATGGTGTAGGTTAGATATGTATATCTAATTGCGAAATATAATAAATGTTTGGTTAAGATACAGCGAATTTAATTACCTTGGTAAGTGACGCATCATTACCAGGATCCGGTGCAGCAGCGCAATACCACGAACTCATCAAGGCGACAGCTGGAAATGTGGTCATCATTCCCGATCTCATCCTTCGAATTTTACAATAATTGAAATATGAGCCTTGTTTTGAAATCTTAAGGGTTGCTTTTGCGATAAATATGTATCATCTGATCCGATATTATTAAAGTTAGTAATGAAAATGCGGTTTTCACTTCAAATACAATCAGGCGACGCGCCCTGTAATTTGCTACAGCGGCCGGATTCAATAAGAGACGTAAAATAGATTCGTATTACTTATTTCTCAGCTCAGCCAGATCTCAGAGCAACCTGATGAAGGTTGTCAAGCTCGATCGTTGCTGTTAGAGGGTTCTCTCTTTTTTTTTCCCATAAAAAAATTGAAGACGTAATAACTCCTCTCAATTTGTTTTGGTTCTACGGGTCAAATTGATTCAAAGGCCTAAAGATCAATTTATCATTCAGATTTTTGGGCGTACTGCTAGTACTGTAAGTATAGGCAATGTGGCATTAGTATAGCCATACCACGACTGCCTTATCAGATTCAAACTGACATATTCGCTCGCAGTAACATACCAGTACGAGCGAGATGCATAGAAAGTAAGTTACGCTGACGTTAGCAAATATGTCAGTGTCAAACTGGTGGTAGCCGTACAGATCGAGTAAAATGATGTACTTAGTCAGCGTCAAAAGTAACGGATCAGACTACGCGTCAAAAGTATTTACCATCCTCTAATAACTGAAATAAGGAAATATGCCTCTCTAGGTAGAACAATTCGACTGTGACAGATACTTTTGATCACGAACATTAGAAATATTACTCTGTTTGGAAGAATATTGCATGGTGGCAGATACTTTTGGCGCGTTGTTATATCAGCTACTATTGATGCTGATTGTAGGTACCTACTCGTATCGTAGGTATGTGAACGAACAATTCAACCGAAAGTTAGGGTCTCTCGAGCGTAGGCGTCTAAGTCAACTTTATGGCTGCTGCTCGACGCAACGTCGGCGCAACTGCTCAGCGACGCCATTTTCCAATTTTCCATAACGCTAACTGGACGCCGACGCTCAAAAGACGCTAGTGTGGGGTGGCTCATATATCGTGTGATTTGAATCTTTCATTCCCATACATTATTCACTTGTATTGTATTGTAGTTCGGGCGATTTTCCGCAACTCGACGACTGGCGCCTATTTTGCGTGACAAGGGGGGGTGGAGGGTTGGCTACTCTTGCCAGCCCAACTCCTCGAGGAATCCTATCAAACCTTTGATGTTGAGTAGGACCTCAGGGAGGTCTCTCGGGGATCCGAGATGTTTTGCCCTGTATGGGGCCACTCCGCTGCATTCCAGCACCACGTGAGAGGCTGTTTCTTCTGTCTCCATGCATCCTCGGCATAAGGGACTGTCTGTGACACCTGTTAAAAGAAAAGATGTTTGTTAAATAGTCCATGACCTGTTATGACACTGGTTACCATACTCAGTCGGACCTTCCCTAGTTGAAGGAGCGCCCTTGTGAGCTTTCCGTTGATGCCAGGCATGGCTTCTTTTGCCTGTCTGCATCCAGTCTGATTCAGCCAGTGTTCTGTGTGTAGTTTCCCTGTACGTGCCAGCAGCATTGAGCGTACCTTGCTAAACGGTATCGGAAGAATCGGTTCCGGACCAATCGCCCCCGCACCCGATCCTTGCCTGGCAAGCTCGTCCGCAGCATCGTTACCCCGGGATCCACTGTGTCCCTTGATCCATTGTAAAGTGATCTTATTATTATTATGACATACCTCCATTAGTCGTTCGTGGCATTCGTGTATAAGTTTGGATGTAATTATATGGCTATTTAGAGCCATTAAGACTGCTCTACTGTCGGAGAGTATGCGGATGGAGGATCCTACTACCTTCCTTGCAATGATGGCAGCCGCCGCGTTTAAGATGCCCATGCACTCAGCTTGGAATACCGAGTTATGGGCTCCTAGCGGTGTGGTGATTGACATGTTCAGGTCTTCTGAGAAGGTTCCGGAGCCCGACCCGCTGTCTGTTTTGGACCCATCAGTGAAGATTCTCAGCTCCCGGAGATTGAGTCCTTCGTGGTTGTCGTCCTCATATAACTGTATTTTGTACCTTTTGTCAAAGATAGCTTGTTTGTGAATCCGATCCGTGCCCGACCTAAGCACTGGAAATTCGTCATATACCTTTTCCAGGCATGTTGTGTGGAGAGCTCCTATGCTGTTAGACCATATATTAAGGGTTCGCAACCTTACCGCTGAGAGACTGGCCTCTTGCTGTATGTGTAGGTGCAGCGGTGGAAGGTTTAACATGACCTCCATGGCTGCAGTTGGAGTGGACCTCGTGCAGCCAGTGGTGGCCGCGCATGCGAGCCTTTGGAGTCTTTGTAGCTTGTCTCGTACGTTGCCTATGTTTGTTCTTGGCCACCAAACCAGGGCACCGTAACAGAGTAGGGGGCGGATTATCGTCTTATAGAGCCAAAGGGTGATTTTCGGGTTCAGTCCCCACCTCTTACCAATCATCCTTCTGCACTGCCAAAAGACAACTCCCGCCTTGTCTATACGTTTGTTGATGTGATTGTTCCAATTGAGTTTACTGTCGAGAGTTAGTCCTAAGTACTTAACTTCATCGGTCAGCTGCAGCTCGGTTTGGAAAAGTGTTGGTCTTGTAAAGTTGCCAAGCGCCCTTTTATTGGTGAACATTACCATTTCTGTTTTGGTGGGGTTAACTGATAGGTCAAATTCTCTGCACCAGCGTTCTACGATCCGGAGAGCTGACTGGGTGAGGTCGCATACTGTACTGGCAAATTTACCTGATATCAATATTGCCAGATCGTCAGCGTAGCCTATTGTGTAGAAGTGTTCCTCGTTCAGTTTGGTTATAAGGTTGTTAGCTACCAGGTTCCACAGCAGAGGCGACAGGACTCCCCCTTGAGGACATCCTCTCACCGCTGCTACGGCCTGCGGTTGACCTGCATACCTTATAATCCTCTTGTTTAACATGTTCATGATCCACTTTGTTAGTCCGGGTTCCGCGCCATGGCTTTCCAAGGCATTCCCTATACTGGTAAAGTGGGTCTTGTCAAAAGCGCCCTCGATGTCAATGAAAGTGCCGAGGCACAGTTCTTTGTCGTGGATGGCTCTCTCAATGCGGCTTACAACCATGTGTAGGGCTGACTCTGTGGATTTACCTGAGCTGTACGCGTGCTGGTTGTTGTGCATCGGTATGTTCTTTAGCGTTCGATCCCTCAGATCCCTGTCGCACAGTTTTTCCAGAGTTTTCAGCAGGAATGATGTGAGACTGATGGGCCTGAAGGATTTAGCAGCCGTGTAGTCATTCTTACCTGGTTTTGGTATGAAAATCACGTTGACATCCCTCCATCTCCTGGGCACGTACCCCCAGGCTAGGCAGGCTACCATGATATCGGTTAGAGTTTCCTGGATGAGTCCTAGACTCCACTGTAGGAGAGCAGGGAAGATCCCATCCGGACCAGCCGCCTTGAAGGGATGGAAGCTGTCTATGGCCCACCTGAGTTTCTCAGCGGTGACGATTCTATGCGCCATTTGCCAGTTGTTGTCTGTTGTGCTGTATTCCTCGTCCTGCTGATTTACATCAGCGAGGCTTACGCATCCCGGAAAGTGGGTTACCAGGAGAAGGCGTTGAGTCTCTGCAGGGGAAGATGTGTATGTGCCATCGAGCTTCCGCAGTGAGCCCAGTTGTGATGTGGGCTTGTGCGCTAGAGTTTTCCTTACCCGGTTGGCCTGGTCTAATGTTTCGATGCTGCTGCAGAAGTTCCTCCACGATAAGGATCTCCAGTACCGCAGTCTTTTTTTGTACCTGGCCTTGGCTTCATAGTAGTTGTCCCAGTCCACTTCGGCCATTGTGTTCATGGCCCTGTTGAAGAGTCTCCTGGTTTTCCGCCGGAGTCTCTCCAGTTCTGGGCCCCACCACTGGTGACCCGTTATGGCAGTCCTTGCCGGTGGGTTTAAGGGGCACGCCTTGTGGTAGCTGTCTACGAGGGCATCAGTTAAGATGTTTACCTGCTGTTCTATTTGAGTTGGTTCCCGAAGGTCATCCCTCGGAGGAAGCAGATCGAGGCTTTCGCCTAGGATCTTCCTAAAAGCGGCTCGATCAGTTTTCCTGGGATTCCTACGGGCGATTGGTGTGTCACTAGATGCTAGAAGATTGAAGCGAATCCATCTATGGTCTGAACAGGAGGCCTCCTGAGAGACGTGCCATCCCATAACTAGTTCGCTGACCTCCTCCGAAGCCAGAGTCAGGTCAATAATCGTTTTGCATCGTTTGTTTACAAATGTTGGTTCAGCGCCCACATTTAGAATGTTTAGATTTGTAGTCACAAGATATTCAACAAGTGTCTTACCTCTGTTATTACTGGTCTCCATTCCCCACAGCTGGTGGTGTGCGTTGGAGTCGGCCCCGATGATAATCGCGAGACCTGCTCTCTCGCAGTGGCTGACCAGTCGTTGTACTTCAGCAGGCGGCGGCTCGTCCTCTCCGGGCATGTACGCCGAGGCGAGGACTAGGTCGCGACATCCTGTTGGCAGTGGAACTATTCACTTTTCTTTATTATAATTGTAATGGATCATCGCGAGTTTTTAGGTATCGGACACCCGATTTTACTGCTAGTAACATAAATAGTCGCTAGTCGTCGAGTTGTGGAAACCTGCCCGTACTACAATACAATAGCTGTACCTATATTGGAAATATTCAAATATTCTTCAAGTGTTTATTCTGAAAAAGGATCTCTATAAGCGCGGAAAGTGGGACTTTATTTATTACAGGCAGTTTATTAACTTTGTGTCCAACGGATTGCAAATAAAAGTTATCGAAAGTAGAAGCCGACGTTTTTTGATTGCAACTTTTAATAACACGAGAGTGCTTTTTAAACAAAGACATACGATACTTTTATACGATCCAAAATTGGATCACTGTTAAAGCATTGTGATTGTAGGAATTTTTTTGAATTGGGAAATAGGTAGGAGCGGGAAAACATTCAAGTCGGGCTAAATAAGCTACGTAGGTTCCTAAACAGATATTATTTATGTTATGATAATTGAGTCATTTACTTAGAAGCAAAGTCAGTAATATGACCACGACCACTTTGTCAAGATTGAAACGACAAAGAAGAAGAAGAAAAATAGGTAAGAAGTGTATTCACACCCATCATTTTGTTGTCTATGTATAGGTAGATAGATATGATATGTAGCCGCCGTGCAGGTCAGGATCTCGACGACTTAAATAAAACTTCGATTGATAATAAAGTGAAGTATAACCTTCCAAAAGGTACTGGTTTAGAAGAGTTCTTGTCAAAACGGTTAAATGTAGAAAATGGGTGTTGTTAGGTAGTATGGAGGATGATGAAAGAGTGATTTGCAATATTTGATCAGTTCAAAAGGTGGTTTTAATTTAGGTGCCTTTAATTGGCCAGACCAGACAGACCATTGGGTAGACCAGATATTCGTATCAAAACATTTAATTCATGCTGAAAACAGCAATTACCAACAAAAAAATTGATCAATGTACATTTTTGGCGTTTCGCTCTTGGTTATCTGAGCGTCTCGTTGGATGCGCCATACTGGGACGTCGACACAAAGCTTATTGTTTCGGTCGCAGCCCGCAATAATCCAAACTGGGCATACTCGTAACTGTATCAATTCAATTGTGTACCCTGTTGCAAGTGAAAAAGGTAAACAATTGAATGCCTTTTCAAAACTAGATACGACGCTCGCTTAGTGCGGCAGTGATGGGTCCTAATGAAACTCCTCCCATGCGTGACAATGAAATAAAACGACTTTGTTTCATACGCTTTATGTGAGGACTGAATATATTACCAAAAGGGTCGTATTAAAGTATGCACGATGTTCTTAATGATATTTATTTTATTTTATCACTTCCTGAATATTTTAATGAGTTTATTAGGTAATTGTTTTACTGATAGGCTCATTTCTTGGGCGTTGTCCTTCGTAACAGAAGCTCTGCACCGGCATACATTTTTGACCTATCCTACTTGAATATTTATTAAGGATTCTGTTTCTTGGTATGAATCAGACTCCTAGCAGTAGGAACTAGGGAACAAGATAATTGTTCTATGTGCACCACTTACCAAACTTAGGTAAGTTTTTAGATCCCGACACACTTCGCATTTCAGTTTCATCTCCGTGTCGGGATTCCGATCTGCGGCCCTCATCGTTGCCCCTGCAGAAGCGATGTTGACCAACTAGGGCACCACGGTCTCTCCTGCCAACTAAGAGATTGCCGCATTTCGAGGCATGCTACCCTTAATTACATCATCCATCGGTCTCTTGCATCAATTAATGTGCCGGGTCTTTTAGGGCTGCCTTGGCATATCAAGAACGGATGGTAAGAGACCGGATTAGATGTCCCTGGTTCCGTAGAGTGTGGGAAGGGTGCTTGGTTTGGGATGCAACGTGTGTACCTACTAGACACACTAATGGCCCCGTCGCGTCTCCACCGAACCTCCGTGAGGGCAGTGGCAGCGGCAGATGCGGTGGAGAACGCCAAGTTAGGCAAAGGGGGAAATGAAATCGTGACTCGCATCTCTTTTTTGTGGAATGACCCATTGAATATTTACAAAATGTCCGGGAATTTATGCTAGTAAAAATGTAAGGCATTGTGGGAAAATATATATTTATTTCTTCCAAGTTAGTCGTTTCGATTCCGGGTAGCGCTGGGAAGTACTCAGCCGGATGCAAATCCTTTCACTATTGAATACTTTATCCCGTCTGGGACCAGGAATTGATATTTGGAACTCGATATTAGACTTGATTTTAAAATGTGAGGTCGGCTTTAGGCGAATTCTTTTAACCTTTGATGTATTTGATTAAATTAAATTTAAAGGGGCGTGGGCACGGACAAAGAACTGTATCCGACTTTATGTTTTATTTTTCTGTCATGAAAGTATTTTCATTCAAAGCTGAATACTAAAAATATTTAGCACATTTCTGGATTTCAGATCCCGGGTACATATAATTGTTCGTAGATCTTATTGAATTCATTTGTGATTAAAGAAGAAAGCTTCAATAGTAGTGAGCAGAAGAAAGGCTAAACGACAAGTTATCTCAACAAAAAAAATGTGCTCAAATAATTTGAACTTCTTTAGCTTAGCCACTTCTGTTGCTGATTGTACCTACTTAGAAATGTATATCTATATATTGTTTTCCTTTCAGCAGCGATTAAGCTGGGTACCCAAGAGCTCTGCGAACTCCCATCATCAATCATTAATTTATAATACACACACACACACGGTACATTACTCATTCTATTGTATTGATATTGGTTTCTTGTGGAGGTTTCCAAGAGCTAAGTTAATCGAATTGTAACCGCAACCAGTAGACTGATTATGCGTTTAACAATATAGAAATTTCTATACGTACAAAATGAGCTGTGATATTGTTGCGGTAGCTATATAAGTATGTACGACTAGGTAAGTTTTGTTAAAATTTTGATACAGCCCCACAAGGCATTGTAGAAATTTATTTAGAGTGCTATTGAGCTTAAATAGACATCACATCACATGATGCAAACGTCAAAGTGTTGTTTTCAAGGGATATTTTCAAGTAGTCTCAAAATTAGACAGTAGATAAAGTAGAACAAAATAATACCACTATTTCATTAATGATTATTGTACATCAAAATGAAGAGTATTAAATTGTTTCAGCATAAATATCTTTAAAGCTAGCTATCCGCCATATTGAAATTTTAAGCGACCGCCTTTAAAACACTTTTTATGTTATCTTCCGAACTTAATTAAGAACGTTTTGTTTTATTCATTTTGGGGCTTACGGTTGCCTTTCTTCGAATGAAAACTAATTTAACACATCAATATTTTAAAATAAAAACAATGTTTACAAAAATCTAACACCTACTTGATAGTTGTGACAAGAACTGGTATTGCCACAATGTTTTGCCTATATTTCCATTTTATTTAATTTATACAATTTCTTGTAAGAACAATGCAATCCGGAGGTCGCGGGTTCAAACCCCAGTTCGTACCAATGAGTTTTTCGGAATTTACGTACGAAATATCATTTGATATTTACCAGTCGCTTTCGGTGAAGGAAAACATCGTGAGGAAACCGGACTAATCTCAATACATAAGGCCTAGTTTACCCTCTGAGTTGGAAGGTCTGATGGCATTCGCTTTTGTAAAAACTAGTGCCTATGCCAATTTTCGGGATTAGCTTTGTTGCCAAATTCATCCCCTCTTTTCACCCCAGTGAAAATCAATAACCGCTGAACCGATTAAATTGAAATTTAATATGTAGATAGTTTTTATTGTGGGGATGGATATATAATAGTTTTCAACCTCAAAATTACCCCGTAACGGTGAAAAAGGAGAAGAAAAGAGCGTTAGAAGAAAAAAGGGATTAAATTTTGTATGGGGAATCAGTAAAAAAAGCAGATTGTGTGAAAGATGCCCCCAGATACGTACTTCAGGATTTTTAATAGTAAATCACCCCCATTTCTTTAAATTAGGGGATGGAAGATTGTCATAAACAAAAAGAAGTGAAATCCCATCAAAAACATCTCCATGTAAAATGTTGCCAAGACGAAACCATAAGGCACACCGCACACCCGGTCAAAAAGTTATCAGATCTCTTGTAGAGCCAAGCTTCTAACTCCACAAGCCGTAACTTCACAAACTCTATACCTTAGTAAAAGTATGTACCTTGACCGTTTAGTTACTACAAGAAGTATTGCATAATCAAAACTGATGAATAGTGAATAAATGTTTCACCTTACGCCCATGTGACGGTAGCGTATCAAATAATTAAGTTATTATACAGGATAATTCAGGAGACGTAAGCACTACCAAGCCTGCGTATTCAGTAAGTTATCAGTAACTGTTTCGCACCAGTATTTGTGAGATTAACGTTAAATTATTATTTTCTGTTCAAAAACAAATGTTTTATTTTATTTACGAAATTTATGGTCACCTCTTTGTTTTATCCATAAAAAGTGACATATTGAATATCATCGGAGTCTGGTTATTTTTGAAAAATCGTATCTCACTCAAGTGTGACATTTTATTTTCTTCATAATCAAAGTGCTGTCATAACGGTTAAAGAAGTTTTATCTTTGTTAATTAAGTGTCGTAGGGTGTCCATGATTGTAGATAATCAAATTTCTCCTTAAAAAAGTTAGATAACAGAAAAGGCGTGATTGTTTTACTTAAATATGACGGTGAACGATTCATTAACATTTACTGATTGTGTAGGGTTGGTCCTGGTCACGTCTCGTGAATCACCCTGTATATATTATTTTGATAAACCTATCCATCTGGTGCCTAAGTTACATACGTACTTGGATTAGATTTGAATGTACAATGTTTTGTGCAGCTTGCCAAAACAGGATATTTTGCAAATATATGAATGCTGGAGTTTGTACTGAACTTGCGCTGGAAATATGAATACATTACCTACAGAATTTGGTTGGATGCCAAATCCTTTTACGGTTCTCAGTTCTATTATGATTAAAATTTTGACCTGGTCTCTAATATTGCCAGAAATGCATGCGTCTTCAATCCCCATAATATATGTACCTATTGTACCTACGTATTTGGTCGACAACCCTTTGACCGTTTTGGGCTTGCAAGCGCCTAAGAATATGCCATCCCTTTACCTTACCGTTTTTCATATGGGTTTTTGCTTCGAGCAATATAGGGAAGGGAGTCTGCGTTCGCTCTATTTCCCCTCTGCCGAAGCACATGCCAAACTGGGCATAGTGCGGTGAGCGTTGTGACTCGTCCGTACATAAAAAGAGATCGAGGTGTGCAAGAATTGACTTTGAGGTGTGTCATTTTCTATGTATTTGTGTCGTCATTACGCATTACAGATTGGATTTTGTATGTAGTGAGTGAAACGTCCGACTGTGTGCACGTTGCCCCCCTCAAAAAGCAGAACGATTTGTAAAGTATGATACTGCTTGGGCCTCTCCCTTCCGACGACGATGCGGAAGCCAGTGTTGCTCGATGGTTTTTTTGCCGCCGTTGTGACATAAATGATGGATTCTTTGCGTCAGCATCCAACTAGACATCATAAAATGGACATAAAATACCGGCCAATAATATATCACCTCCATGTTTTTACGGTATAACTTTTTTCTTATATTTATGAGTGACTTTCACGGCTTCCACCTCACTACTTTAGGTAGTTTAGCAGTAGTCCTTTGTGCAAGCGATGTGAAAAAATGGTTTCATGTAATGGTTTTTTCATAGAGGTTTTTGTTTTAATATATGTCAACTTAATTTTGTTATTTGAGGTTTTTTATTATTATGCTGTCTCCTAAAACGTAGTGATTATATGCTCTTTGGTCTCCTATTGTAATTCACAGTATTTCACTGTAGTACCTATTCATCATATATTTGTAAATTACTAGTAAAATATGCAATCTACAAACTATCCTATATTGTTTACTCTATACACGTTTATACAAAAACACACAAAGGTGATATTATTGGTCGGTGCTGTTTATATTTATCTTCAGTATTAACCTTCATAATGCAACACAACCTAAAATAATACAGTCCAGTCTGGCTGGAAAGCGCGCTGTCATGTGCTGTCGCGCATATTATGATGGTTTAGTGCAGCTTTAAAACTGGGAAGGCATGTTACGTGCACCCAATAAATTATACATTTTATTAGAAGAACGTTCATTGTGGAATTGTGATCATAACCAAGAGAACTTACCGTAGTGTTTATACTATTACGTATTTCTATAACGATGCTCTGACGGTGCGGACTTGCGGAGATTACTGATCAGATAAAGGGGTAAGTATTATTTTATTACCGTACGGGAAGGTAAAACGAAGGGTTTAAGTTTATACTTTTAGTATGTTCCGTCGTAGCGTTGAAACTACTGAGGTAAGTTTTCCCATGACATATCGGGGACTGTATTAAGATATCTAATTTGCGTGTTTTTATTTTTAATTTATGTACAAACCGAATTGTTTGCGGTTCCTTGTCCAGGATTTACTGGTATACTAGCGATAGTTGAGTACATGCATGATCACTTTAGAATTGATTACACGACAATGATAATAATCACGAACTGCCGCCAACACAACTCCCCGCCATCACGCCTTACTTTTTAGGGTTCCGTAGCCAAATGGCAAAAAACGGAACCATTATGGATTCGTCATCTCCGTCTGTCTGTCCGTTTATGTCACAGCCACTTTTTTGCGAAACTATAAGAACTATACTGCTGAAACTTGGTAAGTAGATGTATTCTGTGAACCGTATTAAGATTTTCACACAAAAATAGAAGAAAAAAACAATACATTTTGGGGGTTCCCCATACTTAGAACTGAAAATCAACTTTTTTTTTTCATCAAACCCATACGTATGGGATATCTATGGATAGGTCTTCAAAAATTATATTGAGGTTCCTAATATAATTTTTTTCTAAACTGAACAGTTTGCGCGAGAGACACTTCCAAAGTGGTAAAATGTGTGTCCCCCTCCCATGTAACTTCTAAAATAAGAGAATGATAAAACTAAAAAAAATATATGATGTACCTTTTACCATGCAAACTTCCACCAAAAATTTGTTTGAACGAGATCTAGCAAGTAGTTTAAAAAAAAAAACAAAAAAATTTGGGGGCTAGAACTGAAACTCAATTTTTTTTCATCAAACTCATACGTGTGGGGTATCTATGGATAGGTCTTCAAAAATGATATTGAGGTTTTTAATATCATTTTTTTCTAAACTGAATAGTTTGCGAGAGAGACACTTCCAAAGTGGTAAAATGTGTGTCCCTCCCCTGTAACTTCTAAAATAACAGAATGATAAAACTAAAAAAAATATATGATGTACATTACCATGCAAACTTCCACCAAAAATCGGTTTGAACGAGATCTAGTAAGTAGTTTTTTTTAATACGTCATAAATGGTACGGAACCATTCATGGGCGAGTCCGACTCGCACTTGGCCGCTTTTTTCAACTATACCCTTTTTATACTTCTTGTATAACATGTTTGTACTTTTTTATAATGTTTATATGTGTTTTGTATTTTACTTTTATATCCATATTATAAATACCTAACCTAAAAAGACGAATAAATAAAAGAAATTGCTAAATATAAATATAACAAACTAAAAGTACACTAGGAACATTACATTGGACCGCGTCTTCAATCCTTTAATCGGATTAAGGATTACCATTAATTGAAAGTTCTAGCTCAGATCTGTGGACGCATATAATGGGAGAAAGCGGAATGACAACAGCTGGCTTCTTTACAAGAATTTCATTATTTATATCATGGTCCCTATTATACTTAGCTGTATTAAAATTTCCTTTTACTTGTAAATTTTGTACACAAATATTTCTGATTACCGACTATTTTTTCTAATACTTACTACAGGAGTTTTATGATCGCGCTTAATGTCGCACATAAATTATAAATTAAAAAACTACTGCAGTTAATTTTCAGCAAGAATGCGGACGACAGTCTATGCCTCCACCACAACGTGACATAAAAGAATACATAGCTATAGTGTGTGGGTAGAACACAAATAAAAGTCGCAGCACGTCAGTTCTTTCGTAAAGATAGGGCTTGAAACAATGCCGGAATATCAGGAAATTAGTATATTGTATATACCCTGTAGGCACCTACATTCGTCAGAATTGTCTAGAATGAACGTCGAAGGAAATTGCGAGTAAAAGACCTGATTTTCTTTTTTGACTTTTGTATCCTGGTATAAAGAGTTATACAAACTGCTAATAAAGCAATTATTGATTCCAATAGACAAATAACTCAGCTTACTAAGGAAGTAAGGAATGAAATCACATCAAAGGTTGCTTTCAGAAACAATAGCGGCCGGCGGGTGAAGTATTTCTTTCTTATTTCCGCAGCGGAAATTGAATCGTATCAACTATTCTTAATACTTTAGAGGACTTTAATTCTTTGTTTAAGTGTCATTTGATTTTTATTTCATGTATACATATAATCAAGAACTTATGAATGACCGTTATAACTTGAACTGTAGCTATACCTTTATTCTGCGAGAGCCAATCAATTTAAATGCAAACAAAAAGTTTCGCAATCACTAACTGCCTCTCACCTTAAATGTATCGCCTCCGTTTCCCCTGGTTAAATACATATAAACACAATTTTGTTGTGTATAATTTTATTTTAATAAAATTCGGATTATTCTACGATGATATTATTCTGACACATTTAATTATACTTTCAGAAACTTGGATGAGGAATTCGCAATAGTGCGACGGGAAACTTGATTCTTGCAACTGAGCCACAGCTATTCCATCTCACAAGTAGGTACATGTGTATGTACATATTTTTCACATTCTCATAGGTAGGTACATATATTAATTACAACAGTAGACATTAATGAAAAGAGTTGAATTTTAACTTTAAAATCTGCTATCGATGCCTACGTCTCCTCAATTCTTATACGATCTTAGAAGTGATCATTTCATGATATACGAGTGATGGTCAGTTGGTCACATCGTGAGAAAGTCGAACCGGTTGTTTAGGTTAGTAACCATATCAAGAAATGCTCAATTCTAAAATGGAATTTTATGAAATTCAAATTCTATGATCTGGCCACGACAGATCCATAGGTAGAAGTACGAGCTAGATGCAAGACATGGAGAAGTCAGTAATAGTTATGAGACAGACATGATTAGACATCAAGGAGGTAACAATTTCTACAATTTATGCATATCGTTGTCCTTACTTTAAAGGTACCTATAAAAACCTTAGGCATTGTGTCAGTATTTAATTACATTTTATTAATTATTTTACGGTTTAGCGTGTAAGCTTACACGTGGAACAGAAACAAAACAGGACAGACTATGAATTTAAATATGAGAAAAAGGTTTAAATAAAAAGCTGTTATCATACTCTGAGAAGGGTCATTTGTGGCAAAATGTTGACGTTTACCGAAAAACGTATCAGGAAACTTTTCAAATAAATCGAAACCTAGCTCAGGATTTGCTTAAAATGAATTTCGCTTAATGAAATAACTTTTGACCAGTTGATCCTAGATTTTTCGGTTTATGCCGTTATAACTCCCAAGGGAGTTATAGCTTGGAGTGGAGGTATTGCGAGATCTGCGGGGTGGAGACGGCGCGGGCTAAGCGGCTCAAACGAGCCAAAATGCTGTCCCACCGCGCAAAACTCCAGAAAGTGGCCCACTTGTAGCTACCTCCGCCACCGTCGCCATGTTCCAAGTCACCGGATCTCTTGGAGCAGGACCCTCATATCGAGCAGTATGATTCAATTGAATCGACGTTTAATAGTTGTGATCAACAGTCGGAAATGACGCCAGCAACCGAGTCCACGAATGCTGGCGACGACATAGAAATTGATATTGTTGCTGACAGAGAGCGACTCGAGTTATTGTATTTAAATTGCTTGTTTTGTAATTTGAAATAAGTGGGATACATTAATTTTTATGTTAATAACTATAAATTATGATTAAAATTCGAAATTAATAATTTGGTTTTTTTTCATCGCAAATCGGTTGATTTTAGCGCACAGAGGTGATGTGACAGAGTGTGCAACCCGAACGCGGCCGGACGCGTAAGGGCCGACGTCGTTGTCAGTCGTATGATTCTTTGGTCATATGCTATACTCGTAAATGTGAAAAAATTGTCTTCATAGTTAGTTATCTGTTATTTGACGTTCTTTTGTACCTTTGGTTGGTAGTTAGGTGTCTTTTTCACACTTATTGTTCCACTTTTGTTGTTTGCCGTAGGATTATGTTTTAATAGGAGGTATTACTGCAATATTCTGCCGCCAGAGTGCAGCACTAGCACCTATCGCAAACCATAGTGTAACTTATACATACTCTTTTTTGACAAGTCTTCACAGATAATAAAATAACATTGATGCATCAAGGCGGTTTGTTTATAAAGGGTATACCGAGAAACGTGAAAACCGAAATTTAGTTATCGCTCTAAATAAATCTAAAAGCTAGCTCTAAAAAACAGTGTACCCATGAATGTTGAAAATGCATCTAAACCTTCTAAAATTGTGCAGTTATTCTTACACCACTTCTAAGTGAAACCACTCGCAACACGTGATGTTCTTCTGCCGCAGGCCAACGAACAACAATGTGAGACATCTGAGCTCCCTGTGTCCAGTTTTACTCCTAAAGACGTCATGATGACTGTCAGGCAGATGCGACGCGGCAAATCACCAGGGCTCGATGATCTGAGCATAGAACACGTACTATATGCAGGTGATGCTGTGTTTACTCTTTTGGCTGACTTATTTAATGTTTGCATACGCTGTAGCTATCTGCCGGACAGTCTCATGAGAACCGTGGTAGTTCCTATTCCAAAGAATAGGACGGGTGACCTCACCAGTCTAAAAAACTATCGTCCCATTTCTCTTGGAACCATTACAGGAAAAATACTAGAAAGGCTACTACACCCGTCCTTGAAGCATAATCTGGAGTTAAGCGATGCGCAATTTGGTTTTCGTACCGGGCTCTCAACGGATTCCGCTATATACAGCCTAAAGTCATTACCTTCATAGGGATACTTCGGTATATGCTTGCTTCCTAGACCTTAGTCGTGCTTTCGACCTGGTAAATTATAATTTACTATGGGAGAAACTCGATAAGTCAGACGTACCAAAGCAAACCGTGAATCTGTTGAGATATTAGTATGAGAATCAGTTGAACTCAGTAAGATGGGGCGACTCGACTTCTAGCGAATACAGGCTAGAATGCGGAGTTTGTCAAGGAGGGGCAACCTCACCGGATCTCTTCAGTCTGTATGTAAACGACCTGATTGAGGAACTGAGAGGCACCAAGGTTGGCTGCCATATTGGCTCGACTTGCGTAAACAATATAACCTATGCAGACGACATGGTGCTTCTCAGTCCCTCAATTAGAGGACTGAGGAGGCTGCTGAGCATTTGTGAAAGATATGCTTTAGACTCCAATATAATGTTAAAAAGACCCAATTCCTTGTTTTTAGGGCAGGAAAGGGTCCGGATAGGGTTCCCCCAGCATTCTTAGATGGCACCGTAATCGAAAGAGATCAATTTCGATACCTAGGGCACGTGGTGACGGAGAGTCTCAAAGATGATGCCGACGTGGAGCGTGAGCGCTGGGCTACTGCAGTTCGATGCAACATGCTTGCGCGAAGATTTGCACGGTGTAGTGACCTTTGAAGCTGACACTGTTTAGAGCATTTTGGCAATGTTTCTACACATGCCAGCTTTGGGTCAATTGCACAAGACGAGCAATAAACACGATAAGGGTGCAATATAACAATGCGTTCCGTATCCTTATGAAACTACCCCGATATTGCAGTGCAACGAACATGTTCGCGGATGCTAGAATCCTGGATTTCTACGCGGTGATGAGATCGCGCATAGCATCGTTTAGGGATCGCCTGGGCACATCAGTCAATGAGATTCTCCGCACTCTGTCTGAACGTCTGGACTGCCGATTTTTTAAATACTGGGTGACGATGCATCGCGAACGAAATAGAAAATAAGTGACAGACAGTTATATACATTGTAAGACCGTTTCTATTTTATTCTTATATCTCTTTTTTAACATTTTAGCTTATTGTATTTTAATGTGATATTGTAAATTTGTAATTTGTGATTGCCTGAAATAAATATTATATTATTATTATATTAAATCTCTCTCTCTTTATCGCTCGAACACGCAAGAGTTATAGGGAGGTTAGATAACGAAATTTAGATTTTCTTGTTTCGCAGTAGACCCTTAGATTTTGATGTATTGTGGTAGTGGCGCCCCCTGCGCAGAGTGTCGCGTAATATTCCGTATTCGTTATTTTTTCTTAGTAGGTTTACATTTCCTTAGTACGTATACCTATAGTAGGTAAGTTTGTGTAGGTAGGTGTGATAATTTAGTTCAGTTTGTTATTTATACTGTAGGTATTAGGTAAGTAGGCTTTTTCCATGCATTATTTTTACTTATCTTCCTGTTGATTTCAAAAGGCCCCAGTTTCCCCTGAAGGTTTGTTTCGACATGTCCATAAATAAGTCGCAGGGGCAAACTCTCATATTCGCCAGAATAGACCTACGACAGGACTGTTTCTCCTGCGGTCAGTTCTACGTGGCGTGCTCCCGTGTAAGTTCACCTCAAAGTTTGGTTCTATTGCTACCACCTTCAAACATGGTAAAAAATGTTGTTCATAAGGAAGTACTTTAACAAGTAAAAAGTTGTTGAACACTTAATGCATTTTTCAGAACATGATTCTAAATCTAATTATCGCGGACAAACATACATACCTACCTACATGCGTTCATACAAACATACGGGTCAAACTGAGAACCTTTTTTTAGGGTTCCGTAGCCAAATGGCATAAAACGGAACCCTTATAGATTTAGATTTAGATTTATTTATTTTCATAACGATAAATTACAGTATAAATTATTCTTATGTTAATCAGGTTAATCTATATGAATTTACATTATGATCGTCAATGATTTGGCATGCAAACATTTAATTATAAAACGTCAATAATAATCAAAAAAAAGCAAATTCGAAATTACCGTCAAATTAAAATAGTTTCGCCATGTCCGTCTGTCTGTCTGTCTGTCTGTCTGTCCGAGGCTTTGCTCCGTGGTCGTTAGTGCTAGAAAGCTGAAATTTGGCATGGATATATAAATCAATATAATATCGAAAAATTTAATTTTTTTTAGGGTACCTCCCCTACACGTAAAGTGGGGGTGAAATTTTTTTTCGCTTCAACCGTATAGTGTGGGGTATCGTTGGAAAGGTCTTTCAAAACTAATAGGGGTTTTGATAAAGTGAATATATTCGGAGATAATCGCTCCGAAAGAAAAAAAGAATGTGTCCCCCCCCCTCTAACTTTTGAACCATAGGTCCAAAAAATATGAAAAAAATCGTGGAAGTAGAGCTTAAGAAAGACATTAAATGAAAACTATAGCGGACATGATCAGTTTAGCTGTTTTTGAGTTATCGCAAAAAGTTTTCCCTTCATAGTAAAAAGACTTATTTTAATTAGGTACTGATTATGCAAATTTGCCTATTTGTTTAAGTCAGGTGAAAGGTACCGTTTCATCCCTTGGTTAACAATTTACTATACTTTAAGCTCCAGTTTAGCTTATTGTGACGGAAGAGTAACTACGGAACCCTACACTGAGCGTGGCCCGACATGCTCTTGGCCGGTTATTTTAATATAAATTTAGGTATTATTTGATAAGTATAGTAAGAAACCATTAAATATTTATTATTTAAAAATAATTAATTTATTCATCGCTCTGCAACCCGATTTTTAAAATTGGTAGCCTCATTTGGATACGTTCTTATTAATATGTCAAAATATTGTAATATACAGACATTTTTTATTGCCATGAATTATACCATATACCGGTCATAGTAAAGTTAAATCATTGGAATATTTATGCTGAACAAACCTAAAAACGAAATGAAGCAAACTTTCCTAATCGCCCTAAGCAAGCCATTACGGAAGATAAAATGAGACTTCATCGCAGACACCGTATTCAAGCCGTCTATTCTTTACGTCGTTTCTTTTCTGCATATCGAAAATTTATTTTTTTTGATCATTAGTAATCCATTGTATTTCCAAATTAACTTTGTAAGTTTTTGCAGCGGAAGGTTGAAAAAGCTTTACAATTCGGAATTAGAAATGGATTTGAAATATTCATCGATGGCTTGATTTGAGTACCCAAATGCGTATGTGTGTCATGCACTGTGATCAGTTTAAATTTATTTTAATACTTTAATATAATTTGAGATTTGTTTACTGCATACATTTTACGCCTCCGTAAAATTGTCATATATATTCAATCATAAGTAAGCTTACATTGCTCACTGCATACATCAGTGTCCCTACTTATTAAATAATAAGCTATATGGAAGGTATGGTAAAACGTAATATTAATCATTTTAAAACTCACTTAAAAGTTAATACTTACTACGCTAATATTTTATTACAATCAAGTTTTCGCAAAACACACTTGAAACTTGTTATAAATAATTACCCAATACTCGTATATTTATTTCAATAAACAAAAACAGTTCAGATCAGCACACTTCAGTTTCAGTTAAACAGAGCATAAATAATGACAAATTAATATCCGCAACGCAGGCTTCGTCAGGAGGGTACAACCATAAATCAGCTACAGGCGACGTCATTATGAATACACAGTCATTTTATTCAAAAAGGATTATCCGAATCGCATCCAGCGCAAAAGTTCCCATTACGTAAGCAGCATTTTCGCGTTGTATAGCCAATCAAATCTTGTGCACCAGATACGACCGGGGCGTGGATCACAGCCCCTGTCCCTAAGTCGGTGACCAAGTTCCTTAACAAAAGCTTAACCCCTTTATTCATAAAACTTTTCGAGCCTGAATTAGTTAAATTATGTTTTATCCCTTTCTTGCAAATACATAAGTCAAAATGACAGATAAAGACAAACGATTCATAGCTAATTCAGGCCTGTAACGTGTTTATGAATAACGCCATTAGTCTCTGATCCCCAGGGTCCCGCAGTCTCCATTGCAATTAGTACAAAATCGTACATTGATTCCAGGGCCGCGCCAGGGCGGCAAAACTCAAACACGCAAAGTAAAGTTACTTTGCGTGTTTGAGTTTTGCCGCATATTCAGCGGCTGACCCACCAGACCTAAGTGTGAGGCTAAGATGAAACGGTGCAAACGTGCCATGGAACCAATAATAACCAATCTGAGTCCATCCAGCCTTTTGCTATAAGTGCGAGACAATCGTGGAGGCTCGAAGACACACGAGATGTTGTCTGACAAATAGGTTTTTAACCGTTTTTATGTATGTATGGAGTGAGCACTGTTGATAAAATATACTGATGATTCAACATAATAACTTTCGTTAACAATTAAAAGAATTGTTCCTACATTATTATTGAACAAGCCGAGTATCGTATAGTGCAGCCAAGCATACTCGTATATCATTCATAACCCTCGACCAACTAGCAACCAGCAACAAAACCAGCACAGGTTTGTTACATTGTACTCGCACCACTCAAGTGTGGGTCTACCCCTTCAGTGACAAGGGTCATTTAATTACGGGCCCGGTAAATAAATAGACAGAAACAAAGGCCCCGAGTTGAGCATCGGTCTAAATCTAAATGACGGTAATTTCAAACGTGGACTGAAACGGGAAAGTACAATGTGACGTCCCTGTATCTGTTTTAATGTAATCACAAAGATCGGCGAGTTTTGTTAACATTTGCGTTCTTTGTAAATTTGAAGGTGGTATTTATTTATAAATGACGTGCATAAAGACTATGGGTTTCATTTTTTCTTTAAAAATTTAGATAAAATAATTATAATAAATAGTTATTTAGTCAAGTATGTTACTTTTTAGGGTTCCGTACCCGAAGAATAAAAACGGGACCATATTACTAAGACTCCACTGTCCGTCTGTCTGTCTGACTGTTGAAATTTTAAACAAAAACAAAAAAGAACAGAATCAAATAAATACTTAAGTGAGGCTCCCATACCCATTTTGCCGTTTTTTGCTTAATGGTACGGAACCCTTCATGCGCAAGTCCGACTGGCACTTGGCCGGTTTTTAAAGTTGCTATTAGATTAAGTGTGAAAATAGCAAGTATCTAAATTTAAGTGTAATTCATGAAACCAAACAGCACCAAATTCATGGGTGTATTCCCGCCGGGCACAGATGGGAATAGGCGCTACATATAAATCATTCCCATCTGTGCCCGCCTCTTGGATGGTGGTGGTCACGTGGGGCGGACACAGATGGGAATACGCCAACTTATGAAATTTGTATAGTAGCACATTCTGGGTTATATATATATATATTCGCTATTTAGTTCATTTGATTCTAGTTCGCCTGAATAATTTCAACAGGCAATCTGATAAATCCATTAGAACCTCCTCTTCCCGGGAGGGATAAGACAGGTTCGGCTAAATTACACTTTTTCATCTCTACTAATCGGAAAGTTCACCTTTCATAGGCTGATAGTCGGGTGGAATTTGCCACTTTGCATTTCCCACCCTATGATGGAAAGTTATTTTTTTAATTTGTACTTCAAGCAACGGCTAACAGGCCATATTATTCAATTAAAAGCTCTAATTCTGTATTTTCATACCAAGTATTGTCGAAATTAAATGTCAATTGCATTGCATAATTTAAAAATATTCTACTTATATTAAATATTTAAATGTATGAAATAAACATAAATATTGGTTAATTAATTAATTTAAATCACGAAGAATGCTTAAAATATTATCATTACATTACATTCATTCATTCAGTTCCCCTTTTTAGGGTTCCGTAGCTAAATGGCAAAAAACGGAACCCTTATAGATTCGTCATGTCCGTCTGTCTGTCCGATTCTGTCACAGCCACTTTTTTCCGAAACTATAAGAGCTGTACTGTTCAAACTTAGTAAGTGGATGTATTCTATGAACCGCATTAAGATTTTCACACAAAAATAGAAAAAAAAACAATAAATTTTGGGGGTTCCCCATACTTAGACTCAAAAAATCTTTTTTCATCAAACCCATACGTGTGGGGTATCTATGGATAGGTCTTCAAAAATGATATTGAGGTTTCTAATATCATTTTTTTCTAAACTGAATAGTTTGCGCGAGAGACACTTCCAAAGTGGTAAAAAGTGTGTCCCCCCCCCCCCCCCGTAACTTCTAAAATAACAGAATGAAAAATCTAAAAAAAATATATGATATACATTGCCATGTAAACTTCCACCGAAAATTGGTTTGAACGAGATCTAGTAAGTAGTTTTTTTTAATACGTCATGAAATTAAAAAAAAAAAAATTTTCATCTTACCCATACGTGTGGGGTATCTATGGATAGGTCTTCAAAAATGATATTAAGGTTTCTAATATCATTTTTTTCTAAACTGAATAGTTTGAGCGAGAGAACCTTCCAAAGTGAAAAAAAGTGTCCCCCCCCCCCTGTAACTTCTAAAATAACAGAATGAAAAATCTAAAAAAAATATATGATATACATTACCATGCAAACTTCCACCGAAAATTGGTTTGAACGAGATCTAGTGAGTAGTTTTTTTTTTAATACGTCATAAAATTTAAAAAAAAATTTTTTCATCAAACATATACGTGTGGGGTATCTATGGATAGGTCTTCAAAAATGATATTTAGGTTCCTAATATCATTTTTTTTTCTAAACTGAATAGTTTGCGCGAGAGACACTTCCAAAGTGGTAAAATGTGTGTCCAAATTGGTAAAATGTTGAACAAGATCTAATAAGAAGATTTTTTTTTAATACGTCTTAAATTGTACGGAACCCTTCATGCGCGAGTCCGACTCGCACTTGACCGCTTTTTTTTTTAAAGGTGCGTATACATTAAGGCCGTTTTAGATAACATCCGAGTTTAAGATCGGATTTTTCACCACACCAACTGGTAAAGGCTCTCTTGATTGTTCAAAAACGAATAAGAAAGTTGCATTTTATCCACATGTGGGGCAAAGTAATCAGAAGTTACCTTGTGTTAGCTAGTAGAATTGACTTTCAAAATGATGATTTTGAATGATTCATTTTTTATTACGTTCAGTTGGATTTGATTAGGTTTGATTTTTTTGGTATTTCATACTTAGTATTTTCCTCCCGTTGGTGTGATGAAAAATGTTGTGTTTCAATCGGAGGCAAAGTTTGTTTAACCCTCGTTCCTTGAAACCCTCGCCACGCTCAAAATTCCACTTCTCGTACCACTCGCTACGCTCGTGGTTCAATTTTGGAATCTTTCGCTTGCTCGGGTATCAATATTAGCACGAGCTGTTAAACAACAACTTTGCCCCCTTGTAAAACAAATAACTTTTTTCCGATCAAAATGTAAATGGCGCCAATTCCTGTTTGTCTTTGATTTTCCTCATAGTCGAAATGAAAAATAAAGTGTTTAACTCGGGTAAAAGTAATCATCTCACCCTCGAACTATTGGCGCTCTCACTCACCCAAGATATTTTGGCGCTCGACGCGCCATGGTTCACTTTCCACCCTTGGTTAAAAATCTACTATTGTTCTTGTATTTCCACCTTAAAGATAAAATTTGAGTAAACCGCTTTCAAGCCTTCGTCTTCGCGTTTTCCGGCTTCTTATATGCCTTATATTGGCTTATTTAGCCCTAAATTCGCTAAATAAACCGAGTTACCTTGGGGAAGGGTTATTGTTAAGGTTAAGTATGTTATTTAATCCTCTTGGATGAGCCATATCTTCAATACCCTTACTTATAGTAACATAGTAGTAGGTATATTTGCAAGAATTTGTATGTTTGAATCAATAATAACCATAGTACACATTACGTCTTCCATATTAGTCATAGGTAGTATGAAGGTAGTAAGTAAAGCATAGTTCATATAGAATTGGTACGCACTAGAAGATTGTTATTTTTTTAAGTTAATAAAATAAGAAAGTTATGAATGGTGAATTTTAAATAGTAATGTATTTAGCTTTCAAATATGTATAAACTTAAAAAAAAATCTCTGTTATGTTAATAATTACGAACTGTTTTCATAATGGACCCCCGTCATTTTCTGCACAACACTTTTGTCGACATTTTTGGCGTGTTGATTTCTTGTAGATCGCAATGAATTGATACCCTGGACAATTTGACTAGTCTTATTTAATTTTATTTCATGATTGCCCAATAGTATGTGATAGATTGAAATTGGGGACGATTCGAAGGATTCATCTCGCGGGGTATGTATTTGGCCTGATTATTAGCATACCATGCCAAAACTTTTTTTGAGTAGTGGCAGCTGGCTAAATCTGGCCAACATTTCACAGGACCGTTATGGGATCTAATAATTGCCAATACTCATTTCTCTAAGCACTCTTTAATATAAAGGTCCGACTTCATTGTTGACTATGTTATAAAACTTTTCGTCTTACAGCCGCAATTATAAATTCCTTGCCATATCATATGTTTTTTTGCGAACTTGTCAAATTTCACGAACTTATATTTTTCGGGTAAATTACCTCTATTATTGGCCATATAAAACTTCGAACCGAGTAGTTGATTAAAATCGAGTTTTACATACGTCTTGTCGTCCAACTACAAGCAACCTTCGAATTCTGTCAATATCAAATATCAAATATCAAACATTTATTCAGCAAATAGGCCACAGGGGCACTTTTACATGTCCATTTTTACAAACAATAAATTAAAAAAAAAAACAATTACAAATATCGAATCTATGAAATAATAAATACTTTATTAGAGATGTATACTGTCTCTAAATGTCAAATTACACAAAAAAAAAACTATGATAAAAAAATAAAACCATAAAATACTAAAATTCTTTAGAGATGTATAAGTCTCTACGTGTCAGAGATAAAATATAAAAATATATATTAAATTATCCTTAGAGATGTAGAGGGTCGCCAAGGCTTGAATTCTTATATAAATAATTAAAAGACAAAAAAATTAAAACAGACAAGAACCGAATGAAGTGTCTCACGTTAATGTCACTCAAAAGTAAAGTTACATACTTTAACATAACCTGTACCCCGTGTAAGCTTAAACAGACCGGTCTCCACAAACAGCACCCGTTCACGAGTATGACGTGTATCTCAGCCATCGCCTCCCTCAACCTTCATTCGGGAAAGTGGCGACCCGATCAACGACGCCACCGTTCCAATTCCAATTCCAATTCCAAATTATTTATTTGTTAAACATAGGTATGTACAACAGTAGGTCTTAAATTTATAATAAAGTATCACTATGCTACGCCACATGGCATACAAATAGCTACAGAGGACATGTAGCACGCATTTACAAACTAAATCTATGGTGAATAATGAAGACATGACATACAATATAACACTACATATTAAAGGGTAATAAAATTTCCTGAGTCTGACAAAAAATCTTGTATTGAGTAGTACGCTTTAGTTATTAAGAAATCATACAACATTTTTTTAAATTTCTTTAAATCATTAATTTTTAAAATCTCTTTTGGCAGTTTATTGTAAATTCTTGGTGCCATTCCAAAAAAGCTTTTTGCTAGTAATGCTGTTTTACATGACCTAGAGTTTATTTTATATTGTTGGCGATAACTATTGAAATAGGAGAACTGGTTAGGGTTATACTTAATGTATAATGCGACTTCGTATATATAAAGACAGGGAAGGGTGAGAATATTTAACTTAATGAAGTAGGGTTTACATGATTCTGTGTTTTGTATACCACATACTGATCGTAAGCATTTTTTTTGAGCTCTAAATACTAATTCTCTATCAGTACCATTACCCCAAAATATAACCCCGTACCTCAAAGTTGATGTAACGTGAGCGTTATAAGAGATTAAAACAGTCGACTGATTTACTACTTTTCGTAAATTATGCAAGGCAAATGAATATTTGTTTAACTTTTTACAAACGTTATCTATATGGTTGTTCCAACTTAAAGTACGATCTAAACTTAGCCCTAAAAAAGTTGTTGCATCCGTCTCCTCAATGTCTTGGTCTTTGTATGTAATTTTTAAATCAGAAATAAGTTCTTTTCGCTGTTTAAAGGTCATTATTTTGGTTTTATTTAAATTGATAGATAGATTATTTTTCTGTAGCCAATCAATTATTAGTTCTATTGTTTTGTTGACGTGTGGTTCAAATGATGATGGGTTTTCGCTAGTAAAAATCACTGTACTATCATCTGCAAATAGAACTATCTTATCTGTGATTGCTTCTGGCAGATCATTAATGTAGATTAAAAAGAGGAGCGGGCCTAAGACACTTCCTTGGGGGACGCCAGAATTTATTTGTTTTAAGTCTGAAGAAAACGTGACTTCTTTCTTAGACTTAACACAAATTCGAGTTATCTGTGTGACTTGCTCTCGATTCATCAAGTAGGATTGTAGTAGATTGTAGATATTTCCGCGGATACCATAATTATATAGTTTTGATAATAAGATTTTATGATCTACAAAATCAAAAGCTTTTGTTAAATCCATATACAATGCTGTAACAGGCACTTTTTTATCTAACTGTGTCGTAATTGTATTGAGTAGATCATAAATGGCCATATTTATGGATTTATTTTTGCGGAAACCTTTTTGCTCGTCAGCAAAAAGGTTATGTGTTTCAAAAAAGCTACTTAAATTGAGATAGATTACTTTTTCTATTATCTTGGAGAAAATAGGAATCAATGCCACTGGTCTGTAATTATTTATATCTTGTTTGTCTCCTTTTTTATACATAGGTCGAACGATGGTCGTTTTTAATTTGTCCGGAAATATTCCATGTTCGATACACATGTTAATAATATAACTAAGCGGTGTTGCAATAATTTCTGAAACTGTTTTAATTATTTTTGTGCTTATCCCGTCGTTTCCTGTACTATTGGTGTTTTTCAGAGAGTTGATAATTATTCTTATGTCATCTGGATTTGTTGGCTTCATAAAAATCGAATTAATAGAAGTGTACGTCAATGTCGTGTTACTTATGGTAGTTGAATCAACACCTATTGTATTGAGATGAACATAGTGGTTATTGAATGCCTGTGCTATATCTTTAGGGTCAGTTATAATTTTTCCATTCAAGTTGATTTCTGAAATGTTATCTTTTATGCGTTTCATTTTTGAACTATTTATAATATTCCAAGTGGCTTTAGACTTATTTGATGAATTTTTTATATAGAAATTATTTTGAGATTTTTTTGTGAGCAACATTATTTTTTTAAGTTTTTTAGAGTAGTGTTTAAATTCATTTTTATTGTCAGTGGTTGGCTGGTGTCTACTTTTCCATAATAATTCTCTTTTCTTTTTACAGCATTTCCGTATGCCACGGGTGATCCATTTTGGATTAGTCGAGGAAGATATTTTGCATTTTAGAAAGGGAAAACATAAGTCGTAAAAGAGTGAAAATTGTTCGTTAAAATAATTAAAGGCTTCATTTGGGTCATGAGACATGTAAACTTCATTAAAGTTAAGGACATTTAAGCATTCCGTAAACTTAACAATATTCTCTTTGCTCATATCCCTTTTGGGACTAAACCAATGTGACAGCAGACACGTTGGTTTTACCGGACATTTTATTAGTTGGGCCGTGTGGTCTGAAAGGGCAAGTTCTATGACCTGTGCTTTCCCTCCACGAACGTTGTGTATGATATTGTCAATACAGGTATTGCTTTGTAGTCTTGTAGGCTTCGTTATACCGAAACGAAGGTTGTAACCAGATACAAGATCAATAAAATCAATTGAGTGTTTCGTTCGCTTTAAAGTATCAATATTGAAATCACCGCAAATTATGATTTTTTTCTTATTATCAGAAATGCGGCTAAGTATATTACCTAATTTGCTCAAAAAAATGTCTACATCAGAAGCGTTGTATGTAGGAATTCTATATATACAAATAACGATTACGTTGCTTTCTGTAAGCTCGATCGCAGAACATTCAAATAAGCGTGAAACCGAAGTGTCTGAAATATCGGTGAGCACTTTGTATTTATGTATATTTCTGACCAATATACAAGAACCACCATTTCTACTATTTCTAGAGTTATATGCTGCCAGTACATAATTGTCTATAGTTAGTTGGTTTTCATCTCCTTGTTTCATATTATGCTCAGTGATACAGATTACATCAATTGGCTGTTTAGATATAGATAACTCATGCAAATTTACAGATAGTGCGTTAGCTTTATTAATTAGACCGTTAATGTTCTGATGAAGTACATGTATATGTTTATACACGAAAAAAAGTATTATGGTCACATTGAACACAAATGTTACTATTATGGTACTTATCCGCTGTTGGTGTACTAGTCGGTACGTTGTTCACGTTGTCCGTAGATGCTGGTATCGCTGGCGTGCTGAACTGTTGTTTGTCACGGGGAAAATGTGTCGACATATTATCCTCTGGTGAGCCCATATTTACAGGAGATTGTTTAATTTCCTCGACCATTCTTTCAATATTTTTGAGTATGCATTCCATTCCCATATCTGTGATCTTGCCTGAGCGGAATGAGAACATCTTTAACGATAGTTCAAAATTTGAATCTAAGAAGTATGCATAATTATTTTCTTGGATGTCTTGATTTAAGAGTGTATTAAATAACTCAATTCTATAATTATATATTGGAGCACCACAAATGTAAGTAGGTGTGCAGACTATTACATTCGTATGAGTTATTTTTTCTAATGCAAGCTTTACTTTTTGCACTAGTGCTGACTGATCATATTCTTGAGATATCTTAAAATCTTCTTCTCCAATTATTAAAATGAAGTAGTCTTGTAATGTGTACCCTTGAAGATGATCGTACACGTTAGCTACGAGTTCTTTAATTCCACCGCCAGGAGTTGTAATATGTAAGCACTGATATGTATGAAATATATTTAGCATGCTATTCAAGATTTTCCTACTTTTCCTGCTACTGATGGAACTAATGACGCATATTCGGTTTTTTGTGCTTTCTTTGTTCTTGGTTGTGTGTTGATTTTTATTCTCGGGTGTGCTGTAGTCTGTCTGTTCTATAGTACGATATTTATTAATATCGGGCGCAGTCTGGTTTGTCAAGTCATCACATTTTTTCATTGTTTGTGGTTGTGGTACATGCTGCAATGCTTTCTGTTTTATTTTTCTATGTTTTGGTTTGCTTATAGTGGGCGACAGTTGGTATTCTAGTTCATTCTGAATTTTATTGGGTGAGCCAGTTTCTATTTCTAATGAGTTCGGACACGGTGAGTCGATTCTGCCTTTTGAGCTTTGTTGTGGTGGCATTTGACGCTTGTTACAATGGCTTTCAGTCATATTTTGAATTTTCAAACGTTGCTCTTCTAATACCTTTTTTAAGGCTATAGACTCAAAGTTTAGCCTGTCTATCTCTGTGTTGGCATTGGTCAACTGTGTAATTAAATTCGTGACTTGGTGTTTTAATTCGGTCACTATAACACTTTCCGTCATAGATATATTAGGTAGGCTACGGTATGTATCATCGCCCAAAGTGGTATTCGGGCTGTCTAGAGAGTGCTCTGAAGTAATAACTCTTCTTACTGACGGGGATAGCTGTCTAGATTCCATTTTTATCGTATGAACCAGCGATTCTTGCAACCTTATTTTACTGGGGCCAGCTATGTTGTTAAGAGTAGACTTTAGTTGTGACAATTGCGATGCGTTATGACAAATGGAACATTTCCAATTTATTTTGTTCTCTTTTGTCATTAACTGATATCTTTTAAAAGTTACATTAGTATTCAGTATATCGTAGGTTTTATGACATGATGAGCACTTTAAGTAATCGTGCGACTGAATTTTCTTTGGATTCATTTTACCTTAAAATATGCAGATTTACTCGTAACTCAATATTTCTTCTTGGTAAAATTATTACGGTTATTTGCTGTTTACTTTACCTCTTAAGTAAGAAATAGTACCAAGAGCGCTCTCTGTTGCATTCATTTGCATAACTTGTATCTCTGTGTCTAATGGTATTTTCTGTGTCCCTCTAGTAGAGGTAATGATAACACTGCCGGATTAAGCGTTAAGCAAATGTAAAATAATAGTCTGTCTGTAATAGTGTCAAAATGCATTAAAATTATAATTACACTATACTTATAAACAATGCTGTCCACCTATATAGTACTATTTACAATTATTCACAAAGTTTTGGGTAAAAGTCATTGACCCTTGTAGGTAGCGTCCATTCGGCAGCAGTTATTTAATTTGAATTTTTTCGATATTTACACTAATTCTGTGTATAAATCCTTGTTTATGTAAGTAAGTGAACACTGTTTTTGATCACTGTAATGAGTAATTACGCAAGGTTTAAGGTTTAAGCGGCAACTTTAAGTTCAATTTATCAAATGTTTAGCTTGGATAATTCACTTTATTAATGATGTCAATATTGCCAAAACACTGAGATTATAACTACACTGCACTTATAAACAATCCTGTTCGCCTATATGGCATTTTTTTACAATATTTACAAAATTTTGGCTACAGGTCATTGACCGTAGTAGGTAGCGTCCTTTCGGCGGCAGTTATGTAATTTGAATTTTTCGATATTCGCACTAATTTAGAGCATGAATCTTTGTTTATATACGCATGTAAACACTATTTTTAATCACTGTAATGAGATAGGTGGAATAATATTATAGTTTTTACGTAAAAAGTCACAATTTGAAAGATTTAAGTAAGGGCACACTATTTGAACCAGCAGCGACGTTGTAACACTACAGTTTATTGAGATAACATTTACTGTTATCAATTACACTTTAGTCTATCATTTAAAACACTTTTTTGTCACTTTAGTTTAACTTTTACTATTTTTACGAATTAATTAACGCGCGGTTTGATAACGCACGGCGTCAGCAGCGCCAGCCGCTTTTTATAACCGTAAGTAAAGACTTTTAAGCGAGCATGACATGTTCAAGCTGCCGGGTTGTATTAATATAAATATAATTAAAAAAAATGTGAGATACAACATTTGTGCTTGTAAGTTACATTAAAGACGGCATAGCGCCACATAAACGCGACTACATATTATTCATAAGGAGTGCCTACCTATAAAACTAAATTATAAATTTAAATTGACTTAGAGATGTACAGGTCTCTAAGTGTCCAAATCATTAAAATAGGTATTAAAATAAAATGAAATTTAAAATAAAATAAAATTTAAAATAAAATAAAATCTTAGAGGTGTATAAGGTCTCTAAGTGTCCAAAACTAAAATAATACAATCAAACGAGAACATGGCAATACTAGGTCGTACAATAGTCGAGCTAGTGTTTTAGCTTGTCGGATCTGTTTAACAGTTCGATTTGGCTGTTTTATTGCTCGATAGCTCTTATAGCCACCTCTGAGGTGAATCATCTTTATCTTTCTAGAAGTTTCTTTGATTTTTTGGGATAAATCGTAATTAGACCGTCCTGAATTTTGTTTGAGTGACCTTAGGTCTTTTTTCCCAAAATCTTGTTATTTGTATCAGACCTCCGATTAGTTTGTGTTTTCCTGTCAGCTGATAGAGTCTCCTTGTAACTTTTTATGACCCCACAAATACTAGCTTTTAACATCTTAAGCGACTTAGCTGTCTTTGTCCGGGATCGATAAGAATTTTCGAAGTATTTGTGCACAATCAATCTCCTGTTCTCAATTTTCATGGTCGAAAACTTTAAAATGCAAAAAGCTAGGAAAAAAATATTTTGACAATTAATACTTTGAAGGTTGGTGATTGAACTGTAATTGTCAATTTTTTTCCCGCCATGGAATTATTATTTTTTAAACATTGCTAATTATGTGCCAATTCTATATGAACTATGCTTTATATGGATAAAGATTAGTAGAGGTGTACGTCATATGAGTATTTAAATATATAAAAAGTTTGTTTTCATAGGGCCATATTATTTAATTTTTTTTTAGATTTGGGTGATCTTATTTTATTTCCACTCAGAATCACGAGCTCTTTCGATCATAATAGGAGAAACAAACGTCCTCAAAATATACATACATTTTCCATTCCTTCCATTCCGTGACCGTCATACAAAGTCTATGGAAACGGTAACGGAATGGAAATAAAAATATTGAATTTGGTAGATGATGATAGTATTAGGCCTTCAGCACTAAACGCTATCGAGAACGTAACTTACTTTCTATGCATCTCGCTCGTACCCGCATATAAGTGCGAGTAAGATGTATTGAAAGTAAATCACGTTCTCGATAGCATATATGTCAGTTTTGACACTGTCAATGACTCATGATACGGATACCGGGACCCAAGCGTCGTGTAAGCGTAATCGTGTTATAAGTGAAATCCTATTAGTTGAAATCATGGCATCACTGACGTCAGATGTCTGCAGCGGATGTATCGATGATCTTAATTTCTCATCAGACGAAGATTTTTTATTGTTTGATTATGTTTTTACGCCTATATTACGGGACGCCTGGCGTAATGACGAGAGAAATCTCATACGCTACGCTACGACGAAAATTATCGCTTTATTGCATTTCAGTCTTTGTAGGTACAATAAAATTACATGTGTATGATACGTTCATGAATAAGTTCTAGACTCAACACTTAATTTGTAAAATGGTTTACTACGTTAGGTTATTACACCGCCTTTGTGGTTAAAAAACCGCAAATATTACAGTCAGTATTAAAGCTGACGGCCACCGCAGTAACACCTGGACTAACCTTTAAAAGATGAAAGATTTATTCGCTCGAATGACCAAGGTTAGGTGCGTTAATGTAGGCATTCATTAAACTTAAGACGTATTGGTTGTTTATACTTCGCTGGGCAGAAATGTTGCCGGTTCAGCGGCTTCTTTCATGCAAGCTGCGATCTGCTAGATTGACTATAATATTGAGTTACATAGTGCAACCTTTGTATACTGATCGAGTCAGAGTGAATGAACGATGAAAGCATATATTTTTGCATGCTATTGGATGATAATGTGACCCGAAAGTGGTGAACTACAGATTTTTGTAACGGATTTTTTGTCGACATTCGGATAAGTGCCATTGGCTTATAATAAATTAACAATAAAACTCGTTCGCATATGATATAATTTTAAATATTGATATGTAACGTTCCACGGATAATGGTAAGAGTACGTTATGGCGGCTGCATAAACAACTCAGTCTTTTTTACGCCAATTAGAATGATAAAAAATTAAGTTACTTCTACTACCCATTCTACTCCTAAGTTTTAAACATAATTAGCACCAAACCTAAGCGTTGCTCTTTTGTCCCACAAAAGTAACATACATTGCCGTTAATACAACAACATTAGTTTACCATCTTAGTTCAGTTACATACGGCCATATTCGAATATTGCTTATAACATGTCACAGCGATACGATATCGATTTTTCAGTGTCAAAAGTACGTTTTTGCGAACGGTTTGGCCTAGTGGGTATGAAGCCTGCCTATGAAGCCGATGGTCCCGGGTTCAAATCCTGGTAAGAGCATTTATTAGTATGATGAGCATGGATATTTGTTCCAGAGTCATGGGTGTTTTCTATGGATTTAAGTATTTATAAATATGTATATATTATATATATCGTACCCTCAACACAAGCCTTATTGAGCTTACTGTGGGACTTAGTCAATTTGTGTAATAATGTCCGATAATATTTATTTATTTATTTATTATAAAAAAAGTAACGTTTTTGGTTGAACAAATTTCACTTGACACTGACAGATCGGTATCGTATCGACTATACAAAGAACTTATATACAAAGAAAACACCTATAACTCAGAAACAAATATCTGTGTTCATAACACAAATAAATGCCCTTACCGGAATTCGAACACGAGACCATCGGCTTCATAGGCAGGGTCACTACCCACTAGGCCAGACCGGTAGTCAAACATGGAAACTAAATTTAGCTAGAAAGGAAACTATTCTTGTAGCAAAAGTGTCACCCTCATACATTAAATGTGACAAGTTAATTGTCTCTCGAGCGGCAGCATCTGGCTAAGTTTCAGTCGAGAGATAGATGAGTACCAGCTGTTATGTAAGTGTGAGTACCAACAAAAAGTAAGGCTTTGTCATAGAACTACAAACACGTTTAGTTTAGTGAAATTATTCTATTAATATTACAGAATCTATACACGAAGTGTTTTTTAGTCCTATAATTTCAAGGCTACATTCCTGAGCTTTCTCAAAGAAACCGGTATTATAAAATTAAGTCCATTTTGGGGATACTTAATGATTTATTTTTGTTTCATAAGAGATGTGGGGGCACGAGCGTGTACACATGCTATAGAGCCTGTTAGCGCTTATTTAAATAAAACAATGTATTAAAAAAGTACCATTGTTTAATGGTGTATTACAACTGTTTCTTTATATTATTTAGATTCTATTTAGTCTAGGACACGCGCGTTCAGCTTGGCGGTTACAATGCAAGAGTTTGATGATCGGGTCGCGCTGCACGACGATGTGTTGCATGTGCGAAACTCTGGCGCTGGCATCGCGTTTTCTGGATGGCCGCCGTTCTGGTCGTCTATGTTGGCAGATTGTAGCCGCATCTTCATCCATCATTGGTTGTAGACAATAAACTAGTGGTGTTGCCACAGCGCTAACAGGGCCTATTTACAAATTGATTAGTGTTTAAAGCCTGACCAGTAATTATATGATCACGCGCCATATTGCGGAATTTCATTGGAACTAAATTTTTCATAGTAAACTGAACTGTCACCCTATACATGTGAATAAAAGCGCCCTCTTGACAATGATCATATATTTCTGGTCGGGCTTTACCTATAGTGTTCTATGAGTTTATACATTTGCTACTAAACATAAGTACTATCTCGGGCGATCGATATTCATACATCATAGTAATCAATTGTTTAGTCGATTTAAATAGAGTCTGTTAGAGAAGAGTCCTGGAATGTATAGGGCCCCATAGATTCCACGACTCTTTTCTTTCCACACAGACTCTATAATGCCCGTGTTACAACAACGCTAAATATTACCTATTTACTTTTTACTTACAAAAAAATATAGTAAAAAAAATTACTAGGTATGCCATTCAGTTTCCTTTAATGCTAGCCATACCCCGAAATTAACGGAGTATAATATTATTTCGGTAGCAAGGGTACGGTGACAGCTGTCATATCCATACAATTTGTAACTTTGAATCGCAAAATATGTATTGAGATGACATCTGTCACCGTACCCAAGTTACATGAAAACTACTATAACGTCTCCCTCAAATTGTTGTTACTGATAAAGTTTTGTACTTCCTGAAAAGTGAGTAAAGAAAAAATAAATGCAATAAACAATTAATAAGTAACAGGCATTGAGAGACGTCGGTCTTACTTAAGGAAAAAACCTTTAAAAATATATGATGGTACTGAACCTTCAGAACATAAGTCCGACGTGAGCTTGACCGTTTCTTTTGATAAATCTTATCATTTTTATTAGGGTTCCGTACCCAAAGGTTAAAACGGGACCCTATTACTAAGACTCCGCTGTCCGTCCGTCCGTTCGTCCAGCAGAGCTTCATGAGATACACGGCAGGTCCGTGTTGAACAGTTGAAATTTTCACAGATGATGTATTTCTGTTGCCGCTATAACAACAAATACTAAAAAGTACGGAACCCTCGGTGGGCGAGTCCGACTCGCACATGTCCGGTTTTTAAGGATACTAAGGAAAGACAAAGGCTGGTATGCTTTTTTTCAAACCCTTAATCCATTCATCGCTAATCACGACACATTGCTGTTTCGCCTCTAGGAAGCATATTTGATTCACACATTTTTTTTAAATTATGGCTTCAGTCCAGTGGGACTACTTCGTCAGTATCAAGGTATTAGGAGATTTAAATACGACTAAAATAGTACGCTTAGTACAAGACAGTGTACGGTTATTTTATTAGCTCTTGCAAAGCGATAGCTGGACTTTACAAGTAGGACGTGGACTACTGGCCGTTGACTTCAAAAGGGTGGTTAAACGCGTTTTAATTCTCCGTTCACTGCTCACTACCACATTAGTTTACTGTATAAAAACCTATCGATATTACACTCTAAACAAAATGAACGAGAATAAAACATAGGAATTAATCATGAGCCTAACTATCAAGATGGCGCTCGAACCAGAAGACGTATTCCTCAACAGTGAGGGTTGTGACCTCCCTTTTGTATCACTTTCTCTCTTATGATCATCTTCCATCTGTTTCTGTCTCTGGTGGTGTGGAGAGCCATGTGAACTGTGGAGCCAAGAGCGGTGCGGATCTGGTCAGACCAACATACTGCGCGTTCAGGCCTTTTCCCATTCACTTTGCCGGTCACAATGCACTTTTCGAGGTTGCCACCGTATTTTCTTGCAATATGACCGAAATATTCCAGGACTTTGTATAGAGTTCAAGGATTCGGATAACAGCCGCGACGAGATTTTGAGTTCTCGCAATATGGAGACGTTAGAGCGAAATGCTGTCCAGGGGATCGGAGCATCGGAGAACATTTGATACATACTGAGCAATCTATCATCAGCTATATGTCAAAAGTGTCATTTCTTTAACCTGATGCGTCGCTTTTGACACTGACAGATCATAATATATCCATTACAAATCCCTGTCAAATTCATAACCTGCTAATACAATCCGAATACTTCTCCATAGGTATGTTACGCTGTATGGTGTAGCACATCGTAGCGCGTCTGCTTTGTTTTGTAGCAAAAACTATTCGTAACTTCTGCTAAAATTATTTGAGGGTGGTGATTCAAGTATACAAGAAGCACATTCAAGTTTTTAGATTTTAATTTGGCAAGGGTTGGATAAAATATAACACTTTTATAATAAAAATATTGGTAACAGCAAATTTTAGACTTTTAACGTACAAAAGATAACCCGGTAGAAAATTATAACCCCATTAACGTAGGTACAAATGATAAGTTTAATAGATGACGTTTTGGAGAAGGGAATAATTAGTTAAAACCGAAACCTCTAATTATTATTTTTGAATAGAGCTGTCACCAAATGACTCTTAACTATTCTTGTTCCATTCCTAAATACAGACATATATTAAAACTAGTTCCTGCAAGTAAGAATGAGCAATGAGCGACATATTGTTCTTTCAATCATGTCAGGTGAACTTTTCCCACGGTTGCTGTAAACTGAAAAAATGGTCTTACTTATTATATACAGTTGTTTCACCGCGTTGTACAAACAAGTATTTTTTTTTTGTTTTAATAGCAAACTTACGGTCTACGGGGAAAAGTTCATAATCATAAATTATTCTAGCATCCACACAGAGCTAAAATGCTTTTATCTAACTGGTATTTATTCTAATGGAAATATTGTAATAAAAATGGGTCATTGCATATGGAAAGATGGTATTGGTCTCATGTTTATGGGTGCTTGCTTCTGAATAAAAATCCTGTTAAACTTTAAGCTAAATTAATTAAAATTGCATTTTCTCCTTCTAAAAGTTCGTAAATGTACATCATCTTCTGCAGCAAACCAATATCACCATCATGAGGATCTTGACAAATGATTTATGCAGCGTCTGTATGCGAGGGACAACGTCTATGAAACTACCCACATTATTACTACCTGGCCATACAAATATCTAAGTGATTGTTATTAATTTTAACTAGAACTCTAAAAGTATCACAGTCAAGATAAAAGAAGATCTTTTTGTCTACTCCAACCTTGCCTCTTAATACGATGCTCAGAAGGTCGTAGAATAGATATCTAATTTCCGATAGTACTCCTGTCTACTGGTCCAATTGAAATAGTGCGAATACCTTGTGTAGGGCCTTCCGCCAGAATTTCTTTGAATATCTTCTTTGTTGTACAAGATATACCTACAGTGCGTATTTTTTATTAGCTGTTTGTCGATTTCGTTCGCGCCTTTGCCATGCGCGCGCATTGGAATCGTGCGTAAAAATAATAATAACGCGCCAGCCATTTTCCGTATTTGTCATAAAATTGGAATAGTTTTGCATGTTCAAGAATTCAGTTTATATATTGACAAAAATGTCATTTTCAAGCATTGAAAATGAAGAACACATAAAATTGACGCTGCCAGTAATACTAATAGAGGCAAGAGCCGATAACGATTCTACCGTGCCGTCCCCCCGGCTGCCCTAGTTAATATAACGGGGACACCCTCGATTCAGAGGAGGGAAGGATCGGCAACGCACTGATCCTTCCTCCAGACGTGTAAGGCCCTATATTGTGGATCCCCAGCCCACAGGCCCTACTGGGGGTAGAATGGTCTCGCGACCCCGTGGCGTCCCCCAATAACGGTAGAGCGGGCAACGCCGCAGGGGATGTTAGTGGGTATTCTCTTCCCCTCCCTCTGTTTAACAGAGGGAGTACCGGGAGGAGCGAGTCCCACATACCACCCCCCCAAGTTGGCCTCCCCAGCCAAGGGGTGAGATGCGTAAATGCATTTACCCCTGCGTGAAAAAAAAAGCCGATAACGATAGCCTTTTGCCATCAAAATCGGGTGAAAAATAATTGGCGGCATATGAAACTTTTATTCCATGTAAATCTTTCTTGGACACGCCCAGTCTTTCTAGGACAACGTGTTGGTAGCTTACTTCAATGACCTGGCAATTATTCGATGTTAAAACTGTAAGCCACCATATTGAAATTGGACTTTTACTGTTTTGACAAAAGAAAACCAATTTATAACTTTTAACTTTTTCTTCGCACGTGTGTTAAAAAACGTCGTATGAAACGCGTGTGCATTGGTCATTACCCACATCAGCTTTCTTATTGCGCGCTCGCTAACTGCTCTTCTTCTTTATCCTCGCCTCATCCCGTTACGCGGGGTCGGCTTTCCTAATCTTGAGGCGCCACTTTGATCGCTGATAAGCGTCGTCACTGGACAAGCCCAACTCCTTCATATCTCTTCGGATAATCTCGCTAACTGCTCGCGCGCACAATATCGCCTCGTGTGTAATGACCCACTTAGCACACTTGTATCATAATGTACTATTAAATTTAGCATTAACTATCAGAGCATCATAATTATTTTTTGATAATATTTCGAGCGGCAATGCATTTCGTACATCATGGTCACTTGTGACAGGTGTCTCATCATTAAATGCGACATTTTGGGTTAAAACGAAGTAGCAATATATAGTAGCTTGCTGAATCGTTTTATATGGAAAAATAAAAGTCGTCCATTTTTTATAAAACCCACGTGTGTTCATTAAAGCCTAAACCAACTACCCATTATGTGATTATATCAAAAATACACGCTGTACAATGTATATACCACGAATACTCATTACTCAGGTACCTACTTATAAGTTCTTGAATGGCAGCTTAGTACAGAGGGCCTAATACCGCGAACTACGTTCAACGTGTTGCCTCCCTGTTACACTTACGTATGAATTTACAAGTGCAACAGAGAGGCAGCACGTCGAACGTGGTTCTCGGTAGGCCCTCAGTTTCGCCACAAAGGCTCCTTTGTGATACGACTAATACTAGACACCTAATGTAGCGCAACTTCCGTCATGTAATTAATTGAACAATGGGAAAAACCAGACTATGCTACTTTTAATCAAATACGGCATTCTTATTAAATACGGCAGCAGAATTAAATTAAATATTTACGAAGAAATAGGACTTTTAATTCTGTCAGCTCACTGCGTTTTAATTTTATCTGTTTAATTATTTTATTTTTAAAGCACTTTTAAGAACAAAACTGATCCGTCTTCTTCCGTATTTCCGCTTCTTTCGCCGGCTTAAATCTAACTGTATAAAGCACAAAAGTAAATAAAAGGGTGATAAGCAAATCCGGAAAAGTTTGCATAACACAAGACAATTCGCTTAACTTTATCCTTAAATAGCCCATGTACCCTAACCCAACAACAAACTGAAGGTCCCAGGTTCAAATTATTTATTTATTTATGATATTCACTGCATACAACTGCCAACAAACTGTCTCGCAGTTTGGCGAATATTTTGTTTTGTGGTACACATATTTTATATTTTAATGTTATAAAAAAAAAAAAACTTATATGTGGCGGCCTAGAGGTAACGTGAGACTTTCAATCTGGAGTTATATACCTCGGCTCTTACCAAATGAGTTTTGCGGAAATTATGAATGAAATAACATTTGGTATTTACCAGTCGCTTTTCGCTGCAGAAAATCATCGTGAGGAAACTGGAATAATCCTAATAAAGCCTAGTAGTCATGAGAGTTGACAAGCCGGGACAACGCGAGGAAGATGATGATGATTGATGTACATGGCGTAGGCACGGTTCACTGCTAGTACAGTCAAGGTATTAAATATCGATACGGAAAAAGTGCCAAAAATATGTATACACGACCTCATTGCCTATATATTAAGGTAGGGTAGTGTGTACATACTTTTTTTCACTTTGTCCATATCGATATTTAATAACTTAGCTGTACCAAAATAACGTATTTTTTTTGCAATTACTTATTGACTTTTGGTTGGCACCTAACGATATGATATAAGTGCGTACCTACCTACATCTTCTACGATCCTTATTATGTGTCGAACTTTGTGCCTAGCAAAAGTATACTGTACTTCTTTATATAACAGTACCCCTAGTGTAAGTTTTATCGACATCATAACGTGACGAACGCGTTTGCGTTAAGTGTCATTTTGTATAGGATTTTGAGTTTCCAAAACGTCCCGCTTGGCGCGCTCTTTCTAAATCACATACAAAATGAGACTAAACGCAAACGCGTACGTCACGTTTGGAAATCGAATTTATTTACACTAGGGGTACAGAAGTTTATTTCTTTATCCATGCTACGTTTAACGAATATCTAAATAGTAAACACAAAATAATGAAGTGTCATGTTTCATTACTCGGTTTATCACAGTAATACAGCCAAAGCCTGCGAAGCAAAGATAAACATTAGGTTCATGGCATCTGTGAAAGCATCTCCACATTAATGTAAATAATAGTCCACTTCATTTTGTGGAGTGAATTAAGCTTCCTGAACGGCAATTGACTCGGTGCTGGGACGATTTATTTGTAGGCATTTGGTATAATAAAATATGGTATGGTTGACTCAGTTTCATTTAGATATCTGATTTAAATAACTAAACAAAAATATAAGACTTTTGTCCGAACTTTATATATCGTAAACTGGTAAACTGCTATTACTTACATAAATGTAAGATACATTGCTCTCCATTTGCCTAGTGGGTAGTGACTCTGCCTAATATGAAGCCGATGGTCCTGGGTTCGAATCCTTGTAAGGGTATTTGTTCTGTGTGATGAGTAGATATAGATATTTTTCTTCTTGGGTGTTTTCTATGTATTTATGTATTTTGTATAATATACGTATCGTTGACTGAGTGCCCACAACTCAAACCTTCCTGAACTTACTTAGTCAATCTGTGTAAGAATGTCCTATAATATTTATTTATTAATGCTAATTAAAATATGTTTCACAATTACCCTTTTTATCCAGCCCTACACTCATATACATGAAAACGTTCTGACAATTGTTTTAGTCTAAAACTTCCTTTATTGGCGCGACGCATAAAATGATGGTGAAATTACAAGGTTTCGGAATTTTGATGAGTTGAGATTGAAAATTCAGAATAACCTTTGACATCCGAATAATACCTATAAATACTGTAGCGCGCAGTATCTCTTCCCTAATTTATAGACGGCGAAAAATACATTTCTGCCAAAATTCGATACAAGCTTTTACTGCCTCGCGATTGAAAGGGACCGACGAGTCGTAGAATGATGAAGGTTATTGGAAACGGAAGATTGCGGAGATTCTGATGAGTTGCAGATTGGATAGGGGAAGGGTGGTCGAGGCTGTCACGGTGAATGGCGAGTGTGTAGAGTGAAGGTGTCGACTGCACGGGAGGCGGTGTATCGATCGGGGCTGCGCAACAAGTGCCGATGCCGGCGGCCCGCGCGGCCGCCACGCGCCGCGCCGCGCCGACCCACACCATGCCCAACGTCTTAAGCGCGCCGACAATTTAAGATTCGTGCTTATTTTTTGGGAGGCGTAGATTATATTGACACTTTCTTACGCGGCAAAAAAAGGATTTATATATAGAAACTTTGCTTCATGTTTTCCGTTACATTGATACTCTTGTTGATCATCAAAAGAACTGTACATTAAAAAATATGAATAGAACTGCACATTAAGGAATACGAATAAATGTAATGTTTTTTACCTCAGCAGCTCGAACAAGCCTATTTTCGACACTCCAGAGAGTGAGACAAAGTAGCTTTTTAATTTAGTGAAGGCCATGAATACAGGAATATTGCTAGAAGATTTCGTCATAATCATGATGCATTTCATTCATGAATGTAAATAAATGTGGTTAACTTGATGTTGAATTTTTTAACCTTTAATATATTGTTTTTTCATTTATTTAGGCAACAAACAGTCTTATACAAATAATAATGTAACAATAAGCAATGTGTTAATAGTCCTTGAGTGCCCTACCTTAATAAAGGAGCAGTATGTCCTCACTACTGAGGTGAAAAGTTGTATGTGTCACACGAGAGAAAAGTTATTTTACATCTCGTGATTTTGAGTCCCGAGTAAGGGAAAGAATCTATACTTGAATCACGAGCGAAGCGAGTGATCTAAGTTAGAATCTTGAGCGTAGCGAGGGACACTCGCAAGAAAAACCAACTTTCCTCTCTTGTTGCACAAATAACTATTTCGCTTTATATTTGTGTTATACAATTAATGTACAGTACAGTAGGTTTTAACATTCTTTTGTACGGTTAAGAAAATAGAAGGAGTACAGGTAAGTATTTTCTGTACAGTGTCTCGTCTGTTTCTTGTAAATGCAAATGTCATTTTGATGCATATTACCCAAAAGTCTTTGTTTTTTACCTATACTTCAACTATATATATAAACAATACCAAACTTACCTCTATGTTTGTGGTGGCTTGGAGTAAGTAAAATTAGTAGATAGATGTCGCAGGGAAATGATGAAAACAGAGATTTGAACAAATCTCTAAGGGATATGATAAAATCACGCAGGATGTTAAAATGGCGAATCCATATCATCATTTCCCTAGAAAATTCAGTCATTTGACCAAATCTCTGTTTAGTGAAAAGACAAAATCGACCAATAAACGTGACACACTTTTTCATTTCATCAAATTTTTTTAGGAATTTCACAGAGTCCCTAACCACGACAGTAAGTTGACAAAACGAACCCAAATAGTCAACTTAATGATGCTCATCTTGTGTGTGTACTGGCGTGTGATTTTGTGGATGAGATGTGGCAGTATCTTTTCCTGTGCTTTTTTTTGGAGTAATTTATTAACATAAAAGTACATTATTGATATTTAATTTAGATGCTCGAGTTTAACCCTGGGATGTTATAAAATTTAATTTATATAAATAAATGAGACTATATCATAAGAGCGTAAATGGGCTCACACGAGACGACGATCAGGATTGCGCAAAATGGAGGAAAGCAAGAAGGAAAGTGGACCATGGCAAATGCTGGGATAACGCTAGGTAGAAGAAATGAGAAGACATCATCTAGGAGGTTTCAAAGGTGTAATCGAATTTAATTTGAAACTTGTTTTTTTTTTAAATGACGATTTGGGGGAGGGATGTTGTTCCAACATCTTGTTGCACGGTAGCGGAAACACTCTTTAAAAGCAGCGCACCTGTGTTTAGTGACTTGTAGCACGTCCGCTCGTGATGTTCTAAGTTGATGGTGATTGTTAGTAAGCCATACAAGTTATTTTAAATGGATAGGTGGGTAGCTTTGTCTGTATGGTATCAAAAAGTAAGCAAGCAAACATAATATCCTGATGAGCGGTAATTTTTAGAAGAGCCGAGTAATTTAAGTATGATGTAACGTGTGCCCGGGGAGGGATTTTAAAGCAATATCTAGAGCATGCATTTGCACTCTTTGAATGATATGCTGTGCACGAGCAAAAAGACATGGACCATATGCAGTGAGGCAATAATTAAGTTTGGATAAAACCAGAGTCTCATTCGAAATTTGACACTGAGAAGATTCCGGAAACTGTACAATACTTTCAGGCGATAAAGACAGTTCCGAACAGTTTCACGTGATTTTCAAAACGGAAATTTGTTTCAAACATGTCGGATGGATTAAGCACTAGACAGTTTGTGGAGGACTATTCTGACAATTGTTTTAAATCGCCGTTGGCCTTCTCAATTGCCGTGGCAGTATCATTAGGGTGAAAAGATTAAAAAATAAAAAAAACCGGCCAAGAGCATGTCGGGCCACGCTCAGTGTAGGGTTCCGTAGTTACTCTTCCGTCACAATAAGCTAAACTGGAGCTTAAAGTAAAGTAAATTGTTAACCAAGGGATGAAACGGTACCTTTCACGCGAGTTAAACAAATAGGCAAATTTGCATAATCAGTACCTAATTAAAGTCTTTTTACTATGAAGGGGAAACTTTTTGCGATAACTCAAAAACAGCTAAACTGATCATGTCCGCTATAGTTTTCATTTAAAGTCTTTCTTAAGCTCTACTTCCACGATTTTTTTCATATTTTTTGGACCTATGGTTCAAAAGTTAGAGGGGGGGGACACATTTTTTTTCTTTCGGAGCGATTATCTCCGAATATATTCACTTTATCAAAAAATGTTTGTTGAAGACCCCTATTAGTTTTGAAAGCCCTTTCCAACGGTACCCCACACTGTAGGGTTGAAGCAGAAAAAAAAATTCACCCCCACTTTACGTGTAGGGAAGGTACCCTCAAAAAAATTAAATTTTTAGATTTTATTGTACGACTTTGTCGGCTTTATTGATTTATATATCCATGCCGAATTTCAGCTTTCTAGCACTAACGACCACGGAGCAAAGCCTCGGACAGACAGACAGACAGACAGACAGACAGACGGACATGGCGAAACTATATGGGTTCCTAGTTGACTACGGAACCCTAAAAAAGTAAAACTGCTGCATTTAAATACGAAAACAAAACGTACAAAATATAATACTCCGACGAGTACCTACACATAATGATATAACTTTCAATTTTAGGACATACATTCTAATCGGGCTATGTAAAATCAAACTGCGAAGTTTCTAAGGTGTTATTTCAATCGCTTAGAACAGACGATTATAAGTTAACGAGTAGGTATTGTATATACTTTAAGTGAGATTCGAACTGATTTGATCTTATCTTGATTTATTTTTTATGAAAACAAAGTATCGGCCATATATTAGTGCGGGAGCATCTAAAACGCATCAAAATGCGAGCGAGATGCACTGATAGTAATATTATATCAATGTCCAGTCAAGTTGAAATTTTGAATGACGTAGGAAAGGATGATGAGACTGATGATAATGATACATAACTATCCGAGTGATCGACTTGCTTGTAAGTCAAAGGAGTGCACACATCCTTTGACTTGCTTGTAAGTTAAAGGAGTGCACATCCTTGCCGAGTCTCCCACTATCGCAAAACTTTGCGCATTCAACTCGAAGATAAAACGGATCCCGGAATTTGTTAGTTCGCTTCCTGTGTCGTTAAAAGGTCGGGAGTAAGACTCAAGGGCGGGTTTCGAGCTATTAGAGGCTAACGTGCTTACCTAGCTGCCGTATTACATGAAAAGTAGAAAATATTTATTAACAAAAATAGTCCCATCACCTAATCGGAATCGTTTATCGTCGCTTAGGGAACACCTGAAAGTTTTCAATCTTTATACTGTACCTGAAGCGCTTCTTATGTTGCCGGTCTTGGCAAAGCTTAATACTCCATAAAAAAAGTCTACTCCGATACTTATCTAATATTTTATACACATATTAGGAGGCTATCATTGCCACTTTGGAGAATTTAACAGCTGAAGACACCTTGTCTGTAATTTTCTGTAAAAAATAGTCTGCCGATTTTTGCGGGGAAAGGGTACCTCCAATGTATGGCTATTTGTACGTAACGTAACGTCAGATAAACGGCAGTCCATACTATACGAGTACATATGACCATTGGCCGAGGTTTTCAACAGAGCGGTGAGCTCTTAATACCTACATATATTTATTAAAAGTTTTTTTTATCACAATACTCTTTACTGCGTTCAAATGTAAATTTACTCGTATAATTTCCTCAACATTACAATAGACGTAAGTTAGAAAAACACAACAGCAAGGCTTTCAGAGTTTTATCTGTTGCCTTTTTGCCGCCGGCTGACATCCCGTTCATACTTGCTCGCCGTGACCTTTAGGGCAGCAACCGGATACAATATTACAGGAAAATATTTCTTGAACATTTATAATATGGCTGATAAAAATAAAACTATAAAATCCTATAGTAAACTTGCTTCTGTGTAAAATAATTGTAACATCTTGTTGCAAAAATATCGTTTTCACGTCAGCAGCTCGAACAAGAGTAATTTGCTGCTTAAAAAACAGTGAGCAAAATCGCATTTTGATCACGGAGTGAGACGAAATAACATTCAAGTTACCTTTATATTCGAATGTCATTTCAACGTGCGGAGCCTAATACAAGTTCGAAGTCTTTGGATTCTATTATCTTTGTCCCTTTCACGTCATTAGCAAAAAGAAAGAGACAAAAAAGTGCATACGTAATTCAACGGTATATTGACGGTTTATAATAGACCCTGTAACAGACTGACATCTACATTTATTTATTTACTCTCTTAGAAATTATTGAATTTGTTTGGAGTGAATTTCGCGCATAATATTCGCACTTGTAATGTGACAGTGGCATCCGGTGACATCTGGCGGTGAATGACTGAACTAGCAGGTAGTTTACTCATGATAATATTGCATAGTACAATATTTGTTTATAATATATTTTTCAATATAAATTCTTAAGTAATGTTTATTGAATAATCGATTAAACACAATAGCAGCGTTTTACCTTACAATAAAACGCTTATTAAGCGAAATACCTTATTTGAAGCCTATTTAATATTTGAGAGTGCGATGCTGTTTGACAGATGACGTAGCGGTTCACTATAGGCTGACACCTACCCCCTTTGTACTTGTATTTCAAGTTTTAACCCCCTCCACCAGGCGCCCGTGGCCCGCGGCCGCGGAGCTCTTCATTGGGTCTCAAAATATAAATAAAACGAAGTTGCAATATACCACATTCGAAAAAGGATTGCATTTGATATTATTTATTATTTCGTTTTCAATATGAAGAGACATACCAGTTGACTTGTATGTATAGACTATAGATGTTGCTTATTGCAACCTGCATGGTAGGAGAAAACGCAGTGAGTTAAAAATACCCTCGGGCATTATATAAGTGATTTGGTTTATTGCAACTGAGTGTTGTAGCCACAGGCGAATTTAAAAATATAGGCTTCAAATAAGGTATTTCGCTTAATAAGCGTTTTATTGTAAGGTAAAACGCTGCTATTAAGCTTCTGTACCGTTATTTGAAGCCTATTTAATATTTGAGACGTGTCTGTGATCGCCTGGTGGCCAGAAAACGCCAATGTGAATAATTTATACTGATATGTGAAAATGGTGGAGACAACAAGTACAAGTGTACTTAACAATCCGGGTACATGGATGAATGTGAAAAGGCTTAAAGTGTGCAGTGACATATTTTACTTTACAATGTTATTTATAGATAGGACCTATAAATATAGAAAACAGTATGTTTATTAAAATAAATTATGAAAGCATAATTATACTTTTTATTTTATCCATCCAACAATAACATTGCGATCATTATATGTGTTTCAATACTTTCAATTGATTTCAAGGTCCACATTCTAACAAACTGACTCATATTTGACCTTATATTACCTTGCCAAAAAGAAAATAAACTTGATTATTGACACTTTAAAGTGTCTTTTACCCAGATATGGTTACCAAATATTGGTATTTACTTATGAGGCAGGATACAATTTAACTTATAGGCTCACAAAAACGATTTTTATATACATTTTTCAGAGCTTCGCTTGTTTGTTTTCCAAAAATCCTACAGTCTTAAGGGCAAAGTAAATCATATGAAAAGTGCACTTATCACAACATGCAATATTGTCTATTATATTGTAGAAGTAATCAAGCTCTCAGACAATTAATTCATGGATTAACCTAAGCTTTCCTTATTTTCCCGCTTTTGAACATTCTTGAATAACAAATAGACAGTAAGTGATATAGTAGGTTAATTTGGTAGCGCTATTAACAGCTTTATGTTACTCATCCCAAAGAGTTCAACCCGTTACCACTCTCACCGTTGTAGTTGTGTACAGTGCATAGCCATTCAGAATGTAAATAAGCTCGTAGAATATCCAATTTTCAATCATAATACACAACAAGTCCCCAATCCGCATTGGGCTAGCGTGGGGACTATAGCCCGAGCCCTCTCGCACATGAGAGGAGGCCTGTGCCCAGCAGTGGGACGTATATAGGCTGAATTATATTATATTATATAATACACAACAAATCCTATTTGCTGTAACCATTTTAATTTTTCTTTGATATTCGCTACGATGGTAGTCTTACCCCAGAGAGTATTCTAAAATATTTTTGGGCCTAAGCCCATACTTTAACCAGCCTATAATGTGGTTTTATTTTATTACATGTACAATAATTAGGGCCAGTATGGTAAGAACATGACCTTTATCAATTCAATGCCTGCAATACAGCAAAAATAATACTAGGATTTTTCCTCTTGGAGGTATCATTATTACGAGTATCATGTTGAAATTATGTACCATCATGCAAGATGTATAGGTATATTTAAGGCTTTCACCTGAATATACTTACTTGGCCTTTAGTTTCATGCATATTAAAAACATAAAGTGACTGATTAAAATCTTAAACAAGATCTGTATTATTGGCACTAAAAGCTCGTCAATTTCAGTTAGTGAGCTACAATTTAATCCTGAAAACTCTGCCAGGAGAGTGCCCTCCCGCTTGGTTCTTTGTATCGTCTGGTATTTCACATATTACAATGTCTGCGTTCCTGATAAGCCAAGGTTAGGCCTGTGCGTAGATGATAGATTTACGTTCGCTAAAGTGTTTTAATAAATTACAATTCGCATAATTTAACACATATAAGTAATAGCCATTCTAACTGGTAGTCCCAGCTTTGTCCATAAATATACTCGTACCTTATTTCAGGATTACCTACTTGTACTACCTGGTGCAAGCTCAAGGAAGCGCGAGATGTATGGACATAACTATTTATCTTACCAAGGATATGTTATTGACTGACGGGTTAGATAGTAAGGTCAAAGACCTTCGTTAAAATAATCAGTATTTAATCATTTGGCATTAAGTAGCCTTCCTATTTTTATGTTTTTGAAGAAAAACTAATGTTACATTACTTTAAACGAGATTTGAGAACTATATATACTTAAGTAGGTAATTCAACCTGTGGCATGCCCATGCCCAATGGCGCAGACTTGTCTAGCATTTACATTGTATCAACGGTGATATAAAGCAATTCTAATGTTATCTCAGTGAACTCACTGATTCTCACATATATATTTTGTAACATACAGTATACAATACAGAAACTTTGTCTTGTACATTATTGTTGCCAAAAACTGAATACTTATGGGAATAATTTCATAGGACACCAATTAATGAACATTGGTATAGAAATAACCTTCGAGGTTGCTTGCCTTTTTTACTACGTCGATGGCAAACAAGCATACGGCCCGCCTGATGGTAAGCAGTCTCCGTAGCCTATGTACGCCTGCTTAATTCCACCCGGGAAATTTGTAATGTTTTATATTGAATATCATAACCACGCAGTCTTTTAAAGTAGATTCGAACCAATAGGTAAATGTATGTATCTCAACTCAACCCTTAAGGGTTTGTATCCGTTATCCAAAAAAGCACTTTTGGCTATTAACAAGAAGTCGTCCCGACATCTAGGACATATATTTTAACGAGATTAATAACCGAAATGGCTTTCTTTCATTTGGACTGCGATGATGAGTTGCATTGAGCTATGATTATATACCAGTTGTGGGTCATAGACATTTTATTAAGTCCTTCACGTCTTTCCTGTAGACAACGCAACGTTAACGGAGTTCAAGCCACGCTATGCTGCTGCAATCTTGTTATGCTGCTACGGGCGGGATACATTTTTCCCAACCTTTGTTGTGTTTGACCCAAATGGGGTTAAATGATGAATGGCCAAGAACCTTGAACCAGTCCAGGGTAATATATTTATATCTTTAAACCATTAGAACTATGTAGCGGCGGAGCGGCCGGTTGATTAAGGCAATTCAAAACAAATTTAAAAATTTTAATTCAACGATCAGTATCATGAACTCTAGATTATCAAGATTATTAGCATGACTGAATGGGCCACGTATGAAGTATGAACCACTTATGGTGATTTTTAATATTACTCACCGGAAAGCCAGTTAACACATTCAGTGCCAGCGTGAGCTACGCGTTACGAGCGAAGTTGATAACGCGAGAAAACAGTATGTCTCGCAAAGCGCCTACTAAAAAGGAATACGCCTAGCGGGTCGCTGGCAGTGAGTGTGTCAAGGCTTATTTTATCTTTTTAGGGTTTTATGGTCTTCCTGGGCCAGTCTCATGTTTAGTGGGGTGTGTTTTCGCAGCCAAACGATAGTAAAAATTATTTCTCGAATGCCTTGCGTAGGATTTTTATGTGCAAATAAATGATTATGAATTATTATTGTGAATTAGGCGGAGATTTACATGGGAGTTGAAATCTTGGCTTATAGAAATAGATACATGTTAAGTAGGTACTTGTATCATAATTGCTTTGTAGTACCAATATTTGATTAATGATACCTTGAACCAATTGATACCCGCTTGCGCAGCAGGCAAATGGATGTTGCACGCCTTGCGCAGGCATGTTGTATGATCTTAATATACTTTTATCTAATAACAGTATCAAAACCATGTCTGACTTTTAGCCCCAGTGTCTAATCATTTTCACACGCCTTGCGCAGGCGGGAAAGGTCTTGGCGTTTGGAACCATGTTCATTGTATTAAGTATACTGGTCTTACAGTAGCCATTTTGCTTCATCTGCTAGCGTAGCAGGATAATGAAAATCGCACACCTTGCGCAGGCGGCAGGTCTTCAGCTGGCTAAATAGTAATATTCACTCGCCTTACGCAGGCGGGAAATATTAGGTACGTTATGTATGTATGCTTAACAGCACATATTTATATTTTAATAAACCTTCTGCTAAGTAGCAGGATAGTTATTGTAGTAGGCCATGGCGGATATCCATAATAGGTACCGGTAGTATAGGTACAATAAGTTACGCAATGGTAGTAAATTTCTCCACACCTTGCGCAGGTGGGAAAGGTTACAGTATGCTAATTTAACATAATGCAATATTGTTCAACTCTGCTTACGCAGCAGGATATGTGTTATGTCTTGTGCAGGCAGCGGCGGTCTGTAACCACCCGACCTCCCAGTCTCAATTACGTTCTTAAGTCATGAAAAGATACTTCGAACCTCCTTTTCTCACAAGGGTTATAGTTATAGCAAAGGGGTAAATAGTGCCCCTCCTGTATGCAGTTATACATGTCAAAACTAAAATTTTATACGTATATAAATATAATAAAACTCCTTAAACGAAATTCAAAATAACACAACTGAATGGGGATATGTCAGTTTTACATCCAAGAGTTTCACTTTTAAATCCCTTGCTTTAACTAGAAGGCACTTTTAGCAGTTGCACTATTTATTATTACGTACAAATACCTTAATTGAAAATAAAATTCACAAAGATATTGACGGTACTGTGCATCCAAAATTGGTATTATTAAGAAAAAACTTTCCAAAGGATATAAACAAAAAGATCGAAAAGGAGGTTTTCGATGTAGGTTTGTTAGTTACCTTTCGTCCCTCAGAGCGGAAATAGAAGCCCCGCGACAGCGGGGCTTCGTCGACTTTAAGGCGGATAGGACCCTAATTTGGTAGCCAGCATGATACTAGAGTAACTTTACTGTTTAATGGTACCCATGGCAATACCAAACATGGTATTTCTTTAATGGCCTCTTATTCTAGCTTAATTTAGGCGTTTTAGCCCCAGCTCTCAAGCATTCTAAAATTGGGGGTACTTCCAAATCCAGCCTTTATTGTGATATTTCGATTTAAATGCAAACTAAAATAATTTGTATCACAGCAGCACAGTACCAGAAAATCCGGAAATGCACGGAAAATATCAGGTCATATATATCTTACGATCATTATTATTGTAATTACCCTAAGGTTACTTAATGCAAAATCACAAGTTGATTAGCATAAACTACGACGTCACAGAGCGCGTCTTTTTAGTTATTCCTAAGTTAGGCAGTTCTATACTGTAATAGGAACCGCTATAACCTCCCTTTCGGAGGACAATAAAACTGTGGCCTATAAACTGCCATTCACATTTACACTTTTTCAAGGACCTGCTCCGTGCTTAAAATGATTCGATTCGCTGTAAACAAAATAAAATAAGAATCGCTTACTTACGCGACAGCTTCGCTGCGCTCGCGATGTGAATCGATGAGGTGTCAGCTTTGCTAAACACATTGACGAACACAAGCTGTCCATCAAATCATTGAAGTAATATTAACAATCGAACGGTAAAACCGTTAACAATACTTTTAATTAGTACTTACAAAAAATTCTAAGAATCTAAGGATTTCTAAGAATTTTTTGCAGTGAACCGAACGTTCCGACAAACAGAACGCCAATGAAGAGCTCCGCGGCCGCGGGCCACGGGCGCCTGGTGGAGGGGGTTAAAACTTGAAATACAAGTACAAAGGGGGTAGGTGTCAGCCTATAGTGAACCGCTACGTCATCTGTCAAACAGCATCGCACTCTCAAATATTAAATAGGCTTCAAATAACGGTACAGAAGCTTAATAAACTACTTCGTAAGCTTTAATTTATTTATGTTATCGTTAGAGATGCCATCTGTTGTAAGGCAGATCAATCTAAATACGCGGGAATAAAAGTGACCAATCATAGACGAGGATAGTAAATATTATCCAATCAAAACCCTGCATTCTGGTTGGGCTTAGGAGTAGGATTAACATGGCGGTTGAGGGGTTCTCATGGGGGGAACGAGGTTATTTAAGGAACTGCAAAGTGGATTCGAGATCTTTTGCCTTCAGCAGAGCGTCGAGTCAAGAAGGAATCCTGTGAGTGTTAGGTTGTAAGGAAAACCATGTGTCTAAGCTTGTTTGCAGATACGTCTATTAGCGGCCATCTTCAGGAGATATGAAAAGAACAGCGACTGGAATGGGCGACACGCGGGTCGTATTGACCTTAACCTCGGGTTTGAGGAACTGCGTGAGCCTACCACGGCAGCTGCCGAAAGGGCTACATTTCACGAGCATCGGGTCTTAAAGGTTCTTAAATTGTCACTGTGAGTGGCAAATCATAAGAAAACCGTGTATTAGAACTTGTTCGCAGATACGAGTATAAGCTGCCACCTTCGTTGGAAACTTAGCGTGTGGATACGGCCAACATGGGCGGGACGCTGTAGGAGCTTCATCCGGACCATGGGCGTGTTGAAAAACACAAAACCATCATGGGTCAGCGGCCAAACAACTACGTGTTACGGTGCGGTAATTTCACATACCTACTTAATTATTTGCATATCATTTTATATCTTGAGGAAACCTAAAATACATATTTCGTTCATTCATAGGCTCCAATGTTTGCTTAATATCAGTAGGATTGTAGGTTTGGTTGACACCGATGAATTGCCTATAAATAAAATCATTATTTCTATATATGAATAGCGGGTAGGTTGAATAGATCGCGTTGGGTACCCTTCATTGTGGAACGAGATGACAATTCTTGTGCTCTGTGAATGTAAGTCGGATTCTTATACGAGAGTGTTATTTTAACTACGACGTCAAAATGGATTGAGATATTTAATTTCATTTGTTCAGTGAATTTCTAAATCATGTATATGCTTTTTAAATATAATCAATTTTGAAGATAGGTAAATCAGTGTTCGTGTGTAATATGATTATAGGGTAGGTAGATGCATTCAATTACGATAAGTACTTGATTTGAGTTGTGAAATCATTAGCAAATAAATGAATGTGTGTTTAGTAGTAAACGAGCGCGTTTATTATTGTGGATTAACCGTTTACGAAAAGAAGTGGAACGTATGTATTTTCCATGTTTTAATTCAATGGCAAGGGTGGAATGTGTCTCGATTTAGATATAGATGGCATAAGTAGATGTGTTCAATTAGGTTGATAAATAACTTTAGTTGTGTTACACTCGGCGGTCATTTCTTTATCGTTTTATGTAGGTTTAGCCGTCAATATCAGTCATTATTACCATATATAGTATAACACGTAAAGTCAACGAACGTTGTAGGTAGTTTAATTCATGAAATGTTTTAACATATATTTAAAATTATTTATTTCTGAATTCTCGGTTCATGTACGAGGAATATCGAGTCCTGTCAGCGGGTCCTAAGGGCGCCTGCTTCGTGTCCCGCCATCAATTCCTGGGGTGTTCTGCCTTCGAGAGCTTCTACGCTTCAAATCAAGATGCAGACTTCGCAGATGTGGGCGAAGGCGAAGATTCACTCCGGTGCAAGCTAGTAGACACGGTGCGTTGGTCCTGATTTATATGTTATCTCAATCTTGACCTGACATATCTATATATCACATACTTTCATGTTTCAGTGTCAGTGAATTACAGCACTTTGATTGAAAATGTAGGTTGATAGGTTGAGTGTATTAATTATGATGTAATACGCAGCTACATAATTCACCTTTTACAATACTACAAAAATAATTGGTTGTGTAATTATTTGTGCGCGCGTATATAGGTATACGGCCACGTTTGTTTAATTAGCAACCAAGTTCATAAACTAGATTGATATAATTGTTTGGTGAATGAGTCTTACAAAATACTTATTTATTTAGAATGTTATACAAATGGCTAATGACGTAATATTATGTCGCAATACATTATAGGTTTTATTCAATGACTTCTTACAGTAGCTTAATTACCGTGGCTACTGTTATAGGTATTCTGTACGTCACTAAGTTTAGATCCTTTGACTTCCACTATTATAGTTTCATTATCATAATTGAAATGATTCTTCCTTTGAATGCCTAGTTGTCTTTATTCATATAGATACTTAGCTTCATATATTCCGTAGGGCGTAAATGTTTAACTCGATTAGAATATTAAGCACTATTTTTGTCTCAATTTCCGGTTCACGGTGGTTGCGGAGCGAGTCTTGTTCCATCAGCGGCTTTCGAGTGTCTCGGTGTCTCCGAGCATCCTCGTCGGTACCTGATCAACCCCACTGCCACGGCGCCCAGATGCAAGACCTATCTTCTACATGAAGAGGCTGGTTGCACTACGCCGCATCTGTATCTCACGCCTGCACATTGTATCCAGTGCGCCGTCCATTTGCGTGGAATGGGAATTGATCCTGCCTTGCCTTGTCTTCTCATCATGATGTGAGAGCATCGAAGCCCCATCAAGCAGATCTTAATACCTAGCGGTGACGTAACCTTTCAATAAATTATACAAAAGGTTTTAATTTCATAGTCTAGTCATTATAGGAGTATACAAGCGGTTTAAATAATATTCACGATTCCTAACTGCTTACTTATTTGTAGGTAGATAACTGGTGCCTATTTGATACTTATTTTATGATCATGATTCCGTTTTATAGGTACATACCTAAGTATATTACGTATGTTGAAATGTTATTGTGGGTGTATATATTTTGATCATTTGGTATATAGTTTGATCTGTATTTGCCTAATACCTGCCCTAATTTATTTGTCATATTGAATCAAATCATATGACTAGAATGTGGTTATTACATTTTGGATTATGTCCAATTGAGAGGATATTATATATATTTACTAATCAATTGTAGTTGTTGAAACCTGTCACAATGGTTTTATAAGTGGCTGTTTTAACAATGCGGCTTTTGGTTATGTTTGGGATTGTCGTTGCATTTGATTGATCCCAGTTATGACTAAAGGTATCAAATCCTAAACCGACTGGCTTTTAATTTAATTAACAGTTGTACTCTTTGCGAGATGTCGCATATGATAATCTAGTAAAATGGCTGATCTCATGATATTAGGGGCAACGCTTATATCATTGTCTTGTATATTTTCGTTCTTGGTCACTCATGTCATTTATTTACTATTATCCCGGTTTCAGTACTTGATAGTCTGAACCTTACGTGTGATATTCCATTAGGCTACATGCCTCAGGTACTGCAGACGGTGCAAGGTCCAAGTGACTTACCTATGGAAACATTTCACGTGGGATTTGCGGCTCGACATATTAGGGAGTTGTCCATAGAGCGGTGTATGCATGATAATTTTATGAGATTCAAAAGGTTGCCTTATAGTTGACTGCAACCAGCTATTTTATTTTACAGTATATTAAGGTTATAAAGTTGTGTGAAGCCAGACTACACCCCGTCGGTACTACCTAATATTATAACGTATTTATGAATGTGTTATCATAAGTACTAATATATCTTTACTTATATTTGATCAAAAGGTATCAAATCTTAATCCAACTGGCTTTTAATTTAATTAACAGTCTTACTCTTTGCGTGACGTTGCATATGACAATTTAGTAAAATGGCTGATCTCATGATATTAGGGGCAACGCTTATATCATTGTCTTGTATATTTTCGTTCTTGGTCACTCATGTCATTTATTTACTATTATCCCGGTTTCAGTACTTGATAGTCTGAACCTTACGTGTGATATTCCATTAGGCTACATGCCTCAGGTACTGCAGACGGTGCAAGGTCCAAGTGACTTACCTATGGAAACATTTCACGTGGGATTTGCGGCTTGACATATTAGGGAGTTGTCCATAGAGCGGCGTATGCATGATAATTTTATGAGATCCAAAAGGTTGCCTTATAGTTGACTGCAACCAGCTATTTTACAGTATACTAATTAAAGTAATACAGTTGTGGGAAGCCAGACTTCACCCGGTCGATCTTTATAACACATTTATGAATACGTTATCAATACGTCAATCACAACAAAGTGCTAACATATCTTTATTTATATCTGAGCACATTAGTAAACCTTATATATTATTAATAGAACTTGCTACAACTTCTTGTTTCATAATTTTCTTTATCTTAAAGTAGGAATATTTTGATCTCCTGATGTATCCCACAATGGCATTTTATAGGAAGAAGGTAGAGTTTATTATAGTAGTCTTGTAAATAGTATTCAATAATTTTGATAGAATTTTATAATTTCCTATTGGTTCAATGCACTTAAAATAGTGTTTCATTTTATTGACATGGTTTAATATTCGTCTTTCTTTAAGAACGGATATGTTTTGTGCTTGTTGGAACATATTTCAGATTTTATTTTATCATGTAACATGTCTCACACCTCAGAGAGCTTGGGTTGTTATTTATCATGATGTTGGTCTATATTTACCACTAAATGATCACGCCATACCTAATTTAAATGAGGTTTTAATTTGTCTTTATCTGTGACATATTTTGTTGTTTGTTTACAGGTTAAATTGGGCAGTCAGGTTTTTGTTCCGTCTTGTTTTCCTGACTTAGGTATTTGGCCCTAGTAATCAAGGCGGTATATCCGAATGGGTCCTAATCAGACTTCATTGGATATAGAGTTCATAAATTATTGAAACATATTCAATCAATTTTAATGCAATAAATAAAATTTATTAGCAGTTAATACATTGTTTATTTTATACTTCATCCCCTTTTAGCCTAGACCCTTATTTACTAAATTTCAGTATTACTTTCCAAAGGTTTCAATAGAGTTGAGGAAAGTAACAGTATTTCAGCTTACAAAGCTTTTGTAGTAGAGTTTAGTCAGGCTAAGACAGTACAACCCCCGAAATAAGTCAGACCGCATCGTTCCAAAACACCCTACGAGTCTTCATTCGTAATAATGAATTCATGAAATAAAAGTTTAAAATTTAATAAAAACACCATATTGTACGTATTTTATTACACAGTCAAAACAATGAACTTATACATATTTACGCAATTGTTATGCAGTAAATAATTCTAGTTAACTACTTTTAACGATCTCTTACTATAGTTGACAAATAGTAGTATCCGCAATTCGGACCGTATCTTACAAAGTTTTTTTTTACAAAAAAACGTTGTCGTTTGAACTGTCAATCAATTCAAGTTTTTTTTTCCGAAAAAAATTTGTCGATTGAACTGTCAATGTGTTCGTTAATTCATTATTTTCGTATTATTTTATTGAATTTCTTTCGGTTTGTTTTATTGCGGTACTTAAAATTAATTGGTAGAATACCTTCAGAAAACATGAGTGAAATACGAGATGAAGACGGATTAAATTATTTCAGGTTGTATTTTTTGATGGCTGACTGACGTGAAAATTTTTGTGTACGACACGAGATCAAAGTTATTTACATCTCGTGCGCTTTTGAGTCCCTTACTACGCTCAAGATTCTAAATTATATGTAGAATCTTATGCTTGCGGGACTCAAAACAAGCACTCCAAGAAATATCAAACTTTGCTCTCTTGTTGTACAAATAAAATTGTAATATTACGAATCTGTAAATGAATCAAACACAAAACTGTGTTTACGTCTTTCCTGTCAAAAGTTAATTTTATGGCTATAAAGGTTAATTTCCTTATTTAATCGCATGTAAAGGTACTCCTTTTATTTGGATTAGTACGATAAAATCATTTCCTATATGCCCACAAGCCATTAACTATTATCCATAGGAGAGATAACTTGTTTTTTCGTCAGAATTGTACATTGAACCTGCAGCTGTAGCATCGCATCATTGCATTTTTATCACTTGTCATTATGCCTATCGCGTTCTAACAAGTATGTAAGTGCAAAAGTGACAGGCATAGTAACAAGTGATAAAATGCGACCGTCATACAGTCACTGAGTGATTTTTCATGTATCATTCGTAGTTTTATCCAATACAGGAAGGCAGTTGTTTACCCGATTGGAAAATAAAAATAAATGCAGTACTGAAGTATAATATTAATTTTTATTCAAAGACAATGTTATAAACATTCTGTATTATTTCCTTAAGTAGTCGTATTAAAACATCTGTTTCAAGTATTATAAGTATGCAAAACACAGAATATACCGAAATTTTTATCATACAAGGACTCTACACATTTCAAATCCTCAGTGCTAAATAAGACAATCACGTATTTCATATAGCATATAGTATTATATTTCATAACCATCAATATTTTGTTATTATTGGTTTTGTAGTGGTAGAAATATATTTTATATGTAGGTATAAAGATAGGCAAATTGTGTCCTTGCTTTAATATATATTATCATCATAATATTATATTCTAATGTAATTTTTATGCCATGCCATGTTGATGGGTAAACCCTTATTTTGCCGACAATTGTCTTAAAGGATTTTGTTTTACATTTTTTTACGTAAGTACATAATTCCATATTGCCAAAGCACCAATATTTACCTCGTATAATTAACAGAAAAATGTCTTAGATAAATTCTTGTTTCAAATAAAAATAATGATACACAAATGTTATAAAAAGTCTAGGATCTAGTAGGTACCTACCTAATTATTTTATTTTATTGTGACATGAAATTTGGCAAATAGTTTGTCGGTAAAATAAGGGAATATCAATTTATGTTTATATCAATTATTTTTCAATAGAACAGAATATAATCAACATAGTTACATCTGGGAACTAAGGATCCCTATTTCATAAAAAAGGCACATCCATAAACTTGAAATACTTTAAGTTAACTTTATAAATTCATTGAATTAGAAGGATTCCAACTTAACTATTTAGATCGAATATTATACAAAACTGAAATAAATGTCTACTTTACCAGGTAAATTTAAAGTAGATTTTATGATAAATACGAGGTAGATTATACTAGTTAGAAGGGACAGATAGTTCATAACTTACCATTTATATTTTTGTAGCCTCATGTTAGTTATTTGTGGAACAAATTACATGACTTCAAAAGTTCCTTCATATTAAAGGCTGGCCACTCTTCTTAAAAATATGTATACTGTGATTTTTTTTTAAATATAATGACTTACTAAGTAGACACCGCTGGAGTATCTATTACAATATAAAATATGGTAAATACCACGCATGTATTTGGTCGCTCGGTCCGCGATCCACGAATATTCCGAAATAAGACGTCAAACATAGATTAACATATCCTCTTATTATTATTTTTGCCCTGGAAACTATCCTCTATGACCTGATATTTCTATTCTAGGAGGATTCTAAGGCAGCGCCATTCAAGTAAACGGACAAAGTGCAAATATTTCACAAAACTGGTTGCATATACACATATCACATATCTATCCGTGTTTCTGAATATGCCTTCTGGCTGTCGCAAGATTACAACATGAGTCTCTATTTGTTGAAATCGCGATTGGATATCCAAGGCATGTAGCTGTGCATGATGCGTACCATGTAACATGCACCTGACACGCCAATTTGCCTACATCACGATCGATTTGTGTAACGTATGAAGTTAAACCCATTTATGTGGTAGCAAGTATCAATATTAGTTAAGTTATTACAACTAGAAACTATGGCTAACTTTTAAATTCCTGGAATGTACTCGTAGTAAAACCTTACCCATTTCATCAACTAATTTAATTTATTACGCAACAGTGCAAAGTATACGCCCCAAAAATTAAGTTGCTAATGATGTGTCGCCGGACTATGTGACTACGCATAGATATATATAAAAAAAAACTAACGAAAGAAGTAAACATTCTAAATACAGCAACGTAATATATATGAAGGTCATTGAAATAAGGTGCAGCCGGAAAATGAACGAAATGACACTGCAACAGTCGCCGGCGATTAGTTTTGTCTTAATTAAACGTTAAAAGCGACGCGATGCGTGATTTTACGGGAATGCTCGTATATAAAGCAGTGTCGATTTATGGCTACCATTAGTTTGATACTGACATATTCACGCATATTAGTGCGAGCGAGATGTATGTAAGTTACGCAGACGTTACTGACGTTACCGAATACGTCAGTTTGACACTGCTAAGGCAGTCGTGGTAACGCTCCTAGTTAGTAGTCCTCACTTTTACAAATACAAACGATCGCATAACATCGCGTCGTTTTTGCCGCTCTCCGATTCGATTTTTTGCATGCATGAGGCGCATGGCTAGATCTATTAATTGAATTATCCGAGCTTTGCTCTAATCATCTTATTCGGATAAGGCGTAAATACACGTATTAAGCGAATGGAAAAAGAATTGTGAACCTGCTTTTATCGCTAGTGTTAAGTGTATAAAGTTAAGTACCTATTATTTTACTTTTGAATTTTATGCAAGAGGACAACACGAACTACTTACTATTCACGATAAGAAATCACACCTAACTAGGACACATCTGAAGTTTCATACAATACATTCAGTCAATTTTTGTTTCTCTACAAGAACTGGCGGGTCCCAGCTCCTACACAGTCCTCCCTACATTCAACTTACCGATAATCCAGTCATAGATACCATCTTTCTTATCTAACATGTATTTTTACATCCATTGCTCTGAAATATAATCTAAACTTACGTAAAAATTTCGCTTAGCGTTAGCGTTATTAGACATATACAACATTATAATGTGTATTTATTTTACTTTTAAACAGTGGAATTGGCTACTTGACTGTTTTTTGTAAATAATGTCAAACGATCTTGATTTTCCTGAGGATCAAATGTCTATATAGGAATCATGGAATTTAAGCAACACAAAGGTCAGAATTGAGAGTTAAAGTCTGACGCTCGCAGTCGACGATTGAAACGCCTCTAACAAAGTGATAAGGTGATGTGACGTCACATCATATAAATCTGTCCTAAATGTATGGAAGATCAAGGAAATTGCCATTTTGACCCTTAAATATTGCGTTTATGTGTATAGTTGTCATACAATTTATTTTTCAATAAAATGTAAGGAATCGAATGGTACCATTTTCTTTTCTATTTTTGAAAGACAAAATAAAATTTTTTTTTGAGACTTCGGAGCCTTGTATTTTTTTATAATCTCAATATAATTTTTTGAATTCCACTTTTTTATAATGGATGGGTTATTTTCTTTCCATTTAACTAAATTTTGTTATAATATTCAACATGTGTCAAGTACCCAATTGAATTGGGCATTGTCTTACAGGAAAACTATTGGAAAAGTTTTTTTTTGTGCTTTCCAAATTGACCAGAGGTAATTGGCAGTAAGAGTAATGGAATAAGTATAGTTATAGTTCCTTGATTTACAGGTATATTAAATCTACTAGAGGTATAAATTTATATTAAATTACCTGATAATATAATTGGAAACCACTTAAACTTGTGGAAAATGGTAGGAGGATTTAACCGTAGCTCCTGTAGCTGTTTTCCAATTTATTCGGAAACCCTTTCTACCGTAGTAATCTTTAAGTTATTTATTACGGATATAAATCCTAGGCAAAGCAGGTAGCAGGTAACCCATCCACAGATTATAATATAAATAGAGTTTCGAAAATTTGAAATTAAATTGCATAGGAACTTACTTATTGGCGTTTTACTTGGAATTAGTTCATTGAAATAAAATGTTTAACGTTAATTGCAAATAATTAATGAACAAAAACTTTGTTAAACATTTGTAACAAGTTTTGTTAATTTATCTCTCTAAATATAACTGTCATAAGTAATTATAATTATAAATGACACAGAAGCAGTAAGCATTATTTTAAGGGGTAAACTCTCGCCGTTAAGCAAAAGTTTTCAACAGCTTCTTGTGGGGATTTAAATGAAATTCGCGATAAGGTAACAATAGACGTTCAAATGAAAATGAAGTAAAAGGTAATTGGTTTTGAAAAGTCGATACCCAGACAAACGTATTTGTGATTTATGGCGGCAAACGTTGACAAATGTTTTTATATTATATTCAATGTCAATAATGGCCATAGCAGGTGGAGAATCTTTTTGGGATATTTACCACGTATCCACACATTGTTTTAATATTGAGAGCCTACAAATTGATTTAAACCTTTAAGAAATGACGCAAGAGTTGCGTTTGCTGTTAGCGTGCCGTTCTCTAATCTGTTGAAGGTGCGCTAGCTGCGCGGGCGAGGGTACGTGGGGGGCGGTGGTGGGAGGAGTGCCCGGCGCGCCCTGCGGCCCGGTGGGGAGGGACTGGCGCCGGCGCCGGCGCAGCGCGGGGGACAGGTTGTACTTCACTTTGGCCTGCACCAGCAGCTCCTTGAAGATCTGGGACACGTTCACGTTGTCTTTGGCTGAAGCTTCAACGAAACCATTCTCCCAGTCGACGGTGACTACGGATTCGGTTGTATGGAAATCGACCTGTTGAAGAAAACCAATCTTAAATTATGTTATGGTAATTAGCGATAGCAAAATTGTGAAGGGAATCTGTTTTAATTAGAGCTCGTACCATGGCCACCATAAATTAATTCTTATAAAAAAATTACAGAATATACAGGAATCCTACAAGAATTTTACCCAGATGTAGGTAAATAAGAAAAGAAAAAAACGGGGCAATTTTTTTTTTATTTAACAAAGATTATTATTGTTATGTGCCTCGTTTTGCTGATGTAGGAACTAACGAAAGTCAGGATGTAGGAGTAACAATTCTGCCGTTCCTGAGCATTTACTAGATTCAGGTCAGGAACAAACCACTGGTTTGAGCTGCATAACCCAGAAATCCTTTCTACAGATCGTCGGTTCTCTAGTAGAAAAGTTCGGGAAGCCATTGTAATAAATAAATAAAACAGCAATTTCAATCGGGAGGATGGTTTTAGGATCTCCTCCACGTAGAACCCAATCATTAGTAAATGTAAGCGTAAACAAATATCGCCGGTTGAAAAACCAAACATTGGTTTTGTGTCGACTCGGTGACATCTCTAGTGTGCAAAATGTTCAAGTTGATAAACAAGTCCCAGTGCGGGTAGTTCGAAAAACTCGCGTGGCTAGAAGATGTTGATATCAACTTTAGTCAGTCTTCTCCGAGACCACGCGGTCAACGCCGTCCTTGAAACGTCAGAGGTAAATTTAAAACTTTATTATTCTTTACTATTAAGTCTCGTTTTAGTAAGGAATAATGAGTAAACATCATAAAAGTTAAAATCAAAAGATTATATCTAATACTAGAATCATGATATATCCGATAAACTAAAACCATTAGCTACATAAATTATTTCCAATTCGCCATATATCCGATCTGTATAAATGACTGGAGTATATCACCATTTGGTATGGACATGTGTCGTATTGCAGCCATTTTTTGTTTCTATTTCAATGAAAACGTGGACGAGCGCTGCAATTTTAAAAACTATAGTCGGAAAATAAAATTCTTATTCAATCTTCTATCACATATTTGATTTAAAGCGGAGCCAAAAGGACGAAATTTACAAGTTTAGTTTCCTAGAATCCATCAATATTTAATATTTAACATAATCAAAGGCCAGATTCTGAAGAATTGACAAGAGGAAATTGACTCATAATTAGCATGTCACCGTCAGGGACTCAACGTACGTTGAACCTTAATGAGCTCCTGGGAGATTTATTGCAAGAAGTTTTACGAGCCTAGTTCCTAAGGTGCGAGTGGCGACGTCGAGAAATTTGCAAGATCATAGATTATCTTTACACAGAATGCGTATTAGACCGCGGGCCAGGAGCATATTTCATCAGTCATCGCCTCCCGGCTGATACTTTGTCAGATGATAGTTTAGATGCTGTTTTAAACTTAAAAAACCGTCAGCCGGTTCTATCGCGGTGGAATGACCGTCAGCTGTAAAATGAACATGTAAAAAATATGCGCCTACCACTTTATGTGCGGTAAAGTATGTGTAATGTGTAAATAGCGTAATCTGTTGACGGCTTTTCAGGTAAAGTTCTATGATTTGTTTTTGCTATCATAAAAGGTATAGTGCTTATTTTTTGCATATTCATGCGACCAGCTGATGTTCTTACCACCGCGATATAACTGGCTGACGATTTTTAGGGTTCCGTAGCCAAATGGCAAAAAACGGAACCCTTATAGATTCGTCATGTCCGTCTGTCTGTCCGTTTATGTCACAGCCACTTTTTCCGAAAGTATAAGAGCTATACTGTTCAAACTTGGTAGTTAGATGTATTCTATAAACCGCATTAAGATTTTTACACAAAAATAGAAAAAAAAAACAATAAATTTTGGGGGTTCCCCATACTTAGAACTGAAACTCAAAAAATCTTTTTTCATCAAACCCATACGTGTGGGGTATCTATGGATAGGTCTTCAAAAATGATATTGAGGTTTCTAATATTATTTTTTTCTAAACTGAATAGTTTGCGCGAAAGACACTTCCAAAGTGGTAAAATGTGTGCCCCCCCCCCCCCCCCTGTAACTTATAAAATAAGAAAATGATAAACCTAAAAAAATATATGATGTACATTATCATGCAAACTTCCACCGAAAATTGGTTTGAACGAGATCTAGTAAGTAGTTTTTTTTTAATACGTTATAAATGGTACGGAACCCTTCATGGGCCGCTTTTTTTAAATTAACAATAGCACCTGAACTATCATTTGACAAAGTATCGAACGGGAGGTGATGACAATTTTTTTTTGTTTTACGTGTTTCGGTGGCTGCCGTTCCTCAATCCACCAACGGAGCGGCAGCTGACGTCCACGAGGATTCGTCATAGCTAGCCGTAGCCGTAGTAGCCGGGAGGCGATTGGTCATGGAAATTGTTCCTGGCTCGCGCTATCGTGAAGCGATTTTAAAACTTGGGATCACACAGGCACTTTTTAATTAGTAGAAAACTCCTTCGGAAGTCGGAACAGCCCATATTTCTGTTTACCCTTAAAATTCAATTATATTTCTATTCGTATTGACATATATCTTAAGGACGAACTCTACGGGCACTTAAAATGGTGCTAGTTCAGTGGTGTCACTCGCGAATTCGAGTCAATCGTGCAGTCTAACGCAACTAGTTGCAACTTCCAACCAATCGCGTCATGGCATTAGACTGCACGATTGGCTCGAATTCGTGTGCGTGACACCGCTGTACTGGCCCCATCCTTAGATATATGTCAATGTCTACTCGACTAAAGTGAATGGTTGCGCTCCCACAGATACTAGTAATTTAGTATGAGAGCCACAACGTATGGTAGCCTGAGTCTTCTATTTGGGTCCATCCAGTAGGTAAATGATCTGTGGACAAGACAAACGAGAGCAACAGATGCTTACTCATATCTACGAGGAAAACGGGGATATTATTATTCGTTGGTGTGCTAAAAAATAAACAGAGACAAAACATTCCGTGACTTCATATATGTGTATAGCTCGGAATTTTTTTTCGTTTACATGAAGCTGCATCTTACGGAGGTTGTATTTAGGAGTATGTTTCGTAATAATGTGGTTCAAATGCTACTTTGTTTTTGTATAAGTAAGTAAAACCTAGTTTACAGTGTTACGTTTGGTTACATAAATATAAGTACCGAAGCACTTCACTAGACTTATATCGACCGACCATTGCTATTGTTTTCATATAAGTCTAGTGAAACTAACCGTGAATCATTCAAACCTACGTACAGTCACGACTGAAAATATCGATACGAAACATGTGCCAAAAATATATATACACTACCTTAATATATGGGCAATAAAGTCGTGTATACATATTTTGGCACTTTTTGCATATCGATATTTTCAGACGTGACCGTACTTATCTTAACTAGCTACCTCATAATTGAAAAGATAAACCAAAACCACCGCGAAGGACAGATTGGAAGTTTCAGAAAGGACTATTATTATAAATTATCCTTTCTCGAAACCACGCCAAAGTCACCTGGTATCAACTCAATAATGTGTACACGAAGTTTAATCGAAATCTGCTGGAAACTTTCGGGCTATCCTAAGGATCTGCTCTATCATGAAATTGAGCAAGTTATTTCAGGTCACGGTCGGAAATTACGTGTCGTGTCGTTTAGAGTGACGATCAGTTATGAACTTAGTACAAAATTAGTCGTGAGGCACTGCTAACTTTCTTAACAAAAACTGTTTTAAAAATGATAAAAAGGTTCATGTAATTAGTTACATCAGAGGAAATTTTAACAAAGAAAGAAAAATCATTTAAAAACGTGTAAAAGAAACACAAATTACAGCAATTACAGAAAAAAAATTACCAAACGTTGGGATACGTTATACTGAAACTTACCATCTATGCTCTTATTTTATTAAACCAGAAAACAACATTTGTTGCGTTATTTGTCCATGACCATGATAACCTTAAAGTAATACCTAATATTAAATATATATCAATAAATATTATGTTTTAGGTTTTAACATGTCGTAATATCACAGATTCATGGAAAACTAATTTTAAACTAAATGTATTCTTTTCGATTGTTTTGCGTTTGTTTTTCTCCGTATGCTGTTGTGTGACCCTTTGTATTTTTTTTTCTTTGATACTTATTTTTGTTTTAACAATGCTTTAATGTATGTTAACTGTAGTGGCATCACCGAATGGGCCCTACGGAAGACCAGCGCTGGCTTAAAGCTGCTGTTTTGGGTCCATTTCGTGATGCGCATCTAGGGTTTTAATTGTCTGTTCCTGTTGTTTGTACATGTTCGTACTAGTTCGTATTTTTTTTTTTTTGAAAAATCGCCGGATCTTTGTAAAAGCTGGTATAAAGTACTCTGTTGATTGAGGTATCTAGCTGTCTTCAATCTGGCATGAAGTGGTACTTAAACGTCCAATACGTTCGTAGAAGTGTATTAAGAACGGATATTGGCGACTCGGACGTTGGCCAGCGACGTCCGACATTGCGGGCCGGACGCTGCGGCGGAACTCTGAACTCCGCAGGTACTGTTTTATGTTCCAAGCATTAACATTTACTGTTGTGGAATTTACGACTAAACTTTTATGAGAGATAAGCGGCATAAAACGGTTGAGTGGCTCACAGATGTGCCGGTGCACGAGCTTGGTTAGATTCCAAAATCAAAAGCATAATACTTTTTATAAGATACACAAACCGTTGCATTTGTGAGAACCCAAAAGTTTACTAAAATAATAACAGTTCATTCTTAGGTTTTATATTATTAAAGAAAATTCACTGGATTTTTTAAATTTTATTCGATGTAAAGTCTTTTCAGTTAGGTAAACTGTTAGTTTATTTAAGTTCTTTGCTACTTTTTTCTTATATCGCTAACGAATTTGCCGACTATATATTTTTAGTACAGAATAATTTCGAAGCAACGTAGGGGTATTTGCAGTAATTTAAATAATTCAAGTCAAAATGTCATAAAAATATAATTTCTTAACAAACCTTTATTGTTAAGAAATTATATTTTTATGACATTTTCATAACTGTGTTGGTTCTTCATTCGGCAAAAAGAATCTCTGGAATAAACTAGTCTTTAAACGTAAACAGGTAGTCAATTAATACTATGCATTGTACATTTTTGCGTCAGGTATCTTGATTTGAAAATATTGTTTAGTAAACTGGGCGCGTAGACAAGATGCCAATCGTTAACGCTCCCTAGCGAACGAAACGCAACCGTCTCTGTCGCATTAATATGGAAAAGTGATAGAGAGAGTTAGCTACGATACGCTACGGAGCGTGAACGATTGGCGTCTTGTCTTCGCACCCTGATTATTCATGGCATCGACTTCATTTCTGCAGTTATCGTTACACGATTGGTTGACTTTTGTAGAAGAGAAAATCGTGTCAAAGATTCAACGAACCTTTAACCAACTAAACAAACAGACAAATGGGACCGATTCAAACTTCAAAATTTTCCACGTAGATTAGTCTAGAAATGCAACTTCAATTCTGTAGTTGTGATTTTTTGATTTATCCTTTTTTTTCTTTAATTGGTAAAACCCGCTTTGCGGCCTCATCATCATCATCATCATTTAAGAGCATGGCTCTTGTCGGTGGAGTAGACGCCATTTTTCGCACGACATTTACTTTTCCTTTTAGTTGCTGCGGCCTACGACCTTATAAAATAAGGTTTCGGGAAGCAAGCAAGCACCGCATTTTTAGATTCAACTTAATTAACGTTTTTATTTATATTCCTGTTTATTGCTCGCTTAGACAATACCTAAGTAGGAATATAGAAGGAATAAATGCAAACATGCTTGCATGACAATGGCATATTACAAAATAAGGGCAATGCAGATCGTTTTATAGCGATAACCGCCGGTGATGGTGTACAGTGATGTCAATCAACACACGATACATCTCACATATTCAGGTAATGTGAATCTAAAAATAAATGGTAAATTAGTTTTGAAACTTTTAGTACCAAACTAACATTGACATATAAACGAACATATTAATGTTTGTAGGTTTGTACTGGTAGTAGATAGGTCAATAAGGTATGGATATAATTATTAAATTAAAAACATTAAAATCCCCCTACGCTATACATTAAAATATAACTTTTTATACCAAAAACGACTTACATCATTTTGGAAAAGAGCTGATACTCTTCAAACTACTGGATCGATTTCTACCAAACATAGCTAAGAACCCTCGTAAAGAAACTCGCTTTCACGTAAAAAAACTGCACCGAAATCGGTCCATCCAGTTGGAGAACTATAATGCCACAGACAGAGAGACAGACATTGGCGCCAAACATATCATCCCGCTTTTTCGTCGGGGGTTAAAAATATAAACAAACACAAACGTAAATGCCAACGAATTACCAAAAGAAGACAGAAGCTGATAAGATTTGACACGAGATACATGTAGAGTTATATGATTTCCGTTTCTGTAATACAAAAACGCACCTAAGAGCATATCGTTGTCACAACACAAATGCAACCGTCACAGTGACAGCTGCCATAGTTGCATGTCGGCCGTGTCCGAGACGTCCCCGCGCTCACACAGGAAATTCGATTCCGCCCATACTGCCAACAAATTGCAACTGGACCAAAACACACTTCCATATTTCCGCTAGCTAAAATACTTCGGGCGCTAAAAGGATTGACCTGGAAAAGGCTTTCTACTGTTTGCTTTAAATTGGGGTACATGGAGCATTGAAAATGTCATAACAGAATTTCTATGTACTTATGCATTTTCTATGTATGTTCTATACGAGTATGTTAAAGAGCCAACATATTAGCCGCAAGGAGTCTTGCATAAGAATCAAATTTTCAGTATTCTATTTTGTTAGTCGCATCCTATAAACTCAGTTGACTACGTCATACTAAAAGAACATACTATCAATATTTTAAATGACAACAGTACCCCTAGTGTAAATTTATTCGATAGCGTGACGTGACGTACGCGTTTGCGTTAAGTCTCATTTTGTATGGGATTTCGAGTTTCTAAAAACGTCCCGTTTGGCGCGCTGTTTCTAAATCCTATACAAAATGAGACTGAACGCAAACGCTTACGTCACGTCACGCTATCGAATAAATTTACACTAGGGGTTCTGGTGTCATCGTAAATTGTAATGACCACCAAATCAATACTTTTACCATTATGTCCACTTTACTTTTCGAAGGCTTATATTTTTTTATAGTCACTAATTAGTAATTTAAGATGCATTGATATTACTAAGTATACACTATTCCGATTAATATTATGTAGGTACTTAAATTTATTTTGACAATTAATTCAGATAACTCCATATTTTACCTTAATTAATTGAAAACTAATTTATTTAAGTAATCCATTTAGCGCTAATAACGACACGGTGTCTTTTTGCCTCTACGAAGCATTTTCGCTACATACCGGGAAATCCATAATATAGGCTACGACGTAGCGCTACGACCGTAGCGCAGTGGTAAATGTGTTAATAAATTAAGACCCTATATTTCGTCACAACACAGAACACAGAACAACACAGAACTTAAAAAGTATGCCAATCCATCAATTTCACCTGCTACGATGGCTGTCCAATTTTGCAGCCGTTGCCGGTTGTTGAGTTTTACCCACAACAACTAAAGTAATTCAATTAAATCGGGAAAGAACGAATCCAAAACGAAAAGAAGAATCCAAAACAAGCATAGACGACACAAGGTAGAAAGGTCATTCTTCAGAAGGTCAATTTATATCTGGAATTGAAATAACTGGCCTTAATATATTATATTTTCTATTACTTTACCACATATAATAGACTGGGGCACGCTTTCTTTTTGTTTGGTATAATAGCAATTAGCTTAATTTGATTTCCTTGGCGCGTTCATTCCCCATTTTTAGAAAACTCTGCCCTGCCCCGAAATAATCGTTTGTCTGTACCAAATTTAAATTGGGCTTATAATTAATTTAAATTGTACGTTTTACTTTACTTTCGTTTGAATGTTTGAAAACCATAACAGATTTTAAAATACGAACACCAATATAAGCCTTATTGAGCTTACTGTGGGACTAGCGGCCCGATTCGAAGAATGATTAAGACACGTTTAAGAAAGATCAATAACTAAACGACATGTCTAAATTGACGTTTATTTCGATTCCGCTGTGATCCATAAGATCTATCTACGATATTGCTAACGTCAAAGTGATATTGGTTGCCCGAATCGAGCTGCTTTTGTCAATCATACGACATACAAACGATATCTAAATGAGAACTTATCTAAACCAGTAGGGCTAAGATGGTCAGCTCTTTATCATTTGTCACAATGCCTGTCACGTTCTAACAAGTATGTAAGTGCGAAAGTGACGGGCATAGTGACAAGCGATAACAATGGAACCATTTTGCCACTGCAGAACTTATCTTTATCGTATCTCATTCTTCGAATCGGGCCTAGAACGATTTGTGTAAGATTGTACCCATAATAAATACAGTTTGTTTATTAACTAAAACCATTTACTCAAACCCGTTCATATTTAGGTCATATTGGACAACTTTTATTATGGGGCCAACCATGGACCTAGAATATTAAGGACGTAGTTTCGCTAAAACACAACTAGGATTCCATCATCCACCAATTTCCTAGTATTTATGCGTGACATACACACATTGACAGTTATCTCTATGGCCTCATCCACCAATCTGCCGTCAGTCAAATTGAGACGTCAGTGCATTAATTGTTCGAAGAAAAAAATTTAATACGCCGGCATGCATGCATGCATGCATGGCGTGGTCGATTGTTGCAAAAATTATACTGATCAAAATAAAATAAAAGACAGGATACATTTTCATAGATAAGTTAATCAATTATCACGTTATCTTTCGTAAAATACGATATTAATCCATGAAGTTGTACCTAAAGTGGAGGGAGCATTCACTTTTTTGCCATACTTAATTGAACCTTATCACCGAGCTAGAAAGGTGTTCGTATCAAACTAGAGAAAATGTACTGAATCCGCCTAGGTATACATTCGTGACACGCACACATTGAATCCGTCCGCCATTGCAGTGTCACAGCTGGTTGTCAGCGGCGCGGCCTCTGTCAAATTGTTCCTCTATGGGGCCAACCCCGAAATCAGGAAAATTTCAACGCCAGACCAGCCAAAATGTACGAAATGGCCATATTTTATTTCGTGATTTCGGGGTTAAATGGTTTTATTTAATGAATTTTATTTATTTATATTTATAAGACGGCAAGCGCATTTAGGTTATAAAAGATCATTTAGATACGAGTGAGAGGCGCTAAGACTAATGTCAAATCAATAAATACTCCGAAAAAATATTTTTTCGGGTTCCGTACCTCAAAAGGAGTATAGGATCACTTTGTTGTCCTTCCGTCCGTCTATCCGTCTGTCTGTCTGTCAAGACCGATTCATTATCTCAGGAACGCGTTAAGGTATCGAATTTAAACTAAAACCAATTACTTAGGTTTACAGTCCCTTAAAACGTTTACGTTGAAACGTAAGAAGGTCTTGTTTTAGTCTCGTGCAACTTGTGAAATGTTTTAACTAGGCTATCATTTTGATGTCAACTTTTAGCTGATATCCCGTACTATCATTTAACAATAAAAAAAAGTACAGGCCAATGACCTCGTTTTTGAAAAAAGAGATAAAATGTAAAAAAAAGGGAAATTTTTGAAGACAATTTTCATCTTTGTTATTATTTTTCCAGTGATTGTGTAAAATTCTCTGTAACGAATGCTTGAAATTGATGCCTTAATTCATAGGCTATCGAAAAATCAATATTTTTTAAATATGCGATTGGTAAATGGACATATAATGGTACATTAACGCAGTCATGTTTGGCGCTATAAAATTTTGGAAGGGTGCATTTTTAAATGGTTGAGAAATAACATAGGTATGGGGGGGGGGGGGGGGGTGATTTGTCGATAAAATTCATCGTACTATACGTGGTTAATGGCTCCACGATACCTGCACAAACACATTGTATACAAAATAAACCACTAGCAAAGGGGCGTATCTTTACGCACTTTCTTCTTTATTACTAGAAAATAAGTTTCTGGATAAAACTCTATGGCTCTATCGATCTTGTTAAAATATTTTTTACTGAAAGTATCAGGGTTCCGTTTTTACCATGTTGTCTAAGGAACCCTAAAAATGCGTACATGGCTACCAAAGTTGCATCAAGCTTATAATAAGCTAAAAAATTTGGTATCCATGTACGCTCTTATTTGTAGATTATTCGAATAACTCCATATCGACAATAAGGTTTCTGTCCGCTGATAATGACACATTTTAACGTGACTAGTTGATTACAAAGGCACCTTTCAATATATTCTAGGCGTGTACTGCTAATTTAAAAAAAGAATAAGTACTACATGCCTAAAATATATTGAAAGGCGCCTTCTCAGTCACGTGCGGCACGTACCCAGGCCTACGTGTGCACAGAAACACTGATTTGGTCCTTGCCCTTTTCCGCTCAATCGCTATTTATGACTAATTAAATATGGACGCTTTGGGTAATCGGATTAAATTATACTAACAGAAAACCCAATCCCTGTACACTCATTGTTTTGTTTAAAATAATACAATTTATTACTATATATTTTGTGAGCAGGTTCAGTAGATACATATAATTTTTCTATTGCTTGGTTTTTTTTGGAAATGTTTAAAATGGTGGACATTGCCATAAAAGTCTTAAATGTCATGAAGGTCTATGGCACTTAAGATGGCACTGTGAGCACGCTATGATAATGACTAAATTAATTAAGTATTTTTAATTTTTTTAGCTTATCAATCTTATCGCAAAGTCTACAGTTCATAGACCAACTAGTATATTATGAGCGGTTAAACCTCTGCTGTACTCAGCTTACAACGCATGAGGTTGTCTTTATGAATAAATTGATGTAACATCACCCACCTACATGACGTACCTAAACTTTACCAATTCTTTCATCAAATTAATTTACTACGCTAGTGTACCAGTAAATTGAGGCATTGTAGAATTCATTAATCAATTACGGCAATAATTTAATGGTGTGCTCAGTACCGACAATGTAAACACTAATATTGGCGCGCCGAGCGCTTCAAAAATGATTGACTCGGATCGATGTTTGTTAGCTCATACAAGTATGTGACTGAGACGCCGGGGCCCGAGGGCTCTGGGGACACGACGTGACGTTGGACTAAACTTGTTTGTTCTTGTTACCACTTTGTTGCCCAACCAATCCCGCTTGTTACCTAGATAGTCGCTCGTCGTACCTACCTACCTATTTACGAGGAACATTGTTAACATTTAAGCTCTCAACAAGTAAACTCAAGAGGGTAAGTATGTATTTTTTATTTATACTATACGTTTGAAGGTTCCGAAAGTAGGAGGTCCTGATTTTCCATTTTTTTTTCATTACATCCTTATTTAACATCATAAAATATGTTGGGAATGTAGAACTCTTTTTCGAAAACTTTAAAACAGGTACAAATATGTATATGAGCAACTATTTTTTTGATGAAACATGATAATAAAAATAAGTACCTAATACTACCTAGGGCTTGTCACGAAAAAATCACGACAGATCACGTTGGGGGGGGGGGGGGGGGGGGGTTTATAAGGGGACCTCACGTGTATTTTTTCATGGTGAACGTAACTAAGAATTTTTTTTTTTCGTTAGACATAAATCTTCGCTTGCCACTACAGCGAGTATAAACATGATTTACTATATACAATACTATTTATCTTAAAATTAGGTCGAATGAAATCATAAAATAATAATACACGTGAGTTTATGTGGGGGAGGAGGGATTAGCCAAGAACCTCACCAAATATCACCGAGGGGAAGGGGAGGTCAAAAAAGTAGCCGAAAAAAGCTCGCGTGATTTGTGCACGAGCCCCTAAAGCAATAAATACCTAAAAGTAAAATGCAATATGTATAGTCTGCGTTGGCTAGGGCATGTGCATAGGAATGGCATAGGATGAAACCCTCTCGACTACCTCGTCGTGTTTTTCTTGGGAATGCAAAACGCAACGTTGGGAGGCTGTAGCTTCGCTTTAAAAGGGAAGTAAAAACCACGTACTCGTACGTACAAGAAAGAGAAAATATTTTTTCACCACACCAACTGGTAAAGGCCCTCTTGATTGTTCAAAAATGAATGAGAAGGTTGCATTTTATCCACATGTGGGGCAAAGTAATCAGATGCAAATTTTGAGTGGTTTCCTTGTGTTAGCTAGTAGAATTGACTTTTAAATGATGATTTTGAATGATTATTTTTTTATTACGTTCATTTGGATTTGATTTTATTTGAATTTTTTGGTATTTCATAGTTGGTAGTTTTCTCGTGTTGGTGTGGTGAAAAATTTTGTGTTTCACTCGGAGGCAAAGTTTGTTTAACCCTCGTGCATTGAAACCTTCGCAACGCTCAAGATTCCACTTCTCGAACCACTCGCTACGCTCGTGGTTCAATTTTGGAATCTTTCGCATGCTCGGGTATCAATATTAGCACAAGCGGTTAAACAACAACTTTGCCCCCCTTCTAAAACAAATAACTATTCCACTTCTAAATGTTTTTCATTCCTCATGATTTTTTAATGAATGTGTTATTGATAAAATGAAAAACTAGGTTTTAGGTTCTTTTTCTTTTCAAAAATTGTAATCCATTTTTTTAAGTGAAACCTATAAACATAGAATATATTCTGCTGAAGCGATCGACATTAAAATCAAAGTGATTTGTTAAGATTTCGTTAGTGGAAATCGTTTTCTCTAGAAATGGAATTTCTTAGAAAAAGTAGGTACCGTTATTTCGTCGCTAAGCTATTCTTCCCTCTTAAAGATTGCGCAAAGAGGGACATTATTGCCTTTCATATCAACCACCCAGTCTGGGAGAGGCTCGCAGAACAGCGGACGGAGTGGAGCAAATGCGTTGTGGAGGGTCGCAAGCTTTGTGATGAGACCTGGTTCGTTGATGACAAGAGGCAAATCGACGACAAGGCGTCTCAGTACCATTTTTTGCAAATTTCTCTTGTCAGGCCTGTGGTAGACCATTCTCGCATCGGTCTATTCAGCCACCAAAAACAGTGTCTCTCCGGCGTTACACCATAACGATACCTCCTCAGTATAATGAGGCAAGTGCAAAATCCGGATTTAGCAGGAGAGCGGTTCAAACGGAACAACGAAATGTAACTTCCTTATTTGTTGACGTATTTTCATAAAATTTTAGATTTTTTCTGGTCAAATCTTTTAGATTATGCCTGCACCCATAGAATTCTAAAATGTATCGCAGTTTATGATATAAGAGTATAGACTCCAGTATACACGTATTTGAACGAAGTCAACAAGCACTTGAATCAGTATACGTCAAAATTTGACAATTATTACGATAAAATTTGATTCAATGAATGTTACCTAACTATAAAAATTTTTAATTTAAATTTTATTAAATAATTTTAATTTAAATTATTATCGTCAGTTTTTTACTACGTCGACCCAGTGAGTTGCATCAGTATGCCACACCACTTTTTTTACCCTCCTCCGCGCTCCGCGTTAACTGTACCGCGTACTGGAGTGCAAGTGACTTGCCTCAGTATATATTGTTCGTGTATCAAATTATCTTATTTGTAATAGTGACGTATATGGAACGTCACTTTATTTTGAAAACTAATATGAATTACAGTGGAAGATAATATTGGTATTTTAATCATAAAACTCTCACTTGCCTCAGTTTACCGACTTAGGAGCTATCGAATTAAATTATCTGCAATAGACGCAAAGGACAATGATAATACAGCTAGTTCGTTCGTTTTTGCCTAGTCGCATTAAATAAAGGGTATATTATGTTTAATGTATGGAGTATATATAAGAAAATAATGCGTACTAGCCCATTTACTTTACAGGACTGTATTTATTCGACTGTAAATGTCTAGTCCTTGTGGCGAAGAGACACGTGTCTTATCCGATCACAAATTGCTTTTGAGAAAACAAATAACACGTTTCTGAACGTGCTCAGTAAAGCATGTTATGTTTTTAATTACATCGATGCCTTTGATAATTTTTTGTTGAAAGGTTTTGTTTTGCGTGGTTAAATTATTTTGTTGTGAATGAAATATGCAAGTGCTTTATTTGACCGCCACATTTTATTTTATGGTAAATGAAAATTTATTGAATTGAATTGAATTGAAATATTTATTTCGAACTTGACGTCCATAGGGTTAGGTAACAATGACTTATGTATTTATGCTGCATCATATTCAATTGTATTTTGAATATATATATGGTATGGTTAACACACACACTTTTTAAACGGTCGTATGGTAAGTAAGTATTATATTTTCTCTTAACTAAGAAATCGCCCATGCTTCTTCTATACAAATGCACTAGGAGATTTTGAAAAACCACCATCAGTGAGTTTTAGTTCTGATCTTATCATTTTCAATTACCTACTAAGTATAATGACTACTTAATTATTCTTAATTATGAAAGTCACCTGTCTTGCTCCTGTCTCCGCCAGGTCTACCTTGTTCCCCACCACCACTATTGGCACGGCCGTGCTAGCTTTCGTCTCATGAATCTGATCCCGTAACGTCCGCACCTCTGAAAAGCTGTCAGGATCCGTTATATCGTATACTAGGATGAAGGCATCTGCCGATTGCATAGACAAAGCCCTCATGGCAGGAAATTCGTAAGCTCCTGAGGTATCTAAAATATCCAAAGTCAATCTAACTCCAGCGACATTGAAGTCTCCATGGTGCATTTCCTCGATTGTTCGTTTGTACTTAGGAGAAAACGTGTTGTAGAGGAATTGTGTTATCAGTGACGATTTGCCAACTTTGGCGGCCCCTAGCACGACAATTTTATGGCGTACTGCATTGTTGGTGAGGTTGGCGCTACTGGGGACTGTCTCTTCTGTTCGCTCGGTCCTGTAACAAAAGAAGCTGCAGTGATTTCTCTATTTCAATGTTTTGAAGAAAAATTTTCATGGTAATTGCATTTTAAGGTGAAAACTGAGTTCTGCTTTTAAAAGCCGTTACAAGAAAAACAAAGTGATATTCAATACAGTGACAAGTGAAGTTATTAGGATATATTTTCAAATTTTGCGTGTAGGCGACGATTCTAAAGCGAATGATTATCATGCAAATCGGTCATGCGTAGTTAACTGGAAATATGGCGACGTCCTTCGATAAAACTCTGCGAAAAGGGCGACTAATGTATTCGTGCGATAGATAAACAATGAGGGTACCCGGTTCCTTATCTAGAGGCGGGCTGCGAATTAGCTAATTATCTAACATTATACTGCTGAAACTATGTATTCCTAATTCTTATATTTCACGAGCGTAATAAATGCATGTTTTTTCCGATTACCTTATTATTTCAAATATCGAAACGTTGCTAAATCAAATTGGGTCTAGAATAAAAAATATTGTTTGTTTCTCTAACGCATAAATCAAAGGTACAAACAACCATGAAAGAAAAAACATTGAAAGACATTTATCAACTCCATAACCTTAAAATTATCTGGTTGAGTGCATCCCAAAATTTATTGATTTGATAATGGTATACCTACATGTGAAATACCAAATTATTTTTTATTCAGAGAGTCTCATAATTACATGTGTTTTTCTTAATTCGATTTCGAGGTACCTACCATAATGATAATTATCGACAATTCCTCTTTCCAAATGGAACCTACATAAATGTTAAAAACATAATTAATACAATAATGAAGAGTTTCGTTCTTTGTCTTGTTTTTATTGTATATTTGCGTAACAGAGTACCAAATATAAATAAACTAAAACAAAATAAATCATTATTCTAAAATATTCTAAATTGAGGATTTACTTCGATGAGGAAGCTATAGATAATAAAATCCAGTTATCGAAGTTTTGTATTGCGGGCCAAACACTATCAATAAATTTGAACGAAACGAAACGAAATGAATAATTTTGGTTTTCACCCCAATCACTTCACTGCCATAATAATGGTAGTGAAATTCTTACTGATAGTGTTTCGCCCGCATAATAACGTAGACGGAACGCCAGAGAGCTACGTTCCCCTTAAATATTAAAATTGGCTTTAGAGGCTACCGCAAGAATTAGCGGGATTCCTCGGCTATCCCGGAGTCACAGTAACAACTTGTTTGGTTTCAATTTCCTCGTTTAATTAACTTTTGCCAATTTTCCACCAGCATAGAATTGAATAATAGCTAAATTATCTACCTATCAGATATTGTTTTTTCCGTTAGTCGGAGATACGATTGGAGTAGGTTCTGTAGGTTTAGTTTTATTTGCATTATTCAAATTAGCTTGTTGCAAAATTCGAAATTTTTGAAGCAATTATTCCTATTATTCATTTTGTAGTCCATATATTTCAACGTCATACCGGTCAACATTATCTGGGTAGGTATTGTTCCGATTCAAAATTATGAAGTTAAAATACAGTTTCCGGTTTTACTTATCAAACGTACTTTAGGCATAGGTACATAGGTATTTAATGCAGTCGCTCTACAGGGATAGCGACGATAGTTTCTAGATTTTTTTAATTACCATTACCTTGAATAAGAAAAACCGGCCAAGTGCGAGTCGAACTCGCGCACCGAGGGTTCCGTACAAACCTGTAGGTCTATATGTAAGTAAAAGTTCACCCAATCACGACAATCGAGTCATATCAATTATTAAAAATATTTTTATTAAGCATATGATGTAACTAAAAATTTACGATTTTCGCAATTTTTCCCATATCTGTGCTATAAGACATTGCTTCGTACCAAATTTCAAGATTCTGAGTTCACGGGAAGTACCCTGTAGGTTTTGATTCCCTTGCGCGTGTCGAAAATTTGCGGCATAAACGGCTGTATCTTTTGATTGCGTTGGCTTAGGAGTTTGATTTTTTCACAGCTCCAAGGAACAGTAGACCTGAGTATTTGATATAAATTCCAGCTTGATACCTCCACGCGTTCCTGAAAAACAAGATCTTGTCAAATAGACAGACGGGCGGACGGACAACAAAGTGATCCTATAAGGGTTTCGTTTTTTCCTTTCGAGGTACGGAACCCTAAAAAGGGTATTTAGACGTTTTAATGACATTTCTATAATTTTCTTGATATCAATCAGGAAGTACTGTAAAAAAACGACAATAATCATATTTTTTTCGGATTCGGCATGCATTTTACATATAAAAGGCTTGAAGTTCGCAGAGATACAGATGAATCGGGACGGTCGTACGAACATTCATCAATCATAAAGCGCTTTGTGCTACAAAATGGCCGGTTTTATCTGTTCAACGCTTCACGCGTCTAAAATTAAAATGGTTACATTGTGCCGTTTTCAATTGAAAGATAAACCTTGGACAGTTTTCCTGGCAGCTATTTTATTCCGTGTGTATATTCTAGGCCATGCAAATCATGTGTATTCCATATATGTATATAAGGAGGTATGATAATCTTTTTTAACCAGGCTTTAACATAAAGTACCTGGGCGACCGAGCTTTGCTCGGTTCTAACTATTTATTGTAATATGGTGGTGTATAGGTGATAATCTTAAATAAATTTTTTTACTAAATTAAACTTGTCTAAAACAATAAAAATTAAAAAAATATATAATATATATAAACTTGAACATATAAAAAAAAAAACAAAAGTTAGTCACCGGGCGAGATTCGAACCCGTAACACTCGTTTCTAGCCGTCCGCGTCTTAACCCGCTGGACCAGACGGACAGTGGCCGGCAGCACGAAATTAGCGACCATATTCTGCGTCGAAAGAAAAACGCATAAAAACTCGAAAACACGTGTTTTCCCAAACATAAGACTAATCTAGATCGATTGTATACCCCCAAAAACCCCCATATACAAAATTTCAGCGAAATCGTTAGAGCCGTTTCCGAGATCACAGAAATATATATACATATATATATACAAGAATTGCTCGTTTAAAGGTATAAGATTCATCATATTAGGAATTACTAGTTGATCACAGAAGGCATGCAGTTATTGGTAATAATCTTCTTTTAATAGTTTCTTTTCTACAGTATTTTGTAGTTATACTCGAACTATATTACAGTCAAACTAAACGCCGAGAGAATTGCTCATCAGTCGTGCATTCTAGCCCCGATGAATATTAGTTCGCCTGGAACTTATATCTGTGGAACTACACAGATATAAGTTCACATGGCGCGCAAGCAGGTCGAGCTTATATGGCATGAGATCGATTTGTAACGAATTTATATTACCACGTCACCGTACGCCACGTCAACGAGATGCTAGAATAATATACCTCCACCCCTCAAAATCTTAAATACAGTAAGTAGTTTTAAATTGCGGATTAAACAACATCTTATAGCAATACAAAACACGCTACCTCCTGGTAGAGCCACGCCGTCATATTTATAATGATGATATTTATGAACCGTCTTTATTTATTTACATATTTATTAAGTATATTTACACTCATGTGTATCTTATCTGTCTTAAAGATACAAAATCGTTATTAATTCTTTCAGCACAATAGGTATTTCTTGTTTTCAGTAGTGTAAAACATGCTCGTTTTAGTTATTGTAAAATCATTCCATATAAAATGAAACTATATTAGTATTAGCATTAAAATTGCTGATTTTTAAGGTTCCGTACCTCAAAAGGAAAAAACGGAATCTCTTGAGGTTCATAACAAAAGCAAGGTTTCTTGCTGGCCGCTTTACCTCTATGACATTGACGTGTTCTATTCTTACTTACTATTTGTCATTGATTGACATGTGTACTGATTTTCTTGCATATTATAAATAATGTATTTATTTACGTGGTGATTTATTATTTCTATGTAACCTAAACGCCAGATACCTTGCGCTGGTCTGCCGTAACCCTGACAATGGTTATGGGCCCAGGGGTAGGTTGCAAAAAGTGATTAAGTGACGACGATTTTAAAATTTCTTGCTACGACTAAAAGTGAAATAAAATGAGCACTGTACGTATTGATGCTTTATCTAAGGAGAACTACGAGAGTTGGAAGCTACAAGCAGAAGCCGTTCTCATAAAAAATGACCTGTGGAAATATACGAACGGTAAGGTTTCTAAACCAGCCGCAACTGAAGCGGACGCTTTAGAAAAGTGGTTAACGGAGGACGCCAAAGCAAAAGCTGACCTAATATTATGCATTAGTTCATCAGAACTACGCCACGTCAGGGACTGCAAGTCTTCGAGGGAGGTATGGTTGCGATTAGAGTCTATTTACGCCTCTCGTGGGCCTGCTAGGAAGGCAATGTTGTTAAAACGACTATTGTTGCATAAAATGAATGAATCCGGTGATATTCGAGAAGAAATTGGCACATTTTTCGACGCAGTGGACAAATTGGGGTCAATGGAGGTGAAGATTCACGATGATCTTCTATCTATCATGCTATTATATACCTTACCATCTAGTTTTACAAATTTTCGCTGCGCCATTGAAAGCCGAGATGAATTACCGAAACCAGAGGTTCTCAAGGTAAAAATTTTACAGGAATACGAGTCCAGGAAAGTAAATACAGGCGAAAATGATGTAATGTATGTACGTGAAAAAAGGAAAACTTGGAACAATGGGAGAGTTAATACTAAGGGGGAGCCAGGGACGTCACGACCACAGAACCACTCGGGGAATGCCAGGAACGATGGGTATGAAAGAAGAGTAATGAATTGCTACCGCTGTAATCGAATCGGCCATAAAGCCGCGGACTGTCGGGAAACAAACCCAAAACCAAGGCAATTTAGTAATGTTGTGGATGAGGGACTAATGTCTTTAAACGTTTCAGGTATACAAGAATGCAACATTGTTGATAACCTTAAACAACAGTGGGTGCTTGATTCCGGGTGCACGTCCCATCTATGCAATGACGTTCACTTATTTGGAGGTACACTTAAAGAATATAATGGTAAACTGAAGTTGGCTACTAACACAAGCGCAGAGGTTCAAGGTAAGGGCTTAGTTAGGCTATCGGCGTTAACAGAGAGCTCAGCACAACCTATCGAATTTAAAGACACCTTGTATGTGCCAGATTTGAGAACTAACTTGATGTCGGTGGCAAAAGTTACGGATAATGGCTATGATGTGTACTTCACACGTGATATGGCCGAAGTATTAGACAAAAGTGGCAACGTTAGGCTGATCGCGAACCGTAGAGGTAACTTATATTGCCTACAAGAATGTGAATTTGCAAACGCAGTCGCGGATTGCAAGATAGATCTTCGACTTTGGCATGAACGCTTAGGCCATCTTAATGCCAAAGACATTACTAAGTTGTTACAGAAAACAGGTCATAAGGTGAGTCAAAGTTTGACTAATATGAATGTACTGCGTGATTGTGATGTTTGTGCAAGAGGTAAGTTGTCTGCATTACCATTTTCTGAATCAAGCGGTCCATGTGATGAGAGACTTCACATTGTTTATTCTGACATAGTAGGGCCCATGAGATGCGAAGCGAAATCTAGCGCTAAATATTTTATCACTTTCATCGACGACTGCACACGTTGGTGTGAAGTATATTTTCTTAAGAATAAAAGTAAAGCTTTGGAAGCCTTTAAACTCTACAAAAGTTATGCTGAAAACTACACGGGATTGAAGATAAAATATTTTCAATCAGATAACGGCCTTGAGTACTGTAATTCGGAATTTAATAATTTTTTAAAGCAAGAAGGGATACAGAGGAGGCTGACTGTGCCACGTACGCCACAACAAAATGGAATAGCCGAGAAGATGAATCGCACTCTGATTGAGATGGCCAGATGCATGCTCTTAAGTAGCGAGTTGTCCATAGGTTTTTGGGCCGAAGCTGTAGGTACGGCATGTTACATTAGGAACCGGTGTCCGACATCTACTCTAGGAGGTGACATACCATATGAAAAATGGACCCAGAAACCGGTAAAGATACACTATTTACGGAAGTTTGGAGAGAAGGTTCATTTTCTGAATAAAAACCCAAATAAAGACAAATTTGATGCCCGTGGGATACCTGGAGTATTCACAGGATATCCAAAGACCAATAAAGGCTTCAGACTATGGGTGCCACAAGAAAGAAAATTTATAATTTCAAGGGACATCAAATTCAATGAAAATGTGCTCACTGAAACCATGTTGTTAAGAGATGAGAAAGACTTTCTTGAAATTGAAGCTTTTCTTCCTACAGATGCTGTAAAGGTTCAAGATACAAACAATATTAACGAGAAACAAGAAAAAGTCAAAATTGCACTCTCTAAAGACACAGAAGTGTATAACAAGGATATGAACATGCCAATTACGACAGAAACAGTGGAAAGACAACAAGAACTTGAAACATATACACAAGATATTATAGATTCAGGTAAGGATTCGCCACCTGTGGCAGAAACTGTTGAGAGAGAACAGGAACTCAGCCGAGAAACAGGAGTATCGGATGTAGTGCGCAAAGTTGTATTGAAAAGAGGCCCTGGTAGGCCAAAATTATTGCACACCGGCCAACCAGGACGACCAAAAAAGGTTTACAATTATATTGAAGTAGAAGAATGTAATAAGGAATTTGAGGAGGAGAACACAACTGAAGAATACAGGGACTGTATGGCTGATGCAGAGGACGTAGCAGAAGAATACAGAGACTGCATGGTAGACGAAGAAGACGAAATTGATGAATACATGGACTGTATTGAGTTTGCAGGTGTAGCCGTGGGAATATCTTTGGAAAATGCCCTGCGCAGTGAATAACGACTAGAATGGGAGGGCGCAATACTATCTGAAATAAGAAGCCTAGTGCAAAAAGGAACCTGGACTATCGTCAAAAGGCCGCCAAATACCAATATCGTTGGCTGTAGGTATATACTGACTACTAAAGTTAATGTAGATAAGACTAGTAAGAAGAAAGCCAGGCTAGTGGCTCAAGGATTTAGTCAACGGTTTGGAGTGGATTACGATAAAACTTTTGCACCCGTTGCCAGACTAGAAACAGTACGATTAATCATGGCCCTTGCTGCAGAGATGGACTTAGATGTTCATCAACTGGACATAAACACTGCTTATTTGAACGGCTACCTCGAAGAGGAAATTTATATGCGTATTCCTCGCTTGCTAAAAGAGTGTTTGCTAAAACTGGTGTATGGCAATAATGAAGATTCTATGATAGTGAGGAACGCGAAAGAAATGCTTCAGAGTTTGGAAACAGGTGGCGATACATGTCTATTAAAGAAATCTTTATACGGATTGAAACAGGCAGGCCGGCAATGGAATATACGATTTGACAAGAAATTAAAAGACATGGGGTTAGTGCAAAGCCTCAATGAACCGTGTCTTTATGTGAGGAAGCACGAAGGCGAACATTTATTTGTACTAGTCTTTGTGGACGACGTACTTATTGCATCAAAATGTGAAGACCGGATAATACGATTTAAAAATGAGTTGAGAAATGAGTTTGACCTCAAAGACTATGGGCAGGTTAAATACTTTTTGGGAATTGACATAAGGAGAGATGATAATGGCATTATGTTGTCACAAGAAGGCTACATCAAGACTGTGTTGGATAAATTCAATTTATCTAATTGCAATGCTTGCAGAACTCCGAGCGAGTTGTCTATTAGTATGCCTAGCAAGATAATTGAGGGCGAAATTAAAGAAAAATGGCCCTACCGCGAGCTAATAGGGTCACTTATGTATTTATCGGTAGCAACTAGGCCCGATATTACGAATACTGTGATTAAGCTCGCTCAGTTCGTAAGTAATCCCGATTCGAGCCACTGGAAGGCTGCTAAAAGAGTTTTACGATACCTTAAAGGTACGGCAAACTATGGCCTTATTTATAAGAAGACCGGTAAGTCAATCCACGCATACTGTGATGCAGATTGGGGAAACTGTCGAATAGATAGGAAATCTTATTCCGGGTACTCCTTCATTTTAGGAGGAGCTAGTATTTCATGGTCTTCTAAAAAGCAGAGGACAGTAGCGACTTCAAGTTGTGAGGCTGAATATGTAAGTCTCGCGGAGGCTTTAAAAGAAGGTTTGTACCTCCAAAGTTTGCTGACTGAGCTAGGTCTATCAAGGTATGCTGATATCTCTCTAAATACCGATAGTCGATCTGCCATGTTTCTTGCCCAAGATCCCGTGTTTCATGGTAGAAGCAAGCATATAGATATAAAGTACCATTTTATACGGGGGACTTTAAAAGATAACAAAAATATAGTGTTGGGACATGTACCCACGGAATCAATGCTGGCAGATGTGTTGACAAAACCACTACCCAGTATAAAACATAACAAATGTATGATTGGTCTAGGTCTCAACCCCTTTTAACGCATATTGTACATTTGGTTAGAATTATCATTTTATTTTTTATTTTTTTCTTGTTACCTGTCACTATTATTGTTTGGCATATTTTAGACAATAAACTTTGCTTTTGAGGAGGTGTCTTGAGGTTCATAACAAAAGCAAGGTTTCTTGCTGGCCGCTTTACCTCTATGACATTGACGTGTTCTATTCTTACTTACTATTTGTCATTGATTGACATGTGTACTGATTTTCTTGCATATTATAAATAATGTATTTATTTACGTGGTGATTTATTATTTCTATGTAACCTAAACGCCAGATACCTTGCGCTGGTCTGCCGTAACCCTGACAGAATCCTTATAGGATCACCTTTTATTTCGGGAACACGTGGAAATATCGAGTTGAAAATACTAAGTTCAGCAAGTAATATCGTATAAAAATCTGAAAACAATACATTTGTAATTATAATTGTAAGGGTGACCAAATCTTTTTGTAGGTTTTTTAAACTTTTTATAATACGTATCTACAATTTTGTACGGAGCCCTCGGTCGGCGAGTCCGATTCGCACATGTCCGGTTATTAACTAAACTTTGTACATACGAGAGAACATTAAAAAATGTTCTGACTAGACGAGAACTTATGCATCGAGGCTAGTATTGGGCTCCAAGCTATGGCCATTAGGCAGGAACTCTATTACCTGTGCGATGTTAGGACAATGGAACAATCAACTAGGTTAATTGAAACGTTTCTGTCAACAGTAATCACTGCGGGCGTTGCATGCTTAAAAGCTTCAAATTTGCATAAACGCCACAATTTCCATGTTCACAGCTCGCTAGTTCCAGTATGGTTCAATGGCAACAAATTGTTATCAAACAAGTACACTATTGTGGAAAAATCTTAAATGGGTCGGCTATACTAATTATACATTTCATCATAGTCATTTTCCTTTACAAATTAAGATAACAGATAGTATATATCCATAACAAAGGTTTTAATAAAAACTACCTACATAAATAAAACTTAAGTATTTTTTGAGTGGTTAACATACCCAAATAGATAATAGTTTTTTTTTTTAATTCTCGTTTAGAATTGCCTTAAAGTCTACTTTAGAAACGGAATCAATGATATGCGTCAGCAATGTGAGCAGTGAATAACGTACTTAGTGCAAAAGGTTTATTTCGATCTTTTTGCGAAACGTGACGCACCGCTTTGTGAAATAAAAGGAGAGATAAAATATATCCACAAACTTTTACATTTATTTAAATAATGACATCAAATGATGCTTCATTAATTTATAACAGCGAGGGAGCACTTACATAAAAATCTCCGGATAGTGTGATAAGTATCCCACCATAATTTGGAATGGCATTTAAAAAATACGCCCAGAAATATCGGCGTTCTAATTGCTAAAATTTTTAAAATGTAGTGTTATTTATACGCAAAACGATAAAAACAAAAATGTCAAAAATACAATTAAAAATGTATGCAATTCTATTTTCTAAAAACAACCGTAAACATAGTAAATTCCAGTATTTTTCACAAGGCATGAGTCAGTGTGCTGCTTATTGATCGGTGTATTTGCAGACTGATAAGCCTGGTGACATGTGCGGCCGGGACGCGATACGCGAGTATTGCGTTTATCAACACTGGATTACGGTTGCACAATAACTAACTTCGGTACTGCAATAGTTATAAATGAACTAAAACAATTGAAACGGATATCTCGTACAAAATGTATTTGTATACCTAATTAAAAAGGACTTGTTTAGGAAATGAATGATATAAATTCACGAAGAAAATTTATATCCATTTTTATACGGATTTATAGTTTTACCTACATATTTGGGTAATGTTAAGTTATGTGTTTTACTCACTTTATTTATTTGCTTTTTCTTACAGGTTGATATGGACTCGCAGATGAATAAATATACGAGTGAGTTGAGGTATGTTACTTTTAATCTAAAGTACCTACATAGTATGTTTGGTGTTGAAACTTCATAAACCTTCATTAAGAAACTATTGAATAATAAGTCATTTTTGTACAGGCACCATAGGCAAAAATCTATCCGGCATTCAGCCACGATTGAAAATTGTGTAAATATATTTTAAATGGCTATTAAATTAATCAATTTAAATATTCATAAACATACACCAAAAATAATAACTGATAAACGTCAGTATTTTGAAAGTAAAAGTCATTTATACCTAGGTATTTGAAAAAAAAAAACATTATGCCCAATATGCATATGGCATATGGGCGTAGTGAAATTAAAGAAAATCTGTTACGCCCGTGGGCATATTATAGCTCATTACATCTTAGTATGCTGGCACACAATAACACCGTTTACGAGCAAGTGTGATGAAAAGCAAATTATATTCTCCCGTAAATACAACAGGAAGAAGAATGCCATAAACATAACGTATAAGTTACGCTTCGAAGGATACTTACTCGTACATTTTATTACTTCAACAGAGCTCCATCTTCAATTAGGATTATTTGGGGTTGTCTCGCACCGTGTAAACATACTGACGGGAAATTTGCAACGTCTCGAAGCTAATTAAGTATCTATCTCACGATACAGAACTCACTCTATGTATTCAGACCGTTACGTTAGTTAAGTCACTGACAAACTTTTACTTCATTATTCTCTTACGCTTACGCGAATAATATTAATTAAATTTTGCTTCTCCAAAATACCTATCTTATCGAACGAGCGTTTATATTTGAATAATGGCGTTACTTTGTTGTTTACATTAAACAAAGTGACCATTTAAACTGAATTTCATTATTCAAACAGCCTTGATAAGGCTGCAATTTATCTGCAAATCTTTTCAAAGGAAAATAAAAATAAAACAAATGTAAAACAAGCGCAAGCGTACTACCCCACTAATTACAGAAGCGCTTTGTCAAGAGCTTTTCTTTTGAGAAATGGTGTTTTTCTATTAGCTAGAGTAACACAATATGGTCTGAGGGAACGAAGCATATTCGTGTGTGAGCCCCGAAAAGGCTCACAATAACCTCTTTATGAGCGTCGCTTTATCTGCCAGCGGGCGGCATCATATCAATTTTATTGACCTATTGTACAAGTAATCGACGTATATATCCAAGGTGTATTTTATATTTCCAAAGCTATGATTCCAGTATACTTCAGGCAGTTTCCAATGTATAATTGTCAATAAATTTATAAATAGGTAGAAACAAAACAATTTTGCTCGATCATTCTAAACGTCGATATTTATTGTTCCCAACTGAAGTCGTTAAAGTGGGTCTGAATCGATTAGTAAGTTGCGATTTTTGATTATAACCTAACGTAAACTTTAACTAAATTAATAACATTGCTGTTTTAATTTCTGTAAAATAACTTTGATAAATATTTGTTTTGTTTAGAAAGGTACCTACCAAAGCAAAGCCTTTGTTGATCAGTTTTAAAACCTTTTATGGTAAAATCGGCACAAAATGAGGCCATTTGTCAACCCATTCACGCCAGGACGCACACTGCTACCAATTAATCTTGTAAACCGTTATTACTTTATTGCCCTTTATGTCTCATGTGCTGAATTTTTATGTCCGCTGAAAGGTCAATATTAAACTTGGATGAACCAAAATGTATGTCAACAAATATGTATATTTAACAAGGGTATATCTTAAATAGCGTGATTTACTAGGAAGCGTATTTTTAAGCTTAGAATAAATTTAAAAGCGGAAAAAATACTGACTAGGGTAAGACTCACGGCCACTGGATCGCTAGCCTAGTGCTCTAGCCTCCGAGCAACCAAGACCTCATCCATAGCCACGAAACTTTCCACTATATGGGCGTATAGGGAGGCCCTAGCGACATCTACCGTAAGAGTGTTACACTTCTTAAACGGCTACCGGAGTTCCAAAATTCACCAGTAACGATGCGCTATCCCACACTAAATTCACTATTTTTTTATCCAGCAAAAACGTCTGCGGACGATGCTATTAAAGTATGTTTTTTGATAAAAATTTATATATATTCCTAATGTAAGATATTTTTTATTTATTCTGCTAACAACAAGCCTATAATTTCTTTACCAGTAACCTACTTGATAATTATAACCTCACCGTTGTCAATGTACGAGTATTCGAATAATTCCGAAGGTCGAAAACTGTCGCACAATTTTGAAATAGGACTTTTAATATTATTATGGAATTTTGGATGTTTTACATCTGATTTTTGGGATCATCTGACATACTAAATTACCCTACTGCCTACTCAATCTTTATGACCATTCGCTACAATACCTCATCATGCACGCATGACACGTTACTTGTTACAAACAAACACCGACTTGCCGGCGCCGATTCATTTTTCCTCAAATGCATGGGAGCGGCATTTCCTCTAGGCCCCTCTCTATCACAATAGGCGATGACAGCACATTTATTTCCCAAAAACTAGAGTAATTTCCCTTGTCATTAGTCTGGTATCGTAAGTTTCTAACTGTACATCGTTATATCGGAGAGCCGAATTTCTCATGTAAGCTCCGTCGATAGGTCATTATTACTAGCTGTTATTACTTTGCCGTAAGTTGATCTCAAAGCTAATTTTATTATGTTTACTTGTATCTTTTTTGTTACTTCATGATTGACTCTTGTGACCCATGAACGGTTAATGGGGAACGGTTTTGATAAAAAAATGGTAGGTATTATTTATTATTTTTCTAAAAACTGACAGCTCTTGGGTTATTTCGGCTCACATTTGTCTGACAATGTTGTTGTGAAATGAAAAGTTCTTTCTGGTGATAGCCTTTACCAAGCCAAGGTTTACTCGACACATTATTTGTTTTTAAAAAAAGTGGTCATTATATTCTTGCATCTTTTGTTCCTCAAATAATTTTACTTACTTACACGTAAGAGATGAATGCAAATCAACATACATTTCCGACATTTTAACTTTCATAAAAAAATACGTCTAATATTACTTTAGGTATGTTTCCAGAGCATTTAATAAAGTGACTATTAATTAACGTGGTAATAAACGGCAGAATTAGAAGCCGCGCTCGAGTCGTTAATTGATGATTTTGATGAATACGCATCTCGGGACAAAAGCAAAAACGGTTAACATTTTGAGTGCAGCACACACGCTTCAATAACCCAAATCCTTTGAAAATTGGTCGTCATGTACCTAAAACACTTCGCTGCACACATCATACATTATTTAAGAAATCGAAGTAAATTTAAGAAGCTTTACTAAGGAATGAACAATTACTATCATATCATAGCATCTCTAGTACTAAATCTATGGCGCATAAGTTTATGTGTATAAAAAATAATATTGCTGGAGATCACTTTTCATCCTAGATATGCATTGAAATAGGGTAAAAAAAAATCTAGTATTCGAATATTTTCAACGATATTACGAAGATCAAAGTTAAACACGTGATTAAAACATAACCTAAGTTAGAACCATACAGTCTGCTATAAAAAAATACTTTTTTTTATATTAAAGCCTTCTGACCCATTTAAAGTGCGCATGGCTTTTTAACTAGAAACTAATGACGCTGAAAGGCCCGTCCATTAGATATCACTCTCGCGTTAGGAGTGTCATAAAGCGTTACACGCGGGTTTTCATTGCCAACTGCTCGTTAAAATTGTCACCGCCATTTTGGTAAAGGCGACACGCAATATTCCGGGAAGTGGGGATGGCTTAGTTATATTAATTTTGGTGAGCTGGGGAGTAAGCATCTCAAAATTAAACCACTTTAGAAAACTACAGGATGAATGGGTATATTCGTTAATGCAGTAAATACAGATCAAAAGTTGGAATTATCCTATAAATAATTTATGCTAAACTTAAATATCAACTAGTAGTACTTAATTACGTTTTCATAATAAGCACTGCAGATTCGGCAATTATGACAATTTTTGCACTTTAGCATTCTTTAGTTTAAAACATGTTTGCTATTTTAGAAATTAATTCGGATTACAAGTAGAATGAGTTCTAAATATACACATTTGACGTCTTGATAAAAGAGGTGTTCTTCAGATTTGCCCTGCAATATATCACACGGCGACTGCACTTATAGAATATAAAATATAAGTAATTGGAAAAGTAATGCTCCTTCAATTTATTTACACACCTAAGGCAGTAAACAGATCTTTCTGGAACTGACTCGTGGTAAGTAGTGGCATTACGTGATGCACGAGATTGTTCCGCGTTGCGCTTCTATTTCAAGAAATAAAGGCGGTGTAATATAGCGCCATATAATAAATACAGTATTTTGATCATGCGGTACCTAAGGAGTGGTTTAGAAAAAAAGTAGCAGCACATTATGTAAATTTTTCATTTTATTTAGTGATCATTTTTAAGTGGAGCATTTTTGTAGTAATCTGTACATATTATTCTATACAATTAAATACAATCGTATTTAAAATTGAAGTTTTCACCTTTAATATTACCTACATGTCTCCTAACCACTTACATGATTCCAGCAACTAAGGTTTCAACATTTCGCACCTCTAAAATGATCGTCGCAACTCGAGTTGCGAACGGAGTGTATGCGGTTTTTTATTTCTTATCTGTGAAGGGCTGCACAGATATGGTGTGAACATTTATTAAAACACAGAATACCAACGTGACAATATTTAAAAAATGTTTCAACCACATAGACATAACCACAGTATTTTTCATCTATGTTACTTTCAAGTTGTTCGGGAAAGTGAGTGTGTTAAAAGTTGCTGCGTGTTTTAAAATGCCGTAAGTATTCAAATTTACATATTTCTGTTAGTATTATATATTAAATTACTCCGCGTTTATTGGTCTATTATATTAAAACTATATTTTAGACCTACTTAATATTGATGACCATAAAATCTCACTTCAAACCAATAACTCTGTAGATTTTTGGCGTGTTTCCTATTTTAATGCCTTAGATTTCTATGATTACCAAATATATCTTGAGCAACCTATAGTCATTAAATAGTTCAATTATTAAATTACATTAATAAACAATAAAATGCATTAAATCACTGTGTATTATCCAGGATTAGCGAACAAACCATGTGACGGAAAATTGTAAGTACAAACACAGCAACTGTGGTTGCTTAAAGCATTTCTGCACATCATAAGGCATGTGGTACACTAGACGTTGCATACGCGTTTTGGGGTGTTTGTTACTTCTTACTTATAATTTCTATTTATTAATATTTCTTATATATATTGCCCGGATCCTGGGGTAGCTTGCCGTTTTTCGTCTGGCAGTGAATGTGTTAATAGTTACTATTTGCTTATTGTGCTTAATTTGTTGTGAAGTGTATGTTATGGTGCATATATTATACGTGTTAGTGTAGTTGTAAGTTAGTTCGGTTGTTGGTGATCGGCCGTTTTAAAAACACCAAAGTTTAGTAGGTATGTAAATACTCTTTTGTTATTTTAAGTTATAAAGTCACTATCATTGTGATAATTACATAAATTATGTATTTTATTTCAAGGTAATTACAATTAGTGTCTTAAACGGTTTTTTACTATATTTTTGTACTTTAGTGTCTAAATAAGCCACAAAAAAATCACGAACATAGCACATAGTTACATGCCAGGTAGAGCAATTCGAAAGTTCCTTATCAGAATTTGAATTAGTTTTACTCTGCAATTTTATAGGTGAGCTATCAAGGTGTTTAGTATCAATTAAAAGCTTATTAAGCCTTCTTTAAATTGAATTAAGAAAAAAGATATGTTATCGATTTAGATTTTTTATTAAAAATAGTTTTCTACTATAACTCGGAAATTATTCCTTTGGGTAAACTTCGTGAATTTTTAATAATTATTTTTATTATAACAGCAAATAGCTAAAGTAAGAAAATAAATTTGTTTGTTTCTTTACCATTATAAAACCGAAAGAATCATTCCAAATGCTTAAGCAGAAGCAAAGTTATCGATTTTTGAAGATATCACGACACTGTGCCGTCGTATCTGCGAAATGGCAGAGCAATTCAGGGCACCTTTCGTTAAAATCGGAATCATGTGAGTGGCTAAGACTTTTTGAACAGCGTCTTTTGAGAGAATTTATGAGGTATTTCTCATAAACATAGTTTTTCTTTAAGTTTGATAAGCTACTTAATACATTATTAAATTGTCTTATGTTCGATATTGCACTTTTTTGATTTGAATTCACTTTGAGGTAGTTACATGGAATTTCAATTTTTGTGTATTTGCGATTTTTACAGAAATTTCTCTCCCATAAAAAAACCTCTGTCAGTGCGGAAAACGGCAGGTGAAGATTGTCAAATTGTGTTGTACAAAAAGTTACGAAGTACATTGCAATAAAAATGAGAAAACTCAATCAATCTGATATTTCTCAATATGATTTTATTGTTCAAATATCAAATATCAAATATCAAACATTTATTCAGCAAATAGGCCACAGGGGCACTTTTACATGTCCATTTTTACAAACAATAAATAAAAAAATAAAAAAACAATTACAAATATCGAATCTATGAAATAATAAATACTTTATTAGAGATGTATACTGTCTCTAAATGTCGAATTACACAAAAAAAACTATGATAAAAAAATAAAACCATAAAATACTAAAATTCTTTAGAGATGTATAAGTCTCTACGTGTCAGAGATAAAATATAAAAATATATATTAAATTATCCTTAGAGATGTAGAGGGTCGCCAAGGCTTGAATTCTTATATAAATAATTAAAAGACAAAAAAATTAAAACAGACAAGAACCGAATGAAGTGTCTCACGTTAATGTCACTCAAAAGTAAAGTTACATACTTTAACATAACCTGTACCCCGTGTAAGCTTAAACAGACCGGTCTCCACAAACAGCTATAGTTATATAGTATTTTATCTACAGATTACTGAAAAAAATAAACTGCTACATAATTAATTAAAAATAAAAAAATATACTAGATAATTCACTGCCACTTTGTACTGAACATCTCCTTACTTCTCATTAATTTTACAAATTTTTGTTCGTAAACACACGATGAGGCAAAAACAAATATCGTAGGACGTATCAAAAGAACCAAATACACATTTTAAGCGCGGACGTTTGTTAAGGATGGAGTAGTAACCTAATTGTGGTCATTTATTTTCCAAAAGATGCTAATTCGTATTGAACAACGATTTATGTTGAGAAAAATGTATTTAGAAAACTGTTTAAATTTCAATGTAATTCCAGGATTAATGCATCGAAATCGTTTTACCCCTGAAATCATCCAAAAATATGTACGTATAGAATTTCACTTCAAAAAACGTCTTTCACGAATTCGGAAGCACCATACAGCAAGCACAAAGTCTACTAAACATATCTTGGATGAAGTGTATTACGTATGTGATTTTGAATAGCTAATTAATTGGTTAATATACTTAATTAGGTATGTCCATGCCCGTTGACTCGCCTCCGACCTCCGACAGGCGAGAGAGCCTGTAACCACATGGAGTTCAGACTAAATATTATTTCTAGGTATAACGAATTTATATCGGTTAAATTAAATTGATAATTGCTAAATTATTTCCTAGTGTTTAGGTATTTATTATTGGTCGTTTTCTGACATTTTTATTTCTGTTTATTGACTTGTGTAATCACTAATACATTATTTTTTATTTGGCTTAAATATAGTGCATTTCTCTATGGGTTAAATCATTATGTACAATGTAGAAAAAATATCACAGGACAGGAAGTCAGCTAGGGAGATGCTTTACGAGTTTGTGAAGGACCAACGAGCTGTAAGACTGGGGCCACGTTCCGTGAACTGTCATTGTATTTGAACACTCGTTAGGGCTGATCATTTTGACTAACGAAATATATTATTTTACAGAATGTGAAAACTAGAGGTCCATATTCTACTGTTTTTGAGTGGTGTATGGATATGGATAGAACAAAATTGAAAAATCGCTAAGTAATATCAATATCCAAACATTCACACGACTCACTTCATTTCTTTTTTTTTTTTTATCTGAACACATGCTCAGTTCGTTAAATAACTTTCATACCGAAGAGCAGGTCGGTATTTGATATTCTGGTTTGCTGTGTACATATGTACACGATTGTATAAAAAAATACACATCTAGTTTGATTTTATGTATGTAAAAGTACTTTTCTACCAGAAAAATGCCAACAAACACCTATTGACTAATAGTATGCATTCACCGCTCAACCTTCACCCACTGAAGAGCGGGCAGCTTCAGATATGTGTGGGACAGTGTACAAAAGAACTACCTTATACGATATCATGGTTTAAGAATTTTCCGGTGAGTTCTGGCACATGAAACCTCTATTATCAAGACGTTACAGACAAATAAAAATAATCAGAATAAGTTACATATATAGTATCATAATGTTAGTCAGAAGTCATTAGCAGTCATAAAACTAGTATGTTTTTTGTGTAAACATAATATTATAAGTACAAATAGCAGTATAATTTGAATGGGGGAAATACGGACCAAATGACATGTATGGACAAAATGACACAGAGGGCTTATTTCGAAATTGGCGGGCTGTATGAATATAGCAATATCTCACAGTTGCATTTTTTTGTGTCCACATAAATTTATTTTATACACGAGTTTCTTCAGTTTTCATGAAAATCATGTGTAGTAATTTGTGATTATTTTTATTAAAACTGATTAATAATAATATTTGGTTGACTGGTAGAGAATGCCTTTTGGCATTAAGTTCGCCATTTGTACATTTTTCTTTATGTGTGCAATAAAGTTTAAATAAATAAAAAATAAATAAAATATTACCTACTAATTTGTCTTAATTTTACTACAATGTGCCGTTATATTAATTAAATACAATTTTTAATGCGTCTTGTTTACAATGGGCAAAAAGATATACATATACACTGGACAAAGCGACATAGGTTATGCCATATAGAGGATGATGCCAACTGTCCTTATAATAATTGCAATGAACAAAAAAATCCCGTTCTAAGCCCGGTGAAGGCTGGTAACGATGTCCTCGTTGGGCTCGTGCTTCATGTGCTGATGTTCTAAAGAAGATCAAACATTTTTTTTTGTAAACTATGACCTTAGAATTTTAGTATGTCATTATTTTCATGCTCAGTGTGTCATTTTACTCATACTATATTGACAAAATGTTTTTTTTTTAATTCCTGTATATTTTTCTGAATATATCATTTAATATTGTTCTTATTCAATTTTATTCAAACAGCCCTTTATGTGTTAATGTTAGTCAATGAATGTATGATCAGTATTAATAACTGAAACTAATTATAATTACTTTAAATAACGAGATATGGTTTAAAAACAAAACACCCTGTCATTTTGTCCGTACTTCCCCTAGGAATTAAGCTGTGTAAAGAAGCATTTATAGAACTCTATGCCAACGCCGCTCACACACTTTATATAGTGTAGCGATGCTACAGAATTAGGTGTGTACGAAGTATACGTGCTACAAAGAAAAAAATAATAATTATAATGTCAACAACTTTCATTATAAGACAACCTAAAATATAAGTTATTGTCGCGACTTAGGTCGTTAATAGGAAAGCAGACGGCCGTTTCTTCATACAAACTTAGTCCCCATTATCCCCATTATCAGGTTTTCGACATATAAGCTCTTAAAGGCGACTTCATATGTATACGATGTATATATATTTATTTTTGAGAACATTTGCCGCAAAATGTTAATTTAAATGAACTACAAGGATTTTTTTTTTCTCTACGAATACTGAAGTTATACCTACGTGTCATCCCTACATCGAATTGTAAGGTTGGCAACGCCGTCATTATTCCGTCAGGTAGAAAATAGAACATTGTGTGGCCCCATATTATTGTCGGCGGCAAGTCGTGTGGAACGATAATGGAACGGGTTGAGGGCGCCATTAAAAAAAGTTTAGCGCAATAGTAAAGTTACCTACATCCTTTGACCTTTGGGATGCCTGGAGTCGCCGAGCTTGCTCTCTGTAAATTTAACACGGCCCAAAGGAAGGTCTTTATGTTTAGCTAGTTTAATGGAAATGATTTTTTTTGAAGTAGCGCGGTTGAAAAAGGTCAAAATGTTATACTTATTTTAAAATATGTGAACTTTAAATCTAAAATTTTTGCTGTAATACGTTGCAACCGTTGCAACGATAACAATACCGACACCCTTGGAGTACTAACCAGTTGTTAAAGTTGTACAGAAAATTATACACGTCGTCTGCCGATTTTTGTGGCAAAGGGCCACGACAAATGTATGTCTACTTGTAGGTACGCAACGTACAAATAGCCATACAATAAGTACGACTATTGGCCGAGGTTTTCGACAGATAAGCTCTTAAAGGCGACTCCGGTTGTTAAATCCTCCAAGCTTACACACGTAATGTTTATTGTAACTGCCCAATTCCATACCATACCGATCTGTCAGTAACAAAAGTGACGTTTTTGGTTCAACAAACACTGACAGACACTGCTTTTGACACTGACAGATCGGTATCGTATCGCTGTAACATTGTTCGTATTGGTCCGTAAGTTTTTTTATAATCAAAGTTGTTGGACATTGTTTCTTCGTAGCACATCTGTAGCATGGCTACGCTCGCTCCGTAAAGCGCAGCGAACGCTGCTATGAGGATAAAAAGCTGGAAGCGGTATGCGGTATTGACATTTTTTTTAATGTTATGGATTTATGTTGATATATATATAGGACAATATTCGGCAACGTGTGTGCATTAATATAATTAATGATTTTAGATGGATGTGTGGCGTGACAAGAGTGGATAGGAATAAGTATATAACATAGTATAACATAATATCGACACTCTATACTGTGTTAGGTTTTTAAGTGAATAAAGATTTATTATTATTATTTATTATATAAGAGGAAGCCTGAAAGTTGCACCCATAGAAAAAGTAAGAGCGAATCGCCTAGCGTGGTATGGGCATGTGATGCGGAGGGATGAAAGTCACGTGACGAGAAAGGTATTACGAATGAATGTGGAGGGATGGAACGGGAGAGGAAAATCTAGGAAAAGGTGGATGGATTGTGCAGTCCATCAGAATGGATCGCTTAGATTACGATACTATACACTTGGTAGGAGCTCGAGAAAGTAATTTCAAATCGATATTAAATTATAAACAGAATTTTAAAATTATTGCCTGATTTTAAAATATTAGAAAGTCACTTATTTTTAGAACTATAGAATTAGATTTAGGAATTGTCTAATCGCAAAATACGATATAGTTCGTGTCATCCACGATTACGCGCAAATTTGTCAAATCTCACCTTTATTAGCATGACTATACGAGTCAAGGCACGCGTCGTCGTGAATGATACGATTTATAAGCGAATTCGTCAAAATAGTTTCTGTCGACACGAAAATGTATTGAGAATAAATTTCTCACGGGGGCACTTTAGTAAATTATGATAGAGGTCAATATTTTTGAACAACGGACTCGCAATGCATTTAAAATGGCTGTCGCAATATCCGAAGTTTTCCAAGCCAACTTCTGATTCAAACAAGTTTTGGCTAAGCTTGGCTGCAAAACTACGCACTATAATTTCGACTGCACGCCCTGTTTTGGCCTCTCGCCAATTTGCCGAACTAACACAAAACGGCTAGCGGGGTCGTTGACCTACATAGATGTCCAGATATGAATATTATATTTAACTTTTAGTGTATAATTTAGTGCCCATAAAAATTAATACAATTATGTAATAAAATTAAATTTGAAAATCATGAACAGCTATAAAGAAATAAAAATTAGATATTTAAAGAGATATAAAAATACATTCATTATTGTTTCAAGTTACTACCATGAAAAAACGTAAACATGGGCATATAAAAACATTTAGGAACATATTTTTATTCAAACACAAGTGCCAGTATCTAATGAGGACCTTTGGAATTCGCATTCTACGAAAGCGTAGGCAGTATAGTAGGTAATTTCAGTAGATGTTTTATGAACCCACACAACAATAGTATTGCTTACACTAACGATGGGGCCACCTTGTAAATAGAACGATAACGATAACAGTAGGTACATAAATAAAAGTAGGCTTCTTTATGAAAATACTAAAATTCAGAACAGTTCACAATAACCGCCAGAGTCAGGTGATGAGTTTTGTACGAGTTAGAAATCCTTTCGCAAAGTTCTCTATATATGTGTTCTTGTCAACATAATTGCGTGATTTAATCAGTGAACCAGAGTATTTCCCATTTCAGCTTACTGCTAAGCTTGTAATTTATATGCGACCGTTATTCAGAATGTGTATAATAAAAATGGGGCAATGTAAACAATTTGACACTAAAAGAAAAATTAAATCACAAAATTAAATTGTTTTTATTTTCCGCAGACCGTATTATTTTTTTTTATAATTACAGATTTATTGTCACTTTTTGGATTAAACGAACCCCGAAGCTCATGCACTTCTACATTTTCCTAAGTAACCCTCAGGGTATCTACTTATAGGCCTCAGTTAAATAAATAAATATTATAGGACATTCCTCTTCTTCCTCGCGTTGTCCCGGCATTCTGTCACGGCTCATTGGAGCCGGCTCCGCTAGGCAACTAATCCCCAGAATTGGCGTAGGCACTAATTTTAACAAAAGCGACTGCCATCTGACCTTCCTAACCAGAAGGTAAACTAGGCCTTATTGGGATTATTCCGGTTTCCTCATGATGTTTTCCTTCGCCGAAAAGCAACTATATTTCGTACTTAAGTCCCAAAAAACTCATTAGTATGAGCCGGGGTTTGAACCCACGTCCTCCAGCTTACAAGTCGCACGCTCTTACCGCCAGGCCAGAAGCGATTGAAATATTATATTACATTAAGCTCAATAAGGCTTGTGTTGTGTTTTTAACAATCAAAGAATATTTTATTTAGGCCTTTGAATAGACAATAATCTTGTCTCTAGTCAGACCTCAAAATAAGTATACAACAAACAGTTAGGACATGTGAAAGTTAATAAAGTCCTGCTACACAATTTCAGAAACAGTAAATCATTAAAGTTCCTAAAAAGTTTTTCATGGTAGGAGGTAAATATATTTTGTCACAATGTCCCATAGGAGTTTCAGTTCCAACTTTTCCTGTCACTTTTTTACAATTGCTGTATACTAACATATTGTTGTTTCTTATCTAAGTCATGTTTATTATTATTCTTTATCCGTATATTAAACAAACGTATCAAAACAATTTCCACAATATCGTTTGTACAAACATAATATAATGCCTGTTCAAAGAATCTTTATAAATGCTAATAAAGAAAATTAAAAGCTTTATATTGGTTGCATTCAAATATTGAGATTTCCCTTTTATATGTACGGAAAATAAAACAATTTATGTTATTTTTTTTTTCATTGAAAAGCCTTTCAACTGTTTCATTAAAATCATTAACTATAAAATTTTGGTAAATATTTTGGTAGATATGGAATTGTATAAAATGGGTAGGTTAGGTTAGAAGTACAGTGCAACATACAGCACATTTATCATAATTCTAAAATTCATTATCATTATTACAACTTACTATTTGAAACGCACGAAAAATTATGAAAGGGAAACCTTTAATGAAAGAATGCATTGAAGTTGAGTAAAATAAATACCTTTTACGTGGTGCTTAGGGTCTACGGTGCCGACTTGCCATTCAATATCTCTCTTTGTACTTATTTGGTTTATCTCTTATTACTTATCCTTTGAATGATCCAACGCTTAATATTGATATCTACCTACTCATACTATTACCTATATCAGTTATTCAGAGGTCTTTTTTCATGAAACTTGCCCTTCTATATATTTTTTCTTACCTACACAAAGCTACATGCATGTCAAGTTGTTTGCTTTCTTGCTTTGAGATTACGAGTCAGGGTGTATTTCTGTCTTTATGAAGTGAACACCCCCGCGAGTCGGATTATAGTGTAAAAATCTCAGCCCGCGTAGCCAACGTGCCTATCGTTCACGCTCCGTGGCGAACGAAACGCAACTGTCACAGTCGCACTAATTTGGAAGAGTGATAGAGAGAGATGGCTACGCTACGCTACGGAGCGTTAACAATTGTAACGTTTTGGCTGCGCGGCCAGCGCATCTTGCTACCAAGGGAGTTACACGGGCAAATAAGAGCAACACGATATTGAATCGCCATCAATTTGTAAGTACAAATCGTTCTTTACATTTCTTCATCTTCTTCCTCAGCGAGTATGCACCCACTGTTGGTCACACGCTTTTCCAAAACTCCTTTAAGCAGCCCGATTTGCTGCTTCTCTCTTCCAAGCGGGCCTGCAATCTTTTTGATGCCATCCTCCCATCTGGTTGGAGGTTTGTGATATGGTTTTATTGAACGAGGCCTTCACGCAAGGACTCGCTTGTTCCACCTCCTATCATCTCTCATACGTGCCCGGCCCAGGCTCATTTTAGAGTAGCAATGCCGCTTCACATTTATTATCTGCCCCATCATGCTAAACAGCCTTGACAGCCATTGGAAAATGTTTTTTTTTTGTATAAATTTAACTGTGTGAGGTGTTAGGTATTTCATTTGGTACTTTTGAATTACTCGTGGAATTATTCGTCTTAGGGCTTTATATTAAGTAACATTTGTTTTTCTTAACATTACATGCGAACTGAATTATTAATGTTTGCTCAAACATTCATATTATTACCGTGGTTTTGACACAAATCTCAAGAACGATGATAAACCAAGCAAGGGCGAAATTGAATTTAACTTGATTCAAACTGGTTAATACGTAATGAGAACTCAAAACGTGTAATGTGTCGTCGAAATGCTCGAACTCGAGACACAAATTGTCCTGAATGGTTTCAGCTTTTAATATATTAAGGTCTATTTACTTTTAGTTTTAAGAGAGTTAACCCATTTGAGTGTGCGATATTCACGATGGCTTTATCTAAGTGTTTCTAGGACGTAGTCGCGTTTCATAATAACGTTGTACAATATGTTCGCGGTGTCTCAAATTTCCCGGGGGAATGCGAGTTACCAGATAAAAATAGTGTATACTTGATTATGTATGCTTGCGTACATAATCAAGCTTGATTATGTTTGCTTGTAGTGTATACTTGATTTTGTATGTATTATTACAGTTTTGCGTTTTAATTCGGCAGTTCCATGTTTAAAATACTGAAACTTTTTAACAGTCCTTTTGATGTTGCCTATTAAATCAGACATATTCACTTCTAGCTCGTTTGTAACGGTCGTTAACTATTCGTTGGTGGTCCAATTTTAAATGAAAATGCTCAAAACAACAGAAGATCCTTATTCGCCGAAAAAGAAAACAAAAGTCTAATAATTTACACGTTGATATGCTAATTTGAGACAAAACCTTGACAGGCATTGCCCTACGTCGGTTGAAGCCCGGAGGCCTTTAAAAAAAAACATTAATTCTGCATGAATGGGCAATAATCAAAAGTTGCTGAAAGGAGGTGCGTTGTCGGCAGCTTTATTTGAACATAATAGGCTAGTTCGCGGAGCCACTGACGCATCACGCAAAGTTAGCGTGTTGTTCTTCGTCAAATGGGCAATGACAATGCAAGTTATGATTGAACTGATCAAAGCACTATATTTTTTGCTGATACGTAAAAAACTTTAGTGGAAAACCATGTCACATTTGATTAAGTGACTTTTTAATAAAAAAAACATGTTTCGTCGCAATACACAACACACGTACTACAAAACAAATTAACCAAGTTGACCGAATCGCTGTTAGTGGTTTGTAGAATTTCCAGACATGGATCACTCCACATTAATTAGCGCTACTAATAAATGCCCTGAGCAAGGTCTTACTTGTTAGATGGCAACAAGGCCTTACTCCTTATAGGGTACAAGCACCAAGCGTTAACCTCCGTAAGGTCGGCATTTCGCTGCTATTTTCAGTAGGTGTAGGTATTTACTGCAAATAACCCTTGAAATACAATGAAAATAAAAAATATAATCTCATTATAATTAATCAATAATAATGTAATTTGAATTGTTTTACCAGTACCCACTACTTCAAATCATTTTGACATTTCGTTCTTAAAGTGGTTTCATGTAACTTCGGCCTTCCCTACTTAAATTAGGCAGCCTCTCTTATCTTAGTGATCCTATAATATTATTTTATTACATGTATACTTTACCGGCAATCTAAGACGAAAAGGCTCAACCAAAACCCCTTTTCCAATTTGCACGGCTTGTAAATCGCGCGTAATGTATCTTTTCACCGAATGCTGATACGCTGAACGTGTCTAACGTAACTATTCCTGGCAAAAATACGATACGTGATTATTTTACGTGACCTTTCTTAGCCTTTAGTTTACGACTCCCATTGTGTCATGTGTCGAACCTGTTCCACGATAAATTCAAACTTATTCGACTACATAAGCCTATTTCAATGGAATCTGCAACAATACTCGCGAATCTGTCTCGCTATTTGATATCACAAGGAATATATATCAGCAGGATACAATAAGGTTCGCAATATCACTGCCATATCACGGCCGTGTGTGTATGAAGACACTATGTGAAACACTAAAAACAAAAACAGAAGTTTCTTCGCTCATAAATTTGTATAAGAAAACTTATATTCGCCATCAGTAGTGAAACTCATTCAGAAGCGAAATGAAATAAGGGATTATGAAACTTGGAGACTGCTATGGGAGGTGGCTTATATAAGACTGACTTTGTTATATCCAGTGACTAAACGACTATTAGTACAAATGCAGGAATGGAAAAGAAATTGTTCAGATGTAAAGGTAAAGCCATACCTAATATAAGAAAGTAAAGTTTCGTTTATAGTCGTATAATCTTTTTCAAATGCGAAGTGTAGGATAAAATTAGTTCTTTTTTCATTCCATGCCATTGATGTTTCAGACCAATCGTTTTTTAACAAAAATAACTTAATTTCCAATAGGGAAATAAATACATATTATCTTCGTAGCTTAGCCTCATTCTAATAGACACAAATCACCAAAATATATATTATTATGTTATAAACAAAAAAAAAAGATAAATGTTTAATATCGTTTACGTAAAATGTAACTCAATTGCAATAGAGTTTAACTCTACTTATCGACCGATTCGATTACTCCCATGCCAAATCGTTTCAGTTCCGTTCAATTGTGAAGGTATGTTTACTTAAAAATATAAATCATCGCCAATAGAATCGATTATATGGCCTTTGCAGATTAAATCGAGAATCGTAGAAAAAATGTTTCTAAATAGCATTGTCTCAACCCTATTATTGCTTTTTGACATGCGTCAGTCTACCCTTCAAGTTTGAAAAACACTATAGTTGTAGCTATGGAAGGTAGATTTAAGGAATAATATCTCCATATACCAAAACGTGTCCGGCAAAAAACCATAAATAGGTAGCGCTACAATACATGTTCACTCCGTCAGTAACGCCTAGGTTCTTAGCTACTCTAGTGCTACTCTGGAGGTTTGGAACTATTATTTATAGCTGACAGCTGAACACTTTTGCAACAGTTCTGCCTATGGAGATTCTATTCCTTGCCTCTACCTTCCATAGTTGTACCCAATGAAGTACTACGTTGCGTGAACGAAAGATTTTCTTCGGCAGGATTGGTTCTTAGGACCCAGAAGTGGAGCCACCAAAATTTTTGATGTAAAATTTTAGTGGGGGCTCTCAACTTTATCCTAGTTACACCAATTAAGCTACTAGGCCAAGTTTGGTATCGTTTTGTTATAAATCGGGGGCGCCAAATTCATTTATAGTATAACATTTACATCGTTCCGAAGTAAAATCATGAAATATAAAAAATAAAATGAAATATAGTTCACGCTTCACGCTTAACCGATGAACCGATTTAGTTGAAAAGTATAAAGATAGTTTTAATCCTAGGAAAGGACATAGGATAATTTTTATCTTAGAAATCATCCCTAAAGGAGTGCGGGGGGAGGAAGTTTATAGGGAATCAATAACCGTTGAACCGATTTAGACGAAATATGGTGTGGTATATCTATTGATTTAGTTGAAAATGATAGCAAATGTGACTTCGAACATGCATAAAAAATCTGGTAGGCTCCACTACTACAATCAATCCTTGGGTCCTAAGGACCAATCCTGTCAAAGAAAATCTATTGGTCACGTAACGCCGTATTTGGTGTTTTAATGTTTTGTGAAGCACCGGTGGGCGGTAACCGGAAGTGAACGGAAATTGCATTAGCAGTTTTAATCAAAATAGTCACTCTTAAATATGTCCAATGCTACCTGTAAAATAGGCAAACTACTAGGTCAATATAAATTTATACCTGAAAATGAAGTGACGCAATATAGGTAATATACTATTAAGCATGTCTTTGCAATTTTATACCTATTCACAGAGATACGAAAGCATTTACTACATTACATTTTATTGCAACATAACGTTAACAAATTGTCGTGCTGTTATCATCGTGTGATAAATAAATGTTTAAACATTGTTTTTATATTTTATGAACGGCCTCCTAAACTAGTTGGCAGTGACCCTGCATGCAGAGCATCTGCATCCTGGGTTCGAATCCCGATAAGGGAATTTATAAATATATATTGCTCAGCTATATTGCTACACATGCCTTTTTGAGTTTATATTGGGACTGGCTCGATTTGCGTAAGATTGTCCCATATTTATTTATTTTATTGAAATGTGCGTAGGAAGTTGGTCGCCATTATGCACTACATAGATAGTGCCGGTATATTTGGTATTACGAGAAGATTGTGTCGATTCTGTTCAATCTGTTTTTGCCGTTTATTGTATAGTAACAACCTCCTAAGTAATATACTTACTTAATTATAATCACTTGTGTTGCCTTCTTTAGATTAGTTCCTTTGTATTGTGTTCTGCCAATGTCTTTCTTTCCTTACTGAGAAATGAAGTAAAGACAACTTCTACTTTCATTTTGCGGTGGCAGGTTAGCATAATTACCATAAATAGGTTAATGGGATACTTCTGGGCTTTCATTATACCTTTGTTTAAATGAATGTACAGTACATATGGTGCTACTTTCCCGCACACGTGCGGGAATGAGTACTTTCCGTACATATGTCGAAACTTTAACGAGTCATATGTACTGTAAAACGTTGTAGGATACACGTGCGAATAGGTAATTCCTATATTCTGCACTTGTATCGTAAATAACTATTGTTACCTATAGATTGTTCGGGTAATTTATAGATAAATAAATTGGAATGATTAACAGAAAGTTGTTTAAATTCAGACCATATTTTGCATTAGCATTTTGTTTTTGTAACTGAAACGATTGTAAACTTATTTTGTTTTAGCTGTGAATAAGCACTGTGAAAGCTAATAGCCTAGAGCTATAGTCGCCCAAAAAATATTCTTTTGTAACTCGATGAAATAAGCCATTTATTCTGAAACGAATAAAAAGCCGAAAGTACAATTATCGAGAGGCTTTTGTTAAAGAAACGCCGTGAAATTTATCGTAAAATCTACGTCAAACTGCAAAGAAAGTGGGGCGATGGGAAAACGTTGAGCATTACGCATTTATTTCGGATGAAGTGGAAGTGAAGAAAATCAGACGCCCTTCAAAGACGGGTCTGCACAATGATCACGTCCTCCACTGCCCCATATGACTCCGGGCTTAGATACATTAATGTCGGTTTTTTACCACTTATAAAAAGGTACTTGTATTAGCCATTTTTCCCTTTTGTTTTTGTTTCCGGTGACATAACGTATGTCGTTAGTCGAGCACGCACGAACAAGGGAACGCTGAGGAAGGAGAAACTATTCATTAACTACGAAGTGAAAAATAATAACAGTAGCCAAGCGGAAAAGGGCGGATAAAATATTAGCAAAGAACAAACATTCTCATTTAACTACGCTTCCAACTTCGCGGGGATCAAGTAGCAAGCGTGTTACATAGAATATTTAATACAGGTATTAAGTTTCTTAAACGTCCAAAGTTTTAATCTCGCGCCGTCGCGCTCAAACAAAACGTTTACGCGCTACGAGGCGCCGTAGATACCTCTACGGCGCGTAACACATTTACATAAACAAATTTTCAAAGATACCTGTGGGGCCTCCTTTCGTCTTCGTGTTCTTCCTTTAAAAACGACGGTTGCAAGCTGAACCTGCGTCGGAATTGATGTCGGCCCTTCATTTTGCAGTGGTCACTTAGCACATGTTTCGAGTTTGTCACTGGAGGCGCGTAAGTTGTGGGCTCGCGGGCGGCGGTACGTGCGCGGCGCCGGGCGGTCGGGCGGCGAGTGTGCCGCCGGGCCGTGCCTCCGCCTGTGCCCGCCGTACTCTCGTAGAAGCACAACGCACTTCAACGCATCCAATATGGACGGACGGCCTTTGTCGTGGATTCGTGAAGCGACTTTCCCAAAAATTCATTACGTGTACAGAATTGTTTCTTTGATATATCTAATAAACAAAAACTGTGTTTATTAAAGAACATCGTTGAATCTCTCAGCAACATTTTAAGTAAATATTCTTAATTGCTATATTGATGCAGATAACAAAAACACACACACACACACACACAACGTAAATATTCGGTCACTTTCAGATAAACATAAGAGTAACAGGAAATGAAAAAAAATCTTATTCAGTTGATCAGCACTTGTTGACTGTTAATTATGAAGATTAGTTTATATGTAGTTTAAGGTATAAAGATAACCAAAAAGGATGATACATACCTCAAAACATATTTACATTTTGGATGATTTAAATTAAACATATTTAGATAAGGTCTCAATCACGTGCCGCCATCAACAAAAACGAAACATTTAAGAGGCAATACTATAAAAAAAGTTGGATGTCAAATTAAGGCTTTACGCCCGATAGAAAAATGGATTTTAGTCAAATCCGACATACCTCGAAAACTAAAATTGATAGAAATACCAGTGCCAGTTTATTAGAAAGAGAATGTGTTAAATATTACCGTTATGTAAAAAAGTCATTTTGGTCGGATGTTCACGTGCATCCAACGTTATGGAATTCGAGGCGAAAAGTATTGTGTAAAAGAGACAAAAGATCATAGGCAACTTGAATTACTACTAGTGTGCAATATTCCGTATTCAGTTCTTTATTTGCTAATATAGACAAAACCCATGCATATACAATAATAAAATATCACATAAATATACGTAATCATTCCACGTAGTCAACAATAAACACTTTAAAAAACAACATTAATAAAAAACAAACAAAGAAGGGATCTAGAAATAAAACATTACCAACAATTAACAAATAAATTCGATTGCCAAAATTAATTAAATAAATAAAAAGAGTGATATCAAAATTTTTATAGTTTGGTCCAGAATTTTATTCAATGTTCAATGTCAATTTGAACTGTCAAATATGAAATTAATTAAAATAATAGTAAGGAGCCGAGAAAGTGGTTATTTAATTTTTTTATTACATATTTAAGTATAATTATATTATATTATCGTGTTGAAGGCGGAATAAAAATATTTTCATCATGTTACATAGTTATATTTTGTATGAAACGAAAGTTACTTTCTGAGAGAGTTGTGCCTTATAAAAAATATTCTACATTATACTAGAATTTCGTGGTATTTTACTGAAGCCAGTTTCTCCCTATGTTTGCTGCGGGGTACTTTTGACTCAAGGAGCATTAACTTATAATTTTAATTAAACGTTGACAATAGCCTTCGGAATGTGCGCATGGCGTAAAAAGAAAGTACAAAAGCTCTTCTTATATATACATACTTAATAAGATCATGGCATAAGTCTTACAAAAACTGGCAATATTTTTTAAAGTTAACATTTTTGTGATGAAAATTAAGGTAAGTAATGTTTTAAAACATAAAAATTATTATAAAGAAAGTATTATTATTTTTTAACTTTTATGCCGATCTTATTAAGTATGAAGAAGAGCTCTACCAAGCGAAATATTTTTACGTCAATTATTTGAACATTATTTTTGTTAATAATGACGAAAGTTCGAAAAATTTTTGTTAATCAACAGTTGCATAGCCTATAATTAATAATAATAATTATATCTATTTAGGAAGCACATTTCTAGTTTTAAGGAAATCTTCAATATTATATATATTGTTATAACACATACCTAACCTAACCTTCAAACACATATATTGTTTTGGACACCGTGCGCGCATTCCGAAAATATTGCGCGGAGGGATATTTTCAGACTGAATAAATAAAAGAGCTAGAGTTCCTCGTAACTTAATTTTTTATTGGAAATTTTCTGTTTTAGAGGAATTCTTTGTTTAAATTTTTTAAATATTAATAATTGATGAGATATCGGCCAAAAACGAAATGTCATATGTTTTCCTTTTCTTTTATAACGTTAATTTTTTTTTGCGCTAATAAACTCATTGAATACTTTTTTTTAGACACATTTTCGCATTCAATGAGGTATAATACGCATGTTTAGGAGTATCTCTATTTTTTACCATTTTGTACTTGTTGACTAGACTAACGAGGATAACAAACACCAAAAAGGCCTTTCGGGCAAGTCACTATTTACTTTCCCCTTTTTTGTAATATACTCTGCCATTTTAGTAGATGTCAAGAAATCAAAGCAATCCATTGACATAAAAAGTCAACTTGTCGGTCCCAAATAAATATTTTAAGTAAGTACAATTTGCGATTTACGCGGGTGTGAGGATATCCCGTGGGCGTATAAAAGGATCTAAATGCAAATGTTGAACTGGTATCATTTCTAAAACAGAAAACAATAAAATAAGCGTTAAACATAATCCTATAAATAATAGCTACTTACTTAATCCAGTCATATTTAGCACATTGGACATTAGGTAAAAAACCGATATTAAACATTACTCATGACAGCGGGTATGACAAATTAATACTTACTCCCTAATAAATAAGTTTAGGCCTGTCAACCTACTTTTAAGACGATGTATGCCTACGAGTAAACTGTTTTGTGGAATTTACGATTAGATTTCCTTGTACGTTGATGTGATTTTCTGTAGGTAAGTACCCGAAAAATGTATAACGTTGACATTTTCTATTCGTTGGTTTGCTAGATCAGAGTGCCATAAAAAAGTCAGCGTGCGAATCCCAAATAAGTATCTAAACAAATTTGCTATATCAGGAATTGAGATTAGTAATTTCTTGTTGTCAAACGGTTATGGGTGTGATCTGTCATATTTGTGATATTTCTGGTCATATCCATAATCGTAGACCTAGGCCTCGGCCACCAGAAATGATATTTTGTACTCGTCGTGTGTAATGGTTGAATTAAGATTTCGTATACGAAATTATGATTGCGTACTTTTCATGTATGGGCTCCCAACTCTACTATAATATGATTGATTTCGCGCGCGAAAAAGTATTATTTTAGATGACTCGTAGGAAAAGTATTGTATACAATAGTGATATAATAGAGAGCTTTTCAGTCGAGTACCGTGTTTAGGTAACAAAGCTTGCTGAGTTGCCTAATTAGGGTACGAGATGAAAAAGCTCTCTATTATATCCCTATTGTATAAAATACTATAATAAGCCTCCTTGAGTAGTTTACTCCATATTTTGCCTCAGTATCTAGCTCACGTATCTATCTTGTTGGACATTTTAAGTGAAATATCTGTACTTTAGTACCTAAGTACTTATTCTGTGACCACAGAAATGTAGGGAATATCTCAGGGGTGTTTTTGAAGAAAGTAATAATGCAAATGCGGATGTTTTGTGGCGACACGTGCCTGAGATGTTTGCGAAGCCGCGAGCGGATTTATCTCATTTATGTAGCGAATTTTTTATCGGTATGTACAAACATAGAAAATCAAGTAAAGATTAATGGCATTATTCATAAACGACTGTTAAGTCTAACAAGCTCTTGATACTCATTTGTTCTGTAGCCGGCTAACTAGAGCGGTAAATGAAAACTAAGTTCTTAAGGTAAAAACAATGTAATAATAAAAATATATATAAAATAAGAGGCCTTTCCATCTGTGTGAGATGTTTAAAGCAGCAAAAATATATACAGTAAATAAAACTAGGACCCCTCAGATTGCCCCACGTTGGGCGCCAATGTAGCCGGCTAACTAGAGCGTTAAATGAAAACTAGGTTTTTAAGGTAAAAACAATGTAATATTTAAAATATATACAATAAATAAAACTAAGACCCGTCAGAATGACCCACGTTGGGCGCCAATGTAGCTGGCTAACTAGAGCGGTAAATGTAAACTAGGTTCTTAAGGTAAAAACAATCTAATAATTTAAATATATACAGTAAATAAAACTAAGATCCGTCAGTACGTGAGCCATACATAAATAAATACAAATACAAAATAATACAAATATGGCTTCGGATGTTGTGTTTCAACAAGGCACCCACAGATAAAATACTTCGGCAGCAATAAAATCAGGTAAATAAGCAGTGGCAGTCGTGGTTCTCAAGACTAAGAGAAGAAATAAGTGCTACAACAATTGTGCGTGCTTTAATTAATCTCCGTTTGGAACCCAATCCAAGCCTCATTTAGGTACAAGAACCAGTGACCTACAAATAAAACTTGGATTAGGTTTAAACATAAGCAGAAACTTAATACTATATACCTATACAATTATACAAACTTTACCTGCGTTAGAGGCAGCACATATACATATATTGACTATTAACACAAATCACAAGCATCAAGTCACAATATAAATAAATAAAACCAAAGTTGTACTATTTGCAACAAAATTTCAAGTGAAAAGGGCATATTTCTTTTTATCGCCGGCCAGTGCGCGTGGTGGCTGCACCATGCAGGTTTGCCTTGTAACAGTCAATAATCGTCATTTTGACATTTGTGTTTGTTGGAAACGGAAACATGTAACAAGGGTTTGCTCAGTTTTATGAATATGGGGGTAAATGTTGTGAAAACTCGGCAGTTTATAAACTGCTGTTTTTTTTCCGAATTGTACCTACCTTCGAGTACGTACTAATGAAAGATTTGATTGACGTCCTTTATTATTGACCATCACGCTTTAGTTTTTTGTACAACGCAGTGTAAAGAAATATTGGAAATTCAATGCTTATGTTTCAAGAGGGAGGTGCGAGGTAGCTAACAGTCCGGTAAGCACAAAGATAAGTACTTAACGAAATTTGTTACGCAAGGGTGAGCATTATTTATGTATAAAGTTGTATGTCATAAAGTTATAATATTTCGTAACAAAATGTAGTGTCATGTCAGGGCGCCTAGCCAAAGAGCCAATCGATTATGCTCCAAAGAGCGATGACTACGATACGCTACAGAGCGTAAGCGATTGGGACGTTGGCTAAGCATCCAGTAAAGGATAAACTTGGTCTCCATTCTCTTTAGTCGCGTTTGTGGCATCTTGACTGTATCAGAGTCGAAATGCCTAGGTATTTGGATGTTAGGTATTTGGTAGGTGGTTGGACAGGACCAGGACAATAGGTTGTGTCAGAGTTGTTTTCAAATATATTGAACTTTGTTGAACTAGACAGATTACCTAGAGATTCCATTGACTATTTTACTAGCACAGAGTTGGTGAAATGTAGAATTTAATTTTAATTATTTACTTATTAAAATTGCAAAAGTATTGTACCTCTATAACATAACTGTTCTTAATAGGTAAATGTACCAATTTTTATCAATAACGCTTTTACCAGACTTAGGGCCAGTTGCACCAAACCACCTGCTAACGTAAGCACAGTTCGCTAAATTTTAACGCTTACGTGGGGGTCTTAACGATTGCTAAATAAAATGCGTTGCACCATCTATAAAATAACAGAATGTCGGCGCTAATCGTGTGGCCATACTATGAACGCGTTCCTACCAAAAAATTTATGGTAGAATTATTTTTTCATATAGCAACCCAGTCATAAATGTCAAAGTTGTCAAATTTTTCAACAACGAGAAAACTTGTAGGCGCGAACTAGTTTCTTTTCAGGTTTTAAATCTAAATATTACACAATTTATGCCATGCCAATCTTGAATATATTTATGATTATATTAATGGCACATTAAATTAAAGTGAAACTGCTGACTACGATTGTTCAGTGTCCAAGTGCTTTCCAAGCTGCAATACCGAATTAAACAAGGAGCTGCATTGCTCGGTAAGTTATCTTATTCGTTTAATACGTATCCCTAACTACTTTCAGAGCCCTAAGAACAAGGAATTACCTACGCTACCTACAAATACCGACAGTTGGGGCAACATTTCCAATTACATATATTGTTGACACAATAATACATAACTGTTAGTTCTGTTAGTAGCAGATATTCAAGTTACTTTTGTACTTTAATTTAAACCTGCTTGATCTAAGCATTTTCTTTTTGCCAATGGTTGAAACGGATCACAATATATTTTTATGCACAATAATTTCATGTTACTTTCTTTTCAGGTTTGATATACACCATTTGATATGGAATACAAGATGAAAGTTACACACAAGTGAATCGATTCAAGAAATCAAAGAATCATACACTAGATTAACTGGAAAAACTTGTTGCGAAAAATAAAGTATTATAAATGATATCTGAATTTAATTTTTGATAATAAAATACATTTTTAGTTACCTTATCTTACTTTATTTTCTATCTTACACTAAATCCTTTTTAGGTAGTGACTAATGGAGGTAAAAGGTTATCCGGAGAGAAATCAACAACTCATTGACATATAATATATTATTTCACAATTATATTTAAGTGCCTACTTATTATATTTTCTGTCATACTGGTGACTTCACTTGTTTATTCCAACTATTATTTTTTTTTTCTTTATTGGGGTGATCATGATATAAATCATTTATGAAACATGGATGGGCTGTTGAAAAACTGGTATGGGGAAAACAAATAAAATCAATCTGAGGGCCTTTTATTATGACTGATTTTAGAGCTATTTAGGTATGTTAGGTTTTAAATGATGATGAATAGGGATTGGTGGGTTAATATGTAGGTAGGGTATTGTCAGTAGTCAGTCGTGTGTATAATAAATGTGTAGTCAGGTTTAAAAATAATGGGTTTACACATTCTCTAAAGTATGTTGTAATGCTCTTTTGCAAATTAAGACCTATGGATTATATTTTTACTAATTAACTGTTATGTTATTTCCAATACATGGCTAGGGTTACATACAATTGTTACATTGTAATTTATTTATATGCGACTTCACTGTATGACTGGTTGAATACAAGTAAAATTCAGGTGACAGAAGGGAGGCCATATTATATTTTATCTAACCCAGGTATTGGCTGTTATATTTATAAATGTTATCCAGTATGAAAGGAAACAATTAAGATGGTCAGCTCTTTATCATTTGTCACCATGCCTGTCATGTTCTAACAAGTATGTATGTGCAAAAGTGACGGGCATAGTGACAAGTGATAAAAATGGAACCATGCTGCCACCGCAGGTTATACCTATTAAACTACTCAGTTGTTCTCATGTATATTCGATATTTCCAGAAGAATTACTTTATTAGGCTCGGAGGCCACTATTGTCTAGACACAGTAAGAGATCCTTTGGCGTAGTATCAAGGTAAGTATGTCAGGGCATGCCGAGGCATCCCTCACACAAACAAATGCTAAGAACATCTGGCATTTCTAAGACACTGTGGTAAACCTGAAAATTCCAGAGGGATACCTTGACATTCACAAGCAGAGCTCAATGTGTAGGGATGCCTCGGCAATATGCTGAAGGACGGACGCCCTGCCATGCCATGTCGCTAACGGGTGCGGGACCCTATAATAGGTATAATGTAATAATTGAAGATGAGAGATACCCAGGTAGCCTACACTCAAAATAAATGTAGATTTTTGGAGCTGTTAATTGTTAAATCTAATTGTAACTTTGTATTCTAATAAATATTAATTTAAATATAAATATCACCATAAATAAAACTGTTTTAGTTAATTACTTGCAAAGTTGTTGTTTCTAGGGTTAATGAATAAGATATGTTGTAAAAGCAAATAAAACACAAGCAAGTATGTATGAATTGAAGTATTATAATCAGTTTTACATTAGGTACATATTTTGCCCACTTATATATAACCTATTATGCCGACTGGTCTGGAATTGTCCAATACATTTTCTTCGCACTAAAATACTTGATTTCATATGTAGCATCTTGTTTTATGTGATTTTATAGTTATAAATATAGTTCACTTCTCTTCTGGGTTACGATTTTCAGAGGCCGACTTTGTATATGTTTATAGTTGTCATCTCGCTGTTTTCGAATATCATAGTTAGTCCACTAATATTTCCAAGGGATATAGCATTCTTATCTTGATTCCAATAAACAGAGAGCGTTTTAAATTGATTTTAATGACCAGTCTGTCGATAAATAGTGTTCATTACATGCCGTCGAGTTTCACTTTATGGGACGTATTTGTTAACCTGTGATAGCATCAATCTGGGCTTATCCTCAACTTAAACTCATTCTGCACTCGATTTCAATTTAAAACACACCTTTTCTTTGAATATCCGGAACAAATTAATGTATTTTATGAAACACAAGTAGTCTCGCAACTAAAATGACATTTAAAACCATTATGTCAACTATCACACGTTTTTGCGTTTAGATATTTCCACCTTTTTATTGTTATAAATATATTTTTAATCATTTACATTACTTTTTACTCAAATTATTTAATAATCAACCATAAATTCGTGAAATACGGACGATTTCCAAAAAGCGCCGCCATATTTATCGAACGACTTTGCTGTTAACCAGTGCTCTGCCACCGGTTAAGGGCAGCGTAACTTTTTAACGGACACATAGCGTGGTGCAACCCAAATATGCAGTTAGCATTCGCTAGCGCCATATTTACACATGATCAGTACATCAAATGGGCATGGTGCAACTGGCCCTTATACGCAAACACTTATACCAGCTTAGAGATATGTCTCCAAAATATTTATTTATTTATTCTACAAATCATACACACACCACATACCCATGAAGTTAATGCAGAAAATTATTTATAATTCAAAACGGAATTCCAGAATACTAAACGCTCCGTTATTAATTGCTTGTAAGTGAAACCACTTAAAGCGTGGGTGCGGCGTCGCCTGTTGCTGTTGTGCCCCCGTCGAAAATACGATTAGATTTGTATATTTCGGCATTGTTAACTTACATTCCAGGTCACAAAGTATTACTGGCGTGGTCCCAATTGATTACTAATCTTTTGAGCTTATCTCAAGCGTTCTCAATTAGGTAAATAGGGTAAGGGTTCCAATTTCCGCAGGTCAATCCATGCGATTTATTACAGTATTTTTGTGAACATTTTCATTGCTCTAATTGGTCGTAAAAAATTGACTATTTAATTCACCTTTTACTTTAGCGGCGTCTTATTTTCGTACCTAGTACATACTCCTATTATTATTTACCTTAACTAGACTTAATTACGTAACGTAACGTTACGTAAACTTTTAAATTACCTCCTGTTTAGAGGATTTCGTATTGTTCTCGTGATTTCGGAGAAAAACTGCCTGCAAGTGACAGTGACATCTTCTAGCTGTGCTAGTGTTTTAAACTACTCGCTATTGTTCTGATTTAATAACGTAAACGTTTTGTACACTAAATAATAATGTGTGAATCGTGATAAGTTAAATCAGTGTTTTATACTATTCTTTACTTTCATGTATTCTTTACTTATGTGCAATGTAGCAAAAACCATAAATCTTATGAATACGGAAAACCACATTCATTTAGAAACAGCTAAATAAGTCGATGGACTTACCAATGTTAGACAAACAACACGTCAGTAAGCTGTGTACTTACACAGAACAAAGGTACATTGTATTTGGTGAATAAGTTAAATTGTAACTTTGCTGCATTTAAGTGCACGTTGGCTGTTATTTGCTACAAAATTATAGTTTCCGTAGGTACTACGGCTGAATTAGGGACATTTAGTTTGTAAATTAACTTGTCACATAGACATTCAAACTACCTTGTTGTTTTCGGGAGTTTTCAGAATATAGTGTACCGGTGGCATGAGTAGGTACGTAGTTAAGAAAAGTTAATCACTGTCAGTTTTGTGGCCACAATTAAGCATGATATCTTTATGGGAATCAACTTTTTGCCTTTTTACATTGTAATATCGCTTTATATTTTATGAAATGACCACCAACACCAAGTTTTTATTGAAATTTAATACTAAATGATCATCGCAAAACTGACAGTAATTAACACTTTTTAATAACTCAAGCTAATTGAGTTCACTGTTTTCTGAAAACTCGCGCTCTTGCACAAGCGAGGTACTTATTAAAAACACTACTATAGTACCTACATTATTATTTCAAACATTTTAACGTCTGCAGCAGACCTAACACAGGACGGGCGTGACAGCATCTCGCTCGCGAAATTGACTATCCTTTCGCTATAATTTCAATACGACCGGTTTGGCCTAGTGGGTAGTGACAGTGACCCTGCCTACGAAGCTGATGGTCCCGGATTCAAATCCTGGTAAGGGCATTTATTCGTGTGATGAACATGGATATTTGTTCCTGAGTCATGGGTGTTTTCTGTGTATTTAAGTATTTATAAATATTTATATATTATATATATCGTTGTCTAAGTACCCTCAACACAAGCCTTATTGAGCTTACTGTGGGACTTAGTCAATTTGTGTAATAATGTCCTATAATATTTATTTATTTATTTAATACAGTAAGTAAAAAAAAGACGGGTAGTCTATATAATGAGCGAGATCCTGTCACGTCCGTCCTGTGTTAGGCTTATTGGTTTGATTCTAAGAAGCCGTAATACGTAATAGGAAAAAACATTGGCAATATTGCTCATCAGTGACCCGGACCCTTGCTGACTTTTAAAAGACTTGAGCTCGTGAAATGAAATACCTTGTTGGCGTAGGTGTTTCATCGTTTTGAATAAAGTATTATTCTTATTCTACTTCGTACCTTTACAAATAAAAAGCATTCTCGCTATCACAACATACTTATCCAATATTTATGTACCTGTAACGATGAATGAATAATTTTTAAAAGATTTTTAAGTTTAGTTATTTCATGACTAAAAAGAAGAGAAGCAAATCAGAAAACGTATACCTGAAACATATTTATTCAGGTTAGCTAAACTTCGACCTTTTTGTTTAAATCTTGCTAATTATTTCGTGAATACACGCTATAATTGACTTAATAATGCTGTATAATGACCACTTGATTTTGAATATAAATAGAATATTACTCTTGATACCGTTGAAATAATAAATTAGAGCCATATTCTGAGATATGCATTAGTTGCATTAACCCTTTAGTGGCTAACGGCAAGATATTTGTCATCAGATAACTCAGACATTTTTTATCTCAATGAACGCGTTTTTAGTTAATGTACAGTCGAGGAAATTGATTCTTTAGCAGGTTGTGGTTCACTTTACACTGGAAAGCTCATAGCATAAGTATGTACAACCAAATTTACTTGAACCGCAAATTGCTAAAGAATCAATTTCCTCGACCGTACATTTAAGTTCACATTGGAGAATATACTCGTAAAAGGAGAGACGATAAAAGTTATTTAAGTTCTTGTGAAATGTTAGTTCTTTGACCAGATCTTAAATACTTTGATATTGCCTACGTTTGACCAAAATATATATATGAATAAAATTTATTACGCTTAATTGATAGTCATAATTCTCATATTTCAAACGCCTTTTAAACATTAAAATAATTTCTTTATATATTTTTTTAATTTGAGTACAAATTTTCAGTCGCACTATGAAAATGGGTATGGGTACTTAATGACAGTAATGGAACGGCAATGTCCAACGTATTCCGCCTTGTAATTTTGGAATGACAGCAGAAGAAAAAAATACAAAAATAAATATTAAAATTAGGTACCCAGATTGTACGTTGCAAATTTTTAAATTGTTCCTTTGAAAACATTCGTCGGGACACCCAAATTCGCCGGGACATAAAAGGTAAAACTTGTTCCCGAAGTCCACTTCAATATTTTTTGTATTCTGTTTATTTTTAATTTATATTTGATGTTATAAAAAATATTAGAAGTTCTAATATATGGTGTATTGTAGTTAGTAGTGCTTTTTTTATTTCTATACCCATATTATTATGGATATACGATAATTTAACTTCATGTACGGAACCAATACCTTACTAAATATATAACAAAACTACGTCCTCACACACGTAAAACTGCTGGATAGGTTTGCCTACACCAGGATAGAGATACCTAGCTTATGATTAGTGTTTAGGAAACTTTTTTTCTAGTATACAACTTAAGAGATGAAGCCGAGGTACATACTTATATGATAAATTAAAACTACATAGGTAACAAGTAGCCACTTACTCCTCTTAGTCACTAATGGGCGTGACCTCGATAGCTAGAAATCATGTCAGGTATTTCACGGATTCGTATTGCCATATTTTCGAAGTAATTGACCACTACTGTTGCAAATACCGTAATTTTTCAGCAGTTATTGACCGAAGCGTAGCGTAGGTCTACGTTTTGACTCGGGCAATCTGCTTTCGTATGTCCGGATGTTCTCCTCTACAGGTCGCAATTCTCAACCGATTCGAGTGAAATTTTGTAATCATATTGTATGATTAAGTAGAATTTATTTGTCGATCCAGTTTTTGGAAATTTTTCAAAATAGCGGATTTATGGTACGTCGCGCCTAATCAAATAGTCGTATCGATATCATAAGAGTTTCTTCCCTTTGAGACATGTTTATATTTGCGAAAAATTCAGATATTTTAGAACGCTGGTTTAGGGGGTATTTAGATATTTAGGTTTCACTGGAGAATAAGTAGCCTAATTTCAACATGTCGAATATATCCATACGTGGCACAGTTGTAATACGCTCACTTTACAATATCGAGGTTCCGATTTCCATCCTCGAACAATTAATACTTATTTGTTTTTTTTTATGCACTTGAATTTCGTATTTTTGTAGCACGGAAAGAGAGTCCCCTGGATCTATCCCCTGAATTGTATTTTTTTTTTTGCACTTAATTTTGGTATCGATGATTGATCAAGCGAGCGCCAAGCGCGAGGTCTAAGTGCACTCATTTCAGTGTTTTAGTCTGAAACTCTTTTGTCTGTTCAAGGAGACGGACAGTTGCGCAGGCAAAAACGGGTGCGATATGGGTCCATGTTCAGAATTTTTCGGAGCAGTTTTGCACTTTAATTTATCAAAAAGAGGGAAACAGTTTCTAGCATTATACCCTAGCCCCGGCAGCAATGTTTCAAGATGGCTGTCGCAACAGAAAGTTACGGTACGGCTTCTGGCATTATTTTAGATAATTTTGGTGTATATAGATTAACTACTGGCAGTCGGCGATGCCAGCTATAGATCTTGTTGCAACCTCCTGTTGATATTTTAGGACAGGTATTCGATGTAAAAAATGTGCTTTAGCGGATTAAATTACCAAATCCTACAGAGATAAAACACTACAGAGTGAAGCTCTAAATGGCCCTTCCTTTGCCGATGAAGATGGAGGTGGTTATACTTTTACCATTCAGGGTATGACCAACTGACTGAAGAGGAGTATTTTCTCTTCCATTCCAATTTTGTAGCTGTTATCAAACAGAATTTGAAATAGAGATGGATTGCGAAAGAAAAATTTTTAGCCACAATTTTACTTCTATACCATCTTTCGAAACGTGATTAAAACTTTTAAAACGCTATTGACTTTGATCCTTATTCTTTCACTAGAGAATACACCTCTATATCAAATTCTCATTGCTGTTAGTCACCAGCAGAAAAATTACTAGACAGGAGACGCATATTTGTATAAACCCAGATCAGTTGAACAGTTTGCTATTTTGCTGTGCGGTATTTAGAGCACCAACCTATGTCCTGACTGGCTTAAAAAGTTAAAATGCTCAGAGTTTTTGTATTTTTTGTTTGTTTGTTTTTGTTGCATGTTGAGACGGCCCAATGATGTCATTTACTGAAAATAGGTCCGTTGGCACTGTTTGGTGTATCTTTCTAATCATGATCTACCCGTTCCTTTCGGTTATAATGGTCAGATTTGATAACTGCACTGTCACAAGAACTTGGCGTCCTAAAGACCTTACATGTTCTAGGAGTTAGTTTCCACTTACGTTTAGTAGTATAGTCGGTCACCATCCATCAGACGCAGAGGTTAATTAACGGTAACGTTCTTATTCTCGACTGCAGCTGCACTACTGCCGCAGTGTGTGAGTGACAATACTGATGACTGCATTACTGACGCAAATGTCAAAATTGCGGGCAGCAGCAATTTTGAGATTTGCGGTTGTAATTCAGTCGGCAATATTATTGCCGTGAAATACTGCTGTTGCTGACTGTTATGCAGTCAGCGGCAGTAATGCAGTCGGCAGTAATGTCGCGCTACAAATACTACGGCAGTAGTGCAGCTGCGGTCGGGAATCCGAAAGTTACCTTTACATTGCTTAGAGTAGTGGTCGACCTTGGGGATCTTGCTGTAGGTTGTTTATACGTTGCGCTGTCTCGGGTTCAATGTCTTAATAAAATTATCCTAGAACCTTCTGAATTCTAATTTGGATCGAAATAAACGTCAATTTTGACATGTCGTTTAGTTATCGATCTTTTAAAGATCTTTCCAAGATCTTAAACGTGTCTTAATCATTCTTTGAATCGATCCGTATGAAACTCCTTCTATTGCGACTCGAGGACTTCGAGGAGGAAAAAATACTGAAAAGTCTGGCAAACCAAACAAACCGATGCGCACGTAGCATCTCGGTTAAACAGCTTTCAGGCCACTTTCGAACGTACACTGTCATCAGAAAGCACGAATATGAACCATTTTATTTAGTTATCTTGCGTCTCGCTTGCGCCAATACATGTAAGGAGTACGAGCAAAATGCATGATAACTGAATGACATCTTTTAGATGGTAATGACATCAGTGTACGTTCGAATTGGCCTGTGAAGCAAACATTGTTTCGTATGTCCATCTGTTTTACTCTACAGGTCACATTTCTAAACCAATTTCCGTGAAATTTGAGTAGGTTCGATAATAGGGTGGTCCAAAAATATAAGGTAATGAAAATTCCTTCTCCATGTAGGTTTTTTATTCCAATATACGTAAAAAAAGTATCCCAAGCAAAATTTTGAGCAATTAAACATCATTTAGAGGTCGCTATAAATGAAACAATTTTGCCATACAAAATTTCATGAAAATAGATTGACCCATCAAACTTTGGAAATGTCTTTAAGGACTCATTATACGTTTTATTTTATTACTTATAAGTACGTTAAAAATATGGTCGTAATTTTTTTTTTTACTTTTTGGTTACTTTGTATTTTTTTTATTGTATAAGGATATTGCAAATCACAAAATCGTAGCGAGTACAGCGACCACTAATGATTCCAAATGAGTTCAAATTTGGCATATAGATTACTTATTCCATAATATAATACAGGAACCCTGTGAAGATAAAATCTATTCCACTTTTTTCTACATGAAAGTTGGACCAGCCAATTTATATTCGATAATTATGTATTTTTGTCAATTTAGTTTTTAAATTCTTCTAAACAGTAGAGACATACATTTATTCACTTTGTTAAGCTATGTTTGCGAGATCTACAGCTCACAGAGCTACTAGTATTATACCTGTTTACTTACTTCCTTCAAATATTCCAATTTTTATTTGCCAATCTTATAATACTAACATAAAGCGGTAAGTATATTGATAAAATATGCAAAGTATCTAGTTACGTGGGCAGAAAAAATCTGATGCTCAATCTGAGCAGAATAATTAATGAAGTAATTTTCTAAGTCAGTATAAATACGGTATTTGAGAAAAGGTATGCACGTACGTAGTATCTAAGCTATATAAATAGCTGTGACCAGGCTTATTTTGGGAGTCGGCGTTGCAAACCAATATCGGAGGGAAGTGCGGGCGCCCTGGGATTGCAAATTAGCCAGCGGGGTGGAGTGCCACGGCAGGTGCCCTCGGCGATGAGAGACTCATCAGACTACTAAGCACTAGATGGGATATTTTAGATTACTACGCAGGTCATCAAAAAATATAGGAAGTGGTTTTGTGATTTAACAATTTGTTAATGTTTTAGTATCGTACCAATAAATGCCAGCAAAACGGCAGATATGATTCAAAGTGCATTTCGCGTACTCTAAATAAACGTAAGCCATCGCATAATACTAATAAAACAAAACAATCTTAGATTAAAATATCTGAGTCTCTCTGGAGATCACCGAGTCTAATCAAGGCAATTTAGTAGTACTTGCAACCGCTGTCTGATTTTACACCAAGCGGGAAAACTTAGGCCTTCATTGGATTAGTGGTGGGACTAGGTAGGAAAGGGTAACTACTACCAACAATCTCTTAACTAAACATTTACTTGAGGCTCTGTGAGCGTAACCCCAAACTGAATTTAAATGTATGGTTCCGCTATTTTGAAAAAAAATCCAAAATCTCAATCAACTAAAAAGTCATATTTAATTATAGAACCTGCTCAAAAAAATCACAAATTCGGTTGAGAAATGCGACCTGTAGAGGAAAACATCCGGACATACAAAATAGTTTCTGCCCATGCCGAAATGGAGACCTTCGCTAAGGTCAATTAATTAGAATGATGCAAGTCAACTTTTTGTTTAAAAGTCACATCACACGCATAAACAACTTTGTAACCGCTAAGTACTTGTATTACTGTTCGTGTTCAATAAACGTACCTATTAACAATGTTAATTAACATCAGCAGCAGTCTAATATGACTTAAAATCAAGCAGGATCTACTGTTGCGTAATCTATAACAGACCCGCTCAACAAGTGTGTGCACTGAATTTCCGAGACAAACTTACAAAGAAATTTTCCCTTCTCCGATAGAAAGTTAAGAGACGGGTTTCTGCGGACGACTTGAATAAACAAAGCTGCATTGTTTGTAAAAATCTTTAAAAAAATAACGCTTTGTAATGGGATTGTGTTTGTTAGCCAGCTCGCGAGCCGCGTGAATTGAATAATAGCTCTATTCGATGAAAACAACGTTTCGATAAATCGAAATATAGTTCAATTTTTAAAATAAAGCTGAACGTAGAAAATTGATAAATATTTTATAATAAAAAACGCGTTATATCGATTACACAGTTATTGTATACAGCTTTTGTAAATCGTTATGGTTGTAGCGTGTTATTAGAGATATTGGGCCCGATTCGAAGAATGAGATACGATAAAGATAAGATAACGATAAGTTCTGGTTTAGATAATTTCTCATTTAGATATCATTTGTATGTCGTACAATTGACAGAAACAGCTCGATTCAGGCAAACAATGTCACTTTGACGTTAGAAATATCATGGATAGATCTTATTGGGATCACAGCGGATTCGAAATAAACGTCAATTTTGACAAACTTTTAAAGTTATTTCCAAGATCTTAAACGTGTCTTAATCATTCTTCGAATCGGGCTGATTATCAGGATATGATATTTCATTCCATATAACTTACGAGAAAGTGCCCTCACAACCAATAGGTTCATCTACAGTGCCACATACCCTTATTTTTACTTTATATCAACCAATATACAGGTACAATAAGGTAATAGTTGACTGGATTCTTAAGATATATTGGGCCAAGAAGAAACGAAAACAATCAAATGGTCGGGCATAGCTATGACTAAAATACATATAATTCTGTAAAAATATTTTCCATAATGTCAATATCCAGGAAGGAAAATGAGGGCTAAGTTTGTATGGAGAATCGATCGTCCTCTTTCCTATTAACCATACCATGCAACAATATCAATAGTAGTAGTAGTAGCAGTAAACTCTTTATTGTACAAAAACACATAATAAAAGGAACTTACAATTAGGAAAAGCTAAGTACAAAGGCGAAATTATCCCTTCAAGGGATCTCTTCCAGTTAACCTTTAACAATAGATTTGCTACTTAAACCATATAAATACTACTACTACTTAATGGCGCAGCGACCCAAAATGAGTCTTGGCCTCCGACACGAGTACACGCCAGTTGTCTCGATCCTGTGCCATCTCTCGCCAGTTATCGGCCTGGAGATCGCGCAAGTCCGCTTCAACAGCATCGCCCCAGCGATATCTGGGACGTCCGATAGGCCTCCGCCCTACCGGGCGTCCCAGGTATGCCCTTTTAGCGCCGCGATCCTCCTCCATTCTCAAAACGTGGCCAAGCCAGCGGAGACGGTGAGCTTTTGTTTCGCCCATAATATTGGGTGTAGCCACAAGATCTTCAATCTCGACGTTTTTGCGGAGTCTAAGGCTGCCATCCTCTCTTCTCACAGGGCCCAGGAAACCATATAAATACTACTACTTATTTATCCATGCTTAAACTAATAGCTTCGGCTGATCTCACTCCAATGCTGCTAAAGGAATAATATATTACCTTTTACTAAGGAATAATATTATACCTACAGATTGGCTCACAAGATAGCTCTGAATGTCTCTGAAAATATTCAATTCGTATGAATTAACTTGTACAAACAATGATATATCGGTCAATTGCAGAGGTGACAATTAAACAGACCCAAATGGTATTCGTATTGTAGTAATCTATTGTAATTTGTAAGTGATTAAAGGCCCAAAGTCGTAAAATCCGGAAAACAGAAACAAAAGAGTAATGACACTGGGGATTGAGACAAGCCTGATAGATATAAATTATTCCTAATAGCAGTCTTACCGTTCAAGCGTTCCCATTTCCCTTGTATTCGTGTCAGTGTTAAGAGTGAGTATACATTGTGGCTCAATGACATTTTAAAATAACTAAATGAACGTATTTAAATTGTTGTACATAGAAAATCCTTACAAATCTAAGTAAATAAATAAATACTTATCTTCGAAAAGTCTACCTTAATTATTTTATTAATGTGATGTAAAAGTTTTCTAATGATTATTTTTTCATGTACAGTTTTCAGAATAGCGGTCAATATTTTTGGCTACAGTTAGTAAACGATTTTATGAAACAAAAAGTAAAGACCTCTGAGCACTAAATTTGTAATATAAAATGTATAAGGAGACAGAAATAAAAAAACGATGGAAACGCTAATTTTACACGAATCAAGGTACTCCAAGAATAAACCAAATAAATTGTGTTTTTACTAATTTAAAATATATTTATCAAACGTATATTTTTACAACAACAATAGTTACAACTATAACAACAGTTCTAATAGTTTTACAAATTTATTTGCTTACCTTGTCTATTTGTTTCTTTGGGCAAATTTTGTAAACTAATTCAGTCCTTAGTCGATTGAGCTGAAACAGCACATTTTATTTATGTATTGGGTGAGAATTTAATATTATGGTACGATCAGCTCGGTCTAAAGATGGACATAGGAGGTGGCTATAAGTACTAGGGCATTCCCCCAGTACTGAGTTTGTATGGCGAGAACCGGGAATCCCCGGTTCCGGTACTGTATTTGTATAAAAAACCAGTACCGGGAGCACTCCCTAATAGGTACTCTGTGATAAAACAACGCAACCTAATTGTGTTTGGATTTGTTAGAATTGTGTCAATGAGTATTAGTTGCTATAAAATCTTGCAACAAAAATGAAAGTACAGTATTGAAAAAAAAAATTAAAAAAAGATTAATGTTTTCCAATTGTAAACGGACTCTTAAGAAACGATTATGTTCTTTGAGAACTTGAAACTTTTAAAGACTATCGCTTATCGTTAGTTTTAATCATTCTTTTACTTTTTCTTGGTGCTCATTATTCCTTTGTCTGCTACAATCAATTCGATGTCGATGAAATTGTTATATTCTCCTTTAAATTAGAGTTCGGGAGACTTGCACAGGTGAGAGACTTCAATCTTTGTATAAAAAAGTACCAAACCCAGAATATTTACTTTTTTGCATGCAAGTCATATCATGTCCCAATAGGTATCGTTAGGCGGTATTGGAATGCTGATAGAATAAATACTTTTGATTTTGTCATTTTTGTAATAAAACGGTCCTTGTCTCCCAACTCCAATCGCTTCTTTCTTAAGCATAATACACATATACCTACTGCTAAAAGGATCATCATCAAAGAATCGTCGGCTTTGCCTTACTTGAGTGACAAACGGTTGCAGAAAACAAAATGTTAAATAAAGCAAATCACGCCTTAAAATTCCCGAAAACGACAAAGCGACGGACGTTGAATACTGATCATTAAAGCCGGATTTTTATTGATTTAATAAATAAAACAGACTATTTTTACTCCACTGATGAAGCTTTAAGTTGAATTTTAGGGTTCCGTACCCAAAGGGTAAAACGGGACACTATTACTAAGACTCCGCTGTCCGCTGTCTGTCTGTCTGTCTGTCACCAGGCGGTATCTCATGAACCGTGATAGCTAGACAGTTGAAATTTTCACAGATGATGTATTCCTGTTGCTGCTATAACATCAAATACTAAAAAGATGGAATAAATTGAACCCTCGGTGGGCGAGACTGACTCGCACTCTCCGGTTTATATTTTGTTATTTCCTGGGAATATTTAGTTGGGATTTTCGTTACGCATATTGTTAGTTACATTTAATGCTTGTTGCACCAGTTTTTTTTCTGAGAAAGTTGTATCTGTTTAACAAATAGTGTCATCAGGCTTATTTTCAACCTTAATACAGTAATTCCTAAGGATAAATAGCAATTGGTTCAATCGTTTATTTTTATTTAAGTTGAGAATCCCTTATATTCCTCTTGCATCTCAAGGTCTGTAAATTTTATTTGAACCTGTGGTGTGTATCCCAATTAAGACGTATCTACTTGAACGTTGGATTAGATGTACTACGTACGATATAGTTTAAGGATAGTTTTATAGATAGTATAATTATAGTGTGATAGGTAGTCTTATTTAATTATTTTGGTCAAACGTGGTCTACGATACATTGATCCAAGATACATAATACCAAATAAATGTTTATCGAAAATAAAGCTATAGATGCGTAGACTAACATACCAGCTAAGGCCTCTTAGCACCCTTGCGTCTAACCAAAATACGAGTATGTAGATTAAGCGGTCGTCTACAGAGGCATTCGGTCTTTAAATATTGGTATTATAATTGGTGTTATTCCTGGCAGGTTATCTCGCTTGCGTTTATGTATATATGAGCAATTACACACGAGCAAGAGGCACAGGTGAGTAATGTCAAAGTAAGAATAAACCTCTAGTGTTGAGATCGAATCATCCTTCTCTGATAGGCTCGAACACTTCACGTGACGCGTGAAAATCGCCGTAGCACGCAGCTTATTAAACGACTTATTACGGGATCATTATTGGATATAATTTTCTAGGCACGTCTGGATAATATTTATCTTGGGCACGTTTATACTTAGCATTAGGTATGTATGAGTTTGGATGTATGTGTGCTGTATCATATTATGTGTCGATTGTTTATCTAGTTCTAATTTATTTTGTATTTGGATGCTCGAAATTTTTAATAATATCCTACTGAACTTATAAATTCATTTTTTGTTCACGAATACATAGGGTTTTCTGAGTCAGTTGCATGTTCAAAGCAAAGTAGGTATGCGCTTGGCTTCCTAATTCTAAAAAGTAGTTTTACGAAAGCTGAATACAAGTTAACTTTGCAATTTAAACTGGAATCAGGGTTTGTTGTAATTAGGTCTATATTTTCTCACAACCGTCCTCATTTATCGAATAATCACTATAATCATGATTGATATCCCACACATAAGTTCCAAACGAATAGATTCCTACCATTTTTGAAAAAAAAAACACACCTAAACCTCGGAACGACACTTTGTCGGAAATCAAAATTTCCGACGTTTAGAATTAGGAATATATTAGCGTATTTTTTCATTTCATAGCTCTTTTACCATTTCCATTTCTTACAGGCTATACAATTCAAATGGTATTTTTAGAGAAACGATAACTTTGCAAACGAACCCTGCCGTACTTACATTATCAGAAATAAATAAAAGCAACAGCGTTAATAAGCAAAAAGCAGCAAACATCAGGTAAAGAATGTCGTGGCTTCAACCCGCCCCACCCAAGGGCTGGGAATCAATAGAAATCTCAATAAAGGAATTCTTGCCTCTTTACAACCACGGTTTGCACTGCTATTTCTGCGATTGAAATAAACGGCCACTTAAGATTTATTCACCCATGAAACAGGTTTAATAGAAAAAATAAACTATGTATATTAAAGTAGCTATATCATAATCTCCATTTTGTACAGCTAATAAATATAATCGTTCTTGTATTTCATTTCTCATGTTTTAAATAACAAGTAATTTTTATATGAATCAGGTACAAATTAGAAAATTTCAATTTCAAATATCGCTACTAACAATTTATAATTTACAACACCCTTTGGAAAATGAAACGCAAATATTTAAGCTAGGATGATGATTGCGATGCCGTTAACGATTGGAATATAGCTACGATATAATACTTACATGTCTAGGCAATGTCCTGCGGACAGTAAATATAAACGAACCTAAAAGACAACTACAGCAAGTAACTGATTATTAAACTAGATTACAATTATTATTAAACTAGCTTATGATTTAATAATCAGTTACATAATTCAAGAACTTACAAATTGAGCCTCACGTTGGGCGAAGCGTTTAATGCGAATACCTAAGTAAATAAAAACATCTATTGAGTATTTAACGTTGAAGCTAGAAATTACCAATTAGTTTCATCATAGGTCTGGTTCTTATTCTTAAAATAAAATGACCAGCGCGGTCCGTTTCCACTTGACTTTATTAAGTGGAAAGAATAGTTTTTCGAATCTAACGAAATAACGGTAAATTTTCTATGAAATTCCATTTTGGGAGTTTCAAACGGTTTCCACTAACTAAATTTTAACAAATGACTTTGATTTTGATGTCGCTTCAGAATATATTCTAGGATGATGGGTTTTTATTTTTTGAATTTAATTTTTTTTTAGTTTTGCAAATTTAAAAAAAAAAACAATAATCTATAAACCTCGTTTTTCATTGTGTCCATAACATACTTAAAAAAACTGGTCAAGAGCATGTCGCACCATGCTCAGAGTAGGGTTCCGTAGTTACTCTTCCGTCACAATAAGCTAAACTGGAGCTTAAAGTATGTAGATTGTTAACCAAGGGATGAACTCAAAAACAGCTAAACTGATCATGTCCGCTATAGTTTTCATTTAATGTCTTTCTTAAGCTCTACTTCCATGATTTATTTCATATTTTTTTGAGCTATGGTTCAAAAGTTAGAGGGGGGGGACACTTTTTTTTTCTTTCGGAGCGATTATCTCCGAATATATTCACTTTATCAAAAAATGTTTGTTGAAGACCCGTATTAGTTTTGAAAGACCTTTCCAACGATATCCCACACTGTAGGGTTGAAGTAATAAAAAATAATTCACCCCCACTTTACGCGTAGGGGAGGTACCCTAAAAAAATATTTTTTTTAGATTTTATTGTACGACGTTGTCGGCTTTATTGATTTATATATCCATGCCAAATTTCAGCTTTCTAGTACTAACGACCACGGAGCAAAGCCTCCGACAGACAGACAGATAGACAGACGGACATGGCGAAACTATAAGTGTTCCTAGTTGACTACGGAACCCTAAAAAACATGAAGAATGTAAAATATTTAGAAGAGGAAAAAAGCTTTCCTGTTTTGTATGGACGACCACGTGGTTATACTTCTCTCTTGATGATCAAAACAATTAAACAGGTCGGCGGTTCGGATCCGGCCGGCGGTCGTGGTCCGCCATTTGGTGATCCCTGGTATAATAGTAGGTGGGCAAGGCAAAGTAATTGAATATTTTAATGCAAAAAGATTTATTGAATAGAAATTAATTTACATATTTCATTTGAAATGAAATATTGATATACTTAGGTAAGTGAGAATTTCTTTTGTTTCAATATTTGATACCTCGTATTTTCAATATCATTTTTATTCTTTTGTGCACAAGTAAACGCTTTTGTTCTATTTTAAAACAATAGTGTTTAGGCTCTGAAATATTTCTCACTTTTTCCATTAAAAGCATTTTCATGTGCATGGGAAGATACCTAGCTACTTATATTGGAGGCCAGTCGAGACGAGATGATCAAATCGACCGATTTGATCAGAAATAAATTGGCATCAGACTCCAATTTAATCACCAATTTTTGATTTAATAATAATAAGTCATTTCTCACCTTCTGTACATGGATGACCTCAAATTATTTGCACCAAATAGCCAAGATTTGTTGGAGCTACTGAAAACCACCAAAGTCTTCAGTAGTGCCATCAACATGGAGTTTGGTGTCGATAAATGTGCGGTTATGCATGTACAGCGGGGGAAGGTTGTAAATTCAACAAATTTACAACTTTCTGAGACAATGACTTTCAGATCTATCTCTGAATCAGAAACCTACAAATACCTTGGTATGTCACAGTCGTTGGGTATTGAGGACAAGGGTATTAGACAGTCGGTGAAGGAGCGCTTTTTCAGTCGGCTCACAAAAGTCCTTAACAGTCTTTTGTCAGGAGGCAACAAAGTGCGCGCCTTCAACGCCTGGGTAATGCCCCTACTCACATACTCCTTTGGCATACTAAGGTGGACTCAGACCGAGCTGGACGCCCTGGATCGGAGGGTCCGACTACTGCTCACCACACACCGTATGCTACACCCACGCTCGTCTGTTATGAGATTGTACATCCCACGGAAGTGTGGAGGTCGAGGCTTCCTAAACGCCAAAGATCTCCACAACCGCGAGGTGTGCAATCTCAGGAATTATTTCCTTAACAACGAGTGTGGGATGCATCGTGACGTGGTGGCAGTAGACAGGAACCTCACGCCGCTCTCCTTGGCAAACGAGAACTGGCGCAAACCTGTGGTACTAAGTACTGCGGATCGCAAGGCGGCATGGGAGAGTAAGGTGCTACACGGGCGGTTCTACAAGGCCCTCACGGGACCTGACGTGGACCTGCTCGCGTCGGTGAACTGGTTACGATTCGGGGACCTCTTCGGAGAAACCGAGGGTTTTGCCTGTGCAATTGCGGACGAAGTTATGATGACGAACAACTATCGGAAGTATATCCTGAAGGACGGTACGGTCGACATTTGTCGGGCATGCCGCCGTCCTGGAGAGTCACTCAGGCATATCATTTCCGGTTGTTCTCATCTTGCTAACGGTGAGTACTTGCACAGACATAATCTCGTAGCCAGAATTATTCACCAGCAACTCGCTCTTCTATACCGCCTTGTGGACCGCGAAGTACCGTACTACAAGTACTCAAGTACCTGCGCCAGTTCTCGAAAATGGTCGTGCCACGCTCTATTGGGATCGATCTATTATCACTGACAGGACTATTGTAGCCAATAAGCCTGACATCGTGATAATAGATCGATCGCAACGCCGGGCCGTGCTCGTCGATATCACCATCCCCCATGATGAGAATCTAGTGAAAGCCGAGAAGGACAAGTCCAGCAAGTACCTAGACTTGGTTCACGAGATAACCGCCATGTGGGATGTTGATTCGACGATCATTGTCCCAATAGTCGTCTCAGCGAACGGTCTCATAGCGAAGAGTCTCGACCAACACCTTGAGAGACTCTCGCTAGGTGGTTGGATCAAGGGTCAGATGCAGAAGGCGGTGATCTTGGACACGGCGCGGATAGTGCGGCGGTTCCTCTCTCTGCAGCCCTGACCACCGGCAGCTTGGGCCCTGCCCCGCTGCTGGCGGCACACTAGGTTAAGTTTTTTACAATGTGTTTATATGTGTTTTGTATAGTATTTTTTGATGTATTTTTATATTTTACTTTTATATCCATATTGTAAAAAACATAACCCTAAGAAGAAAGAGAAATAAATAATAAATATTATAGGAAATGATTACACAAATTGACTAAGTCCCACAGTAAGCTCAATAAGGCTTGTGTTGAGGGTACTTAGACAACGATATATATAATATATAAATATATGATTTATGGTGATATTTAAGGTCTCTATTTTAAAAAACGCCTCTTAACGTGAATATTATACAGGTTCATGAAGCATTTTAAAATGATATGTTTTATTTATTTATTTGGGACCAAAGTTTCGGTAACGATTTAAGAGAAACATCAGAAATTATAAAGTGTGAGACCTACAACATCGTCCACAGATTACTCTTTTCATCGTCCACAGATTATTAGTGATAAATCTACAATATAATATATCACTAGGATATCGTAATTTTTTTAATGAAAACTGTTCGCCATTGTAATATGCGTTTATTCTGTTATTATTGTCATTTCAATATGTCTTATTGTGTACTGAGCTACAAAATTCATGAATTCATTAATAAAGTGGCTATGCAATTTTGTAGCTGGGTGTACAATAAAATGTTCTACTTACCTTTTAAAAACAATAGGTCTTCACGTTCCTTCACGGTCAACACGTCTTTTATATTTTGCATCTAATTCCAAGGTTGACTAGCAGACACCGCCTGATGATACTACTTTTTTTTTAGGGTTTATTTATTTAAGCGTATGGCGTAACATTGTATCTATTTATTATAAGTCGACATCCAGGCCACGCAGCCAACTGATCGCGTCCGGTGTCAAATTGGTATAGAGGTCCTCCGGGCTGCCTTGGAAACGTCTCTTTGGGCATCGTTCAACAATGTGCTGGGTAGTTTGTTCTTCAAGGCCACAGTCACACAACGGACTCTCATTCCATCCCCATTTGTGACGCATATAATTGCACCTGCCATGACCTGTGCGGATTCTGTTGAGGCGGCACCAGTATTTCCTCTGCAGCGAGAAGCCCTTCGGCTTCCGAGTAGGGTTTTGGGTACTTTTGTGGTGACCAGTCGCCGCCTTCGCCCATTCTTCCTTCCACGCCTGCTCCACCTGAAAACCGCCACTCCTCAGTTTTCTCCCTGCCTCGCTCGTAGGTCGGCGCGATTTGAGTCGCTGCGGTGGTGGGTTAGTGAACTCTTTGTGGACAGGTAGATCAGCTCGGATATATAATTTTTTCGACTTCTCTCAAGAGCGCGTGCTTCCTGCGTAACTGAGGCGGAGCTTTGTGGCTAAGCACTGATAACCAGTGACTCGGCGTAGATTGTACCGGAAACACACCTCATTGCGTCGTTCAGTCTCGTGTCCACTTTTTTACGTGCGCGCTTTCACACCATACAGGCGCGCAGTATTCTGCTGCAGAGTACACGAGGCCGAGCGCGGTAGTTCGGAGCACATCGGCAGATGCACCCCATGAAGTGCCACTGAGTTTGTGCAAGATGTTGTTACGTGTGGCTAGCTTGAGGGACGTTTTTGTAATGTGCTCCTTGAAAGTCAGAGATCTTTCCAAAGTGACACCGAGGTATTTTGGGTGAGGGTTGTATTTGAGGTTTGAGCCTTGAAGTTTAAGAGGCTGTCAATACCTAAAGCGCGCACACTGTCTATTTGTATCGGAGTAAATGAAATAGCACTGTCGCATGTTACTGGGCCTGGGCAAGGGAATAATAAGAAAAATATTTAAATAAAAAAAAGTGGATTATTAGTGTAATATTTTACTCAACCACGGTTTAGATATAAATGTTTTGAAATTGTGATTTTAATTGCAGACCCATAAGTCAAAACAATAAAGACATAAAACCGTTTAATTGTGATTTTAAGACCAATCTTTGCAATTATTTTCCGATTTCGTTCAATCGTGTATCGAGTACAACCACGGTCTTTGAAATATAATTAATATGGACATATATTTTTCTTACTTGACTAAAACAAATAGTCTTTCTTAAAAAACTGTTTAAGTAACATCAATTTCAGCCTCTTAACAGTGGGTTGGTAGTAGGCACGTTTGTTATGAAGATGAAAGCACGCAACCTCTGTTTTACTGGAACTTTTTTAGGGTAAATCAAATAAATAAATCAATATTTACCTATATATAAGTCAAAAATAAGAATATGATGATGGAACTTTACTGAAAGGAAAAGATTAGTGTGTAGGTATATGTAGAAGTATGGTATACTTTAGTATGACTTACTAAGATATCTTGGCAGTTTAGGGTTGCAATATAGAAAAGCGGATTTAGTATGATAATACGTAATCTTCGGTGTAAGTCACCGTACTAAAATGAGTATATAGGTATCGCCAAATATATCTAGCTAAGTTATTTTAGTCACAGTTAATTTTATTAGTTGAGATAAACATGTTCCTGTCTAAACTTAACAATTACTACAGATTAGTGGTACAAACAAGAATGTTTCCATTGTATTTTATTTATATAATTATTTGAAAAATGTAAGTATCATATCGGCCTCTTTGTCATTCCACAATTTAATGAAAATTATTGAAAAAATTTAAATTAAACCCGTCCGTAATAAAGGTGTGTAGGTACTTGCATAATGCTCAAATGTAAACCTTAGCTAAACGTCAAACCGTCGTTACACTCATTAACGTAATAGCTTTTATTATTAAAACCACTATCATATACTTTGTTAAACGTAAAGTTGTTTCTTTGAACTGGTTTGGCTCTTATTTGTAATATTTAGAAAACAGGAGAAACAATGTAATGTAGTACGTACTTTTATGTAGCTAGTTAAATAGCGATACTTAGCAACAAAGACAAAACAAACTAACCATTTCGCTAAGTTTTAGTCTAACGTAGTACATGTCTATCAGGGGAGGTCTGAAACCCCACCGTGGGGTGATCCAGGACTGAGCTTTGAGGAAGGTCGACTGCGCTAATCACTCAGAGATAAGTTTTTTAATTTAGTTTATTTTGTTAACTAACGTTTAGAAGTTTAGGACTAAGGTACATATATCATCTAACAACCGCTGTATTGCTGGCATAGATACTTGCTTCAAAAGTTGAGGGTGATAGATATTTAATAAAGTCAATTCTAAATCCTATTTTGTTCTCATTTATAAATTTGAAGTTGGCAACTAACGAATGTATCAAGTTACACTTTTTAGCAGTCAGCTACTAAATAACGTCCATAAACTCATACCGAGTTTCTACTTATATATATCTAGTTACCCGTAGGTAGTTTACAATGAGGTAGAATTACTGTAAGTAGCTGACTAGCGCTTATTAACTAAAGCATAGTTTGCAAACCAAACCTCTTATTTTCGTTCTAGGGGTAGCAAGCCTAGGAAACCTAATTGAACTTTAAATATCACATCTTAATACTTATTTTATATTTTAATTATCTCAGTGCATTGAACACACCAACATATATGGCTAATTGCAGTTAAGAGGCACAGATATACTAAGGATAGACCCTTGACCACCCTTTGTTACGCTAAAGCACCCGCAATAATGCATAGATTAAGCAAAGATTTTACAGTTTGAATTACATCTAGTTCGCGATAAGCTGCGCCTCATTAGCGCCCGTCCTTCATAAACCAACTGTCTGGAAAGGACGCAGTAAGTTACAGTAACAAGCTATCCTAGTCGCTATCTGGGTTTTCTAATAGTCCTCGCATTGTTTGTCAGTATACTTTGTATAGTATCTCACCAAGTTATAAAAACTGTATACTTACATACGAACAACGTTGCAAAACTGTGATCATACTATTTCAAATAAAGCAGCTACCCAATACCCGCCCATAGCCTCTATTATAGCACTTTGGCGTTCCCAATGCGTACGTACTTGATGTTAAATATTTTTGTATTTATTTAATGAAAGCAACCTTCATCAATCTAACAGCCACGTCAAAAAAGCTTTATTCATCAAAAGCAGGATCAAAGAATAAACATCGACGAAAGGAACCAATCAATTGCAGCGATAGCAAAGGCCGTACATAACAATTTAGTGCAAAAAAATTGTAAAATTATTCTAGCCTAGAACTAAGTTAGAGTCAGACCAAGACAAGTCTGCAAATAATGTGATAGCACACGTACTGCAAGAATTTTAAACGTCAATCTTCTATGAAATTGTGACGTATAAATAACACTTGCACTGCGTGTGCTATCACAATCGGCAACGACTTACTTATGTAATTTAATTCCTGTATTTTTTTTTTTTTTTTTACGTGGATGCGTATGTATGCGTGGTGAAAATAATATTATACAATGAAGCTTCGTAATATTATAATTCATAACTGTGTGCTAGAAGAGGTGGTTTTGTAGGTATTTTCAAACCTAAGATTCAAAAAAAAATTAAGTTTTTTTTCCTTTAATATAAAATTTACTAAGGTTGAAATGTATTCAAATATCTACTAAATATATTTTTAAGACAAGAAAGTTTGTATTCATAGCATAGCCCAAATTCACGTCACATATGACAACTTCGGAACTATTGGACGTTTTAGCCATAGGACAAAGCAGCCTCACCGGCAACTGTTAGGTAATTTATCAAAGTGTCCCTTGTAAGAAGGTTCAGATATCGTTATAGGCCTGAGACCGTCTCTAATTTCGTGAGCCGTCAAAACATGATCGATCGTCTAGACATTTGTTTGTGTTCCGAATAAAGGTTAATTTAAGACGGTAACACTTGTTACGCTCTTAAAACGTCTCACAAGAAAAAAAGTCGTAGATAAATTGCACCACTTAGAGAAAGATTGCTAGGTTTGTTCCCGACATAGGTTTCCCTTTTTGTATGTAGGTGTCTTAGATACTTAGGTATAATTTTTTTGTGTTATACCCAACTACTTCGTTTGCAGACAAATACCGTGATGTGTGTGTGTAATATGTACCATGAGGTAAATTTTTTTTAAAAGGAGGTACTAAATACAAATTAGGTACAAAAATATGGTATGATTTTCATTTATTTTTATTTAGGTACACCCGCCATTCTGACTCTCACGTAACAGACAGACAGACACTTTCACATTTATAATATTAAGAATGGATTCATATGGAATATAACGAATCATTTTGAAAAGGTCAACGAGTACCTGTGTGAGATTGTTATTTCACCATTAAGAAAAAAAAAGACCTACAAAAACTTTTAATGATTTTCCTGTAACGAACATTGAAACGACGTGCGATCTTTATAACGAGACCACTTTAAACATTTTACGCAAGCCAATTTATCATTGCCTACTCAAATTTCTAAATAAGCACAAAATAGGATTAAGGATTGACGGTATTAAATATCTATAGAATTGAGACTATGACCACGGTTTTCCATTAAGTATAGGAGAGAAAATTTCCATTATTGAACCTCAAACACTGACGAAAGTACAGAGGGCCTATTAACGTAATTATATGCAATGCGACATGGAAAACCTCTCTGTTCCGATTGCGTAGTAACAATCCGATCACAAGAAGGCCGCAATAATAAATAAATTATTCAGAAAACGCAACTGGAGACTGAAAAAGCTCCGACACTGGAGTTCGTTGAGCATAATATGAGAAAATTGTGTGTGAGAAACTGTCACATATAAAAAGGCAAAAAAAGTTAAAATAAAACGATTTATGTTCTTAACAATAGTCGCGAACTTTTAAACAGTACATTGAAGAAACTCTGAGCTGAGCTTTCATTAGGAATTGCAGTATGGGGTCGTACAAAATAGTAGTGTACAGGTTTTTAAGGCACTGACAACACGCATGTTAGATTATGGTATCCTATTATCACCATCAAGCGGACGGTACGCTTACTTGCAACCTACTTGGTATAAAAAATATCCTTACGTGTAATTTTTGTTATGACAGTAAACTGCATAAATGATGTCGGTAGTGTTGGCTATTAATACATATTTTACAAATACAGATAATTATATCCTTCATTCTAGCCGGAATAACAAGCTTCATAACTCTTAATCATTAATACGTATTATACAGTAAATAAGTTTAGATTAACGCAATTCAACACAGCCTTTCTCAAATTCTACACAAGTAATACCGCATTGTTTTGGCTTACAGAACGAACAGAGCCGCGAATAAAAGTTCTCGCCGTAAGCTGATTGGATCGAGACGCCGATACGACGAATCCGACGACAAAAACTCAAAAGCGTTTGAGAACAACTTCCTATTGGAATGTAGAACTATATTCCCAGGTGACAGCTCTATTGGCTTGGAAATGGAGCTTTATCCTTTGCGCTTAGTTCGCGGAAGACTCAATGAAAAAGTACCAACTGAAAGTAGGTAGGTATAATTAGTATATTCATACTATAATTAGTTTAAGCTCTTATAGTGACTAGCATTGGTCACTTTAGTACTTTGTGACTAAAAAAATTAAAACTGTACCGGAATGACAACTGTCATAGGCATAATAAGAAACGAAAGAAAATGTAGTAAATATTATATCAGATTACCCATACTTTTTTTGTATTAGTAGTAGGTATATTTTTATGTCGTTGAAAGAAGTTCTTTTAGACCTCACTGCAGCAGTTGTCTGGCTAGAGGCGTATTTATAGCGATAGGTGTGATTTACGGCAGGTACACATATAAGTTCTAAAGAAAAACAGTAACAGACTCTTTGATATTTATACGCTCGTGTATTCGCATTTTCTTTTTATTGCATTCCTGCTGAATGTGTTTTTTGTTCGTATTAAATTTGCCTTTCTGGTATGACTACCCAACTTTCATAAAACATTTTAAATTAACTTTTTTCTTAAATAAAGTCTCAATAGGCTACGCTACGACTACAAGTTTTAATAAAAGACGGCACCACGTTTAAGACTGGCAAAGCAACTCTTAAAGTAGTATCTGCGGACTCATATTTCACTCCAATGACTTCTTTAGCAAGTTGAATTGATAATAAAGAGTATCCTTGGAAAAAAAACAGAAGACTAACTAAAAAATGACTAAAAAATGCTGCTCTTTGTTTATCAGTCTGTCGTAAAGTCTTAGGAAATGTTCGAAATCTTATCTTACAAACAATAAAAAGATACGTAATCCATAGGCCTCGGTGTGGGAGGACTATAAATCTCTTAAGACATAGAATTCCTATTTTCGTTCGAGCAAATCCCTTAAACCTACGATAATGTGTTAAACTGGATCTTAAGTATTTGATATCACAGCATAGGTTTTCAACCTTTTCTTTTGCTGCAAAAATGCATCGCGCTGCGATTCAAGTATACGAGTAGGTATGTGCGTAACCACTAAATTTTTCACAATGTAAATAGGCAAACTTATCTGAATATTTTTTTATATGACTCCATTGGGTTGGTATTGCATGTATTTTGGCAATAAAAATTGACCTTTCCTTTGTTATTTCACTAGAAACTCACCTGAAGGAACATAATAAGTAAACCAGAGTTAAAGGGCGCATAAAAGGCCGGGAAAGGCAAGTCAGTAAGTGGGCATAAGAGAAACAAACAGCTCTTACCGTGCTCGTTACGCGAACTGCATGCACTTAGCACCCGCGGAGTAACATTTAAGACCGCTCTCTAAGATGTGAGGATAAACCTCTGAAAGCTTATCAGTAATGTACAATTCAATATCAAATTGATTCCAATGTGCCTTCATTATTATGAATATTATTGCAGTGTACCCGTTTCGTACAGTTCAGTAACTTTGCTCTAAAACAAGCGGGGGGCAGTTTTTTTTATATTACAAAGAAAACGTTTAGTTCTACACAATTCTGAAATGAACATGATATTTTTATGAGATATTGGTATTTCATGAATGACTTATTCTTCCGAGATAGTTTTGTATGTAAATTACATTTATGTAAATTTTGTATTATTGTGCGAGTAAAAATAAATATTGATTACATCAGATAAAACATAATTAAACTATAAAACTTAAAACCTAAATCTAAAAATAAATAATACTAAACTTAAAATAAAATACTAAAAAATATCCCCCTGCGGCATGGTGCCGTAGATGCTGGCAGCATTTCCTCGCTGTATTGCAAGACTAATTCTTTCAGCGAGGAAGCAAATTAAATTTTGTATTAACGTTCCGGGTGTATAGACTTCAGGATCAGGTATTTCCTTTACCTACCTATGTATATCTGTGTTTTTTAATGTATTAAGTAATTACATCATTATTAGCTTACTGAAGCACTTAATTTCGATTAAGACAGGCAGTTCCGGGTTAATTGTTTTTTGTTACAAACATTAGTTGAAATAAAGTTAAGATACTTAATCTATAAAATAATATCAGTGCTCGTACCATATTTTACACACATATGATTAATTCTCTATTTTTCTTCATTTTAAATGAGAAGGCATTATAGGTAGGTATGTTGGTACTTGTAGTTATATTGGTGCAATATTTTCTACCACAGTGATGGCAGGATCAAGTGTCCCGCTGGCTGCACCATTAATCTAGCTGGCTGATGATAATATCTGTCCTCGGGCACAGACCAGCGAGATTGATGAGCGAACGTAGATACTCTTAAAAAAATATCACTAAAATTTTATGAAGCTGAATATGTAAGTATAAAATTTGTTTTAAAATAATTTTGTCTATCTTATAGGTGGAATTTGCTCCCAACAAAATAATTTTATTTAAAAATTGGCTTTAAAGGCAATTGGCAACAAAATAATGTTATTTAAAAGCTCTGTAGAATCGTATACGATAGGTAGGCATAGGTGTATATAGGTATATAGGGCGTTTTCCCAACTATGCAATTAAGTAAAATAAGCTTTTAAATATTAATGAGGTTCATTTTAGTTCCATATCACAACGAATAAAACGTAAAGGATAAAGTTTCTTGGAGGGCAAAAAGGTACAGCCCTGTTAATAAAAAAGCGGCCAAGTGCGAGTCGGACTCGCCCACGAAGGGTTCCGTACCATTTATGACGTATTAAATAAACTACTTACTAGATCTCGTTCAAAAAAATTTTCGGTGGAAGTTTGCATGGTAATGTATATCATATATTTTTTTTCGATTTTTCATTATGTTATTTTAGAAGTTACAGGGGAGGACACATTTTTTCACTTTGGAAGTGTCTCTCGCGCAAACTATTCAGTTTAGAAAAAAAACGATATTAGGAACCTAAATATCATTTTTGAAGACCTATCCATACCCCACACGTATGGGTTGGATGAAAAAATTTTTTTTTTAATTTTATGACGTATTAAAAAAAACTACTTACTAGATCTCGTTCAAACCAATTTTCGGTGGAAGTTTGCATGGCAATGTATATCATATATTTTTTTTTAGATTTTTCATTCTGTTATGTTAGAAGTTACAGGGGGGGGACACATTTTACCACTTTGGAAGTGTCTCTCGCGCAAACTATTCAGTTTAGAAAAAAAACGATATTAGGAACCTAAATATCATTTTTGAAGACCTATCCATACCCCACACGTATGGGTTGGATGAAAAAAAATTTTTTTTTAATTTTATGACGTATTAAAAAAAACTACTTCCTAGATCTCGTTCAAACCAATTTTCGGTGGAAGTTTGCATGGCAATGTATATCATATATTTTTTTTTAGATTTTTCATTCTGTTATGTTAGAAGTTACAGGGGGGGGACACATTTTACCACTTTGGAAGTGTCTCTCGCGCAAACTATTCATTTTAGAAAAAATATATATTAGAAACCTCAATATCATTTTTGAAGACCTATCCATAGATACCCCACACGTATGGGTTTGATGAAAAAAGATTTTTTGAGTTTCAGTTCTAAGTATGGGGAACCCCAAAATTTATTGTTATATTTTCTATTTTTGTGTAAAAATCTTAATGCGGTTCATAGAATACATCTACTTACCCCGACGCATTTGGAGCATGCTGAATCGGATAAGGACGGGAGTTGGAAACTGTGCCTATCTATGGCACAAATGGAACTGGTGCGAATCACCAGTATGCCGGTGTGGAGCACCCGAGCAGACCGTACACCACACGGTATTTGACTGTCCTCTAACCAAATACCATGGGCAAGTAGAGGATTTTACCACCTTAAGTAAAGAAGCGGTACAGTACTTGAAAACTGTAAATCTCTGAAGTAGAGTAACAAAAAGCCATACGAAAAAAAAAAAAAAAACTACTTACCAAGTTTGAACAGTATAGTTCTTATAGTTTCGGAAAAAAGTGGCTGTGACGTAATCGGACAGACAGACGGACATGATACGAATCTATAAGGGTTCCGTTTTTTGCCATTTGGCTAAGGAACTCTAAAAACCGTACCGATTTTAATTAAGATTAAATTCATACTTCAGTTTTCGACACATAAATTCGTGAAACTCAAGTCGATCGAGTAACCCGAGTGAAGCGATAGTAATAAATCTTTTGATCCGTTTCCCGGCCGACTTTTAACAACAAATTGATTAAACCCACGAGCCGCTCGATCTCCCGACCGCCGCGACCGACCCTTTCCTTTTGCGACACCCAAGAAAAACATTTATTATCGCTCGACTTTTACTCTTTCTTGCCGTCTCAAAACAGACTCTCTATACCGCAACATCTTTTTAAGACGGTGAAGTTCAATGAAAACCTATAAATCGTGGAAATCCTCTTTTGTTACCAACGACTAAAGAGTGACTGAGAGAATAACAATAACTTTTTAAACTCGTGAAAAACTATTATTATCAATATTAAACTGTACAAATTGTCTAGATTTGTTAAAATTAGAATGGTATTTAACTTCGATATTCAAAGATTTGTAAGGCAAACAATCTTTTATGAATATCACTGTTATTTTACTGCACTATTTTCTCGCAAACTGCTGATACAATAATTGGTAGTTTGGCCCAAATACATTTTCCTTGTAGCCCGCGATTGGTCGACGCTCAATAAAGATTTATGCATTCCCTTCAGCTATATCTTTTGCAGCCGTATACAGCCCTGTTAACTGTTATCTAACCTTTTATAGACTTTTTTTATTTTATCCATGTATAAACGATTTATCGTACCTACATTTATAAATATTTCATATTAAGTTAAAAAAGGTAAATTTTATTTCATTGAAAATATCCAAAAACGAAAACAATCATTATACGCTTATATAGTACTTAAAGTGTAAATATACAAACATGGTTTAGAAAAGTTAACATAGAATATAAAATTTTGTAACTTGTGTAAGTAACTTCATACTTATATCTTAGGTATTTCGTGTTAGTAGGTCAGTGTAGTGTAAGTTAGGTGTTTATTGAGCAAAAACAATAAAGATTATATTAGCTACGATAAATTATGTACATAACAAATGAGTTTCAAACGTTTCAACTTGAAACAAAATAGGAAGTCAATTTTAATGTTTTTTTTTTCATTGTATTTAAATAATTATTTATGTATCTACATAGTATAAATGTAAAATGTATGTATAGCGTAAACTAAACTAAAATTAAAATAACACTAAAATAGTCTTGAAACAATAGGAAGTTATATTTTTCTAGAGATAGGCGTTTTAGGCGCCCTCATAGTCTATGTTAGTAATAATAGAAGGGGTATTAGGTTATGTAACTACGCACAAACACTCGATCGTAGAATTTAACCCGTCTTCATCCTTACAATTTGCCCTGTGGGACCTTAATCTGAGAGCTGCGATCCCTCAGATCACAATGTAAGACTATTGTATAGTGTTCTAGTTTCAAATATTTGGCCTTAGCAACCAAGTATTCCCTTGACCCTAAATTGTCATCGATCGATATAACGTATAAAAAATGTAAATTAGATACCTACCTATCAGTTACAGAGGGGGTACATTAAAAGGAGCCTCCCCGCAAGACGCACTCGAAGCCTCTACGATTGTAACTGTAAAAAAAAAAATGAAAAATATCTTTATTATCTATTTACAGACATATAGTAAGCATTTGCTGGGGCCTCTCTTTAGGCTTACAAAGCCTGTGTTGAGACGTCCCGCTCTTTCACATTACAAAATTACAGAAAATCTTTTTTTTTTTAGGTATTTATATATAATTATTACATATATTTTTTAATGTTTAGGATAGGAGTGTGTTCGTGTGTGTGTGTGTGTGTGTGTGTGTGTGTGTGTGTGTGTGTGTGCATGTGTGTGTAAGCGTGCATGCGCTTGGGAATACACTCTTTACAGTTGGAGTAACACAGCATCTGGCGTACCCCGGGCAACGTTCGGTATTCATTTATCGAGTGGCAAATCCTTTCGCCACGACGGTTTCACCAAATTATACATGCGATTAACGAAACTAATTAACTAACTAACTAACGAGATAATTTAGGTACATACTATCAACGGCACTTTTCAGAGCCAGCCCTGACAGTTATCTCTATTAATATAGGCTTCTCTCAAGACAAGGCGCTGCTCCTCTCGGAATTGTGCCGCGAACACAATGCCACATCCTATGCGCCCAGGAAACCCATCGATACACAGGCCAAACCAGGCCGCAGATATCTGGACTGACTTTGGTAGCAGAGGTACCACACCCAAAGCACGGCAGCGCCATCTTTATCAAACTGGATTTAATGGTAGCATCTTCTTTTGTATTCCAAAACCCGATGGAAGTTATTGCAGTGGACATTGGGTCATGTACAATTAAATCCGTTTACAAATCGCCCACACAACCATTCCGGCCCTGTGTCCCCGGCGACACGACAAATTGCCCAATCGAACTAGTCGTTGGTGACTTCAACAGCCATCATACTGCTTGAAGCTACCGCGAAACAAACTCTGACGGTGAGGCGGTTGAAGCGTAGACTGAGGCAAATGGCCTTGCTCTCCTGCACAATTCCACGCTGCCGGGTCTTTTAACAGCGACAATCCTGATCTAATCTTCGTCAGCGAAAATATCATCTCGCAGTGCTCTATGGTTGTCTGTGCTCCAATCCCCACTAAGCAACACAGATGATGATGATGATGAGATGTGCCGGATTCAGGCAGTTGTGCAGCCCATCAAAGTCCCATTCCGACGGCGTTTTAACTTTGCGAAAGCCGAATGGAGTAAATACTCCGCGAGCATACACTGAAACCTGCGCTCACTGCAACTGCAACCCATCGCCTCCAACTACGGTGAGTTTATCAGATTGTCCAGTCCGTATCACATAAGTCGATACACAGAAGTTGCCGGTCCAATTACATCCTGGGTTTCAACCCGACGTCGTCAAAACTGCTGCAGTCCTACGAAGCCCAGTTCAGGAACGACCGCTTGTCTGCTGAAACTCGCAGGCTGTCTTGCAGAGGAGAAAAATGGTCATAGACCGTTTCAGCTATCAACCTGACACACAACAGCAAAAAAGCCTTCGCACCTGTGGCGACGTCTCTCTTTAATCGTTGTCTGGTGTCACTCAGCGTACCAAAATTGTGGCGCAAATCAAAAATAGTCGCGCTCCTAAAACCTGGGAAGGCTCCCGATGATGCTAAAAGCTTCCCACATTAATGCTCGGAGCTGGGTCTGAGGGACGCTACAGCCTAGGCTGTCAACACCGTTGCCTGCTGGGCATCCATAGTTTGAAAAAGGTACCTCGACACGAAAAGAAGAAGTCACAGATCAGCTAGCCTTTATTAGTTTAATACTATGTGTTTAAAAATAGTTTGGTTAATGATTGATCTGCCAGTTTGTACAATTATTTATTATTTACAATTATTTTAGCATTTTGTTCAAAACATCTGGTAGCTGGCAGAGCGAAGTCAAATGATACGAGCAACGAATCGGTTATTTTGTAGCTTTCAACCGCAAATTCTCTCCGCATTATTAATATGTTTATAATATTATACATTTTGACGAAATTGTGTAATAATTGAATCAATTCAGTTATAATATTTATTTTCCAACTACCTCGTTTCTAGAATATTCTCTAGCGATTTAATAAAAACTGTGCTTAAATGCTTAAAAAACATTAAACATTACAGTAGGAATGTTTGCAAGGATAACCCAACTTTTAGTAAATTGTTGTGCATATTTTTGCGTTGTAACGCAGAAAGATTATTAGGCGTTGTCACATCCCCCAAACTAATGAATTTAGTTTTAAGTGTTTGTTGATTAAGTATACCCATTTTCGTTGAAATTTTATCAAAATGAATTGCTTAGTTAGCGTTGTACCAGTAAATCATCTCTGATTACTGCCGAGACAAACAAAGATTGGCGCAGCCTCGTCAGAGGGATAATTGAATTTATTACATTTATTAATTTCTTGCCCGATTTATTTCAGAAAGTTGATATTTGTTTCCATTAATTTTGTTTCCATTTTACAAACAACCATTGTTTATTATGGAGGAGCGGGACTTCCTGACACAGGTATTTCTTACCTACTAGGAAGACCCAACCTTGTTTGTCATATGTGTACCCAACAGTTATGAAATAAATCATTTTCATTTTCATTTTCATTTTCATTTTCATTTTCATTAATATTATTTGTTTACTTAAAATAAGTGATATAGCTTAATTGACCAATTATGTTTCTGTATTGCACATGATATTTATCTTATGTATTTGGTAACAATTCTCCTCGTTTATAACCAGTCTAAATGTTAATAGAACCAAAACCCTTGGAACTTCAAAGAAAGCGCCATAGGAAGATGAAAGCCCCAAAAGGGCACGAATCAGAATAAATAATGTAGCAATAAAACAAGTTCCAAAATTGAATACTTATTTAGATATCACAATTAGGGGATCGTGGGTAATTGGACCGGGAGGGTAATGAGAGGGGTGTCAAGACAGACTTATTCAATGATCGTATTTAATACAAATGTAATTCAAGAGCGCCAGGAATCCATCGCCAGGGCTTGCCTCCTATGGGCAGCCCCGTAGTGTCCCGCTATTAGTTGCACGAGACAAATGTTTATTTTTGGGTCCGTGGTTATAATAAAATGAAAAATGTAATCATTGATGATAAGCGTTAATATATAAATACTGTTTTGTATTAACACGAAATATATGATATGACTATTTAATCTTCGGCGCTACTTCTGAAACTGCAACTGCGAATTATATATTTTTTATAACTTTTTATTTTTTGCACGGGGGCTATGCGGGTAATGAGAGTCTTCATAGTACAACAGCAGAATTAGTTTAATTTAGCTCCAATTACCAAAACGCAGTTAATATATTTTTTTTTATGTGTCTGACTTTATTTACCTTTCTGAATGCAATTACAAAGACAGACCTTACAAATACAAAACCCTCTTGGACAGTATAAAGTTTAAAAATCCAATCCAATGGTATTTGAGACATAACTTGTTATTTGGCTCTGATTACCTGAAGTGCGGGGTAACGGGAGCGAACTCCATTTTTGTGTTTTTAGGGTTCCGTAGCCAAATGGCAAAAAACGGAACCCTTATAGATTCGTCATGTCCGTCTGTCTGTCCGATTATGTCACAGCCACTTTTTTCCGAAACTATAAGAGCTATACTGTTCAAACTTGGTAAGTAGATGTATTCTATGAACCGCATTAAGATTTTTACACAAAAATAGAAAAAAAAAACAATACATTTTGGGGGTGTCCCATACTTAGAACTGAAACTCAAAAAATCTTTTTTCATCAAACCCATACGTGTGGAGTATCTATGGATAGGTCTTTAAAAATGATATTGAGGTTTATAATATCATTTTTTTCTAAACTTAATAGTTTGCGCGAGAGACACTTCCAAAGTGGTAAAATGTGTGTCTCCCTCCCCCCCCCCCCCCCCCCCCCCGTAACTTCTAAAATAACAGAATGAAAAATCTAAAAAAAATATATGATATACATTACCATGCAAACTTCCACCGAAAACTGGTTAGAACGAGATCTAGTAAGTAGTTTTTTTTAATACGTCATAAATGGTACGGAACCCTTCATGGGCGAGTCCGACTCGCACTTCGCCGCTTTTTTATGTCTTACCATCATCATTGTTTAATTTTTTGCGTTTTCTCTCTGATTATGGGTAGCCCGATATGCAACACTTTCCTCCATAGTTAAAATATTTTTAATTACAATTAATATAAAAATATTTAAAAAAAACCCTTAGTAAACATAAACATAATAATAAACAAATATTATAGGACTATTTGACACAGTTTGACCTAGTCCCACAGTGAGTTCAATGAGGCTTGTGTTGTGAGTACTAGATGACAATATATATAAATTATAGATACACACAAAGCTCCCCGCAGCATCTGTATGTTCGCGCTATACTCTAAAACTACCGAACGAATTTTTATACAAATTACACAAATCAATAGAGATGTTTATGTAACCCCTGCAAAGCCGGGGCGAATCGCTAAGAAATCATCCATAACTCAGGAAAATAATTATATTTGTGGGTGTACACAAACAAATGCTCTTAACATTCGAACCCGAGACCTACTGTTTCGTAGCAGGGTCAATAACCATTAGGTTGGGAGCCCAATGAGGCCATTAAATCAACGAAATGATACCTAAATTGTCATTTTTCTGCGAGTACGTGAAAACTTAGTATATCTTAGTATAACGATTTTTTCTGGGAATCAAATAGTACGATTTTAAATTTCATTGAAATCGTTGGAGCTTATTTTACGAGCAATAATTTTAAGTATTTCTCATTCAATAATGGATAAAAATTCACGGCATTATTATAGATACACGTAGAATACTTCAGTCAGGTACGAGCGTGGCGATCGACAAGGCAATTAATCTGTTCAGGATTAACCGAAACTCGACGGAGTCCTTAGCTACTAGCTACGGGTAAATTTGGAGTCGGGGATTATAATCCTGTTACCTAAACCGCTGCTGGAGGGCTCACGGCTGACTACCTTAAATACTGGCCTCGAAACGTTACTAACGGACATGGCACCTACATAGGTACATAGGTTTAAAGGTATATCTGAACAGCGAGGGAAGGCCTAAGTAACACGCTTAAGTAGCTCGATGATTTGGTCAAAACTGCAGGGAACTGTTAAATAAAGTCCGTTAGATGAATATATCCTTGCGGGACAAGCTAGTCAAAGCAGATGTTTCTTAGATGTTATTGTAATATTTTGCCGCTTTGAAAATAACATTACAAAAATAAAAAAGGTACATCTATTAACAAGTACTCGGGATGCTAAGAGTTCATTCAAAACGACCGGTCTGGCCTAGTGGGTAGCAACCATGCCTATGAAGCCGATGGTCCTGGGTTCGAATCTCGGTATGGGCATTTATTTGTGTGATGAGCACAGATATTTGTTCCTGAGTCATGGATTTTTTCTATGTATTTAAGTATTTGTATATTATATCGTTGTCTGAGTACCCACACCACAAGCCTTCTTGGCTTTCAGTGGGACTTAGTCTTTGTGTAAGAATGTCCCTATAATATTTATTTTAGTTTTATAATTTTTAATGTAAGTAAATATATTCTTTATTATGGACCACATAGTGAAACACAGAATACTGAAAAACACACACACAATAACGAGGAGGCCAAATCAGATACATAGTAATTTCTTGTCATAAAACAGTTATGGATTTTATCTATCAGCTTTTAAACGGTATTTGTAGTTGAAGAAACATCATTGTGGACAGCTGACAGGCAGACTCTTTAGGTAATAGCAAGCGATCAAATGTATGGGATGAATTGTTGATAATTCGGTAGGTACAATTATAGGTTCGGTAGGTACACTGTCATCATGAATATTCCAAGCATATATTTCTTGCACGAGACTTCCGTATTGCGCACGAATAAATACACATTTTTCCCGTTAAAGTGAAGCGTGATTTCCTACAGGTCACGTAGACACGAGACTCCACATGATTATGATAAAATTAAAAGTAAGACACTTGACTCTCCTTTTTGATAAATGCGATTTCATCACGTTTTAAATCGCGACTTTAAAAAAAATAAACAACTGAGATTATAAAATGCGCATAACTATTGCTGAAAGGTATTAAAAGCCTCGCAGTCCCTGGATAGAGTTGTGTATAACGCTAGTTTGAATGTCAGGGGATGCTATTTATAATTTAAAATATTGTATCCGTAGTCGCCAACACTGTTAAATAAGTCCTGAACCTTATTCCAAAGGTATAAGGTCTACTAATAACCGATAAGAGTTTTCCGTTTGTAGATACTACTTTTACACTGGCAAAGTTTCAATGATTTTATTTAACAGTTTCCGCATTCTAAGTTAAATAATGTTAAATAAGTTATTTTACAGTACATATGGTGCTACGTTACCGCACTAGTTCGAAAATTAGCATATTACGTTACTGTGTCGAACATTTAAAGGGCCATATGTACTGTAAAACGTTGTACGATACATGTGCGAATAGGTAATTCGCAACTACGTGTCGATTTAAAACACTCCCCTCGGTCGTGTTTTAATTTATCGCCACTCGTTTCGAATTTCCTATTTTTCGCACTCGTATCGTAATGTACTATTGTTTACCTTATCTAAAATAACATAAAAAAAACTATCATCATTATGTGTTCTAGGGCTTATTTCTCAGAACTCCTTTGTATATATATATATATATATATATATATAAAGGGTCTATCTAGGAATAAAAGTTATAGTTATTAGATTTTAAACAAAAATGTCACACACAACGCTTGGGTTACCAAATTATATTAGAATTAAATTTAAGTAAGATTGATGCAAGATGAATAACGCTTATCTCAATATGAAGGAATAGTGAAAAGACGGTAAAAGGAGAGAGGGATTATCGTGAAATTGGGCCGCGACGCTGGGTCTGAAGTTCAACAGGTTCGTTAGTGTGCCATTCATGTAGGTCGGTTTATTTATGTTTATGAAATAAATGTACCAATTATTTACTGCCACGACGACATGGGCCTGAGAAATATTTTGGTAACTATTATGATTATAAACACAAAGTCTATTTGTAGGATGTAAAGATGAAGATAGTTTATTATTCAAGTAGGCATATTACAATGCGCTTATGAACGTCAAATAAAGCTATGATGTGTATAAGTAGATACGAAATTTTGGTGGGGTTTGACTTTTATTAGTTCTCGATATACCTTTACTGTAATTGCAATTAGGAACCTTCTATGAAAGAGCTAATTCCACCTGATACAAGTTTTTAACTTAAAATGAGGATTTCATATTTCTATACTGAGCGCATATTAACCAATAAATAATTTGAAAACTCTTGAATTTGATCCTCCGTTACATAATCCGAATAAATAGCTATTTACATTGATTTAATCAAAAGTTTTGTAGATTTTATGATCCCAGTACACGTGGGATGAGCAATATAGTCAGGAATATTGTCTAAATAATGTTTTAAGTTTATATATATTTTACATATTGTCGTCGAACTGTTTTAGCATTACCAATGAGTTTATTTAAAGATCACGAAATGTAAACACAGTACTTTAACATTTAAACAATGCTCATATGAAGAATTTTCCTTGATTTATGAAACAGCGGCACAAACATTTGAGAGTCTCGCAGTAGTAATTAATCACACACGTAAACACAGCAATAACACGTCATCGCAGAAAAAGCGACAAACGAGAAAAGGCATCAGAGCTATAACCGCGAAAGTCGAGGTTCGCAAATTGCGGGCATCTTTCTCTGTCACTCCGCCTTCATTGGAGTAAAAGAGAAAGATACCCGCAATTTGCGAATTTCGGTTTTCGCGGTAGGCCCTCAGAACACCCTTATTAATCTTCGCGTCGCAGCTAAGCGCATGAGCTATGATACTTTGAGGCTTTCACAATTGTTAGAATATGAATATTTGAGTCCCAGTTTATACGGGTTGTTTTTAAACATCAGGGAAAACTTCGCAAGTTAAACCTTGTGTCTCTGTGAGCTGAAAATCGCTATGGCTACGTTATTTTGAAAACCTTCCATAAACTGAATAGAACACAAAATATTAAATAAATTTCACAAAAATCGGTTAAGAACTGCAAACTGCAGAGAAGATGCGGATTTTTGCCCAAGCTGAAAACATATTTAACACAGCGGAACCTCTTCTAAGGTTGTTACAACAACATATTTATGCTTATGTAGTGTAAATAATAAACATATTATCCAAGGTGTAGTACATAATCCTTTACCATCGTATTTTCACGGAAACGTACGAACGTGTTATGCTATTTCAGTTAGTCTCGGTACAAAAAGTACTGACGTTGACTGAAGTAGCATGACAAATACGAAAGTTTCCGAGGAAATACGTTGGTAAAGGATTATGCACTACATACGTTATGTATGCTAAAGTGCACTTACTTCTTCCGCCATCGAATACACACGAGAGCTTTTACTATTATTATTTTTTCTTTGAAAATCCATATAAGTATTTATAGAATATATATAGCACAACATACAAATACGATGCATTAAGACACCAATGAAAGTTCTTTCCAATATAATTATGCAGTTCATTAGTTACTATATGATTAAATTGTTTTCTGTAATATCAGAAACGTTTTATATTGTGTTACGCATTCACGTCAGCGGCAATGTGTCTAAGGTGATAATATAAAAGTTCCAACTGATCTTTTTGTTTATTGCAATCTGAATTTTACTTCAGATTCGATAGAGTTGATATTGATTGTAAAATGTTAATGCTATTATGAATATTTTTACGTTATGTCAGCCGTCGTTGGATGAGACTTGTTCTTTCGTAACGAAAGAAACTTATATAATAACAATTTGTTTGATCACTGAAGTGTGCATAAATATCACTTTCCTGCCACTTATATCTTATAATATTTCCATATTTAGAGACATATTGTAGCATAACAAAGAACATGAATTTACCTGTTTAATGTTTGTGCATATTGTTAAAAAATACATAAGTGTGACGATCATGAGTTTAGCTGATAACTGCTAAAAATTATGTTTATCAGTTGTTTGTTTGTTTTACTAAATAAATATTTTTATTTTATTCTAAAATCTAATACGGCATTACAGTCGGCCCAAATCGAACTTTAAGATACGTCAATATTAGGTCTCTACGTCAATATATGTACTTCTTCAAACAAAAGCGTCACTTTTGATATTGACATTTCCGATCCATATCGTATCTAGTATGGAAGGTAGAGGTAAGGAACAAAATCCCCATATACCAAAAAGTGTACGACAAAAAACCATAAATAGGTGGCGCAACAATACCTAGAAAAAAATCTAATCATAGACATAGACAGCACACTTCACTCCGTCACTAACGCCAAGGTTCTTAACTACTCTAGCGCTACTCTGGAGAGATTTGGAACTATTATTTATAGCTGACAGCTGGACACTTGCAACAATTCTGCCTAAGGAGTTTCTGTTCCTTGCCTCTACCTTCCATAGTATCTGGACCTGATATTTGACAAGTTAAGGGACTCGATTCAGTAATTGTAATGTAATGTACATACGTTGTAACATTTTACACATAGGTACATCTCAACTCCATTTAACGTAAGTCGCTTGCAAACACTAATTAATAACATAATATCTAATTGAAATCTTATACGATTTTAGTGCATTTCGGTATTGGCAACGTATCATGTCACTAGTAGGTTCGATTTTTTTTTGCTCCACAATTTTATTAGCATTCAATTAAATCGAATGTAACCAAAAGTACTGGTGAACACTGTTATCGAGATTGTAATCCCCACAGCGACCACCATGGGACAGTCGTAATCCCACGGGCCGAGTTAAGCCATCGAGTGATGTATTGCGTGGGTCTCCCACTCGACTCGCGTTTCATTGAGACAAATTGCTATCGAATCATTAGATTGTAGAGGCCTACGGCGTAGCAAGCGTAGCTTGCTGCAATGTTTCATAATATAATGCTTAAATAATAATAGAAAGTTTGAGGCCAATTCGAACGTACAGTGAGCTACAAATTGCATAGAAAAATAAATAATTTTGATGTCAGTGTACGGCTGATGGTACACTGATATCAAAATTGTATCTAAATGATATCATTGAAATAATTATGGTGCAGCAGCCTCGATCAATACTTGTACGGACAAGTATCAGTAAAATGTATGGTAACTAAATGATATCATTCAAATTTAAATTTGATGTCAGTGTACGCTCGAATTGGCCTGTTTAACCCATAGTTGTTGGTGTAAAAAACCACGAGAACTTGATCATAATAAAACCCTTTTGACTCACGGTTAACAATTATAGACGAATAAATTCATGTAATTTTAAATTTACAACAATACTATTTTTGCAATAAAAAATAATTTTAACTACTTACTTCAGACAAGATAAGCAAAAACATTACATTTTACCGCAGTATTTAGTTGTAAGAAATTATAAGATCTTTCATTAAATTTTAACTCTGCATTGCGCTTAAGGTATAATCCTGTCCGGACAGTTAAGTTTATTTATGAACACCGTTAAGAAGTGGGTCACCCTTCGGCCCTTGCTTTGAATATTATCCCAGGGAGTTCACTAAATAAAATATGCAAGGAAATCTTACGGAAAACAAAGTCATGAAATATGACGCCACCACTGACAGGGATCTGATTTATTAACTACCTTTAATACGCAAAGACACATAATTTATAGATGCAATGTATACATATTTAACTGGCTCTTTGGGTATCAATAATTCTTCGACATTACTCACCACGATCGCGTAGGATCGCTGCTATTTATATTGCCACGACCATTACGCCATTAGGGATTGTATTTCAAGTGCATTTAGCATTTTACCATTATGTTATCGAAGAAGCTGGTATAAGACACGGTGGCCATATGTGTCCTCAAAATCATTTTATAACCCTTACTGCTCACTGGCAATAATACCAATTGTGTAGTTTTTTCTTACGATTTATACTGGTTAGTAATTCCTAAGTGGTAGTAACGTAATACGTTTTCCTCGACTACAACAAAAATGGTAAAAATAACCTTTGAAAGGCTACCCAATGTATCTAATGTATTGTTCCCACATAAAGCATTCGGGACATGCCGCTCCCCTAATTTCTCCGACGTAATTGAATAGAGGAAATTAACGAGAATAAATACTAAGTAAAAGTGTACTCATTAGTGGAGCTGAGTGAGGCGGCTCACGACGTAGCGGCCTTACAAAGTTTCTTAGAGCTTCAGAAATAAGTGAATACCATAACGATTATACGTCATGTACATACAAATAAATAGGTAGCCTACACATACGTCACACATGCCCTACCTATACATGTATTATCTCACTTTTACATGCGCAGTAGTAAGACTCGAGTAGTAAGTACAGTTAGCATCAAAAGTAGCGGATCAGACTTTGCGTCAAAAGTATCTACCAGTCCCTAATAGCTTAATAAAAGTATGTATGTATGTGTCTATGTATAGAACAATTAGATAACTCTAGAGATATATTTCTATTTAAAAAAGCATTCCAGGGCGCGTATAAAAGATGCCAGCCGTTCATGCCCCGTATCGTAGCGTAGTTATCTCTCTCTATCACTCGTCCATATTAGTACGGCAAAGACCGCAGAGACAGTTGCGTTTCGTTTGCTACGCGTTAAATATTGGCATCCTGTCTACGCACCCAAGATGGCAGATCCTTTTGGGGCGTTGTTTCATCCCTATATCCGTTTCATCCCAATAGCCTTTTGATGTTGAGTATACTATAGTCCATTTTTAGCATTAGAAAGAAGTTAAGCGATTTGAGGTGTCTTTTTATTGAAAAACACTTATGAAAAATAAATCACTGTAAACATATAATAGTTATTGATAAAAAAAGCGTTTTTCAATAAAAAAAGACACGTCTAAGATTGTTTACCTTTTTTCTAATGCTAAAAAAACGAACTATAGTCGACAATACACAGTTTTTGAACAAAAAACAGCTAAATTACTACTTGACCTATTATTTATTCTCTGTTATCAGCATAGACAACAAAGACGTAGCAGTGTGTCAGCGTCCTAATGAGAAACAATGCGGGCGCCTGATGCATCACACAAAGGACACGCTTCCCCGATTGACATGTTCATTAAGATGACCTCCCCCGTTTCTGCGCAAACTGAAGGAAAGTTTTATCTATACAACTAGGTCAAGCCTCAAGTTATCGTGATTAAGGAAAAAGGTATATGTAATTGTCCATGTCTTTGGTAGGATTATTTTTTGGGCAAACAAAACACGACGCTATTTAAAAATGTTATAAAATTTATCTCATTGTCACCAGAAAATGTGATACATCGCCGTCGCTATATTTTGCGGGTAAATCGTGTGGCTAAACCAAATTTATGGGGACCTAAAAGGCAACGCCCGTAATCTATTTCATTACACTCGGAAATGACGCCTGAGCGTTTTGACTTCTCCATTTATGGGTTCATCGTAATTTGGTTACGTTTTTTTCATTTCTGTTTCAATCTTCAATTTAACTTGTAATGTAATTGAAAGTTGGGTGTTAGAGTTAAACGTTTGTTAGCAACCTAACTACATGGTATTCTGTAAACTTCTTCAAAATGAAGCTACCTACTATAGATTAATGCTACAACCTATATTTCATTCAAAGAGTCTAAACTTGTTGAAGCGTATCAGTTTAAAATAAGTATAATGCTGTAGGCGGCATCGGTTGGTAGGTTGTACATTTTCATACGGGTCATGATTGCACATGAAAGCATGTAGATACTATATTCAAACTTAGCTTCAGCTTTGATCTTGTTTAATAAATATTTATAGAAGTTTAAAAATAAACTCAATATGTACGTAAGTCGGAACTTACATGTGTAGAATATCAATCGATAACTAAATCCTGTCGGCAATGCTATTCAAAAGTGTACGTATGTTTTTGATGCCACTTTAATATATTATACTACTTTATTATAGTTAGTAGTTCCCAATTGGAGTAAAATTAAAAATATTAATTGATTAATATTGAGCAAAATCGATCGTGCCATAGTAAGCTCAATAAGGAGCAGTGATTAAAGGTACTAAACGACGATTAAAATAGATAGAATACATCCATAACTCATTCGTGATGAACACACAATATTCCCTGAACGAGATTCAAACCCAGGACCTCCAGCTTTATTAGCAGGGTCACTAACATCTAGGCTACGGAGGCCGTCTCACAGGCAAATATATATAATACATAAAGAGTTACAATTAGGACTATACGAGTCGAAACTTCCTATGACTTCAATTCCCAAATCATTAATGCATGTTCTATGTCTATATCGTTATATCTTCGAGCGAAAGCGCTGCGACTTCAAGATAATAGAATATATTTTTCAATTTGGAAATGTTCAAATGCCTACCCATGAATTCAGATTCATGTTCGTTGATGAATATTCAGCATCGTGCGTGACATCGGCTGATTTGCATACTAACTGTATCAATTGGAGCTAGCAGAGGAAAGCCGTCTGCCCACGTTTATGTCACGGTGAGGTTACGATGTAGATGTGGAAATATTATACAATTTTACTATTGCGAGAGTACAACTAAGTAATTATTCATGTGTGAAATACGTATACGAAACTATAGTATGCGAAAGTTTTGAAGCAAGAAGGTATTAGCCACGCATTATAAAAGTTTCACATCATGTAAGACCATTTATACCGTGTCTTTTTTCTGTCATTGAGAATAATATATACGTTGACAGTTTTTTTCATGGCTCATTATTACTATATCTAACTATCCTTAATAGTTGTTACAGTACAAATGCAAAAATTGCAAAAATACTTTTTACTTCACATAGGTAATAATTATGCTTTAAATATTTATTGCCCAGCAGATGATACCTATGTCTAAAATAAAACGCAAGAATAAAAATGAATTTGCCTCCTGGTCTGGGACCTTACGCTTGACCGACCTAAGTATTCCGTAATACCTATACGTTGGCACGTAACCTGAATACACAATTTATCTTCCTGCTAAATCAGGAAAGGTCCGGAGATGACATTTCATAATCTTTCTGAAAGGTAAATATTTCTGCAGAGTTACAAATCCTGTGTATTTTTGTGACTCAGTTTGAGAGCTTTAGAAGATTTAACACGATTAAGTACGTATTCATTAATCATTTGTAATAAAAAATTTTTTGGGAAAGGCAAGGGTTTTACAGAAAATTACTGTAGGATAATCGAAATAATTGGGGTCATGGTACTATTAAATATCCTGTTTTAAATGAATATATAAATAATATATATTATTAATACGTAAGTAGTTATTATGCCGATAAAAAAGGTTTCTTTTTAGAGTTCCGTACCCAAAGGGTCAAACGGGACCCTATTACTGAGACTCCGCTATCCATCCGTCCGTCCGTCTGTCACCAGGCTGTATCTCATGAACTGTGATAGTTAGCCAGTTGAAATTTCTACAGATTATGTATTTTTGTTGCCTCTATAACAACAAATACTAAAAACAGAATAAAATAAATATTTCTTTCCAATCTCGAGGTTCTCATAATCCAATCACCGAAGTTAAGCAACGTCGGGCGGGGTCAGTACTTGGATGGGTGACCGTTTTTATAGATAATGGTACGGAATCCTTCCTGTGCGAGTTCGACTCCCACTTGGCCGATTTTTTTTTTTTTCAGTTTATAGACTCCTAAGTCCAAATCTCTTATAGTTTGGATTTAGAGCAGGGTTATCTACCCAGACCGCAATTTTAAGTCTAAAGCACACCGTCAAGTATTACACAGAGAGGAGCACGTCTATATATGCGTGTTTCCTCGATCTGTCTAAAGCCTTTGACATGGTGTCATATGGTGTCCTGTGGGATAAACTAGCATCAAGTAGGGTCCCGCGTGAAATAATAGATATTTTTAAATATTGGTATGGCAACCAAACCAATACGGTTAAATGGGGGGCAGCACAGTCGGAAGCATATAGGTTGGAATGCGGAGTGAGGCAGGGGGGTTTAAGCTCACCAAAGCTTTTCAACTTATATGTTAACGGACTGATAGAGGAGCTCAGCAGAATGCCGGTGGGGTGTTATATCGACGGCGTTAGTGTGAACAACATAAGCTACGCCGACGATATGATGCTGCTGTGCCCCTCTTTCAGTGCACTTAGGAAAATGCTGAGTGTCTGTGAGGCCTACGCGGTAAGACACGGTCTTGTATACAACTCCAAAAAGAGTGAAGTCTTAGTCTTCAGGTCAAGGAAAATGAACCCTCAGCAAGTGCCTTCTATAGCTTTGAATGGTATTGACCTTCAGAGAGTGTCACAGTTTAAATACCTCGGGCACTTTGTGACGGAAGACCTCAAAGACGATCTCGATTTGGAGAGGGAACGAAGAGCATTAGCGGTCAGAAGCAATATGTTGGCTCGTAGGTTTGCCCGTTGTTCAAAACAAGTTAAAATCACCCTTTTTAAGGCGTTCTGCCAAGTATTTTACACGGGTAGCCTATGGGTCAACTACACGCTGAAAGCCTATAATGCTCTTCGTATCCAGTATAATGATGCCTTCAGAATCCTGTTGAGGTTGCCACGGTTCTGTAGCGCTTCAGGAATGTTTGCCGAGGCGCACACTGACGACTTTTATGCGATCAGGCGAAAGCGGGTCGCATCTATTCTAAACCGCATCCGAGGCAGCGACAACAGGATACTGAAGGTAATTGCCGACAGACCAGAGAGTTCCATCCTGTGTACATGGGTCAAAATTATTAATTAAAATATAATGACATTTTTATACTTGTACCTAATGCTCTTTTGACATGAAATCATTATTTATGGGAATATGTAATCGTAATTATTATTCTAGTCTATTTTATTTTGAGTTTGACATGTTAATTTATTAATTATGTTTGTATTCATTATTTCAACTAATTTTTATTTTACTATGAATCATGATTTCATTGTTATTATGTCAATATTATTATTTATTATTATATTTGGATTTGATTTGATTTTAATGTACTTACTAACCTAGCTTTTGGATGTGGTGTGTGGATATATTTGTGTCGTATGTTTCACCATAACTTCAAGACTATGGAGCCGATTTTTGTGGATGAGATGTGAATTACTCTATTGTTTTCAAGAATAATTTTCAAAACACCGCAGTAGAAATATGGTTTTCAAACTTTTCACTTATTGTTTTCTAAAATATATACAGAAAATATGGAAGGTCGCGAGTTTAAACCTTCTGGTTAAGAAAAAATACAAAAAGAGGGTCAAAGGTTATGCCCAGTATGTTGAACATTGCCGAATTAAGGGATAGAGGGTCAAATTTTGTTCCAATGATAATGATTCAGCTTGAACAGTGCGTTCCATTGTGTGCTGGCGGCCGTACGTAATCTCCTATAATCTTCAGCTCGGCTTCCGCTGCACTGACGCACACACCCATACTGATCAAATACGTTATTAAATTGCTACGTTTTATGAAACGTACGAGTAACGATATAATACGATATCAAACTGGCGGGGTTATTATCTCTCCAGCGAAGATGAAGACGCTTTAGTCATGTGGTATAGAGTATTATTTTTCTTTCCATATTTAACAGTACCAGACTTTGACTTCGGTTACGTGGGATGATGATAATGACAAGTGATAACAACTATTCTATGCTCTTCCTCGTCTCAAATTATTTCCATACCAAACTTAATTTCAATCAGTTCAACGGTTTTAGCATCAAGGCGGACAGACAGACTAATATTAGTAGGGATAAGTATACACCGTGTTTTATTGAATTCCCTTAACTTCGGGTCACGAGAAAGTACGTTTAAGAACACTAAATGGCATAGATAATTTTCGAAAAAAAAAATTGTTTTTTTATATATAAAGTAATTAAATGTTGCATATAGCGTTGTTGTAACATGGGCATTACATTTAACTCAAGAAAACAATTGAAAACGGTGACATATCAATGTCATTTATAAAATCGAAAGTCCGAGATATTACTTACGTTTAGTTGCAAACGTATTAACTGGTACTAAATACTAATCAATATGTAGACAGGCAAGTGTACCTGCTCGTAAGGGCCTTTAAGATAATTTTTTTTTATTGATTATCTCCGAAATGGAGTTAATTAGAATACTGGTGTCTTTGAGAAAGTTACTTAATTTAAGCTCAGGAATGCACCCTTGTAATTAACGAAAAAAAAACACGGTGTATATAAACCTTGCACACCAAGTTAAATGTACTTACTAGGTACTAAATAAGTGATCGAATTAAGCAATATTTTTTCAAAAAAATGCATATAAGTTCGCCTTTGTATACTACACAATTATGTTCTATCTGATGTAATCAATACTTATTTTTTCTCGTATAATAAAATTTACTTACTTACAAAAGCTTACAATGATTTTAGATGTATGCAAATGTTAGCAAATAATGTAAATAGGTTATCTCGGTATATTAATAGGGCATAATCATAAATTCGATCATGCCGAACACATTTTTTGCTCACTTATTTTTGCTGCTAACTTTACAACTAGTAATTAATATCTTTTACTTCCCAGTTCGTCTAGACGTGCAGCATGCGATTTATGGCGACATTAAACTCAAGTGACCATGTGATAAAATTACACACAAGCAAGCGTATTTCAAAACGGCTATTAATACGACTATTTTGTATATATTCACGTAAATCTCCTTAAGGCAGATATCCTGTGTGTATAAATAAATAAAGCAAGCTGCTTTACTTTAAACACTTCATTCATTATTTCATTAGTTCATTATTTTTAATATTAACCAAAAAGTGTTTGATATTGGTACATACATTTATGTAAATGGTCTTTTCACTGGCTTCCATTTGATATCTATATTGCCAAAGTAAGGAAAACCAGCCCCCCCCCCCCCCTTTTTTCATTTGTGGGCGCTATTTCCAAAATGTATATAGCCTATGTCACCACTAGAATTCTGATGAATTGACCTGTCATATGTCAAGCCGTCCAGCCGTTTGGGCTGTAGGGAGTCCCAAAGACATGGACACACATACATACATAACTGCGCTCAATAAATATTACCCTCCCTCTTGACGAAGTCAGGTAATAAATATTATAGGACATCCTTGCACAAATGACTATTGAGCTATTTCCTTTGCGCTACAACATGGGGTTCTTAGGAGTATTTAGGGTTCTCAAGGATCGGCAACGCTCCTTGTGGCTCCTCTGATGTTGCTTATGTCCATGGGCGACGGTGACCTCTTACCATCAGGTGGCTAGTGTGCTCGTTTGCTGACTATCACATAAAAAAGCCCCACAGATAGCTCGAGGGTTGTGTTGTGGGTAACTGGGTACTCAGATAACTATATACACCGTGTTTTTATTGAATTCCGTTAACTTCGGGGCACGAGTAAGTTCGTTTAAGGAAACTAAATGACAGGGGTAACTTTGTAAAAAAAAAATGTTTTTTTTTTATTTCTGATTTTTTTATAAAAAGTAATTAAATGTTGCATATATCGTTGTTGTAATACGGGCATTACATTTAACTCGACCAAACAATTGAAAACTATGACATATCAATGACATTTCAAACATCGACCGTCCGAGATAGTACTTACATTTAGTAGCAAATGTATTAACTCGTAGTAAACACTAATCAATAAGTAAACATACCCAAAGGCAAAGGTACACCCTCGTAGGGGCCTTATAAGATAAAAATAAATTATTGATTATCTCCGAAATGGAGTTAATTAGAATACCGGTGTCTTTGAGAAAGTTACTTAATTTAACGGTGTATATGTATAATATACATAAATACATAGAATACACCCACTCGGGAACAAATATATGTGATCATCAGCATTACATAAATCAATCCCTTACAGGGATTTGAACCCAGGACCATCGGAATCACAGACGGAGACACTACCGACTAATTAAGCCAGACCGATCGTCAAACATCACACGTACATAATGCACGATACTGATATTTGTCATCATATTTTGTGTACCTAATACGTCGATAGAATCGACATTAGCCGCATTGAATATGCAACAGATACGAAATTAAATTCAGTATCGCGTAACGTATTATGTCGTATTGGCGAATTTGCGTTCATTAGGCGTCAACTTGCGAGTAACGAGTGTATACAGACTATGATGCTATTCTTATTACAAATCGAGCAAGGGTGAGTCAAGCGAACATTCAAATAGCAAGTATACTACCTATAGAGTTACCACACTCGTGCGCCCGTGATAGGGACAGAACATACGAAAGCGACGAAATTCAAACCTTCAAGAAAAGAGCGTACTCCCATCTTAAAATCCGGCAACGCACTTACAACCCCTCTGGTGTTGCGGGTGTCTTTGAGCGGCAGTAATCGCTTACCATCAGGTGATCCGACTGCTCGTTTGCCTCCTATGTATATCATAAAAAAATCCAATGTAGCAGGTTTTAACATTGCCGACATAATACTCGTACCAACCACAACCTACGTAATTTAGTCAGATTTATTGTCACCAAACAAACTTCTTTAACCGTTTTGACGTTTTAGAAGAATGCAAAAATGAAAAGTTAGACTATGACCCTATTATTTATATTGAAAGTTCCATAAGCCTATCCCGTTCCGACTTGGTATTATCTTAACTTGTACAAGTACTTTGTCATTTCTAATATCATATTTTACTTGCTTTTAGCATAGAAAAAAAAGTGAGCATAGGGTGCTCACTCCATACATCGGTTTTGTTAACAAACCGCTTATTAATATAAGTAGCGGAATAATCGGTACTGCTACTTGACAATAGATGTTGCCACGAAGGAAAAGTCTAATGCTCAACAATTTTCAGCTAATATTATAACCGGATTAACTGGAACTCTATTTTTAACTCCTTCTGCCTGTAATATTAGTTGTAAACTGTTGAGTAATACAATTTTCGTCAGTCGCGACACCCGAAACATCTAGTATCAAGTACAGGTGGCCGAACGTTAATTAGAATTGATCATATTCAAATTAACCGTTAAAAATTTAACCGTAAACCGAAACGGATAATTGCGCTACTCGATGTCGACTACGAAAATAATAAACCTATTGGTAACAACTGATGTATCGAGTGAGAAGTGTTTGTTACTTTTTTGTCTATGTTTATAGGTACAATGTGCATTGTTACGGATATTGAGGTATCGTTACACTGGTTATCTCGATTTGCCAGCGCTCTTCCATCAATTGGGAATACACGCGCAGTGCCTCGGCGTTGCGAATTGCCGAGTTAATTAAAAGCTTGCGAATATTCCTTTTAAGGCTGGTCGCCAAGAGAGTGTTTTGAAATAAATGCGTTTAGAGTCCACCCAAGACTAAAATGAAATAATTTGGCAAGCCCAGTAGCAAGCAGTTGCCAAATCATTTTATTATAACCTTCATTTGAAACGCTCTGTAGTCTCTGCTTAACCATTGTTTTGTTATATTCTTTATATAAAATTAGTAGGTATTGATGCTCTTGTAGATCTTTATATGTATGAACACATAACATAACACATCGTTATTTATCGTAAGTATTTGTATATGTCAACTGCAAACGATACCACAATGTGTAGAACATTCTACGCATTGTGGTATCGTCGTACTTCTCAGAATATCCGGGTTCATGTAGGTTCAATGAGTCCTAGACATAATACATTGTACACGACTGCAATAAACGAATTTTTTTTATATAAGAACGTTTATAACATTTACGCAGTATAATTATCACAGTGAGTACTCGACCCAAGATAGGCGGACACGCCAAGCGAGCACTGAATAATTACAGCTTTTCCACACCCTTGCGGCTGTTATAAATGAAAACATCGGGATATCCTATAAAAGATAATTTCACTTTCAACGCCTTTTAAATTTTACGGTTATTACTGTGGCATTATTTTAAACAAACTTCGCGGACCGGAAAGTTAATGAGAGTTAGTTGAAAACGTCTCTAAAGTCAATTCTGTTATTTGAAAACGTACGAAAACTTTACGGAATCATAATTTAATTCATGCACTCATTTGAGCTATTGTGAAACCTGGAGGCCAATTCGAACTTGTGTTTTGACATCGAAATGATGACTGTTTGTTATCATTCGCCCGGAGTCTCGCTCGCGTCAATACATGACAAACAAGTAGGAGCAGCACGCGCGGTCCAAAAGATAAAACATCATTTAGATAAAAAAAAATACGGTAAGCTGCTAAGTGACCCCCCTGCAAACAAATTTTTATGCAGAGTCACTTAACTCTGCAGCTTATTGTACATTTGAAATGGCCTCCTAAAGTATGGACGCTAAGCACGAAGAATTCCGTACATTGACCCGCCATTTCCTATCTCTGTTGCATGCGTATAATTATATTGTTTTCCCGCTAGCACAGAGGCATTAAACGCCGGCACGTGGTGAGCTGGAGAGCAATGTCAATTAAATACGACGTATTCATTGAGATTCAAAACAGAGAAATTTATTTACATAATTATGTAACTATCTACCTACTAATCGTTTTTAAAATGGACAAAGCCGTGTATGCATCGATGAGGTACTTATATATATTCCTTCAAAGTATACCAAATATTGTTATTACGTCCGGTCCGTTACCTACTGCAAAAATAATTCGTCGAAGACATCGAACAAATATTTAATTACATTACTTACATTCGTTAGTGCTTATCCGTTTGCCGTCGTATCCGTATGAAAGTCTGGTGTCGTATTCATGTATCCATCCGTTATTATATCCAAAATAGTCGAAAAAATCTGATATTTTATCGAAAAAAATTTAAAACAACAACGGACCAGTTTAAAACATTAACAATGACAACGTCCGCGTCCCGTCAATGAGTTTTTTTTTTTTTTCGATTGAGAAAAGGCTATCTTATAGCGTAGAACTGGAGTTACGCATTGAAAAAATTAATAATAAATTAAATTCAAGTCCTAGTAAAAAAAATAACTATCAGCGTATTCCTCGTTTCAATTACATGAAGAAAAGCAATAAAATTATAGGGTCCGAAATATGAAATGTTGTCAATTACGCGCGTTCAATAGAGATAGGAACAAGCTGTTCGATGTACAAAATTCTTCGTGCACTGTACACCTTACTTAAGTTTGTGTGAGGTTGAAAGCAATAAAAAGACTGCGCTATTTACGGGCCTAGAAATTAAAACGTTCTCTTACTGATTCATGCTGATTGTACTGAGGAATATTGTACTCATATTCGAGAAATAAATCTCATATCATTAAATATAAAAATATACTTTTCACTTTAGTTTTGCAACCTAAGTAGTTTATTAAAAAAATTACAACCATATTTATTATAGCTTGAGTTAAAAATTATCTTCTCACTAACGAAGTTTATTTATGAAGATGTTTTGCTCCAGTAAACGAGGTTTCTAGAATATACACTCGTGTACACAAAATGGAAATTAGTTATTTTAGTACCTACAGTATTGTTTGTTATAAGCTAACTAATTTCACAACAGTTTCATGGTTGTTTACGACTACTATATCCAAGCCTTTCAAACAATAGATTTTCTGCCAAACTAAGGCAACTTAAGCTTAACGGATCAATGAAGGTAAACTAGAGCTTTACTTAAGGTAAATAGGATTTTAGCGAATCTTCAGATGACATTACGGTTTAACTTAGCGCCGCGTACCATCTATCGCCCGGCCAACGTGAACGCTACTCACGCACTATTAGTGCTTGAAAACGGAGACCTAGGCTCTCCGAAACATATCGCGAGAGTGACTAAAAAGACGTGGTTAAACCGTAAAATTAGCTTAATGTGAGTATTACACCACTACTACCATCACAAATACCAAATAACACTAGACCCTACTCATAGCGTTGTGTGCCTGCCGGTGAGTAAGGTTCCCTGAGCTCAACGAGGGTGCGGACTATTAACGTCTGGAGTTATAGGCGTCCATAGGCTACGGAGACTGCTTACCACCAGGCAGCCCGTATCCTTGTTTGCCAACTACGATTTTAGCGAATCTTATCCATTACTATTAGAAGTATTAGAACAATTTAAATTATGTTCAGAAAATATTTTAATTTGTTTTTATTTCAAGTAGAAACACTAGTATACAAATTATAAACTTTAATAAAATTAAATGTCAATGCCCCAGGCTGGAACTAAATCAGCCTCCTCTGCTATCGCGGCAGGTGCCTGAGCCACTGGGCCACCGCGAGGCCAGGGGACGCCATAAGCCTTCAGTAAGAAATGCATAGACTCGGAAAATTTCGACCTATACCGCCGTGATCCCATTGGCCGAGTGGCTCAGGCACCTGCCGCGATAGCAGAGGACGCTTTTTTGACACCAGCCCGGGGCACTAGAGGCCTTGGTCACTTTTTCTTAGTATATGACATTTATATTGGTTTATAGCTTATCCAGCTTCCAAATAAGGAGTAGGTACATTATAAAAAGTTCCAAGTTAAGGAGTGGTTCGGAAAAAATGTAGCAGCACATTATGTGGATTTTTCATTTTATTTCGTGATACTTTTTAAGCAGTGCTTTTTTATAGTAATATGTAGATACTATATTCTATAAAATTATTTACAATGGTATTTAAAATAAAAGCGCGAATTGAAGTTTCGCTTTTTATGTTACACCTCTCCTAACACTTTTTGAACAGCGTCTTCTGAGATAATTTCTGAGGCGTTTCTCATAAACATAGTTTTTTATTTTAGTTTAATGAGTTTCTTAATACCTTATTAAATTAACACTTTTCATTTGATTCCACTTCAAAGTGGAGGGTAAATGGAATTTCCACTTTTGTGTATTTGCCATTTTTAGGGTTCCGTAGCCAAATGGCAAAAAACGGAAGCCTTATAGATTCATCATTACCATGCAAACTTCCACCGAAAATTGGTTTGAACGAGATCTAGTAATTAGTTTTTTTTTAATACGTCGTAAAATTAAATAAAAAAATTTTTTTTTCGTCAAACCCATACGTGTGGGGTATCTATGGATAGATACCCCACACGTATCCACCAAACCACCACCATACCACCAAACCATGCAAACTTCCACCGAAAATTGGTTTGAACGAGAATGGTACGGAACCCTTCATGGGCGAGTCCGACTCGCACTTGGCCGCTTTTTTTCAGAAATTTGTCTCCCATTAAAAAATCTCTGTCAGAGGTTAGATTGGAGAGAGTTCTTGACTACCCAAGATAAAATGCAGTTTATTGGTACAGTCAGCATCAAAAGTAGCGGATGAAATAACGTTTCATAAGTAACTACCATTCTGAAACAGCTTAACAAAAAGTGATTTCTTTAATATAGAACAACTAAGACTGTAAAAGATATACTTTTGAACGCGAATTTTAGAAATTTATCTATATTTGGAAAAGTTATCCGGAACATCAGAGACTTTTGGCGCGTTGTTTCATCCGATACTTTTGATGCTGACTGTAAAACTTATTGATAATATGATATTCCTAAAAGCATAAAACAAGTTGTGAAAATGGAAATTCAATTGTGGCATTGTGGAAAACGGCAAGTGAAGATTGTCAAATTGTGTTGTCCAAAAAGATTCAAAGTACATTGTAATAAAAATGACAAAACTCAAGCAATCTCATATTTCTCAATATGATTTTATTTTTATTTTATAGAGTTAGATCTACAGATAACTTAAAAAATAAAACTGCTACGTAATTAGCAAAAAAATACCAGGTAGTTCACTGTCACTTTTTTACTGATCCACTCCTTTAAAACATTGCTCATTATAATTTTCCTGTTCCTAGACCTCTCTGAAACCTCGGCATTATCAAGATGAATACGCTCATAAATCGCTCATGTCCCTGAGAAGCCGAGCCTACTCGCGGCTTAACGCAAATGCCCCCACTATCAACACAACCTCCCAAAATTCGACCTCGTTCGCTTGAATTTTAAACACTATTTCCATATACTACGTTTCTTTTTCCAAAATAAAGTGACGTAAAATAAGACATTGCGACGATATCAATTCAAAATATATATCCTTATCACTTGAAGGGCCACATTTCGAAGAACTTGTTTATCTGAATTCCGTAATACAAAGTATACTGAGGGAAGTTGGTAAACATCTATTAAGCGTATATTAAGTATCCAGGTGAATTTAAACAGTTTCGTTAGTTTTAGAGACATTACGCACTGTCGACTTGTCGCCGGCGACTATAAGTGATTACGCATTTGATCTCCGGTCGCCCGCCTTTGTTTAGGTCGCCGAGAGACTAAGTCGCCGGCGACAACTCGACAATGCGTCTCACTATACTCAATTGTATGCAAAAGTAGTTTGCGCAAAGAAGAAAGGGCAAATTTAAGCAAAAAGTCTGACATTATGTAGTTAATAGTATTCTATAGATAGGCACACTCCGAGTGCTGCGTATGATATAAGAAATTAGATTATAAGTAAGTGTATTAGATTAAATGTACAATTGTAACAGGAGCCAAAATTACAAATATAAATTATTTATATTTAACTTTCAGGATAATACAACAGTACCATAGAACAACATAATACCTAAACAATTACCGATTTTCACCTCGACTAAGCCTCAGGAAATTCGTTGTTTTAAAATTAAAAATAAACGTAGTAAATGTATTAAGCATTTGATGTTAAGTATTTTTAATATTTCGATTATATAATCAATTTGTTCGTTTATTCATACCTATATAACTAGAGTATATTTTCGTCAAATAAAAACAGAGAGCGAAAGATAAAGCAACAGACTTCGTTTGAAAATTCATCAATTTCTCAGAGAAACAAGAAAAAGGAACAAAAGAATAAGATTTACAAGAGACTGTATATAATGAAATCCTTACCATTTATGGAATTTTCCTCATTATAAATAATATTATGAATACAAAATATCACAGACCTTAATTCTTTGAAAACAGTGGGTATTTTTAGGGTTCCGTACCCAAAGGGTAAAACAGGTCCCTAATAGGGACCTAGGGACTCCCTATTACTAAAACTCCGCTGTCCGTCAGTCTGTTTGTCTGTCTGTTCCAGGTCGGTCACCAGGCTGTATCTCATGAACCATAGACAGTTGGAATTTTCACAGATGATTTATTTCTGTTGCCGCTATATTATAAAATACTAAAAATCAGAATAAAATAGTAGATCTTTAACCAAGGGTGGAAAGTGAACCATATCACTCGAGTTATTTTATCCAATAGTTTGAGGGCTCGATGATTAGGTTGCTTTTACCCGAGTTAAACACTATACTTTTCATTTCGACTATAAGGAGAGTCAAATAAAAGAAATATTGATTTATTATGGTTATATGTATATTTCTTTAGATCAAATTATTAACAGTTTAGGTATTTAGTACCGATAACGATTCCCGCCTTTCCCTAATTAGATTTTTTTTAAATGTTTTGTCATAAATATAAAAATGTAGGTCCTGCCAGAATGTTTATTTTTGTGTATAAAATAATATTTAATATTTATATGTATGAAATAAACATAAGTATTTGTTCGTAAATCAATATAAATGACGATAAATGTTTAAAATATTGTCATTAATTACATTCATTCATTCAGTTTCACTTTTTTTAAGGCGCGTATACATGAAGGCCGTTTCAGACACATCCCAATTTAAGATCGGATTGTCTATGGTTTTAGAATATTTTCCGATCTAAATGCAAATGGCGTCAATTCCAGTCGCTAATTCTCTTAATCGTCAAAATACTTTTTTTTTAATGCTATGCAATTGACATTTAATTTCGATAATACTTGGTTCGAAAACGCGGAAGCTAATATGCTTTTTTTTTTAATTACTGAATAATATGGCATATATGGCTGTTAGCCGTTCGTTGTACGAAGTACAAATTAATTTTTTTTTTACTTTCCACCCTATTACGTTTGGAAATCCAATTTTTTATCCAGCTATCAGTCTATGAAAGGTGAACTTTCCGAATGGGAGAGATGAAAAAAATATTTAAGGGCGCTTCCATACAACAAACGTGATTTTTATAGATAAGGGTACGGAACCCTTCGTGCGCGTTTCCGACTCGCACTTGGCCGATTTTTTACATTTACGTTTATTAACGATGCCGGATATGTAAAAATGTCACACACGTTTTTAAGGTGCAGTAGGTTCAGCCAGCAGAGTTTGAAAAATCGTAGCACTTTTTTAGATGACAATACGGTTGCCAAAAAGATTTTTCCAGATTAACATCAATCAATCAATACAGATTACTTGACTTTCGCTTGATAGAACGTAGGTCTAAACCGCACCTTAAATTTTTACCAATTTTTGCGCAAAAGCTAAAAATGTGAAAACTTATCAATTATTTTATGTTATTATAACTACAAACAATTCAAATTCAAAAACTGATATCTGCGATCCCAGGCACGCATAGCCATCTCACTCGTGCTTAGGCTCAGTAAGAGTGAGAGAAGAACTTGAACCCACGGGGGTTTTATGATTCTTTGCTATACGTTGCCCATCCAAATGTACCAATATGAAAATGAATTTATGATAGTGTGATTGATTTTATACAAAGTCACATGTAATCACACAATGATTGAAATGTCATTTTATCACAGACATTATTAAGAGCTCGGTAACGGTTTTAGAGCAAAAATGTAAAATTGATAGATTTTTTTTTTTTTTTTTTATTTATTTATTTAAACTTTATTGCACAATACATGAAGAGTACAAATGGCGGACTTAATGCCAGAAGGCATTCTCTACCAGTCAACCATGAGCCAAACCGAAAGATCATAATTGGTGCAGGGTCAGAATACAGAGTAAAATGACAAAAAAAAAATCACAATATTACCTATATAAAATTATACGTACATAAATAATATGATACATAAATATAAATACATACATATATAAATATATACCCATTGTGAAACATCATGAGGACGACCTTTGAACCTTGTCAAACAGATGCTTGCGCAACATGCGCTTGAAGGAGAATTTGTTCTGGGCTTGTCTCATAGAGAGAGGAAGATCATTCCACAGCCGGATTGCCTGAATGTTGAAGGAATTCGACATGAAACCTGTACGATGTCGAGGGACAATAAGTTGAAGGCTACGGGAGGTTCGGAGATCGGTGCCGGGGCGCGGAGTAACAAATTTGAATTTGGAACGAAGGTAATCAGGGGCTGAAGGATTAAATAAAATTGTAAACAAAGTGCAGAGAATACGCAAGGATCGACGTTCACGAATAGGGAGCCAGTTAAGTTTTTTGCGATAAGCAGAGATATGGTCGTATTTTCGGAGTCCAAAGACAAACCGGATGCAATTGTTAAGTAACCGATCGAACTTGGTTAGGTAAGCTTGTGAGAGATTGCTGTAACACACATCAGCATAATCCAGGATGGGCAGAACGAGGGCTTGGACAAGAAGAGTCTTGGTGCAGGTCGGGAGAAAATGTTTGAACCGATAAAGTGCTCTTAGAGTATTGGTCACTCTACGACAAACGTCAGACACCTGAGGATCCCAGGTCAGCCCACTATCGATGATCAACCCCAGGTTCTTCACTTGCGGCACAAAAGGTATATCTACTTGCTCATACTGGATAGGGGCTAAGTACTTCGTGTCCGTCAAAGACAGCAAGCGCGCACTACCAAGTATGATGGCCTGACATTTGGTGGGGTTCACTGCAATGCCATAACAACGTGACCAGGTAGATATGAAGTTAAGATCAGCGTTCAAATCAGCAATAGCTCGATCCAAATCATCGGTGCTTGCTTGAGTGTATAGCTGCAAGTCGTCGGCATACAAGTGGTAGGAGCATTTAATCTTAGCGGTAATGAGGTTAATAAAAATGGAGAAAAGCAGTGGGGATAGAATGCCACCCTGTGGAACCCCAGATTGGAGTTCACACCAGTCCGAAGAAGATCTGTCAGCCCGAACTAACTGATGACGGTCCCGGAGATAGGAAGCAAACCATTCAGCCACAGATGATGAAATGTTCACATTCTTAAGAGAAGCCAAAAGTAAATCGTGATCTACCGCATTAAACGCGTTAGAGAAGTCGATAAGAACCAACACTGTAAGCAGCGAAGAGTCCATACCGATCCTCACGTCTTCGACCACTTTGAGCAAGGCGGTAGAAGTGCTGTGGCCACGACGAAATCCGGACTGAAGAGGTGATAGCAATTGATTAGAGAATATGTGGTGAGATAACTGTTTATGAACTGTGGCTTCCAAGATTTTTGACAAAAAGGGTAGAACTGAAATGGGACGAAAATCTTTAAGTGAACTGGGATTGGAAACTTTAGGTAATGGAATGACATGGGCATTACGCCATAACGAAGGAAAAACCCCAGAAGACATTGAAAGGTTAATAACATAGGTTATAACCGGGAGGATACATTCTAAAATGCCCAAAATCATCGTCCTACTTAACTCCTCATGACCTACAGCGTTGGATTTAACAGACGTTAATACCTTGCGAGTTTCATCATCTGTGACCGGGGTGAAAGAGAAAGTTTTATTAGAAATACAGGGCAAGGCATTGATATGTGAAATACTGTGAACTTTAGTGGCGGGATCTAGTGAAGAAGGCTTGGCAAAGTGCACGTTTAAGTCATTTAATGAAAACGAAGAAGTTGCAAAAGAAAAGTTATTAGAAAAATTGTTAGACTTGGCCACACCAATGGATTTTAAAAATTTCCATGTTTCGGCAGGGGATGACATGGCAATGTTGTCATGAATGTGTTTCCGTTTAGCTGCTCTTACCATCTGGTTGCACTTGTTCCTAGCCATTTTAAATGCACACCAATTTTCTTCGCAACGATCGCGCTTAAATTTACGAAACGCCCGATCCCTCCGCGTCATCGCAATACGGACGACTCGGGTGATCCACGGCGCAGGTGGGCGTTTAAGTTGGACTTTTCGGACCGGCGCGTGTCTATCAAAAAGATTTAAGATCGACGAGTTTAAAGACGCCACCGCCTCATCAACTGACGGCGCCGACATGACGGACGACCAGTCAGTCGCATGTGCGTCACGCTTTAAGGCCTCTATGTCAAGTCTAGCAAAACTACGCAGTTGAACAGACACACGATGCACCTTAGGGGGTCGAATACGGTAGCTCAGGTAAATGAGGTCGTGGTGTGAAAAACCAGGGGCAGAGAGTTGGCCAACCATATTGACGCGTTCAGTGTAGGAAACGATAGCAAGGTCCAACCAGGAGTCTGACGTGTCAATGTTATGATGCGTAGGCAATAGAGGTAGTACTGAAAGGTCAGCAGACTCAACAATAGCATTTAGTTTGCGCGTCCTGAGGCTATTCTTCATGAGATCAGTATTAAAATCACCTAAAATTATCTGATGTGTGTAATCAGCGCTAAGTGAAAAAAGAATAGATTCCAGATCTGTGAAATAATCAACACTAGGCGGACAATAGAAAACTCCTAGTGCAACTTTAGTACCTGAAATATTAACCTCCAGTATTAAGTACTCCACAGATCCAGAGAACAAAGACGGAGATGAAGAAATAATTTTGAAAGGGATGTTACTGCGGAGGTAAATGGCAACACCACCGCCACCCTTACCTATGCGGTCGTTGCGCAGTAACACAAAACCGGGTAGACCGAAGGAAGTGGAATCAAGACCGGGTTTGAGCCAGGTTTCAGAAATGAGAATGGCGTGAACATTGCAGGAAGAGAAAGTGTCCAGAAAATCATTGTAGTGGCAAGGTATGCTTTGTGCGTTAATGTGACATGTGTTAAAGTGTTTAGTGGCATTTTGGAAAGCACGACTCAAGCAGTTACCCAGAGTGTCAGGCTCGGACAATGAGCTATTGAGAGAGTAAAAAGAAGCGGACGTGTCGCAAGCAGAGTGAAACGATTCGCCGTCGAACATAATAAATCACAATGAAAGGTATAAAATATAATATATATAATATTTATAAATACTATTTATAAAAGTGCCGTGTGCACAAAAAGATAAACCAATAATCTAAATGCTTTCGGTTTACCCCACCAGTCGACCATTTTACCATGAAACCAAACAGAACATAGTAAAATTTAATACGAAATTTAACACAAAAATATCAACAAGTTTAACAAGCTGCAGCAACGAAAAAAAACATTCAAAGTAGAAAGGATAAAAACAGTATAATAATTATACCATGCAAAAACGAAACGCACAAAAGTTGACAGCTAAAATGTCATTACTATTTTACTCATAACGTCAATAAAAATATCATTATTTTACACAGACCTATAAATCTATGGACTAGAAGTACCTACGAAATGAGCGTGCCTACCTAAACTATTTTGTCGGAAAAAATGGCGTACTTCCGGTAGGGCTGCATTGCTCTGTCTTAAAAAATATCGATATCGATAAATATGTTATCTGCCTGTCTATCGCTAATTTTGACATGAAAATTAGCATAGCTGGAGTTTAGTAGCAACGTGGATTGAATTAAGTGTTAATCACCATATTGAGCTGGATAGAGTCGACGAATCCTTCTAAGCCTGTAAATTGCAAGCGGGTTGCTGTCCGTAACTCTGCAGTTTGTTTTTTAATAGGATAGACTGTGGGAGTGTTATGAGAACACTTTCACGATCTGTGCGATAGCACCATGTTTGATAAATGATGGTGCAGAGTTCGCTTATTTCTATCCATTTGGATATTGAATATTGGATTCCGTTAAGATTAATTAGATATTTGCTATGCATATATACCTCTCGCGTCGAATGGTGCCTATGACAGTTCCTTCAAGTCTTTGCTGTCTGGGTTTAGTTTAAAAATTTATTCAATATCTTTTTACCATATTTTATTACTAAAACGTTATATTTCTAAATAAATTCATGTACTAAACTTCCAAAAAAATGTCTTCAAACATTTTTCGTGATAGCTGCGCCATATTAAAATAAACTGTCACTGTCATAGGGACCATCATTCGGAAGTTTAGCATATTAATTTATTTAGAAATGTAATATTCAAGTAATGAAAATACAGTAAAAACTCATTTCTTTAATAGTTTTATAAATTAAGACTCACCATAAGAGAATTTAAGGAAGTGCCATAGGGATCATACTTTGTATAGGCCTAGTCCTTTGTGTTGAAAGGTAAGATGGTAGTAGCAGTAACTTTAGAAGGGTTAAAAAAAAAACAATTTTTCACATAATTTATTCATTGCGGAACAGTATCAATTTATTAAAATAATTCCTGTAAGACACCTTTTCTGTGGCTTTTTTCCCGTAATACCGGTACCTAATGTCGATATAGGCCTTAATAATGCTTTTTATTAATAGCACCCTGTGGTTCGTGTCGTGTTCCACGCTTCCGGTGGATAAAACGTTTTGGTTATCGAAACCATAAAATTCAACAAAGAATTTGAAGACGTACAGATAATATTCTTCTGGCTTCTTTTTAGTATCAAGATGTTTTTTTATCACGTTCTCTGCTTTTTTAATTATATTTATTACATCTGTTGATGCATATTTCAAGCCTCCCCTTGATTTTAAATAAATGAGGCTCTTTTTATTTTCTTCGCCACTTAATAACTGCAAACAAATGTCGCACTTTAAATTGTTTGACAGTTTCCTGCATACGAAACCGGCTATATATTCCACCACACTTTCTTCATATTTGTTCGTATCACTCGCCAATGACTCGAAATATGTTTCGTATAGTTCGCTGTGGTCCTCCTCTATCTCGACGAACCTGTTTTTTTCCGTCAAGTTATTAATATTTTCGATAGGACTGGCGCTTGAGCAAGTTAGAATATTTATTTGCTCGAGGGCGATGCAGTTACCTATCCCGCCATCCCGAATTTCTGCTCTCACTAGCAATTTTTTGTACGCCGCACGAAACTGCACAGCATTTGGGTTGTTGTTGAACCCTCCCCTCGCTCGTATCGAGGAAAAAAACAGCTCTAGATGGTCCTGGCTGATTTTATACATGGGTATGTACTTTAATAGAGCTTTTTCTTCCACCACGTCTTCGTACAGATTCAATGCGCTCGTCATATCGATTATGAGGCCAATGAAGCCGGTTTTCCTTCGGGACTGTATTAAGAGCTCTCCCGAAGGAAGCTTTAATCTTCGTAAGTATTCAATGGCGCCTTCAAAAAATGCCCGAATAAAGCCTATATTGGCCGGACACATTGCCTTTTTTAAGCCAGGAGGCCGCATAGAGTGGCTGTTTAGTATATCAAATACGTTGTTAATTGTATTAATAAAGTTCACAGTGCCTTCACAATCTTTAAAGTCCTCCAATTGTAATTCATTTTTACAAAACAATAAGGCGTCAGCGACGGAATTGCTTAGCAACTGTGTTGCCAATCGCACCTTCATCTTCTGTTTTTCATAGAAGATATGAGCCTTTGATATTTTTGTTGCGAGATGCAATCCATGCTGTTCTTGCAAGCTCAACAAAAGTTGTAGATATCTGAACTCTACTTTTCTTTCCAGACCATCGATCAGTACCCTTAAGTCACCTAAGGTATTTCTGATGAGTTTGATTGCGTGACATGGGTCTATAAATGAGTGAACTCTGTTGTCGTTGTCGGTTTTAAATGATGTGCTTTCTTGAGTTTTATTAAGGGGACAACCCAATGCAGAAAACATGCTAAAATTGGAAGCCGGACCGTCGCAAGTAACGGATACTACTTGAGCGCCTGTGTTTTCCGTCATTTGAATGGCAGTTTCTACCAGAAGACATTTTTGCTCGCCGCTTAGGGATGTTATAAAAAAATAGCCGATTGGCAGTTTCCAAGCACCATTAATGCATGTTAACATTAACACCAGACACTGATTGGCTTCTTCGGCTGAATCACAATCGATATGGTGACCATAATCTACACGACCATGATATTTTTGGGCTTTGGGGTCCCATGTTAAGCCTTTTCTGATGGCAATCTCATCTAAGACAAGAGCGCACAAAATTTGTTGTGGCTTACTTTGCTCTACCTTCTTCTTCAAAGTATCAAATGCTTCTTTAGTAAAGCCAGCTTCTGCATTTACGTTTTGGTACCACTTTGATAGGGTGCGGGGGTGTGGCAAACACGTGTTGTATACTCTTCTGATATAATCATAAGCCTTGGGTGACAAAAAGTGTAATGTCAAGGCAAATTTCCGTATTTCTTCAGAATATTTTTTTTCTAACGGCAACCCTTTAGATTTTGCAATCTGTCGCTTTAAAAAATCCTGAGAGCCACCGCATTCCTCCAGAAGTATAGATTGTTCATTATTTATAATCAATTTTTGTTTTAAATCTTTGAGAATGTCTTCCAAATTCCCGATCTTTTTTCCTTGCCTCCGCACCTTCTCTTGCAATCTTTTAATCTTCTTCTTTTGCTCTTGACAGATTTTTTCCAGTTTTTGGAACTTATTGAACTGCTGGCTGACCTAGAAACAATATATTTATGATATTAGTAATATATTTATAGTATTTAATATTTTGATTTTAACCTGTACCGTTATAGTTAAACGCTACGGTAAAAAATGTTTTCTAGGGGTTCGTTTTAAAAAGCTAGGGTTATAATAATTTTAAAAGTCAAATGCGTCAAAACTGACTAAATCGCCTCTTGCTATTGGTCGCACATCTAGGGCTCTTAAAAAAATGAATAAACACATATCTTACCTGGTTTGCAGCAGGAACCAAAATTTTCTTTGTTTTAGCAGGTTGCTCTGTCAAGGGGATAATTTTTTTTTGTAAAATGCTAGCTTGACTTGCGGCTGATGTCGACGATGGCTGAAGTAAAAATAATGAATAACGTGAATATAGCAGAGCGAGAGAAAACGCATGAGACAAAAAAACTCAAGAATATAACCCCTCTAGATCTACATTCCGGCTTTCTTAGAACTTTTAAATATACAACTATTTTTGCTTTAAAATAAATAAATAAAAATTTTATATTTTCAGATTCCTCAGATCCATAGATACAGTACAGTTAGCCCCAAACAGATAGTTAATACTCCCGAAAAAAGAAACCAAGAAAAAACTTATACATTTAAATTTCGAACATATTTGAGGTTCTTTATTAAATACTAAATATTACCTGGCCTGCGGCAGGAATCAGAATTTCCCTCGCTGGTTGCTCTTTCAGGAGAACCTCTTCTTCTTGAAAAATGCTATCTTGGCCAGCGGCTGATGATGATGGCTAAAAGAAAATTAATAATAACATGAGTATAGCTGAGCGAGAAATAAGTTATGGGACAACAAAGGACCCAGCAGCAAACAGGGAAAAGGTGGTTTCAGTAAAATCTCACGAAATTTTAACTTTTTCCTATGTTTGCTGTGGGACCTTTTCTCAGAACCTGTTAGGACTTTTATTTTACATTAAAAATGTATAATTCATTTTTATTATATTTTATACAATATGTTCATTGTATAATGTATATCATTACCAATTACAAATATTTTCAATTGATAAAAATATATATTAAAAAATAGTTTTCATTGGAAAAAATCATAATAAAAGTTTGCTACGGATTGGATCAATCACTGTCTATACACCGTGATTTTATTGAATCCCGTTAACTTTAGGGTATGGGTAAGTACGTTTAAGAAAATTAATAGCATAGTTAATTTAAAAAAAAAAATTTTTTTACTATTTTATTGTTTTTACTTTTATAAAAAATAATTAAATGTTGCTTATAGCGTTGTTGTAATACGGGCATTACATTTAATTCAACCTAACATTTGAAAACTGTGACATCAATGTCATTTCTAACATCAATCGTCCGAGATAGTACTTACATTTAGAGACAAACTCGTACTAAATACTAATCAATATGTAAACAGGCCCTAAGACAAGTGCATACGTTCGTAAGGGCTTTATAAGATAAAAATAGATTATTGATTACCTCCGAAATGGAGTTAATTAGAATACCATTGTCTTAGAGTAACTTACTTACTTTAAGCTCAGGAATGCACCCTTGAAATTAACAGAAATAAAAATAAAAACACGGTCTATAGAACAAATCCTTACCATATCATAAGCCGGAAACGAATATTTCTTTGGCTCCATCTTTCCTTGAATATTACCAGTTTCACACAAAACAGGCACATTTTTTGAAGTTGGCAGCTGAAATAAAAAAAAATATATATAAAGTAGAGAAACTTACAATATTAGTTTTCACTATGTATGTACATGTACAAAGACTATGAAAAGAATAATGTATGTGTTATATGTAATTTACCATTTCATGAGCTGGAGTCAATTTATTTTCTTGGTGACTCATTGCAGTATCTTGTTCTTCTGGAACATTACCCGTGCCACATAATACCAGAACCGGTTTTGAAATTGGCGGCTGAAAATTAAATTTATATTAAATTAAGTTGATCTGAATAGAAGTTATCAAATTTTGTATTATAAATTCATAGGATATTTAATGTTGATTTAAAAAATACCACAGCAAATATTACCATTTTTGGTGACGGATCCAAATTTTCTTTTTGTGTGTATATCATATGTTTAGATGTTGATGGCTGTAAAAAGAAGAGACATTTAATCAAAGACAATAAATGAACTTTAATAACATCCCAGATAAAAAAATAAGACACATAGTGGTCATAAAGAGAAATTACCATTAAAATGGTATGAAATAAGGATTTAGTCATTAGTTTTAGATGCTAAGTATATAATAGATTTACCATATTAAACAACGTCGGTACGGCATTTTCACGCAATCTCACCACGTCTAGAGTTCTGTTGAAATGGGATTCCTCAAAATGTAGGGAACAGATATACAGTTCTTTATGTCGCGGATTTATGTTCTCCAGGCCAATAGCGTTAAGCCATTTTCGACGCAAAACTTCATTTTTTGGAACACTGTAAAGTTGTAATAGACACATTAGTATTAAAATAGCTTTTTCTAGGCGACGCCGGCAATCGACATTAGCACTTCCCTATGCTAGACTGTCAAATATACTATATGATTTAAATCATGAAAATACAAGGCAAATATAGAATATATGTATATATTCATATTAGAGACATCAAACATGTCTTAAGAACCATAAGAACTAGGCAAAAACTAGAACTTAAGTGTACTTTTTTGATGAAAAACGGTTACTAACCTGTGAAGGGTCAAATTCGGTCGATTTTTCGATTTTCGTGCACCACACTGTTTTATTGAACACATAGGCATATTGCGATAGCATCACTTGATGTCCACACCACAAAACCGAACGCTAAAACTGATTTTAACAACGAAAACTACTATTTAAACTACAAAGTTGTTGTCCACTTGACAGCCGATCTACTACAAACAGCGGGTTTGACGTCTGGCGGTTAAGATGGCGGCTGGCAGCCGGAAATAAACACGTGGTAATAAAGTCAAACAGTACCGGAATTAAGAGCAACTAAATGTCATGTTATCTCTTTCATCATACGTGATGGGCTGTTGGAAAGAAAGAGACAAAATATGTTTTTATGTTTCTATGTCGATTTCATATACATTTGTATAACACAAAGTATCTATAGTAGAATAGGGCCTCTCCTCTTTATTTTTTCCTCATTGTTATTTTATTTTACAAGTACTCACAAGGAAGTTTAATATGAAAATAACTATGTAATTAAAACTACAAAGAGGGTAGCCTTAGGCAAATTGAATTAAATAAAACTAAATGAACTAGCTAGTGTAAGAAAGGCAAGTTTCAGAGCGAGAGAGCAAAATAGAGTGTTACTGCAGCTTAATACTATGAATAACACCGGAGGAAACACAGCACCTTATTTAACATCGTCTCGCACGTTTGTCAATCAAAGACTTAGCAGACTCGGGCTCGACAGCAACAGCGGGCATCGACGCAGGCGCGGCGCTTGCAGGGGCCAAAGGCGAAGGCACCTCTGTTGCAGGGGCTGCACGCTGAGAGTTGCTAGGGTGCTTCTCAATCAGAGCATGGAGTTCCTCAGCAGTAAACAGCCGTTCTTTCTTTCCGCTGGCCAGCTTGACATAAATAGTACCGTCTCTGGTCCACACTCGACGCATACCAAAGTGCTTGCGAGCTTCAATAAACACAGTTTGTCGATGTTTAGTCAGAAACTCCGATATTACAACCGAAGATCCTTTAAGCGCCGTTTTCTTGGTCCAAACTGCATTCCTTGCCTGGAGATTGGAGAAGCGGACTAGAATAGCTCGGGGTCTGCCCTGGGTCGCAGATCCAAGCCTGTGGCACATTGAAATGGACGCGCAGGTGACCTCGGGCAAGTGTAGATCTCTCTGGCAGATAGTGGCGATAGTTACAGCAACATCCTCATCAGCCACCTCCGGAACTCCACTGACCACCAAGTTTTTTCTACGGTGACGGGTCTCCATAGCATCCACTGTTCGGTGAATACCAAGGATTTGCTGCCGGAGCAGCTCAAGCATAGCAGACATTTGCTCCTTAAAACTGCTTACCTCTTTGCTGAGGCTTGCTATTGTGGGATGGGTGTGAGGCGATGCAGTTTTCAATTTGGAATCCAACTCCAGGAACCTCTTGTTGAAGTTAGCCTCGAGGGTCTTCTGTGTCTCCAGGATGGTTGACAATGTGTCCATAGTTGTGTGTTTGAGAAGAGAGGCAGTGTCAATACAAAATGTCAGGGTGTAAAGGTCGAGTGGCAGGTTAGTGCTGTTATTTTACACTAAAGTCATCCAAAACAATAATCCACACACTTTGGGGTATAATAATTACTTTTTGATAATGTAACAAATAAATTAGAATAAATAACTATTAAATTTAAATAAATTAATTAGCATGACAGTAAACAGATTTAGTCCTTGAAATTGTACACCTTTTGTTACGTAATATCTAAATAACAAGTATTGGTTTCTATTAGCACGTCTTCTCATCTTGCCTTTTAATAATGAGGTCGCAAGCGTGCGTCCCCGGTAATATATGACAAGAAGGGACAGTTTTTAAAAATTTATCAAAAAATTATGGTGGTAAATTATACAAAACGATGTATAGGAACAGTATCAGCAAATGTTGTAGATTCTTTAAGTATCAAAATTACGTTGAAGTAAATTATGATGATGAAGTACTAATTGTGAAGTACTAATTGAGTTTGTTTTCAAAAAAAAACTTTATAGTATAGATAGTACTTGTTATTACTAATAGTTAACAAAAGGTGTACAATTCCATCGACTAAATCTATCAATTTGTCATTTTTGCAACTAAAATCGATAATGGCCTCTTAATTAATAAACACTAAACTTTATGTCAATTCCAAGACAAAAATTTAAGTATGTGAGGTAGCTACTTACTACATAAGCGTTACCTTTAGAACATTTATATTTCTATCAACCAAATTAATGTTGTTAATTTTGTTACACTTCTATCCACAAGAAACTATGAGTCAAGTAAGACAAATGAAATTAATTTCAATATCAAGTTGCCATCGTAGGGTAGTTTATATTCCCGACTCTGCCAAGTAATCACTGGAAATCTTGGCCACAAATATATGTATTGAAGTGAGAGTAATGTTGAAGCAATTTCAAATCAAGAACTGATTTTGACGGTGTTCGAACGCCACTTCTTACATTCTGTCTTATTCGTTATGGCAATTAAACAGCTTAATTAAAACTTACACATAATCAAAAGCAAAGGTGATCCGCCATATGCTTCGTCAAAACACAAATGTAATTCGCACAAGCATCGTCACAAACTTATTCTACATTAATTATTTCTGCAACAAGCTTCGTTCGTACCCCATTCCCCAGTTCCCGTTTGTTCGTTCGTCCGTTCGTTCGTTCTGTCTTATTGTTATTTAAACTTATTTTCAATTCAATCTGCTTTATTAGTGCATTTATTTGGTTTCTATTCAGAGATGTGTATGACCGTACCCGTCTGTTTTCAATATCAGTGTGGCTACCACCAGTTCAGCCCTGAAATAAACGCTATGGAGAACGTAACTTACTTTCTATGCATCTCGCTCGTACTTACATATAAGTGCAAGAGAGATGTATAGAAAGTAAATTACGTTCTCGATAGCATATATGTCAGTTTTGACATTGTCAGTGACTCATAGTACGGGTACAAGTGGCCTATTCGACTTGTCCTAGTGACTTGTCGAAAAATAATAATATGTGGTAGCCACGTTATATCTTGATACAACGTGGCTACCACATATTATTATTTTTCGAAGTACGCTTGTGACGTCTTGTGTTCATTGTATGACAAGGTGGTAAATAAAAACTGTGATCGTGTGCTTTTCGACCAGCTATCCGCTCGCTATGACCCTTCACAACGGAGTTTCGACTTGCAGGTAGTTGGCAACCACACTTTTATTGTGTAAACGTCACAACGCTTACAAAAAGTGTGATTGCCAACTACATTCAACATTTATTGTGTAATATGTTATTCCGACGGGCCAAAAGCCCCCGGTGTGTCAATTCGATCTAAAGCGCGGTTGTTAAGCGTGTTGAAAATATCCTATAGGTTTTGTTATGCAATTATTGTCCTATTTCTTAATAAAAATACGTATAATGTGTAGTAAAGATAATAAACAATATAACAACGTAATCTTTCATATAAATTCAAGATTGTACAACCCTTGTTGCAACCCTTGCTACAATGCTATGCTATGCTTGCTATGTTGTGTTTGCTTGTTGGCAACCCTTTAATGTGACTTGTTGATTTAAAATCTGAAATGATTCGTGGCAGTTTTATTCTCTCAAAACCTTCCGAGGATCAACGTCACCTATTTCTTGTATCAGATAAACGGGGCCTGATTACTCGGATCGGATTCCCTGCCTGGCCAGGAGTTCTCATTCGTCGCCTGGGCGAATTGCAGTCGAACTAGTCTAGCGTGATCTGAAATGTATTGATACATTTATTATGATAATTAACGACGCTGGTTGATCCCAAACCTAGACAGGAGGCCTTGTTCACTTTTTCTTTCGTAGGTAAGTATATTTATATATTTATTAAATTTGATTCAGGCAACAAGGCCCATATTACAAATACCTTACAGACTTCTTCTTCTTCCTTGCCTTATCCCTTCATTTGGGGTCGGCTCTCCTCGTCCTTAGGCGCCAGGACAACCTGTCCTGGGTTGTCTCTGTGTTCAGCTGTGCCCGTTCCAGATCTTTGGCTACGGTTGTCCACCACGTAGCAAGCGGGCGCCCTCCTCCTCTTCTCTCTTCCGGGATAGCCAAGGCCTTTTTGACTGGGTACTCTTCGTCCCTTCTCATAACATGGCCAAACCAACGCATTCGTCTCTCCACCAGCTTATCCCCTATGGGTGCAACTTTGAAGGAGCCTCTGACGTATTCGTTGCGTATCCTATCTAATACCTTACAGACTAACATACATATACATTTTATAAAATTACTACTAAACACTATTTAGGCGACAAAACGGCGTGGCTCCGTTGAATCGGCTGCTCTTGTGTCGGATTCGGCAGTTTGCCCCGGAACCTCCGATGAACCGATATGACGATGATGATATGATATTTCTTTTACTTTATATATTATATAGAAGTGTGACTACTAAAAAACTGGATCAATGCAAGTCAAACTCGCCCACCGCGGGTTGCGAACAAATTTATAGGTACATATTATAAAAAAAACTAAAAAAAGATTTGGTCCCCCATACAACTATAATAAAATTACAAATGTAAAAGTATAGTTTTAGATTTTTTTCCTCTACTTGTAGTACGAGTATAATCATCAAAGTTATAAAATCGAATTCGATGGCATTATTACGCAATGATAACATTATCACAGACGTTAAATTTATAAAATAATAAAAAACAGTATTTATACATTTTGCTGTCCGTAATTTTCGGTTAGTGTGTGTAGATAAAATTACCTACTTGTACCCAATTGGAAGGCATAAATTCACCGGTCCTTAGTCTTTGGTCGACTGTGCTTCATAAGCGACTGGAACGACACCTGGAAGTGGGTCACTTTCAATTAACGATGCCAATTACTTTCCCGGAAATTTGCGCTTCCCTTTGGAATATAAATTACAAGCGAATATGAAGTAATCACAGTGAAATTAATCAATTTAATTAACCGATATATGCTGGTAATTATAGCGTGAATATTACTTTATTATTAACTGTCCAGAAATGAACGTAAGCATATTAATTTTTGTTCTAATATCACTGTGTTTTACTCACTCACGTGATCTCCGCAGATTAAAAACCGGCCAAGGGCATGTCGGGCCATGCTCAGTGTAGGGTTCCGTAGTTACTCTTCTGTCACAATATAGGTATCATCTGCTATTATGTAGTATAGTAGATTGTTAACCAAGGGATGAACTGGTACCTTCCACCCGAGTTGAACAAATAGGCAAATTTGCATAATCAGTACCTAATTAAAGTACTTAGGTACTTAATAGACGTATGGCCATGATTTTTTCCTTAGGACTTACTTGCAACCGGGGACTTTTCATGTCTAAGATAAATATCCTATAGCGAAAAACATTTAGATTGCTATATTGACGATAAAATTTTTTTAGAAAACTACAGTAATTTTGCAATGATTTTGTTCATTAGTGTATCGTCCGTCTAATACTCATAAGTACAGGCTTTGCTAGGTATAACATATTTAATTTCTAACAAAGCTCTTAAACAATCTATATTGACAACCTAAACTAAAATATAATAAATTACAAAATTAAACCTAGAAATAAAATAAAATCACTTCCTTACTATAAAATAAAGGTACTTACCTACAAAAAAAAGCTTTGCTTAGTTTGGGGCTAGGTCGATTTGTATAAGATTGTCCCTCAAATATTAATGTATTATTTTATTAACAAGTGTACATCTTAATATTCTTTTTGGATCGCTGAGCCAAAGCAGTTAGTTAGTTTAGTTAGTTAATATTTTTTTGAGAATACAGTAACTTGCCCTTAGACTTACGATAAAATATCTGATGGTTAGACAAACCACACATTTAGTTATGTCGCCTAAATCGAATTAGTATTTAAGATTGTGTATTATTTATAATTATATTTTACAGTACATATGGTGCTACTTTACCGCACTAGTGCGAAAATTAGCATATTACGTTACTGTGTCGAACATTTAAAGGGCCATATGTACTGTAAAACGTTGTACGATACATGTGCGAATAGATAATTCGCAACTCGTGTCGATTTAAAACACTCTCTTCGGTCGTGTTTTAATTTATCGCCACTCGTTTCGAATTTCCTATTTTTCGCACTTGTATCGTAATGTACTATTGTTCATTTGTACTGTAGTTTCACAGTGCCTTGTTAGTGCATAATTCAGTAATACTGTGTAACTAATATTAATAAGTTGTGCCTGCTCCGACCGGTTCATGGGTGTCTATATTGTGAACGGGTTCCAGCAGGCATTCTACATGACATTAAAGGCCTCCTAGGGATCTCTACGTTTTGGATCTATATCCCCATGCAAGCCTATCAAAAGACCGGGATCTATAGGCCCGTGAAATACAAGGAGATAAAATAATAGATAAATGGTAATATGCATTTATGACATGGCTTAGAGTCAAAAAAAGTTGAATAATTAACGCTTCAGTTCATAAATATTATTATTGGATATTGTTTTCTCGACACGCCCGATATTAAAACATTTCCATTTTGGAAATAAATGAGGAAAACACGTGTAATTCGTTTGCGCTAATTAATCTTTCGGATCCACTTGTTATTCGTCATTCGCAAGCAATAATCGTTGCGATGATTAATTAGCTTTCGACGAACATAATCCTTCGGATCGTGTTTCACAACAAATATATTAAGCATGTTAACTGCTGTCGAATCCACTGTGGGGGCCTTCTAAGTCAAATATATATTAATACTTAAATGCTGATGCAACGTATAACCCAAACTGTTGAAGCCAAGAATTTTGAAATTTGAAACATATATTTTCCTTAATCCAAGGTTAAAATTGAGGTTTTAAAGCTGTGAATGACTTATTTATTTAATTTTGACTGATACAAAGCTTTTAGTTATTAAATATAGATAAATTGAGGTCACGATTTTATATACAACTTATTTAGGTATTTTAGGATTGACATTAGACGCAAATAGACGGTGAAAAATTATACTTTACAAAAGGGAGTATAAATCAGTATCACATCAATAAAATAGTTACAATTGTTTATTTGCATGAAATTACTTTATTTTTCTGACAAGTTTGTACCAGCACTCTCGGATAAGTCTTCAAACTAAGGGTACTTTTCAGTAACACGCTTAGATTTGACCTCCATACAACAAGTAGATTTTGTAAAACATGTACAGTAGCAATAATGTCAATCTAATTCATATGAAATATATATCAAAATCAAGTAGTGTATTTTGGACGTGTGACTCTTTCTGAATATTACCTAAAATTATTATGCACAACTGCGGCAGCAAATTATGTTAAATTATATTCTAAATTATTCTCAATTAATTAGCTTTTAAACGATATGCATAATAAGGAATCTGTATACATAGCGTTTTTATAAATAAAAACCTTTGTGACATAAATTATGACCTGACAAAGTCCATAAGCACGTATTAAATAATAGAAAGTAATAATTTCATTGATTTTGGGTACATTTTAAATTTAGTACTTAGCTATACATATTGCATCATCTAAACGGGGTAGAATTCGGCAGGTTACTTTGTTGAAACCGTTTAAATACAACACAGGACGGCCTACAACGTGCACGGTGTAATGTCTACGAATAAGCTACGGGGCTACGCTCTACATCATGGCATACGTAGGCTATGTAACGGGTAAAATATTATCCTTAAACTACCCAGCACTTTATAATTTTAAAGAAAAAATCGTGATTTAACATTGATTTGATGTTAATAAGCAGTCTCCGTGAATCTCGGTCACACTAATATCTAACACGGATAGGAGCAAAACGAACTGAGCCTTCATCAACACATAATCTTTTTTTTTTTTTGTTAATTGGACTTGAAATATTGTTTTGTTTTTAATCGTGATGTAACATTGATTTGATGTTAATAAGCAGTCTCCGTGAATCTTACTCACACTGATATCTAACACGGATAGGAGCAAAACGAACTGAGCCTTCATCAACACATAATCATTATCTTTTTTTTTTTTGTTAATTAAAAATATTGTTTTGTTTTTAACTGCTGCTTAAACCGTACTACTTACGGCCCGATTCGAAGAATGAGATACGATACACTTATCATAAGTTTTGGTTTAAGTAAGTTCTCATTTAGATATCGTTTGTATGTCGTATAATTGACAGAAGCAACTCGATTCGGGCAACCAATGTCACTTTGAAGGTAGAAATATTAATATATCTTTATATAAAAAAAGTCTCTTGTTACGTAGGTTTTGCTCTCATAAAACATTGATACCAAAATATGTTTAGAAAAGTAACAATAATTCAATTCAAGATTTTATACGTTTTCGCGATTGAACGGGTAGGTAATTTATACTATCTGTGTTATACATGTTATTTCAATCTTTATTGGTCGCTTTTATAAAAAAAAGAATCTATTCCATCTATCTGTGTCGCGAACTTTATTGGATTTTTTGTTAAAATTCCCTAAATTTAAAGAATTAATATAAAAATAATTCCTTAATTTACATTGTCTTTGCGTTATATATACAGTCAAAGGCCGAAATTAAATGAAGGTCACAGGAAAAGTCACCAAAATCCTGCTACGAGAAATTAATTAGAAATTCGGGCAAAATTTGTACGTACGCCACGGCATTGTTTTTCTTTTACATTGTCCGAGAGTTGTGCAAAATGAATCCCGCAGGAAAGATTACTTACATGGAAAACAAAGTGTTGTGCTTAAGGCGACCACACCATATAATAAATAAGAGTATAAATAGAACACCAGCGCGTGCGAAATAAACAATTAAATACATTCGCCAATATAAAAATATGGTTTAGGTATATAGAATGTGAAATAGTCGGAAAAATGATACACTATTTTAATCGAAGGAGTGGTGAGACTAGTACCGCTTAATTTCAGGAGCCTAGTTGATTTATAAAGAAAAAACTGCCTTTGATTAGCTACCTGTAGGTAGCGGTAGCGGTTGTTTGGATATAATCCGCTGACAGACTTACAGACAGAGTAAACTTAGTAACAGGGATTGCCACCCTTGTAACGGAAAAGCAAAGGAGGTTACTAAAATCATCCAAAAAAAATTAAACAACTTTTATATCAATGTTTTCGGTTAGTAACAGTGAAAATATACAAAACACTAGCCGCCATAAAGGGGATTCTCCCGCGCACTTGGCAAATTGAATGCACCACTACGTCCTAGCTGGCTAAAAATAGTTCCACGGTAAATGTGTTCGTAACTACTAACAGCGACATACTTAACTGACCATGGATAGACCTTTTGTCGTTGCTATAAGGTTTAGGTATGATCAGTTTGCTCTCTAGATAGTTTACGTAGAGAAAAAGCTTTCCACCCGCTAAGGCGATTATGTCGCTGAGCGTTAACTGCTAGTAGGTTAACACTAAGTAGAGAAACAAGACTGAACCGAGGCCGCAGTCCTTGCCTTGGTCTGCTGATACTATAAATAAAATGTAATAGCATAACGTGCAGGTTTTATTTAGCAACCTTGTATAATTAATTTTATTAATACATGAAATCAGTTATTAAATTGTAGTTAAGTTACAAGATATCATTTATATAAATGTGTATACATGTATTATTAAATACTTACCTTTGAATCAACTTCAATTCAAAGACAAGATATATACCTACGACGAAATGCTGTAATGAACAAAATGGATTAGGAATCCTTAAACAGTAAGATATTGATTAGGAATGATAAGTTATTGATAACACCGCTTCACATTACAATTTATCGCCAAAGCACATAAGCCTTTAAACGCTGTATTCACTCAAAGTAATAAATAATAAGCAGCAGCGTACTCCCGATCAAAGGCCAACAATGGATCGGCTAGGTCACGGGGAGCGTATTACGGCGAGGATTACACACGTCATGGCGAGCTATGCAAGGCTGCAGGATCTCAGATTAGAGTCTCATATTACACCGTACCGTTCCAAACCGGTCTACTGGCACTAGGACACATAATTAATAAGCAATGGTGAGCCTGATTAAAGGTCGGATCGGGGCTCAGGACCTCTTTGTCCACAATCCCATTTCGTCATCTTTATAAATTGTCCACTATGCCATGTCCAAAGCATGTGATTCCTAAATCATCACCTTCCTAACTTGTCCACGTTACTATTTTGACTACAGTCCCTGATCGTCTGCATTCCTATTTTGACCACAGGGCTATTTCATCCGCTACTAATACTGAATAATGCTGACTGTACCATCCATTATCCCGACTGGCTTCTATAAATAAGACAACATCGGCACTCTTCTTTACTTCTGCATTTATTTATTTCCAACTGAATAGTTTTGTTGGCCTGTCATTTTGACCTCCACCAATGCGAGGATTGTGGACTATATAGGAATGTGGACAAGATAAGAAAGTGACGATATAGGAATGTCGACTATTCAGAACAGTGGAACATATGTCAATATTGTGGGCGAAGCGGTACTAAGCCGGGATCGATACTGAGAGCGTGGTTATTACCGGAGGATTATACACCTCATGGCGAGCCATGCAAGGCTGCAGGATCTCAGGTTAAATGATGTCTCATATTACACCGTACCGTGCCGAACCGCACTACCGTACAAAGGTCATATAATTAATAATCTGTCAGGTCCACTGCTTATTAAATATTAATTAAAGACCGGATACGACGAGAGCGTATTACCGGGACAAATAGTTCATGTTGCACGATGACGTGCTACCATTTGGCACTAGGCCATGTAAATATTCATCAAAACATACCTGAGACCCATCCGAGTATCGAACGGGAAATGGAGAAATCAGGCTGGTATGATTACCGCACAGATATAGACAAGAAATGATAGCCGCCATATCTCATATGTCATGCGTTTTTATAACAAGGGCGACATAAAACTGTAAATAGTATCGGACCAAGATAACTCTGCGTGGTATTTGCTATAAAAAAGTTTGGCAATGACATCATTCATGTCAAATTTCTATGTAGATATGACGTTTATAATGACATTTCCTTACTTTATTCCATTCAAAACACTTCATCTCGCGGTATCAGGTTTTATTTAAGTCTCGTAAATAATATTGACCATAATGCACATAGTATTAATTGAACGGATATAACATTTTGTGTATATAGTCGTTACATGATAAAACTGTTGTAATGATGTCGTTTTCTTTTACCTAAAAAAAAGTAATTCGACACACCTAGACACCTTAACTCAAAAAATCTTTTTAATGAATAAATAGTAAAGTTTGTAAAAATGCATGTTTTTAATGAAATAAACAAGATTAAATTTTAATTTTTTATTAATAATTTAAACGTTTAGTTTACGGCTCGCCTCTCGTTTGGTGTGGTAGACCAGGTGCTAACTTTACACTCTTTAAGTAAGTTGTTGTAATGCTACCGGATGAGAGTGTAAATCCTGGAAGTGCCTATACTTACAGTACAGGATTTTTTGTTTCACCCTCGCACAGGTTATGGTAAATTAGTATGAGCGAGATATATTGAGATTTATATACTGTTGGTATCATCTATTTCAAATCTAATTAGACTCCGGGACTAATCCAATGGAAAAATCCTGATGAAACAAAATATTATTTAAGTTTTACCATGGTAACCGGTTTTCTTATCCGGATTATAAGTAAAACTTTTGTTCATACTAATTGTATCGTAATTAACTTTTTTATTTTTAGATTTTATTGTACCCTAAACTTTTGCTAAAAGTGTATTTTACTCGGAATTTGAAAAGTTAATTCTTCTTTAGAACAAAAAAAAAAATCTCGGCGACTTAAAGTAGGTAGTTAATTCCTTTACAGAGCCCTATATTTTTTTACAGTACAGTATAGTCCAGTAGCGTATTAATGAAAGGGTATAAATATTATGAACTAGAAGGAAGTTTAATTACCTACGTCATATTTCGTTTCTATTATTGATCAAATTTGAAATGATAATTAATTATTACAGAATAAAATCATATTTAATTTATGTTGATCGATCAATACCCTCTATCTGGATAGTGAATTTTATTTAATTTTTTATAACTTTTTTCACGGCGGGAAAAAGTTCATAACTTGTGATATAACATTGAAGAAATTGTAACTATATTTGAAGTTAAAATCTCTTCAATTTTATATCTTGAGCTACCAAATTTTTCACGCCGTGTACAGAATTATTCTTAAGTTACGTGATATATGCCAAGGAATATCACGTGTATGTATACAATACATCCATCTTGGTGATTATATCAAAACTACTAACCAACTAAGTTTTCGCATAACATAAGTTTTCATCACGTTCCGAAGAGAAACTCGATGAATTAGTCTTAACTGCGAAGCTAAAGGTAATTAGGCGTGTATTATTAGCTCCGCCTTTTCACCTAATTTTCTCGACAGTGAAAATACGCTGAAGTCATAAAAATTATTTGACGTTAAATATTACTTGAATCAAAAATTTTTTTAATATATAATTTTCGTTCGTATATAATTACTTAACTGCCGACATTAATGTGGGCGTAATTTAATATCTACAGTTAGGTGGAATATTGACCCAATAATGGCATCTAGTAGATGAAAAGAAAGAAACGATTTGGACGTCCGGTTAATAAACCTCTTAAGAGGCCAATGATTTCCAGTTCGCCGGAGGATATCGCGATAACTGACAGGCTGATATCGTCCGGCGAACTAGTAATCAGTGGGCTCTTTTAGTATAATGTGGAGAAGTTTGATGTCAATCAGTATATGGGCAATACATATAAAACACATTTGAAATTTGCTACAAATCCGTATAATTAATGATATATTTACTTGTCATCAACTTTTTTTTATGTAATAGCAGGCAAACGAGCTGACGCATCGCCTGACGGTCAGTGATTACCGACGCCCATGGACACGCCAGCAGAGGGGTTGTAAGTGCGTTGCCGGCATTTAAGATGGGAATACGCTCTTTACTTGAAGGGCGTATCGGTCCGGAAATACCGTAGGCGATAGTTTACTTAAAATTCAGTTTAGTTCACTTTTTTAATTTAGAATCGAAACTGGAAACATTCACTTGTTGTTCGAACAATCTTAGTTTCAGCAATGCCAATTGCAAGAAAGAAACATGACAAAATATAGATAAGACAATATGTAACTAATGTAAACGTGCAACTACTGGATTATACAAAGCATCACCACTTAAATATTTTATACGCATGAACAATTTGTAAGGTTTTTAATAGCATAAAATCGCAGCAGCAAATAACTTGTGTTTCATGGACACACGAAACTACGGTAGAAAGAAAATGAAGATATAATAATAATTCTCTGACAGCGTCTGGCCGCAGGTTACCTCTATAAATTCGGACCCTACTTTATTTCCACGATATAAATCTGTCCGGTTATCTTACTGTATGTGGTGTTTTGTATACTTTCTTATCGTTTTGTATTATTTATTAGGTCTTGTTTAACATTCGGTATGTTTTTCATAAAAAATAATTTAGAAATTAAATCTTTTTTCGGATACTGATACATATTTAAGTACTTCCCTTAACATTAGTCATATATAGAAGCAAAATGTTATTGTATTTTTTTACATTCAAAAACATCATCACGGGCCCTTTATATTTTCAAAATATAGATAAATCTCTTAAAATTCTAGTTCAAAAGTATATATTTTACAGTCTTAATTGTTCTACATAAAGAACTATCACTTTGGTAGGTACTTTCGACACCTTGTTTGATCCGCTACTTTTGATGCTGACTGTACAGTGAGCTGCGAAATTCCATGGAGAAATTATGAATGTATTCATTGATAAAATCACCATGCACTTTTACGGCTGATGGTGCAACTGAAATTTAATCAGACATGGTTTCGTAAGTATTTCTATCAAACCAACTTTAACCTATCAGATTTTTGCTGGAGTCTTCCCTTACAATTATAATCCAGTTTTCTATATAAAAATCTCAATTTTGCGTTAGCCTCCTATTAATAACAATTGTTAACTTTTCTCTAAAACTTTTAACAACAAAATTATGTTGCCTTTGAATAATGATTGTGTTATCCTGGGTACATTTTTGTTTGTAACGAATTACTGAGACGAAAACACTTTAGGCAATTTGTCAAAGGTCATTTGATTATGAAAAGACTTTCGTCCCTGTTAAACGAAATAAACGCTAATTAGATTTGGCTAATTCGAATGATGACGTGCTCAAGCTGTTTGCCGGCCGGTTTTCACCTTCGTAATATGATTCGCCGGGCCCGTTCCAACATGTCTGTAGCACGAGAAATAACATTTCTGTTTATTCTATTAGGAAAATTGTATTCCTGGGCTTATACATTTAACTCTCTTCTCAAAACTAAACTAAATGTGTAAATAACAATTTTGTAGAATGTTATTTACTAACTTCACTTTAATCTTATTAATTGTATTTCATCATTCAGATATAATTTACTTATTAATTCAAAATCAATGACAATGATCATAACCTCATTCATGTACTTACACTACACTATTTACTACGAAGAAAAAAAAATTGTGGACAATCTTACACAGATCGACCTAGCCTCAAACTAAGCAAAGCTTGTACTATGGGTACTAGGCGACGATATACATACGTTTTCAAATAAATACATACTCATACGCATAGAAAACACCCATGGCTCAGGAACAAATATCTATCATATCTATCAGGACTATTGGCTTCATAGGCAGGGTCACTACCCCCTAGGCCAGACCGGTCGTCAGAAAGTAATAGTTGAGAAAAAGAAATAGTACGGTCGCCAAGCCGCTCAGAGGCCAGATTTAATTGACTCAGCGCGGCCTTACCCACAACCGGTATCAATGTGTTCGGACAGTTCTCCTGATCACCGTACATGCGGTAGTAAAGCGGAAAAATGGTGGAGGGGATAGTAATGACGTCACAAAGATGGCGGCCGGACCTATTCTTTTTGGCGGTGTATCTCGAAAACCACTTAACCGATTTTAATCATCGAGGTGTCAAATAATAGCTTATATTATGGAGATTATTTCCTTTTCTACAAACATTTACGTGAAACCTATAGGAAAAAAAATAATCACAAAAAACAGTTTTTTTATAAAATTATTATTTTTTATTTTGTAAAAATCTCCGTAAATATTAGCATTTCGCAAATTTTGTTTAATATAAAACATATTGCTTCATTATCAAGGAATATAATGAGCCTTAAAACATACAGATCGAGTAATAAACAATGAAGCTACACTCATTTATTTGCGCATGGGTAACGATAACTGGCTTTTACCGGTCGAAACTGTGGTGACTGTTACGATACGTATTGAATGGAATTTATAGAGTATCGGTTTTAATTACTGAAATTATAATTAAAATTATAAAAACCAGACACAATAATGTTACCTTACTTCGACGTTTAGTCTCTTTTTTCGTCTTAATCATAGGTAGGTACATATTTCTTTTTACTTAAAAATTTTATACAGGGTGAACTTTTAACCACCAGGCATACTCTGCGCAGCGACTTTATAGGTCATACTTAACAACTTTTACTATGGGACCAATTCCGAAATCGCGAAAAAATTTTTGACGGTCCCATATAAAGGTGCGACCAACTTTACCAGACCAACACTTTTCCAAACTGAGCTACAGCTGTCCGATGAAGTTAAGTACTTAGGACTAACTCTCGACAATAAACTCAATTGGAACAAGCACATCAACAAACGGATAGACAAGGCGGGAGTTGTCTTCTGGCAGTGCAGAAGGATGATTCGTAAGAGGTGGGGACTCAACCCGAAAATTACCCTCTGGCTCTATAAGACGATAATCCGCCCCTTACTCTGTTACGGTGCTCTGGTTTGGTGGCCAAGAACAAACCTAGGCAACGTACGAGACAAACTACAAAGACTTCAAAGGCTCGCATGCGCGGCCACCACTGGCTGCACGAGGTCTACCCCGACTGCAGCCATGGAGGTCATGCTAAACCTTCCACCGCTGCACCTACACATACAGCAAGAGGCCAGTCTCTCAGCGGTAAGGTTGCGAACCCTCAAGATATGGTCTAACATCACAGGAGCTCTTCACACAAAATGCCTGGAAAAGGTGTATGACGAATTTCCAGTGCTTAGGTCAGGCACGGACCGGATTCACAAACAAGCTATCTTCGATAAAAGGTACAAGATACAGTTATATGAGGACGACAATCATGAAGGACTCAATCCCCGGGAGCTGAGAATCTTCACTGATGGGTCCAAAACAGACAGCGGATCGGGCTCTGGAACCTTCTCAGAACACCTGAACATGTCGATCACCACTCCGCTAGGAGCCCATAACTCGGTATTCCAAGCTGAGTGCATGGGCATCATAAACGCGGCGGCTGCCATCACTGCAAGGAAGGTAGTAGGATCCTCCATCCGCATACTCTCCGACAGTAGAGCAGTCTTAATGGCTCTAAATAGCCATATAGTTACATCCAAACTTATACACGAATGCCACGAACGACTAATGGAGGTATGTCATAATAACAAGATCACCCTACAATGGATCAAGGGACACAGTGGATCCCGAGGTAACGATGCTGCGGACGAGCTTGCCAGGCAAGGATCGAATGCGGGGGCGATTGGTCCGGAACCGATTCTCCCGATACCATTTAGCAAGGTACGCTCAATGCTGCTGGCACGTACAGGGAAACTACACACAGAACACTGGCTGAACCAGACTGGATGCAGACAGGCAAAAGAAGCCATGCCTGGCATCAACGGAAAACTCACAAGGGCGCTCCTGCAACTAGGGAAGGTCCGACTGAGTATGGTAACCAGTGTCATAACAGGTCATGGACTATTTAACAAACATCTTTTCACAACAGGTGTCACAGACAGTCCCCTGTGCCGAGGTTGCATGGAGACAGAAGAAACAGCCTCTCACGTGGTGCTGGAATGCAGCGGAGTGACTCCATACAGGGCTAAACATCTCGGATCTCCGAGAGACCTCCCCGAGGTCCTACTCAACATCAAAGGTTTGATAGGATTCCTCGAGGAGCTGGGCTGGCAGGACTAGCCCACCCCCAACATATCACGCAAAATAGGCGCAAGTCGTCGAGTTGCGGAAAAATCGCCCGAATACAATACAATACAATACAATACAATACAAGGTGCGACCAGACCGCAGCTTAAAAAACGGTCACGATACGGAATCGCAGTGACGCGTCGTATGCGTACCGTTTTTGACGCATGCTCCCCACACCGCTGTTTAAAAAACGGTGACGGTACGGAATCGCAGTGACGTGCTTCACGCGAATCTTTTTTGTTCGCAAAACAGTTGCGTCTTTTACGTCACCGGTACGGTGTCTGCCATAAGATCTCCGTGTAATATTTTTTGCGATTTTTACGCAGTTCAATTTACGGTGCGTCAGCTTATTTTAAGCAGCGGTGTGGCGAGCATGCGTCATGGACCCGGGTACGACCTTAAACTACGTCCAAAAGAGAGGTATGGGCATTGTGAATGTCATCTCGCTTTGTGTGGTAGGGCACAGCCAGTGGGTGTCATTCCAGATCCAAATTTTCTTGCGTGATTCGGCATTGGTCCCATAATAAAAGTTGTTCAGTATGACCTGTAAAGTCACTGCGCAGAGTATGGCTGGTGGTTAAAATTTCATCTTATACCTATATTCGACACAAGTAGTAAGTACTTACAGACCAACTATGATACACATTTTGCCTGTATAGTGATCAAAGGGCGGCCGATGGATGCAATATGGTGACGAAAGCATAAGATGGATAAGACTTAATAAGTTTTGAGTTATATTTATGTATAAAAATATATGCATTTTTTGTTATTATATCAGTAAGTTCCAAATAATGATGAAGTATCACTTTACGAATACGCACCTCTTACATCTGTAGATGTAGAGAGGTCATTTCCCCTGTATAAGTGTATAGTGAACTATAAAAGGAATGGACTGAAAATATCGAATAAAGAAAAATTATGATTAATTATTTCAAGAATAAAACACTATAACTTTTTTGAAATTATGTTGTCTTTATTTGAATCGATTGTAGTCGTATTCATATTACGTATATCGTTCAACATCATTTTGACGTAATTTGCATCCGTCAGCCGCCCATTAATAGTGATACATAGTGAATAAATTAATACCTGATTTAAAACATAAACTGATCTGACTGATCTTTCCGGCCGATTTCGACCATGGCGACCACTTCGACTCCTAGTTAGCTCGGCGCTCATGCGCCCGAAGATGGCTGACATAGCCGATCTTTGAGGTGAACCCCCGCGCACATTGAGGGCACGTGAGGACACCAGCTAGGTAGTGGTAGTGAATGGACGCAGGCTGGCGCGTTTTCAGCTCGTCGCGTTTAGCGTCGAGGTCAGCTTTACGTTGCTCCTCGAAATCGCGCACATTGCCCTGCACCAGCCTGCGCCACTCAGGACGATAAAAATAACAAATAGCATGTTATTTAATTCAGTAATCATTAATCAGTCTTAAACAATGAACATCATACTTTTAGATTAGACAACAAAATGTATATTTATACTGTGTTTCGACTTGAAAGATTTTACTGCTTTAAAACATAAGACAAACCTACCAACGAAATGTATAAAAAAAAATGTTTTTTGTGATTATTATTTTCCTATAGGTTTCACGTAAATGTTTGTAAAAAGGAAATTATCTCCATAATATAAGCTATTAGTTGACACCTCGATGAATACAATCGGTTAAGTGGTTTTCGAGATACACCGCCAAAAAGAAAAGGTCCGGACGCCATCTTTGTGACGTCATTACTATCCCCTCCCACCATTTTTCCGCTTTACTACCGCATGTACGGTGATCAGGAGAAACGCCCGAACACATTGATACCGGTTGTGGGTAAGGCCGAGCTGAGTCAATTAAATCTGGCCTCGGAGCGGCTTGGGGACTACTAATAGTAAAAGTTGTTCAGTATGACCTATAAAGTCGCTGCGCAGAGTATGACTGGTGGTTAAAAGTTCACCCTGTATAAAATTTTTAAGTAAAAAGAAATATGTACCTACCTATGATTAAGACGAAAAAAGAGACTAAACGTCGAAGTAAGGTAACATTATTGTGTCTGGTTTTTATAATTGTCATTATAATTTCAGTAATTAAAACCGATACTCTATAAATTCCATTCAATACGTATCGTAACAGTCACCACAGTTTCGACCGGTAAAAGCCAGTTATCGTTACCCATGCGCAAATAAATGAGTGTAGCTTCATTGTTTATTACTCGATCTGTATGTTTTAAGGCTCATTATATTCCTTGATAATGAAGCAATATGTTTTATATTAAACAAAATTTGCGAAATGCTAATATTTACGGAGATTTTTACAAAATAAAAAAAAATAATTTTATAAAAAAAACTGTTTTTTGTGATTATTTTTTTTCCTATAGGTTTCACGTAAATGTTTGTAGAAAAGGAAATAATCTCCATAATATAAGCTATTATTTGACACCTCGATGATTAAAATCGGTTAAGTGGTTTTCGAGATACACCGCCAAAAAGAATAGGTCCGGCCGCCATCTTTGTGACGTCATTACTATCCCCTCCACCAGTTTTCCGCTTTACTACCGCATGTACGGTGATCAGGAGAACTGTCCGAACACATTGATACCGGTTGTGGGTAAGGCCGAGCCGAGTCAATTAAATCGTGTTTCTAGAGGGCTTTTGAGATTTGGCGACCGTACTAAAAGACCTACGCATTTTACCCTCTTACGTTCAACATTTAAGAACAAATCTTACAACGTGGTATAACTACATATACTAAAATAACACGCTCATCTTGGAAAAGGTGGCATAAAAATAGTTGAAAGAAACCAACGTTTGAATGGATGGCAAGATGAAAAGAAACTGGAATTGCTCAAACCCCCTAATCATAAAATTCACAAAAGGCTAACTTTGAAACTTTTTACTGTAGAATTACTGATAATTTCATCCTTCATTTGAGCAATATAAGCTTCTATTCAATTATTTTGCAACAAAAATTTAAGCATTAGACACAAGAACTATTTTGAAACTTGTACCTTTTATCTAAGAAAACTATGAGACGAGTACGCAAAGTTAGACGAAGTTTTTTGTTTAGTTCGCAACCGTTGTATGTTTTAGCATAGTAAACATCGCGCCTCGGGAGGTGGACTAACTTTAGACATCTAACCAAGAAGTAATCGCGGCTACCAGGAGAGTAAGTATACTTTAAGGTTTAATTTACTTAGGAATTTTTAGTAAGGATTTCTGTTAATTTTAAAAATGAAAGTTTTTCGGTATTGGATTGACCTATAACGCAAAACGTAAATTACGAGTAAGTAACACAAGTTAAATAAGAAGTGGTAAATTTAATTAAATACTTTACCACTTGCTTAATTACTTCAGGGTAGGTATGTATATGAATTTAATTATTAATTAAAAGATACCTATTTATTTGCATCGAGAAATACCACCATACACACACATTAAAATCGATCACTCAAATTGTGCTGAGTTTGGTTGTCTACTCGACCTACTTCACCAAAGATTGAGTTAACGATAAATGGGAAACTTAATCTACCTAATAATAGGCATACATATACATAGTGTAACAACTATGAACAGCATTGTAACACAGGTTTTTACCTAGCTCAGAAGTCAGGGACTTCAATCACTAAAATGTACTTACCTTAATGCCAATAAAAAATTATTTTATTTTATTTTATTTATTTACTTATTGTTTTTTTTTTTAATATTGTACAATCGACTTATAAGTATCTCAACATACAAAAATGATACAAAACATAGAAAAATAAACAATTGTAAATAAAATTAAGTTCCAAAAATACACACGTATTTCATTAGTCTCATAAGATTCGCGAATCGCTTGGTGTGTTTATTCATGATTACTAATTAAAAATACAGATGACAAACAGCGGAGGACAGATATTTAGTTTATAAAAATTGATTTAAATTTTATCTTCTAAATGAGCCTTTTACAATATATTCGTACACGTAGCTTATATTTGTCACAAAAGGAATTTTTAAAATAATATTAAATTCCATCAATTAGCCTCCTTCACAAATTGGTCTACTGTCTGGAATAAAGTTAAATTAGGCCCGTACCTGCTAACAAAAACGCATAATTTCCACAGGACTCGTGAACAGTTAATAAATCATGAATACGTATTGACGGAACTCCTAACTCCCAAAGCATCCGCCTCCGTAATTTATTCATAAACATTTCCCTAAAAATAAGCAGAATCGGAAACAATGAAAGTGTCTAATGGGAAAAGTTGGGAGCTCCACAATTAGGTGATTCCTGCGGGCAAATGTTTGCACGCCGAGGTGCGTTAAGGCCTCCTCTGGCTTACGGCTCGGCTAACAATATATACCCGGGCGCATTTCTATTTTGTACTTCGTCAGCTCGTAGCATAACAAATATAGAGACAAAATGGGATCCCTTTCTTTCCCATATTCTTATTGTTCCGAATTTCGATAGTCAGAAATTGATATCCATATAATTAAAGAACATAAAGATCAATAGTCATAATTTTTGCTAAGCATAACGATTAATAGTTCGAACATTATCATTCTATAATATTAAATACTATAATCGCAAAAGTTATAAAATTGATTAGTATAACATTCTAAGGCCTATGCATTATTATTCAGAAATATTTTAAGGCATACATTTTAACGGACTAATGGTTATTATTCATATAGTTTTAATTACTAAAGTGAATTACACAAAACATGAACAAAAAATCATGTTTCCCCTGGTAGGTTCGTTAGTTACCTTGTGTCCCTCAGAGCGAAAATAGAAGTCCCGCGAAGCGGGGCTCCGTCGACTCGTTGGCGGCACGAAATGTATTAATAAGTTACATGAAATATAGGAAACACAGGTAAAGTCAGTAAGCCAAACAAAAAATCATGTTTCCCCAGGTAGGTTCGTTAGTTACCTTGTGTCCCTCAGAGCGAAAATAGGAGTCCCGCGAAACGGGGCTCCGTCGACTCGTTGGCGGCACGAAATGGATTAATAAGTTACATGAAATATAGGATATCAAGTGAATATCGATCATTATACCTTGCGAAAATAGACCTTACGACAATTATTATAAACAAGTTTATTACCTTCTACATTATGTAATGATATAGAATCTGAGCTTTGAATATTATGACTAACAATAATGATGACCTGCAAAAATCGGATCTACAATTTATGTCGTTAAATTTTATGACTATTAACAATATGACTAATAAAAATTATGGTAGAAAACGTTATGGACTGAGAAAATCGGAACTAAAAATTTATGGGAATCAATAGAGACCCAGACAAAATATATAAATATATAGTCAAAGATAGAGACTGAAGATACTCACGGCCCGATCCGAACTTTTAAATACGTCAATTATTAGGTCTGGATACGAAGTGGTTGTCAGTGTTTTAATAAGGCAGGAAATTCCTTTAAATACCATTCCTAAATAATATTCTCGGGATTGGGTGCACTTGCGTCCGCGCTTGCGTTTAAAACTAAATAAGGGAGATTCATATTAGCCCATGAAATTGGTACATTTTACCTAACATCAAATGAGGTAGTTCTGTTTTTTTTAATATGTTGGTAGTGATGAAAATAAGTAACAAATCCAAGTTTTCGACCTCGAAAGCCCATGGGATCATTTTAAAGTACGTGAAAATCCATTAAATTTTTGAATTTTTTTCAGTTTTTGCACACTGCACACTTTTAAGAAGATGATATTTGCAATTAATTGACTATAATTTAGTCTTAGTAAGCCAAATAATTTCTAAGATACGGCTTTTCAAAGGTTCGCAAAATTTTGAACTAACTGTAACTGCAAAAACGGTTGTACCAGCAGTTGTGGTTGCAGGAAAGCAGTACTCAAATGCTCAGCTGTTTGCAAGTACAGTAATGGTCAATCGACCGGACCGGAGATTTGTGCCGACAGTGAAAAACCAGTCATTGATAATCCACCATCAAATGACAATTTCGACCGCCCTGATCAGGTTGACGAAGAAATGCTACCACACAAGCTGGCCCCAAAAGGAGTGCTGTGAATCCAAAGCACCAGCCTGGTCCATCAAAGATATACAAGAGATACGAGTTATAACAATTTCGCTCGCTGTACTGTATATTATACACACAATGATCCGAAGGGCGTTCGAGGTGGAAAACTTGGATTTGTCTATTTCATCACTACCAATACATATATAAAACAGAACAACCTCATTTGATGTAAGGCAACACCTCTTTTTTGGTATGATTTCTATGATTATATAAAGACTTCGGGATTATTTCCTCGGATATCTGTGACGTTTTTGTTCATATTTCTTTTTCTTCATCTTCGTCTTAACGAGGTTAATAATTCCGAGTTATGGAAGTTTCTGGCTTTTAAGACGAAAGTGGAGGACCTGCGCGAAATCGCCTTTTCATACAAACATAGTCCTCATTGTCCTCTCTGGATATTAATATTGAATATATTTTACACTACTTGTTGTATACTGACCAAGGCCAAGTCCCTACGTTTGATTTTTTCGAATTTGTAATTATTATAAGAGTTAGGAGCATTTAAAAATTTGCTTGGAAACTGTTTTTCGCACCAAATTTTTATAATAATCGAAAAATCGAAAAACGTCAAAGGACATCAAATTATGTAAAAATGTTTTCCATAATGTCAATATTCAGAGAGGAAAATGGGGACTACGTGTGTATGGAGAGGCAGCCATCCCCTTTCCTCTAAAGGGAAGGGAATAGATTTCGCCTTATCGAGGTTTGAGCTACCAAGGTTCCTCTGTATTCACTTAGCCATATTGAAAAACTTTCATCAAACAATGGAAAAACTTCTCGACCTTTTTCGATTCTAGTGGCATGGAAACAATTTTAACAATCAACTCCGGAGAGCTGAATTTTAAATTAAATTATAAGTAAAGCAGAGGCTTTTTGCTGTGTTTTTACAATCAATTTGCCAAAAATGTGAATCCATAACAAAACAAAAGCCGAATCGTTGATTTAATTCCGATTCCGTTGATTTAATGAAGCTTCACTGTCAAAACAATTTGCGCTACTTTCTGGGGTAGTATTCAAACCTTATTCTAACTTGATTTTTGATATCTCGGGTCATAACTGTCATTTGATCCTTAAAGAATATTTTTTTTATACTACGTCGGTGGCAAACAAGCATACGGCCCGCCTGGTGGTAAACGGTTACCGTGCCTATGAACGCCTACAACTCCAGAGGTGATACATGCGTGTTGCCCTTAACACCCCGCATCCTCGTTGAGCTCTGGCAACCTTACTCACCGGCAGGAACACAACACTATGAGTAGGGTCTAGTGTTATTTGGCTGCGGTTTTCTGTAAGGTGGAGGTACTTCCCCAGTTGGGCACTGCTCTAAATCTGGAATGACATCCGCTGTGCTGTGCCTTATTACCACACTAAGCGAGATGACATTCACAGTGCCCATACCTCTCTTTTGGACGTAGTTTAAGGACATACCCGAGTCGGAGTCCGGAAAAAGGTGTTAAAAATATCAGCATAGATATTTTTTTTTCCGAAAAACGTCATACTCTACGAGCACATTTAAAAGCTACTACTGAATAACGATACTTGACATTGTCAAAATCATCTTAAATTTGATGGAGGCCATATTTTAAAAGAAGAAGAAAAAAAAGTAGACATTACAGCCATTATCGAGAAATTATGACAATTAAATTAAGACATACTACTCCTGAAGAGTTATGAAGGAGGCGACACAATTGTCATTTATCTACCAAGTTTTAATAACTGTTGAAAGTTCAGAAACAAGTGTAATTAATTAATGGAGCTAAGCTTCTAGTCATGACAGGAAATAAATGTCACAAGTACGTATTGGATTGCTTATGCTAATAAATTAGTAAACTGAGCTCAGTGGAGATACCTATAACAGTTGTTCTGATTCTGACTAAAAAAAACATAGGATTTCTCACTCACACTCATGCCGTTCCTGGTATGTTTTTTTTTCTGTTTTCACTATCTCACAGCACAGATTTTGAAAGTACAATAGTTAAGTACTACTCAGAGCCTGCGTTGAAGCATTTATTTTGTTCAAGGTCTACGCTCGTGATACAATTTTGGAATCTTTTGCTTGCTCGGGTATCAACATTAGCATGAGAAGTTAAACAACACCTGCCCTCTTGTACATCAATAGTATTTTATACAATCGTGATATAATAGAGAGCTTTTCAGTCGAGTACCGTGTTTAGGCAACGAAGCTTGCTGAGTTGCCTAAGTGAGGTACGAGATTGAAAAGCTTATAAGACCTAAACCTAATAAGTAATAATAACCTAGTAAGTAAAATTGGTAAGTATCTAAGTAGACAAAAAGACATAAACTCGCGAGCCCCCGCCCGCCCGTCCCCGTTCTATGGGACCGCGGCGGCACGTAATTGGTCAATTTTTTTATAGTTAAAAGAAATTTTATAGCTGACTTGGGAGCCCATACATGAAAAGTATGCAATTATAGTTTGGTATACGAAATCATAATTCAACGATTACAGTCGACGAGTAGAAAAATAACTATTTAGAATCAGTGCCCCTAGTGTAAATTTAGTCGATAGCGAAACGTGACGTACGCGTTTGCGTTAAGTCTCATTTTGTATGGGTTTTTGAACAGCGCGCCAAGCGGGACGTTTTGGAAAGTCAAAAATCTCATACAAAATGACACTTAACGCAAACGCGTACGTAACGTTTCGCTGTCGAAAATATTTACACTAGGGGTACTGAAAACAATAACCTATGCTAATACTAAGATTATGTAAGTACATGAAGTCAGTATCAAATGCTGTTTACGTTAGACCAGTTGTTCAAGATTTCGCATAGGAAGATTAGGTAATTGTTATTTCTCGTAGTTCTTAGCAGCCAAGTGGGAAATGCATATACTCGTAGTTTATCCGCCTTATTTATAGTAGACAGCAATAATAAAACTTATTACAATTTCGAAATGTGATACGAACTCGGAGGGACTCGTAATACGAAGAAGTGAATTTAGATCTAAACACAGTTTTCATTAAGTAAAGCTGAAAATGATTTGTATTTTTCTTAAATAAAATATACCATAGTAAATACGTAAATTTAGTAAATACGTAAGTAAGATATCTAGGTCTGCATTATTTTAGTTTTTATATAATGGCGATTCAACCTGATGAATAACGCGTCGCGCTCGGGCGCATTTGGTTTCGCATTAAAAGAAGCAGTTATAGCAGAATCAATATATTTCCAATGTAATACAAATATATCAAATTTCTTTTGAGAATTGGCCAGCTGCATTCTATTTGCCAGGGTTAAATTTACGAGCCCCTGGAGTATAGCGTCGGGTGTCGCACGTCGTAAAGACTTAGATCAGGTGTTATAGCTCGCCCGGCGATTTACTATTTACCCAAACGTTAATATACTGAAAGTCGTAAAGATATATCTTTAATTTTCTTCTTCTGCTCTGCTTCTGTAGAAAATGCAAATATGAGCACACATATTAAAATTTAATGTGACTCTTTCATAGTTTATGGCTGATACGTTTAAGAAATTTTCGGTCTTGTATTCATTTTAAACATTAATTTCTTCCTTTATTTATAACTTCTAGTGGCCATATAACTTATCAGTTAAAAATGATAATAATAATGCTCAATTTTTTATACTACGACGGTGGCAAACAAGCATACGGCTCGCCTGGTGTTAAGCAGTCTCCGTACCGTATGAATGCCTGCCACTCCAGAGGTGTTACATGCGCGTTGCCGACCCTAACACTCTGTATGTACCCTCGTTGAGCTCTGGCAACCTTACTCACCGGCAGGAACATAACACTATGAGTAGGGTCTAGTGTTATTTGGCTGCTGTTTTCTGTAAGGTAAAATAAAAATTAGAGGAAAAAATGAATTTTTAGGGTGCCTCTCCTACACCAAAAGTGGGGATGATTTTTTTTTTGTTCAACCCTATAGTGTGGGGTGTCGTTGGATAGGTCTTTCGAAACCAATATGGGTCTTACTTAACCATTTTTTGATAAACGTAATATTTTCGGAAATAATCGCTCTTAAAGAAAAAAGAATAGCATGTGCCCAAAAAATAAAAAAAAGGGTGAAAGTAAAGCTTACTAAAAACTTTCAATGAAAACAATAGCAAACCTGATCGGTCTAGCCGTTTTTGAGTTTTTGCAAAAAGTTTATATTGACGAATGGGTAACTATAGAACCCTACACTGAGCAGGGCTCGACATGCTCTTGTCCGGCTTTTTATATTTGGGCAACAGGCTTGATTATTCTAAACAAAAAAAATGAGATATGATGAATAAATACGAAAAAACGACGTTTTCTTAAATCGTAATTTTTTTATCTCTCTGTTAACTTAAACACTGCTAGAGCTACAGGAGCTCCTAAAGTATTGATTGTAGAGTAAAAATAAACATAACCAAATTTGTAGGGAATTTTATGGTAAAACTTTTGTCTGTAGTACCTAAGCATAATGCTATTCGTAAAGATATTCGAAATATGAGCAAAATTCTGAAAAAAGGTACCTTCAACCCCCTCCTACACCCTCAGCACAACCCCCAACCTCGAGGACTTTTAGTATGTTTATCTGGAGACCACAAGGTATAAGTATACCAATTTTCAATACTACACGAATTATTTCCCCTGATTGCCCATATTCGGGTTAATTTTCTTGAGCAATTAGGCATTCCATACAATGGTATACGTACTTACACTCAAGCTTCGCAATTTTATAACCTAATACTTCTGCACCCCCACCCGTCGCCTTTGGCTCGGTAATTTGTAATCACAAGCATTTATTTTATCCTTATTTTTAGGGTTCCGTACCCAAAGGGTAAAACGGGACCCTATTACTAAGACTCCGTTGTCCGTCCGTTCGTCTGTCCGTCACAGTTGACATTTTCACAGATGATATATTTCAGTTGCCGCTATAAAAACAAATACTAATAACCGGCCAAGAGCATGTCGGGCCACGCTCAGTGTAGGGTTCCGTAGTTACTCTTCCGTCACAATAAGCTAAAGTACCTATAGTAAATTGTTAACCAAGGGATGAAACGGTACCTTTCACCCGAGTTAAACAAATAGGCATATTTGCATAATCAGTACCTAATTAAAGTAAGTCTTTTTACTATGAAGGGAAAACTTTTTGCGATAACTCAAAAACAGCTAAACTGATCATGTCTGCTATAGTTTTCATTTAATGTCTTTGTTAAGCTATACTTCCACGATTGTTTTCATATTTTTTGGATCTATGGTTCAAAAGTTAGAGGGGGGGACACATTTTTTTTTTCTTTCGGAGCGATTATCTCCGAATATATTCACTTTATCAAAAATGTTTCTTAAAAACCCCTATTAGTTTTGAAAGACCTTTCCAACGATACCCCACACTCTAGGGTTGAAGCGAAAAAAAAATTTCACCCCCACTTTACGTGTAGGGGAGGTACCCTAAAAAAAATTAAATTTTTAGATTTTATTGTACGACTTTGTCGGCTTTATTGATTTGTATATCCGTGCCAAATTTCAGCTTTCTAGCACTAACGACCACGGAGCAAAGCCTCGGACAGACAGACAGACAGACAGACAGACAGACGGACATGGCGAAACTATAAGGGTTCCGTTTTATGCCATTTGGCTATGGAACCCTAAAAAGTACGGAGCCCTCGATGGGCGAGTCCGACTCGCACTTGTCCGGTTTTTTTTTTACTTTTTTGCCCTCATTGCGTCGTGGCGATTAAAATCCTTCCTTGAAAATCCCCAAAAACTGTTAATGTTTGCTAACTCTGAAAGACATAAATTAATCCAATGAGCGTTTTTAAAGATCAGTAGAAGCATTAGCGTTACCCAATTTAAGCGAGACCCGTAAGTTTAAGGGCCATTAGTGCCGTCTCCGGATTCGGAGCTACGGCGATTAAAACTTTGCTTTTGCTCCGAGGCGATTGCGACAAGATAAGGCAACGCTAATTCTTTTAAAAAGTTTGTGATATCTCTATTCGAATGATACCGAGACTTCCATTGAAAATTATGATCCATCCAAAATTGAATTTTGACGTTAGGAGCAGGGACTGCATAACCGAAAAATAGCAATACCTTTATATAACGGTATGACGTCATACCGGTTTCATCCGAACCATTTAGGTAGCCGAATAAATTTATTTCGCCACCGAAAAATAACGGTACCGTTATTTTTTCGGGTACCTTAACCGCTTTCATAAAGGTACCCTATCAGCTTAGGCGTCGTTGCCAAGCCGCCCACGCCTTGCGCTAATTTGGTTCCTATTGAATGAAGTTGTATGTACAGTCAACCAATTTGATTCCTAGGCCACTATAGAACCATGCCATAATGACTCCTGACACAGGTACTTCATACCTAATAGAAGGACTCGACCACTGTGTATTTACCAACTAAGATTGAAATGAAATAAATGATTATCTTATCTTATCTTATCTTATCTTAAGGTATATACCGGAAAAAAATCCGGTACCGTTATTTTAAAACGGTAGCGATACTTTTATATTGGAGCCGCGCGGCCTAACCGGTATAATGTATCTGTATCGTAATTTCATACCGCTATCATACCGTTATACCGTAACCGAGATCAGTCCCTAGTTAGGAATAGACACTTAAAAATAAATTGAAGAAGAGTGTGATGTTTCTTCTCGCATGGTTACTATAACTATTAATAATATAACAATGGAGGTACTTGCAGGTACCCTGATCTGACCGATCTTAAACGATGGGTTCTCTTTGACTTCCTCGACCCATGTGAACGAGCCTGTCCAATTTGCTCCGTGTCCCCACTACCTACAGTTTTGCTAATAGTATAATGTTATTTTCCCAACTACCTACCTCTGTATTAATCGGGGTAACGCAATAATGTTGCCACATTAAAAGTATTATTCAACTGTTATCTTTGATGAAAACACAAATAAATCATGACAGCAGCATTTGTGTAAACATTCCTCCAATAGTTGTTATCTTTTACTCAGGACTCTTTACATCCCTACCGGGCACATCGCTAATTCACCATCCAATATAAGTTTTGCATATAATTACACATAGTTGTTGTGAATCCTCGGGTCAAGTTATACTAGAAATGAGATACCAGTTGAGACATAATAATGATTGGTGAATTAGAGAGCGGGCTCGGGCTCCGCCATTCACAATCTTCAAAGGAGCGTCCCCGTCGCCATTGTGTTATCTGAATACAATCGCGGAATTGCGTCCTACGCCATCTGATATAGCTAACATCCACTTTGTACTTAATTGACTGATAGCCAATAAAAACAAAAAGCTGGAAAGCAAGATAATCTCGACTCCGATGTCTGAAACTGAATATAAATTCATATATAATAATAGTTTTTAAAGTTTAAGATAAACGACATTAGGAAATAAGATATTTTATTATATTTTGTAAAACTAGTTCATAAGATTGTTAACTAAAGGCTTATTGAACCAATAAAAAAGCAATATTTGCCAAAACTAACATAACCCTTTTACATAAAGACTCCATTCGGAAGTCTATTATATTATATTCGTATGAGTCGTATGTATCTCGACACATTACTTCGACATGACATGAATTTCGTTTTTTTACATCTAAACCAACAGATTGACGGAACAGTACCTATTGATGACTGTATAAAAGTGACCACATTTTTAAGTGGGATATTTTTACGCTAACCAACCATACCTTACCCGTAGGGTAAAAATATCCTTCAAAGACAACATAATATTACATACAAAACCAAATATTTAGAAGTTGCTTGGAGATTTATTAGCTTTTTGCCCAACTGAGCAAGGTTTGCGGTGGGTTTATGGCGCGAAAAGGTTAAACACTGCCTCAACTGTGCTTAAATATTTATTCTGAGCAAATTTACGTTTCCACATCTAGATTTAACTACAAAATAATTTGCATAATAACTTAACGATATCATCCCTACATATTAAGTACGTTTTATTATTTTGTAAATTTTGTTTCAATATCGTTTGCACTACTAATCTTCACCTACAGTAAGGCACAACCGATTCCTTAAGATGTAAGGTATGTTGGGTAAGACGAACACAGTTTATTTTGCTCGGGGCTAGAGGAACAGTATGAGAGTTCCTTACAAGTGTTTCTTTCGCCAAAAATCTATATTTTCAACAAAACGATTGTAACGAGGGGGTAAGTAATGGAACGTATACGAACTTATGCTTATATCTAAAATAGGCCGTTGAGGCATTGTACCAAGGATGCTGGCGGCATTTCCTCGTTATATCGCAATACTGATACGTTGTGCGAGAAAGCCGCCATCTCTTCGGTCGCCAGTTACGTCAACCAGCCGTTTCGCGAATTCTGGAGGACCCCATGGACCTAGAGTTTCAACGCCAAATGGAACAAAATGGTACTCTCTACCGAGGCTTTTATATTAATTACGTTTCAAAATTTCGGCGCCTTCCGCCGCTGCGCCCGCTTTTACATTAGTCCGTTGGAGGTGGGACGGTGACAGTGTGTCTACGAAGGTAGCATCCCACACTAATATCCGTCCCAAGCTCCAAGGAACTAAGGACACCCCATCAGGCCTCTTGCCATCATCCCTGATAATGCCAGTCGGCTCAAGACGAGCAGGCACATTGATGGTGGCAAGAGATCGACTGATTATGTCATTAAGCGACGCATGTCTTGAAAAACGACCTGCACTTTTTTGACAAGATAATCCATGGTGTCCCAGTCGGTCCACGTCCATGCCATAATAGCATATATGTGGCGTACATACCGAAACCCCGACTCGCAAACCAGTCGCCAGTCTTAGGGAGGTCGGATCCAAGAAAATACCAGTATTAGGTGAAGGATGGGCATGTAGCCAGTAGCCGGCTTCCCGGGCTCCGACCGCCAAAAGCCTCGCGTGATCTGGACCTGTATAGTTGTTTAGAGTAGTATTGTAAGTTAAATCACAGTAAATATTATCCCAGCTCCTTTGTGATTTTGGGTTGTCTGGAAATTGTTTGCCCGAGCAAGCAATTTTAAAATCATTTTTAGCATCCTCAAAGCCCGCAATCTCACAGTTTGTGGGCAAAGCCCTTAAGATATTTCCTATGAGACCAGACGTGCTGTGAGTGGATAGCAAAAAGGCTGGGGAAGCCACACTGGAAATTGATTGTGAATTCCTAAACCTCCGAATCGAATAGGGAGGGACGCTTGAGACCAGGAAGGCTCAGCTGAATGTTTAGAATCGTCTCTAAACTAAATTTGATCAAATCGTCTATAGGCGATAATATATTTTGATATTTCCAAAAAGGACAGCAGCGGAATCACAAGAGCATAATGAGGGCTAATTTCGAGTAACCGACTCGTGTGACTTTTGAATTTAGATATAGAGTTAGAAACCGGGAAAAGATTCTTCAAATATAGGAGAACCCAGGAGGCAAAGATAATCCTTGTCTACTAATTTTATATTAGGAGCCAGATCGTCAATTTTGGATTTTAAGTCGGTCAAAGTACAAGAAGATTTGTGAATAAAGAGTTCGCATTTGCTGAAATTTGGTTCTAAACCAATATTTTCGAAACTGCTCTTAATAAAAGACAAATCAGAGAGCACAGTATTCACGTCACCTCCTAGGGTTCCGTCATGTAAGTACCAGACGTTGAATTTTGATTAAAAAAATTTAATAATTGGATTTATAGCCAAACTAAAAATTGCTGGCCTGAGAGGGTCACCTTGCTGACAGCCAACCTAGATAATTCATGTGCCTTGTACATTAATTTAGATGAGGCTGAATAGCAAAAGAAAAGGTAATTGTACAGTTCCGGAATTTTGTCCTTAACTTCTGTCAGCAAAGTGTCCCTTTTATCCGAATTAAAAGCATTTTTCACGTCAATTTTGACTACAATTTCACAATCATCGAGTGAAAGGTAGATCCTTAGGGCATGGACGGCTGCCTCGCACCCACCTTTCGTGCCAAAACCTAACTGTACTGGTTCGAAAAGGGACTGCAATTTTGATCTAAAGTGTCTAACCGCATTTTTTGATGCCAGACGTCGTAAAGTAGACCCCACCGCAATGGGTCTCACCCTTCTGTCCTTTTTGGTTAGGGCGATCAGGTTTGCACCGTATAGGATAGGAACAATTTCGGTGTTAATTTTGCCTGACAACATAAGGTTTATTAATTTAGTAAGGGAACAAACAGATAAGCTGCTCACCTGCGTCGCCCACGGAATAAGAAATTATGTCCTTCAAATGTTGGGGCGAGTTCCCATCCAGGCCAGCTGCCGAACCGACATTTTGAAAGACATTATAGCGTCAATAATGTCCTTGCCTTCGATTTGGAGGCAGGCCTGGTCAGCCGTAGGTGGGGCAAATGAGTGTGGTATTGAAGGAGCCGGGGGATGTTTAGAACATAAGGCCGAGAGGGTATGAGGAGTATCTGGCGATAGCACGTCGTTTGTCAAAAGAATACGGACGGCACCTTTAAGATCGCCTTCGCTAATTTTACTTTCAATTAATTTGGTTCTATTGAAGGTGAATGGGGCGCACCCTTTCGAAGGTCGATAAATCTGTGGAGTTGTATTCGAAACGCAATTGTTTTAGATTTTTTGTGTTAAGAAATTGCCTCATCCTTTTTGGCATGAAGGGTATTGAAAAAAAAAAGGAAAAGTTTATGCCAATCATCAATTTGATTATTTTCCACACATTTTGTAATTAATTTTGTAATGAAAGATGGTTAGCGACTGTAATCCTAGCGCCGCGCGGAACTCTTTTAACATCGGGAACATTATTTTTAAGTTCGCTGAGGTATAAATGGAAATGGATAGAATTTGGTGGGTCAGAAAGGGGGGTGGTCAAAAAGGATGTCTAAATTTAGACCGGCATCGTTTTGACTGATACAAAGACGGTGTTTTTTGGAAATATGAATGTTGAGGCCTCTCTGCGTTTTAAAAGAGTTATCGCATTGTACACAAGTAAAATTTAGGTATGACGTGCCATCGCCTAGTTGAGTTGCGGCATGCATCCACTTACCAGAAAACTACACTCCAATAGTACCAAAATACTTATATACGTATTAAGATTATATAAAACAGAATGAGTTAAAATACTTGTTATATGAAACAGCGGTATGTTTAATATAATGTTATACTCGTAATACTATTAACTTATACTAATTGAAAATAGACATTTACTGCATAATTTTTGACGTTATTATACGTTTTGATCGTTTGTAAATTGAAATTATGCAAAAAGTTCGTATTCATTACATTACGCACCCGTAACGAGGCCTCAATATTACAATCAAATAGTGTTGGACACGTACCATTATATTCCACTAGCAACCCGACTCGGCTTCGCACAAGTTACACAAAATCATAAGAATTATACCTAAACCTTCCTCAAAAATCACTCTATTAATAGGTGAACGCCGCATAAAAATCTGATTAGTAATTTTTGAGTTTATCGCGAACATACAGACAGACCGACGCGGCAGGGGACTTTGTTTTACAAAATTTATATTCCTAAACGTCTCACAATTCCCTTTAGTTCCACGACCAGTCCATCCTGTACAAGTGGACGTCTAAGCAGGTGTCGATCGAAAAAGAAAAACCAATCTCCTTAGTGAAAACGTTGTGTTTGAATAAAACATGCCGTAAACTGCTTCGCTAACGGCCCCGTGATACCGGTGAAGCCTACTTGGGTTCCACGCAAAAAATGAATTAAGTACCCTTTAAATGCAAAGTGACTTATTTCATTTCTATATTATAAGGTACAACTTATCTGCACATTCCAACTCCCGCAGGCGAACGTAACCCGTCCTAATATCGAACATTAGTATATTTACAAAAACGTTCTTGGAATTCTTTTGCACCAGGTTTATTATTATTAAGTTAAGGGGTAATTTACATAAAAAGCCGAATTCATTGACATGACAGCCGACTCATATATTTTTCAAAACATTGAACACGTTTAAAATTATTTATGTAGATAATTGATGATTGTGCTTTTCCGCGACCGTCATAGACCCCGCTGATGGTTATTCAGTATATTATACTTCGTAAATCCAAGACAACAAATATAATTTACTAGCAGCAGTACACGTTATCGTGCAGTCCAAGTCACATATTTTAGAGATTATAGTATTTAAAAAACAAGTTCGCGCTGTCCCTCTCACTCGCTACGCTGCGTTCCTGCTTCAACATCGCTCCTCCAGTACTCATTACATGTTTTTGTGTTAGTCCGAGTCACACGTATTTTCGCCAAAATAGTGTTCCTCTAAATATGTGTACCTAATTGTGTTTCGATTAATGTTTATTGTGCGCTGAATAAGAAGTATAGAATCAAAACATTATTTGAACTGCCGACCGCCGTACCCTCGAACGAAAAATTTATGTTTATTCAGCTCGGCAAGTCTAGTCTCGTTTGCCATACTTACATGGCAGTTAAACTTTCAATTTGAAATTGTAGGTATATTCGTTTAGCGTAATAAACTTATTACCTAAGAAATCAAGCAAGTAATTTTTACGTTCATACGAAATCACATACTACAACTACCTTCTTTTTTGAATAAATAAATTACGGAAAAATAAAGTATGGGGCTACAAATAGATTACAATTTGAACTTTAAATAATTGTAATACGTACTATTATAGTATTATTTACTAATATAATATTATTTAGATTTCATTTTATGATTGCATAAAATGCAATGTTCACTCACATTTTTTTTTTACGAGATGCTTTCGCGTACAGATTTAAATATACAAACCATATCTGAATAAAGTTAATATATACTAGGTAATCGTTTCACGAAAGCGGCTTTTACCATGTCCGATCTACCCTACCATACAATAAAACAGATAACAATGGTAATCCTTGCCGATTGGTAATAAGTGCCTATGAATGATAACAAAACGCGTCTTTATGCAAATGTACATACACAGTACCAACAAGTTTAATGAGCGTCTTATGAGGATACCTATAGGTATAAATATACAGGAGTAATGTCAATCAATACACAATCTATAAGACATTGGAAGACTATTTAGTCTGACTGACAGTTTAAAGTGTTTAATGCCATTAATCGACGTATACAAACGGGACGTGCTATGCGTGCTCCGATACCGTGCGCCCCATGCCCCATATGAGGGCCATAGTGAATCTATCGTATGGATCATGACGGATTAGGTAGTAGGCTTTAATCGGACATCGCGGTATCGTCGAGTCTTGGGTCCAATCGATGTGGTCGCCTCCTAAATTTGATCATCAGTTAGTTACCCGCTTTGTTATTATTAGACAGCTTTGATTAACATAATATAATATAATTTTAAAATGAAATATATTATGGAAAGATATACTTGATTTGTGTAATATTGTGGACTCCGTCTAATAATAATTCTCCTTTCCGTGAGTACTTAGAAGCTTAGGTTTACTGTGCAACAAGATATTCATCAAATAGAAAATCGGTATTAACTGTGTTGATTAAAGTTTTAATGTAATTTTATAATGCACATTAATTAATAGTTCAAAATTAAAACACATATTAAATCAATATTTTCTTATAAATGAGATGTCGACATGGTACTATATTTGCCCCACTTTAATAGTGAAGAGGCTATCATTACTCCACAATCATTGTGTCGAGGGCTCCGCTTTCACAGCGTCGAGGTTATATTTGCCCCACTTTAATAGTGAAGAGGCTATCATTACTCCACAACCATTGTGTCGAGGGCTCCGCTTTCACAGCGTCGAAGCTATATTTGCCCCACTTTACTAGTGATGAGGCTATCATTACTCCACAATCATTGTGTCGAGGGCTCCGCCTTAACAGCGTTGAAGCTATATTTGCCCCACTTTAATAGTGATGAGGCTATCATTACTCCACAATCATTGTGTCGAGGGCTCCGCTTTAACAGCGTCGAAGCTATATTTGCCCCACTTTAATAGTGATGAGGCTATCATTACTCCACAACCATTGTGTCGAGGGCTCCGCTTTAACAGCGTCGAAGCTATATTTGCCCCACTTTAATAGTGAAGAGGCTATCATTACTCCACAATCATTGTGTCGAGGGCTCCGCTTTAACAGCGTTGAAGTTATATTTGCCCCACTTTAATAGTGATGAGGCTATCATTACTCCACAACCATTGTGTCGAGGGCTCCGCTTTAACAGCGTCGAAGCTATATTTGCCCCACTTTAATAGTGTTGAGGATATCATTACTCCACAATCACTGTGTCAAGGGCTCCGCTTTAACAGCGTTGAAGCTATATTTGCCCCACTTTAATAGTGATGAGGCTATCATTACTCCACAACCATTGTGTCGAGTGCTCCGCTTTCACAGCGTTGAAGCCATATTTGCCCCACTTTAATAGTGAAGAGGCTATCATTACTCCACAATATTGTGTCGAGGGCTCCGCTTTCACAGCGTCGAGGCTATATGTACCCCACTTTAATAGTGAGGAGGCTATCATTACTCCACAATCATTGTGTCAAGGGCTCTGCTGTCGTAGTGTTGAGGCTAAGTTTGCCCCACGTCATAGTGAGGATGCTATCATTACTCCACAATAATTGTGTCAAGGGGTCCGCTGTCGCAGCTGTCGCAGTGACGAAGATATATGCCGCACTTTAAGTTATATGTACTATACAATTCCACAATAATCGTATCGAGGCCTCCATTTCCGCAGCGTCGAGGCTATATGTGCTTCATTTTAAGTGTCGAGGTTATAATGCTACGGTCATTTGGTTCTTCGGTTGCTTTGCTCCTTTTGGTCGCTTCGCTCTTCGGTCGCTTCGCACTTCGGTCGCTACGCTCTTCGGTCACTTCGCTCTTCGGTCTACAGTCGGTCATTATACATATCTCAAAATGATATCGTCAAAGATATATAACGTTGCTCTACTATAACAGTGTTGATGCCAATGTAATGATTGAAGACTTTAATAGTATTGGAAGTAGCTTTACGCATGTAAATATAAGGGACTAAAGAGCAAAAATATTTAAGGTTGAGCTAAAGTTTACAGGACTTGTAAAAATAATGAAATATAAAGGAGGTTCTTGTTACGCTCAGGTAATTTAATAGGTGTTAATGCGGCCTAAAATACCTTAAACAAAATGTACGCAATGTCATTGCCCTTACAGACAAAGAAATGCTGTATGTAAACAACATATAGGAAAAAATATATCTGTAAACCCTTTAACCCAAATTTATGATTCGTACTCATATCACGCTGTTATATACTCCTAATAACTTCAAACGTCAGCTTTGATATGCTGTCAAGAATATACCATATCAACGAGCCTAATGTAATAAATCCGGTACAATCTACTTACGGATTCTCAGCTCAAAACTTCAGGGGAACATCGCCGCATCAAACAAGAGGTGAACCGCCGTTGATGCACTATCCCGCGACGCGAAATAAGTGCTGTAAATTGTGCAACCATGCAACTAGAGTTATGCTGCCACGTGTTGCAGTCGCTTGCGCTAAGTAGCTAGATTAATAATCGCAATAAAGGGTTGAAATCCTTTAACAATAACATTATTATTGTCTGAAATGTAAATGCTCGGGTTGTCATATTGTCTTGCTGTAAAAGAAAGCTTAAATAGTTTTCATTTTTAGTCGCAATGCACACTGTACAGTTTTATTGTAGGTAACGTTAAAAAATGTTACTCCTTAAAATGAAGTACAAGTTACAAGTCATGCCAGATATTTTGTTCACAAATATATCATAACTCAACACATAATCTACCTAAGTTCCTTGCCACTTGTTAGCGTAGTAGCCATCATCGTTCAGATACGCATAAGCAGATGAGATTAGCTATTTAGTTATAAATAATATCATATTACTATTTCTTGATCTGTGGTAATAACTAAAATTAGTCCATCTATATTTTCAAAGTGATAAGTTTCAAATACTTAATACCTACAGGATACTCTACTAGTAATTGTCCAGACTTAGTTTTAAAGTACTTACATATAGCCTTGATATTTATGGTAGCTTTACAATGAAGGAAATTCTCCTTTATCTACCTCACTCAAAGGCTATTTACCGAGGAAAATATTGATTGCTGTATTCAAAATTAACTTTAAAGTGTCGTAACATAAAATTAGATTATATTTTAGGGTCAGTAACGCGCATGTAATATACCTCTGCAGTAGCGGGCATTCATAGGCTACGGTGATTGTTTACCATCAGGCAGGCCGTATGCTTGTTTGTCTCCGTTGTAATTACATCCAGAGAATGGTTGGTAAATTCTAAATTATACAAAATGGTTTGTTTATATGGTTACAGACAGAAAATGCCCATCTAAAACTTATTTAGAGCCAACTAAAGCTTGAAAACACATTTACACTTAATGGCGTCCTGGCTTGTAAATGACATAAAAATAGTTGTACCTTGTGAATATTAAGATATATACAACTTTATCAATATACTACAGTGAAATCAAAGAAAGTTTTATACTTTTTTAATATTAACGAAATGAAATACCAAGAGCAATTTCACTCCTTAATTTTATTATGCTATACATACATTTTACATTTATACTATGTGGATACATAAATAATTATTTAAATTGGATATAAATTAATAACTTCTAGGTGGTACGTTGTTCTCTTTAGTCAAAATCAATAATATCAGTATGTTCGTAACATACTGATTTGATATCGATATTTTATTTTATTTTCGCATTCAGGATTTGAATTTAAATACAAAGCTCTGAACATCTGCTAGTAAATTATATTTGTTGTCTTGGATTTGGATACGAAGTATAATTAATAATCAAACGAACTTACCTGTGAAGTTTGATTACAATTATGCGAGTATCCAAATCCAAGACAACAAAGACCCGCCCCCCATCCCCAAAAATGAAAATAAAATAGTCTCTGTTAATAACACAAAAATAACTCTGAAATAATGAGTACTGGAGGAGCGATGTTGAAGCAGGAACGCAGCGTAGCGAGTGAGAGGGACAGCGCGAACTTGTTTTTTAAATACTATAATCTCTAAAATATGTGACTTGGACTGCACGATAACGTGTACTGCTGCTAGTAAATTATATTTGTTGTCTTGGATTTGGATACTCGCATAATTGTAATCAAACTTCACAGGTAAGTTCGTTTGATTATTAAATATAGTAGTTTTTAAAATAACTTCTCACTCTATTTAAATAAGTTCGTACAATATTTTTTTGATTTCAGTATCCGTTTAATATGAGCTGTTTTGTCAAGGTTTAAAATCCAATATCATGCAATTTATGATTTATGACCACTCTAATTAAACTAAAATAATAACAAATACTAAAAAGTAAAAATAATAGCTAAAAATATTATAGGGTTTACTTTATGTAGCTCGTCGTTATATATCGTACACCGTGTACATTTTATTCGCCCATTCGCCCCAAAGGTAAGGAGCTGATTGAATGCCTCACAAGAACGATCGAATATCAAAATACCCATTTGTGTTGGTAAGTAGTTATAAAAATGTTAGATAAGAAGCATCACAAGCTGAGTGTTACTGCGCTTTTTTGTAAATATATTAGCTTTTCTGAGCTAAAAAATATGAAAAGAATTTAATTTGTTCTAATAATAAATAAGAGTTAATTATTAATCTTGGGCTTTCGTTAATTATTAATATGTTATTGATTACTTCCAAAATATATCAAAGTACCACCTTGGCCTAAAATACGTCAACGAATTTTTAGAAACATCTTTCTTACTTACACGTATTTTACAAAATGTAATTAATAATTAAAATCAAAATAATTTAATTAAAACCAATCTTACTATCTTCAAAATGGTTTTTTTTTTGTTTTTTTTTTTATACTACGTCGGTGGTAAACAAGCATACGGCTCGCCTGATGGTAAGCAGTCTCCGTAGCCTATGTACGTCTGCAACTACAGAGGAGTGACATGCGACATGCGCGTTGCCGACCCTAAACCCCTCCCCCCCCCCTCGTTGAGCTCTGGCAACCTTACTCACCGGCAGGAACACAACACTATGAGTAGGGTCTAGTATTATTTGGCTGCGGTTTTCTGTAAGGTGGAGGTACTTCCCCAGTTGGGCTCTGCTCTAGATCTGGAATGACATCCGCTGTGCTGTGCCCTACCACACAAAGCGAGATGACATTCACAATATCCATACCTCTCTTTTGGCCGTAGTTTAAGGACGTACCCGGGTCCCAAAATGTACAGTAAAAAAAAATGTCAGCGTATATATATATATATACATATACACCGTGTTAAGGGTAAGTACACTCCGGGGTAAGGGTAAGTACGTTTAAGGAAACAAAATGGCATAGTTAACTTTCAAAAAAAGATATATTTTTTTATATTTTTTATTTCTATAAAAAGTAATTCAATGTTCAAGTTACATGTAGCGTTGTTGTAACACTGGCATTACATTTAATTCAACCAAACAATTGAAAACTGTGACATATTAATGTCATTTCGAACATCGATCGTCCGAGATAGTACTTATGTTTAGTAGCAAATGTACACACTCGTACTAAACACTAATCAATATGTAAACAGGCCTTAAGGCAAGTGTAAGGGCCTTATAAGATAAAAATATATTATTGATTATCTTCGAAATGGAGTTAATTAGAATACCGGTGTCTTTGAGAAAGTTACTTAATTTAAGCTCAGGAAATAAAATGGGACGCTACATGCGTGGATACACTGGCCCCGTCCCATCTTCATGGCACTTCCGTCTCACCGGGTGCCGCGGCGGATGCGACTGAGCAAAAAAAAGAGCTAAGTACAGCCGCATCGGCCAAGAATATAGTTTTACCCCTTTTGGTGAGGAAACACGTGGCCCGTGGGGTCCCCGTGCCCTGAAATTTTTTGGGGCTTTGTCAATGAGGCTTGTGGATGCGATTGGAGACCGTAGGGCTGGCAGCTTTCTCGCACAGCGCATTAGTATTGCAATCCAGCGGGGTAATGCTGCCAGAATCTACGGCACCTTGCCGAGGGGTGAATTTTTATTTTAGTTTAGGATTTGGGTTTTTTCTAATTATTATTAATTTCGATGGTTATAATTTAGTTTAGTTTATAAGTTTTGATACAATATTTATGTTATTTGGTTTACTTGAATTGTATTGATAAATAAATAGAATACATAGAAATAATATGAAAGTATATATAAGATACTCTATGATAAAAACATACAGTTAGGTATAATGACATTTCATGATATGGCAACAATTTTCATTATCTATTAGTAAAAATATGATATTTGAGTCGAGTTTTGCACGTTAAAGAACACGTGAACTTCTGAGAAAATACCTTAAAATCGTTATTAACATGAATATAATAAAATGTGGGTTATAAAATCATCACAAATTTTAAAATTTAATTACGGTGCGTGTTAATGTTCAATATATTAGTTTCTTGTCTTATTACTAGTAAAGTTATATCAGTTACACGCGAAAGTGAATCTGTAACGTGTGTGTGTATGTGGAACAACTTTTGGCTAAGCTCAGGAATGCACCCTTGAAATTAACGAAAAAAAAAACACGGTGTATACATAATATATTTTTATGTTTATTTGTTTATGTATAACCTCAGTACACTTTAATTGTACTAATTACTCTAATTAGCAAGTAATATCTACTCGTAAGTCTCTCTTAATAATATCTACTCGTATATCTAATCTATACCTAGCTGAACAGTAAAAGAAATGACTAATCACTACATCTTATAAAACAAAGTCCTCCGCCGCGTCTGTCTGTTTGTATGTATGTATATTCGCGATAAACTTTATCAATAGAGTGATTTTTGAGGAAGTTTTAGATGTAAAATAGTTTACCTGTGCGAAGCCGGGTCGGGTCGAACTTATTATGAACAATCCGAGTAATCCGGCTAGTTAGATTAAAACAAAAGAAGGAATTAAAGAAATATTTCTGGTGAAAATTTGCGTAGGTAACTAACGCTGCCAACGCCATCTTCGGGACAACTTGAAAACGTTAACGCCATTGGCGCCGGAAAACTTGTTACACAACATGCTCCATTTTCCAAACATTATCTTTGTCTTCGGCTAGATGGCAGTAATGAACGTAGCTATATTAAGATGAAATTATGAAAAATACTACAGTATTTACACTAGTCGATGCAAATTGATTTCATAATTTTTCACAGTTATTACACTGTTCCGCTTCAGATGCGTTTTCGGTGAAGTGCTTTAAGAATCTTCTTAAGTGGGTTTTACCGCATAAGGAAATATATTAGATTCGTGAGTTACAGTCAACTGTAAAAATATGGGTGTACACATCTTACTCAAAAATATGTCCCATAGTATCTTATTCCAGTGTAATAAGAGCGTAGTACCATATTTATGAGACGGTTCTTTCGATACATATTTTTGCACTTGACTGTACTTATCATATTTAAGCTTTTTCTTAATATTAACTTGTAATACTAATATTTCTATGTTAATAATTCATTTTAAAATACCACACAACCTTCCGAAATGGGTTTCCTTTAAATCATCGAACTCATGAGCAGTCAATTCTACAAATATAAAGTACGTACTTAAATGATTGCGGCCAAATTCGTTTGTGAGAAATTCCGTAGACGAGCGTATTTTTTTTTTGAGCGTACTACTTTCAACTGCTGAAACTAAAAACAATTGCTGCTTTGACGATGAAGATAACAATTGTTTGATAAAATTGCTCATGTACGAAATTTTCTGTAGACGGATTTGGCCGCATTGACTACTTACAGTCGCCAGTAGATCACAATTTGGATCGAAAATCCGACAATGTCATAGCCAAGTACTTAGTATGTTAACGGCCTAAAGCATGTACATCACTTTAAGTACGATATTTATTATTGTAATGTGTGTCATGTATTTAGCCGTGTATAAATCAGAGACTGCGTCGAAAGAGCCTTGGGGCAGTCACGCAGGCCTTCATTAAATACCGCCCTTGGTTCGGTTTTAGCAAAAGTCACACGCATTCTGCCAAATTTTCTGTAGCGTAAAAGTTTTAATATCGGCGCGTAGTTTGGATTGGGTTTGTAAAAGTACGCACCGAGGGCGGTAAAATAAACAACCTTTTAGCACGAGTTTTATAACATGTATTTCGGTTAACGCTGTGTTGATATATTAAAAATCATGTCAACTGTAAATAGCATAAGAGCTGTGCTTTTAGCTGCTCTATAAATAAACAAATAAATAAACAGGGGACCTAGACAATATGACAATCGTTGATAGAATACGCCAATTGAAATAGGATGTATGGAAATAATCATGTGAATTCTCGTAGCATCTGTCATCTCGATACATTTTTCTATTCGTTTGGCGTTTGTCGATGTACGGTTGTCATCTTGGCTAGACCCCCTGGTGTTCTGTCCTTGAAAGATAATCATAACCACATTCATTTAACTCCGCGCTCTGTAAATTATATTGAAAATGAAAAAAAAGTTATTTTATTTACGCATTCGCTGCCAGCGATCCACTAGGGTTCTCCGTTCGTATGCGCTTTTCGCTACGTACGTGGCTCGCACTGGCAGTGAATGCGATAATTGCTAGTCACGTAGAGGCTGCGAGTGATCTACGACTACCGGGCCTACCGCGTAAGACGAAAATCTCAATCACTAACGCTCTTGCATATTTCATCAATAGAGAAGCAGATAAAGAAATTTCGATTTACGTTATTCGCGATAGGGCCTCGGGCATATCAGTCATTAAATATATAACCGAAAAATAAACATAATGCAATTTTTATATCTCCATGTTATCCTGTCCTTTGTCGCTTGTCAAAAATGTGTTATTTTTAAATAGTGGTCTTAAAGTTTAAATGATTGAATATTAGAATGTCGTTGAGGACAGATGCCCGATTCGGACCTAGCCACACAGGAAAGTTAGGTTACTAAAATAAATTTGAAACACTTGCTTTCTAAAATTTGCAAGAATCTTACACACTGTTATTAGAAATATAAAGACGGATATGGTTTTAATAATGACCTACTACACCCCGAGAATTAAATATTGTATTAAATAAGTACATCAATCAATAGAGGGCGAGTAAAGGCGGGTGTCAGTAGCGCTGAATTTTAAAGTTTTGTTGAATCAATGCCGCTTCTGCTCACGTAGGTAGTTAGCGAGACGACGCCGTCGGGCGAGGCACGAAGGTTCCATCAAACTTGGCAAGGATAGTCAGATGTGAATAACAAAATACACAGTATTTAATAAATTTAAGTGTAGGATATTAAAATAACTATTATCGCATGAGATTTCTAAAAAAATATGTTTGTCTTCACTAGAAAGACTGTACTCTCAGTAGAACCTATAGAATAGACTTGCGGGCAGTAATAGTCAGTAATCACTATGACCACCCATGATACCATTGATAACCCCATGATGTCGCCCATGACTAACCCTATGACAAATCTATGACCACCCCCATGACCAACTCTATGACTTTCTCCACTACCACTAAGAAGGTAAATAGAAGGGTATATCTCCCTTCAATACTATTTTCATACCTATATATTTCTCATTTAATTTTTTCATTCAAAATGTAAATACATTTTACTAATAGAATTGAAATATGAGTGGTCAGTACCACTCAATCTCGCTGGTATTGCAATTATTGTTTTTCACAGATTTTCGCGGGGCAAAATCGAGCATTTGAAATTCAAAACTCAGCCCATTTTTACAAATGTGTTCTATCGAAAATATAATACATGTATTTTAAATCCGAAATCTGAATCACCTTAGTAAGGATTATTAGTATTGTTACTAAACTATAAAAAATCACTTCTTACTCTTACCTTCAAAAAGTTAAAATGTAAATGAATTAGAAAAAAAACTTACTTTTGCTCATACATAATTAACATAAAATAAGCAGCTTAGTGTATACCAATTATAATTAGAATCCAGAATAAATTAAGGAATAAAATCGTAGTTAATTAATCTTCTATTTCGCTGAACATTTTAACAATTTCTTAAATTTTCCTGTTTATTAATTACAGATGCAGACACAATGCTCTTACTGCTGTTACAGTAAATATGTAACTATATTCAAATAAGCTATTTTAAGTAGACTGTACTACAAGCATAAACCTACAACTGTGACCTTTCATATTCACTGATAATTTCTCAGTAACTTGAGTTCATTTCAATTTTCTTTCCGAGGAAATAGAATATACCTTCTTAGATATATGGCCTTGCCTTTATCTGTCTCAACTAATGGGATATTAAACATTCTTAGGTTTGTTAATTCTACTGAGAATCTGGACTACCGTGAGTAGAAATAATATTATGTCAATGCCATATTGGAATGTGCAATGCAATACGAAACTCGTAGTTTTCTGAAAAAAAGGCACCTAGAAGGCATCGTTGATTAGTGTTAAAGTCAACTAACCCTTTAATTTATCATGTTCAAAAAATATATAGCGGGTGGATAAGTATACTAAAGGTTTACAGAGCAAAATGCTCTTGACTTATATCAGGTGGCATTTACCCTGCAAGGCAATTTTGAATGGTTTGACAGTATCAGTAGCCTGTTTTGCTATTTCAGTCAGTCTCAATACAAAAAGTACTGAGGTTGACTGAAGTAGCATGACAAATACGAACATTTCCGAGAAAATACGATGGAAAACAATTATGCACTACATTATGTATAAACGATTTACACAGCTCTATTTTGCTATCCAATTGGATCGGATGACATTTACCCTGCAAGGCAATTTTGGACGGCTTGACAGTAATCAGTGACGAGGTGTATCACATATCTGAAAATTACTTAGAAATACATATTTTTTATCTAAAAACACGCAGAATGACGTGTTTGAGTAAATAGTGAAATTTATATGTATGTTAACACTTTATTGTACATAAAAGACAGGTAAAGATACAATTAAAAACAAATGTTGGCAATGTACAAAGGCAAACTTACCATACCAATACCAAATTGTGCATGCAATACCAAATTTGCATAATATAGTCGCATGAGGGAAAATAAATATATGTAATTTAAACTGCCTAATTAATCAAGTGTGAGCGTGTATATCACAAAATTAGCAAAGAAAACTAATTTTAGTGAGCACGCGAATGAAGGAATGGCACTTTCAAGGACTAAAGTAAAAGGATTCTCGTCATACAAAAACGTTAGGTCGCGATCGGGCCTCATCCAACCAGCAGCCGGAAACAAGTTTCTTCTAACAGACATTTATGATTACTAAGAACAAGGAGTCGCTGTATTATTTTCTTTCTTATATGTGGAATTAATTAGTTAATACAATATTTATTCATTTATAAAAACTTGTACAAAGAATGTTACAATGCACGTCAAAAAAATTACTTAAATAAATGGTGTTAAAATAATATTAAATTTTAAAAATAAAGATGGTGGCCTAGGGGTAGAACATGCGACTTGCAATCCGGGGGTCGCGGGTTCAAACCCCGGCACATACCAATGAGTTCATATTTACCAGTCCCTTTTCGGTGAAGGAAAACTACGCGAGGAAACCGGACTAATCCCAATAAGGCCTAGTTTTACCCTCTGGATTGGAAAGTCAGATGGCTGTCGCTTTCGTAAAAACTATTGCCTACACCAATCCTTGGGTTTAGTTGCCAAGCGGACCCCAGGCTCCCATGAGCCGTGGCAAAATATCGGGACAACGCGAGAACAGCTAAATAGATTATTTAAGAATGTTTTCATCTCGTAGAATGTCTAAATTCATTTTCTTTCTCTTCGCATTTTTCAGTCGCGACGCGACAGTCTCTTCTTATTATTAAATTTAAGTGTTTTATATTGTGGATAGCCTCTGCATTGTTGCGCCATCATGAAACGCCTAGTACGAGTTACACGCTGTCTGCATTAACACATTCACCGCTGAGCTATGTCGTAGCCGATAAAATAGGTTTCCCGGTATGTAGAGGAAATGCTTCGTAAAGCAAAACGACAACGTGTTATAATTAGCGCTGATTGGTTATACGCTAGTAAGGGCACCTAGGTGCGCAATCAACATGCCAATCGTTTACGCTCCGTCACTGTCGCACTAATATGGAAGAGTGATAGAGAGAGATGACTACGCTACGCTACGGAGCGTTAACGATTGGCATGTTAGCTAAGTAGCCTGGGGGTCTAGCCGAGATAACAATCGTTAGCAGAAAACGAAACGAAACGCTATTGTCTCTCCATTACTCCACCATATTATTGTGCGATAGAGATAAATACTGTTTCGTTTCTCGGCGAACGATTGTCATCTTGGCTATTGAAGTTGTAGAATACAAGGGGTATTCTACAACTCTTTCAATGGTTTGAAACCTGTTACTTTTTAGTTCGATTCTACATTCATAACAACTGTATTTACCTATACGTGACTAGACATCTCATACGTAAATATGACGAAGCGTCTTTTGAACTTAAATAATGTTCTTGATTTAACATTAAACTGAACCGTTGGCACCGTTAAGGGGCCCACTGATTAACAGTCCGCTGGATGGGGTCAGTCTGTCAGTTAGAACAAAAAGTTGATAGTTCCGAAAAAAGTTGATAGTGATAATGAACAACTGACAGTCAGTTTTAAAGTTCACGAAGAATTTATAATCAACTCAAATCTTTTTACTCCGTCCGGCATTTCCGGCATGCGGTAGGTTAAAACCCGGCGGTTAGCATAAGTTTTTTGTTTGTTTAATGAAACATCGCGACTGCAGAGACTTCCTTGCCCTACTTCGGTCTGTCACAGAGTTAAGCTTCGTTAGCACGCACACGGCCGTACGAAATTGTTGCCTTACAAGTTTTTATTACCTACTTGTAATGAAAGTTATGGGATCAAGTCTCTGTAATAGTGTAAAATAATGTTTTAGGTCCTCAATTACATGGGAAATTATTAGGGGAGGTATCAGGCAGTGTTGGCAGAACGTTAATTAGAATTGACCATATTGAAAATTAACCATTACAAATTGAACCGTAAACTGTAACCTTTTATTACGCCAAGTCCCCTAAGAAAAGTAGAAAACCTTTGGGGTCCCTTTCAATTTTGTAGCGATAAATGAACAATTGAAATAAATGACTAGTGTTTCAGTATTTGTTTTATAATCTAACTTATTTAATTTTGAACTTACAACCTGCAACCCATGAGCTTTTATTTCTTCCAACCTGTAGCTACTTTGCATAAATTTCATATACTTACATTAGCTTTCGCTAGCTATTTCAACGTATACGTTTGCGTGTTAAAACCCAGAAAAGAAACGGTTTTGCAAAACATACAATTATAAAAGCCTATTTTTTTTCTTTATTATTCCAATTTTTTAGATAATATGTACAACAATAAAACTCTTCATCTGGTGGTAAATATATAGGCCATTTTATGCACAATGAAGAGCTGATTTTTTAGTACTCAAATACTAACAAATACCTATGTTTATTAGAGCGTATTAATGATATTTTAGTTTACAATCAGTAAAAAAAGAAATCAAACAAAATATGTTTACCCAGGGCCACAAAATAAACAAAGTTTATGGTGGGGATGATATAGGTACGTCTTACGTTACTAGAAACTAATATTAATAAAAAGCTAAAATACATAGCATAGCCGCACGGTAAACGTCGCTAGGGTCCCCTAGACGCATGTGGTGGGAAAATTTACTGGCTATGGATAGAGGTTTTGGTGGCTGAGTTAGCAGAGCTCTGGAGTATCGATCCAGGAGCCATGAGTTCAAGTCACACCCAAGGCAGTAATTTTTCCACTTTTAAATTTATTCACATTTATAATTCGCTAAATAATCGAGCCTTGAGTTTAATCTTTGTCACAATATTTGAGAGGATATATACAGAAGATCTAAGCCGAACAGACGCGTGACGAATGGTTAAAAATGTTCTTTTATTGCTACCTAGTGCCGGACGATGCAACGTGGGAAGGCTGGGAGCCTTGATGCACCGACAATTTAATCGAGGTCGTAGGGAAGCTTTGCATGAGCGCAGGGACCACCAGTCGCTTCACAGTATCTTCACAGATAGAAAGACTGTTATCAAACAAAAAAAAGACGTTTTTCGATAACAATATATTTTACAACTTAACTTGTGGGTATTACGTAGGAGTTTAAGTAGGCACATGTAACAAAATCACCAATATTGGGAATCGTTGTTAAGAGCCCTGACAAATAACATACAACTACATTTGTTTTCATTAAATAAAATATCCAATCAATAAAGCGACTTAGAATAATAAATTAGCGCGCTGAATCGTGTGTCAGTGTCGGCGAGGGGCGCCGGCGCAAGCGCATATGCTAGTTGTATAGGCTAAGGTACATCTTATTATATTTTAGAAAACATTTAACTGTACACCTTGTTTTAATTAAATAAGGTGGAAAATTCTATGGATCCTCGAATGTCGTTACTGTATCTGTGCTTAAAACGACAGCTCGGGACATCTGGCACGCTATCATCGCGTAGTGCGTCTTATTCCGGCTTCACTCCAACACCTAAATAACCAGATTTTTCAAATACCAGACGATGTTACGCAATTGCAATTGACATTAGTCGATGTCGCGATCTCTCGTCTATTTAAATAAGAAGCAACGGTTCCAAGATCCAACCTCACATATTTTCACTGATTTATCTATTAAGATTCAATCAACACTAAATTAAATTGCTTTTTTTGAGTGTATCTACATTAGTTACACCATTAAAACGAGGTTGTAAAATAAAATCAAAGGGCGGATGATCGTTAACTAGCATCGCCGGCAGGTTGGGTGCGATTTATTAATAAATCCAACATTGACAAAGACCGCCAAAACACCTGGCTCACGGCCAGGCACGAAAAAATTAGCCTACGCTGGCTGTCGCTCGCGGAACAATCCCACGACGCGAACTACTACCGAATGAAATTTTTTATCACAACCACAGGTCGTTTCTAGTATAATTTGATCTCCAAATTCAGTAGCCACTATTCGTAATCGAAGATCAATATACAAGTTACAATTAGCAAGAGGCGGTTTTAGTGTTTGGGAATAAGCTTTAGCGACTGCACTCCCGAAATAAACTGACGGAAACGTTGATGTTCCTCGGAGATTACGCCGTTAAATGAGCCTACAAGATAAGTATGTGCTTGTGTTATGTCAGATGGAGGTCTGTGACGTGTGTTATCGACTCTCGTTCTAATTTTTTGTAAATTTGCTCGCGATGGACTATGAAACTTGTTATTTTATATGCAATTAGGTGCAGCGATTAAAATGGTCAAAAAAATACGACAGTGTCGACTTTACATCATACAAGAAACGTTCCCTGGTTACAAGGGAAGTAAATACTTAATATGTCTTGGAAAATATCAGTGAAGTTCTTATCCCGATTTGGACAATCTAGACTTTAAAAAGTGTGACATCATGTTAAGAAGTGTCCGAGACACAAAAGTTAATAATTTATTGGTGAATTCATAAGATCTACCAAATTATTAACAATATTCAATTTATGATCGGCCATTGCCAAAGTTTGATATTGGACACCAGTTGTAAAAAGCGAGTGTCATATCGTTAAGATGGCAACGTCACGTCATGCGGCGTCTCGCCGCGGCTCTCCACGTTTGCGTGTAACGTGCGCGAAAACAATGTGTTAAAATTAGCGCAAACGCGCGCCCCGGCCGCAGCGAGACGCCGACTAAATATTTATCGAACTTCCGAACCAGCGATAATTATCGGCCGACAATTGCCCACTTTGTGCCCGCGGCAATTAAACGGACGTTGATTACCGTTGTTGTTTGAAAATTTGCAAATTTTCGGAAATAGAACGCGATGAGTGACTCGTTTTACGTGCCCGCGTTTTATGGTGCTTCATGCGTTTTAGTAAAATTGCTTACTGATCTTGTTGATTTTTCGTAACATTTTTTTACAAGGCCTTTTTATTAACAAATACACGTTTTTAGTTACCTACACGTTTTACTGTAAAAGGAACCTAGTGCCGGGAACCTCTGCTGTATAGAGATTACCGGGCAAAGTGACCCATTTCAATGCTCTTGAGTGTACTTATACTAAGGAAACATAAAATGAATTCACAAAGAGTATATAAACTACATTTAACATTTAACACAGCGTTGTATTGAGAATAAATTGCAAATGGCAATAAAACACGTCCGTAAAAATGAATGTAAACGTAACGTAACACATGTTGCATAAAGAAACCAATGATTGTGTTAGTGTGTTACCCAACACGGGGGTAAAGGGAATCCGGTCAAGTGCAAGTTTACACTACGACATACTGGGCACGTTCCATGGCGGCACCGGTGACAGCCTACGCGTTGGGTGCTACCAGCGAAAACTGCTTTTCCCGCCTGTTTATAATTATTAAGAGAATATATTAGCGGTCATTTTTCCATACAAACGTTCTCGACATTTTTCTCTTTGGATTTTGGCCAAATATAATAAATATGTCTTATAATAAATATTTTTTATATGAGTTCAATATTACCAGTAGCTGTGTCTGTACGTTTTGCTTTTTTTACAAGCTTTTATTTAATTTGCCCTGTTAGTATGTATGGGACAAATCTTGCAGGTTAAATTTGACCCACTTCCCGGTTTCCGATGAAGCTGAAAATTTACATACATATGTAAGTCGGGTGACAATGGAATATTATGGTACCATCAAGCTGATCTGATGATGGAGACAGGAGATAGCCATAGGAAATCTGTGATAAAAATCTCGATGAGTATTAGTTGCCTGTGGAAAAAAAGTACAGTCAAGCGATAAAAGTTTGTACCAAAAATGAATTTTTTGCCAAAAACTTATTGATATTCTTGTTTTTATAATAACTAGGTTGCTAAAACAGTCAAATAAATGCGCCACGAACAGACACCTATCACACAAAAATCGGCAACAATAAACGCAAAAATCAAAACAGATAATTTCTTTCTCATCTGTTCCCAAAATTTCGTTTCGTTAAGTTTTGGAAGAAGAAAATTTTGACAACGGAACCTCGTTTTCTGAGATTTTTGCGCAAGATTTTTCGCCTAAGCTGCAATTGTCCTTATCGCACTAATTTTAGGAGCCATCCCCGTCATTGCGACGGAGATAATTACCTAAAATTCTCAAATCTGAGAAGGGGCTCAGCTGTTATTTTCTCTTAAGGTTGTATTCAGCAATACTAGAAGTATCCTCTTCCTGTCGTATAATTAATCATTTATTGGTATTTTTTTTCTAATTAATTGTTCTTTAAATTATTTATACTATCGTTTGAAACATTTGACATATATTTAAGAAAAAGTGAAGTAAAATTTGAAGTATTGACATATCACTTGACAGCTGACAGATCATATCCATAATATATTCAGGACAAGAAATGAATCTATCAAATTAATATTAGCCTTGATTTGATAGATTTATATCTATTTTTCATTAACTTTATTCTGAAATGTATCATAATAAATGATGAAAGAAATGGTTAAAATAAAATAAAATAAACAAGATATTTATCACGCCATTAAAATTGTAGTAATTTATGACAGGTAGGTACCCCCACCACGTAAAGTTTATTAGTTCATAGTGTGTAATAGCTAGGTACCTATAGGAGCTTACATTAAATTTACCTGTCATGTGGGGTAAGAGAAATATACCTAGTTAATTTTGCTCGGGGCAAGTGAAACTGACTAACTGCTTTGGCTCAGCGATGGCCTCCGAAACGAGAGAACGCCGCCTATCCCGATCCAGCGCGATTTCCTGCCATGAATTGGCATTCAGCCGACGCTGGTCCGCCTCCACGACATCACACCAGCGGTATCTGGGGCGCCCGATTGGTCGACGGCCGGTTGGTCGCTCCAAGTACGCTTCCTTGACTGCCCGATCCTCCCCGATTCTGAGTAGGTGAACGAGCCAGCGAAGTCTGTGGGATTTTGTTACGCCAATGATATTGGGCTCAGCCACCAACTCATCGACTTCGGCATTTTTCCGGATCCTCCAGGAGCCATCGCCACTTCGGACAGGTGGATGTTTCTGAGCACTTTTCTTTCCGCTATCAGGCGGTGACTTTCCTCTTTTTGAGTTAGTGTCCAGTCCTCACAGCCGTACATTAGAATAGGCCGAATGACGGTTTTATAGATTCTTAATTTTGTTACTCTTACTGAGAAGCCCGAACACCAACACTTTATGGAATCGTAGTGCGTTTTGAATGCGAAGTCCAATCTCCTCCTCCCGGGTGTTTGTATCGGTGACTGTACATCCGAGGTAGCGGAACTTGTCAACACCCTGATAGACGGTACCCTCCACATGAAGGCTGTCACGGCGAACTCGCGTGTCTTTGTACCGTTTCATGTGAAGATATTCGGTTTTTGTTGATTGATCCTGAGTCCTATGTTGGTTGCTTCCTGCTCGAGGACCTTTACCGCCTCCACCACCTCTTCACGGCGTTCCCCTAACAAAGCAAGGTCATCCGCGTACCCAATCACCTTGTGCCTCCCACCCAGCTCTACTCCAATGTCAAGGGTTATCTTATCACTTTGCGGACGACAAGGGGGCAAGTGAACAGTATGAGGATTATCTTCAAGTGTTTCTTTTGCTCTAATGTTTTTCTTACCCCATCTAACCTTATCTTTACACTACTGCGGCAGATGGGAGGTAATATTTTCGAGCATATATATGTATGTGTGTCCATTTGTTTGGAACGCAAGGTGTGAATTCGTCAGAATTGTGGTAGTTACATTGGCTATGTTAATTTATAAAATTGCACCCGCATAATAAAAAACGGGATTTTGTTTTTTTCTTACCGTAACAATATGGGTATCAAATGAAAACTAGTGAAGACCATTTCAAAATTATATATGTAGCAGCAGAATTTTTTGTATTTATAATTAATTACTTGTTAATGATGTGATTTCCAGTGAGTTTTCTATTCTGGCCTATGCTATTGTGAAAAACGGTCTGCTATTTGTGTAACCAAATGTGTGAAAGCCGTGAAAGGGCAACGCACTGATAGCCTAATTGAATTAGATTGGGTTTGAATCGACAGTAGCCGAATGCACGCTTGGGACAACAACTATCTTGAATAATGTCACTAATAAAATAATGCAGGGCCGAGCGCATCTTGGAGTTGATCCAAGACTTGATACGTATGTGACCATTAGGTGTGAAGAGCATACACCACTCCACTTTCAGTGGCTGTGATGTGACGCACATAAACGCCACTAACTCTAATTCTAATATTCTCTGATCTAATCAAATCGTACACTTAATGCCAACTCTATAAAGGCGTTATAAACACAATTTCCCTATCAATTACACGTTTAACTAGACAACATTTGCATGACTCAATGATAATTTAAGAGGAAACATTCATACATCGATTGATCCTCTGTAACCCTTCTAAATTTACTTGCAAAACAACATTTGCATTCGGTTCGAGATTATGAACGACCGTTATCATTCGATCGGAACGATAAATATCGTCTGATGGGTGAATGCCGAATCGGCCCGACTGGCGAGGTTCCTGCCGACGACTTACTCTATTTGCGATGCTATGCCGCAGCGCACGCAGCCGAAGTTGGCAAAAATTAAATAAATTCAAGCGGTCGCACGCAACTGGGCCTCGCCTGGTGAACGTGACGCGACCAATACTTTGCTATATTCACTATCTTTTGTCACACGTAACGTCGGTTAATGCGAGTAATCCTGTTGTAATGTACGATCGACCTCGAAAATCGCTGGACGCTTTAGTTAGCACATTGTAATTTTTTGAATTGACAATAGTACATATTAAACCTGACAGAGGTATTGCAGTTATAGCAAACTCCGAGGCCAACAGAAGAGCAGATTTTAATTTCTTTATTGTCTCTATATCTGCTGTAATCCGTTTGTTGTTGGTTTGTTGCATCTTATGAAACTAAGCCTTTGTTGACATCGTGATTGCGACCGGCACGGTATATAGCACACTGGTGCAAAGTGCAACCAGCATTATAAGTACCTCCGTTGTTTATGCTGTAACCAAGGCAGTTTAACTTACATTTTGTTGTGCCTATAGTACCTAGTGTTTGTCGAGTTTGTACCTGGAGCGTAGTCTGTGGCTGGGCACAGCGCGTCACGCGAGTTTACTAAGCGAATTATTTTATTAACCTTACAACCGTTACACCAGATATTAATGACCATTTTATCGTACCTGTCGTTAACATGCACTTCAGCTTAACATTAATGTGCGTAAAATTACTTTCGTGGTAAACGACGAACAACAAACTCTTAGTATCTAACTAAGAACAAAAAAAAATAAACAAACCATAATAATTGTTAATTAATATATGTTCATGTTATTTACCTACTTATTACATTAAAGTAGACTTTATTGTACTTTCTGTGGCTATGCCTACGTAGGTATACATTAAATTTATGTACAACGTGTAATCAAATTATTGCCAAGCCATTTCAAGGCAACGTCCATCTTCACATGGAATCTACAGTCACTTGACAGTCGAACGCGTGGAATCTAACAAAAAAACTCGTGGGAAAACGCAACAGCAATCAATTTTTTTTAAAGATCTCATTGGTTATAGATTTGCGAGCGAATGATGCGAATCCATTCAGATAATCGTCTAGCGCGTCACGAGCCCGATATTCCCGTGACAAGCGGGTTGTTTACAGCAGGTGCACAACGCTGCCGCATACGCCGTAGACGGCTGCGTAGCGGGCTGTAAGATCTCGGACGCGTCAGAGCACGGGGTGAGAGCGATCCGTCCGCGAAGGTTGCGCCCGTGACCGCGCCCGCCGGCCGCCGCGCCCGCAGTACCGTGCCGCGCTCGCTCCTCCTCGCACCTCCCAGCCCGAGGACCGCCAGACCAGTGTAGTGATGTGCCCTTGCTGATGATGTGTGGCCGCCAGTGTGTGACAGTGCGCGCGAACCGCGCGAGGCCCCGGCCCAAGAGACCGTAGCCCGACATGTGGAACTTGCTAGTGCCGTTGCTGGCCCTGGTCGCTTCCGGCGGTGGGGCCACCTTCGGAGCCAACAAAGCCCTGCTCGACTGCGCAAGGTTCGCAACACCCTCATAACAATTAAATAGTTAAAGTTTAAAGTTTAAAACAAGAAAAACTTTGAAAGCAAGAAAATCTCTCCATACAACGAGCTCTAAAAGAGAGTAAAACTTTGTATCCCATTCCGGTCCTTTACAGAGTTTTGTCTCTTTAAATCAGATTTTACTTCTACGACCCTTCCGAATACATTCTACAAATTACATTATGCATGGTATAACTTGTTTCGTAGATAGTTTTTAAACTTTTTCTTATTTTTATAAAGGTACGTTACATTACTTAGATATAGATACATGTTACGTAGGTAAATATATAAGTGTTTATGGAACTTAGTTCAGTAAACATCTTTCTAGAATAAACTGAACAAATACTGCTATTTCACTAATAATATTAAAATGTTGCACAAAACTAAGAATAGACATTATAATTAGATATAGTATGAATGCTATAAAATTCAGCAAATCTACATAGTAGTAAATCGTAATTGAACTGGCAAATTGTGCGGGGACCTCGAATCCGAAAATAATTTGGATGCGACACGCGAGCCATCACTGCCGTCTGCGAACTCGCCCAAATAATTATTATACTTACAACTTTTGCTTTGCTGAATAATTAATATTTTCGTATGACATGATAACTAAGATTTGTAATTTTAGTAAGTAAATAAATATTTTTATTACACAAATACGTTAAATATAAATTCTTAACAAATAAATTGCACAACATATCAATATATAACTTTACCCCAATACTTACAATTAACTTGGAGTTAGCGAAAGTCTTATTTTTGTTTAATTTAACAATGCCACATTTTTCTGGCTTCTGCATAGCGCTCGTAATATCGAGGAAGGCCAAAGGTCACACTTACTTACTTTCCCGAACACATTTTGGGTAAGCGAGGAGCTATTTGTAAATAAAAGTGGATTTCCAAATTTTCCAAGTACATTCTCAAAAACAGTGTCACATGCACTTTGCCGATTCTTTGTTGATAATAGGGCATTTAGGGCATCAAGTAATTTCCCAGAAATCATTTTGAAATAGGTGATCTAGAAAACCAATTGATGTTTAATCTTTCTAGTGTTCAAAAATATCTAAACATACACTCTGATGCTTTGACAATAGAAGTTTATAGACATTTGTGATCATCAGCATCAGCAGCTATGATATATCTGTGGGTAACTTGTGTAATAACTAAATAGTCTGCAACTACAAAATTCTAAGCTGACGGACCTTTTGCCCAATATTTTGGTCGTACCTTAACATCCAAGGACTTACATCATTCATTATATAACGATAACATAACAGTAAAGCGCTTATTACATCCATATGGTCGCCGGGCACTATTTTTAGGGAGGCTGTTCCACGAAAATAACCACCCTATAGAGTGCTAACTATAGTTAGCATCATAACAGTAGTTTTTCCGTTCCACGTAAGATCAGGACACCTATACCAATATACTTAAAAATTAAAACGAATTTACTTCCACAAACGATATTTCTATTTCGGTTTAAGTGTAAAAAAAAATATCGAACAGAATATTTTTAACTATTCGAGACAAAGTACCTATATTTTTACATTTCAAATGGTATTGTTAACGATGTTCTGTACCCCTAGTGTAACTTTGATCGACATCATAACGTGACGAACGCGTTTGCGTTAAGTCTCATTTTGTATAGGATTTTGAGTTTCCAAAACGTCCCGCTTGGCGCGCTCTTTCGAAATCCAATACAAAATGAGACTAAACGCAAACGCGTACGTCACGTTTGGAAATCGAATTTAGTTACACTAGGGGTACTGATATTTCGTGAAACGGAAAACTCAGCCTGGTCATCGGAAATCCGTGGTACATTACATACCTACACCGAGCCGCTTTCGTTTTGACATTGACTTGAAAAACGACCCGATTAGAAGAATGATTAAGACACGTTTAAGATCTTGGAAAGATCTTTAAAAGATCGATAACTAAACGACACGTTTATTTTGATTCCGCTGTGATCCCAATATGATCTATCTACGATATTTCAAAGTGACATTGGTTGCCCGAATCGACCTGCTTCTGTCAATTATACGACATACATCGTTCTAAATGAGAACTTATCGTTATCGTATCTCATTCTTCGAATCGGGCCGAAAGTGTATCAATATGTTGTATTACTGCAATGTTCTGCCGCCAGAGTGCAGCACTAACAAATATTGTAAACCATAGAGTAGTTTATACATCTTCTTCTTACAGACCGACTAAACCTTAAGAGGCTGTCAACACCCAATGTCCTTGAAATTGATGTTACTTAAACAGTTTTTTAAGAAAGACTATTTGTTTTAGTCAAGTAAGAAAAATATATGTTCATATTAATTATATTTCAAAGACCGTGGTTGTACTCGATACATGATTGAACGAAATCGGCTCGATAGAAAATAATTGCAAAGATTGGTCTTAAAATCACAATTAAACGGTTTTATGTCTTTATTGTTTTGACTTATGGGTCTGCAATTAAAATCACAATTTCAAAACATTTATATCTAAACCGTGGTTGAGTAAAATATTACACTAATAATCCACTTTTTTTTATTTAAATATTTTTTCTTATTATTCCCTTGCCCAGGCCCAGTAACATGCGACAGTGCTATCTCATTTACTCCGATAGAAATAGACAGTGTGCGCGCTTTAGGTATTGACAGCCTCTTAAACAGTTTTTTTAAGAACTTTTCACCATGACATTGATGTATCAACACGGTTTGTTTACAGAGGGCATATCGCGAAACGCAAAAATCGTTATCTGCTTCTTTATGCCTCGAATGTGCAAGAGTAATAGAGAGGCAGAAACCAAAATTTAGATTTTTGTGTTTCGTGGTAGGCCCTTATGGCCCGATTCGAACTTTATGATACGTCAAAAATTTGCTAAATATACAATATGGATTAGATATGTGTTAGTACTTATGTGCTAGTGGCGCTTTCTACGCAGAGTTTTGCGTTATGTGTAGTAAGGCGTATTATGCTGTGAATGATTTCATAGATGATAAGGATGCCTTTAAGCCAGTAGCTTGATCTTGATAGTATGATAAAAATGTCAGTAATAGTGTTTTCGTTTTCTTCCTGTGAAATAACCATACTAGCGTCCAGTAGAACTGACACAAGAGAACATCATGTTCTCGTTTGATTGTATTATTTTAGTTTTGGACACTTAGAGACCTTATACACCTCTAAGATTTTATTTTATTTTAAATTTTATTTTATTTTAAATTTCATTTTATTTTAATACCTATTTTAATGATTTGGACACTTAGAGACCTGTACATCTCTAAGTCAATTTAAATTTATAATTTAGTTTTATAGGTAGGCACTCCTTATGAATAATATGTAGTCGCGTTTATGTGGCGCTATGCCGTCTTTAATGTAACTTACAAGCACAAATGTTGTATCTCACATTTTTTTTTAATTATATTTATATTAATACAACCCGGCAGCTTGAACATGTCATGCTCGCTTAAAAGTCTTTACTTACGGTGGCGTCGTTGATCGGGTCGCCACTTTCCCGAATGAAGGTTGAGGGAGGCGATGGCTGAGATACACGTCATACTCGTGAACGGGTGCTGTTTGTGGAGACCGGTCTGTTTAAGCTTACACGGGGTACAGGTTATGTTAAAGTATGTAACTTTACTTTTGAGTGACATTAACGTGAGACACTTCATTCGGTTCTTGTCTGTTTTAATTTTTTGTCTTTTAATTATTTATATAAGAATTCAAGCCTTGGCGACCCTCTACATCTCTAAGGATAATTTAATATATATTTTTATATTTTATCTCTGACACGTAGAGACTTATACATCTCTAAAGAATTTTAGTATTTTATGGTTTTATTTTTTTATCATAGTTTTTTTTTTGTGTAATTTGACATTTAGAGACAGTATACATCTCTAATAAAGTATTTATTATTTCATAGATTCGATATTTGTAATTGTTTTTTTTTTTAATTTATTGTTTGTAAAAATGGACATGTAAAAGTGCCCCTGTGGCCTATTTGCTGAATAAATGTTTGATATTTGATATTTGATATTATATTCCCTATAAACGCTCAGCTACCTTAGTTAGACCTAGTAAATAGTTCCTTGAATTATTTCCATGGGTCATCGCTCCATTATGTTCATCTCGACTTATATTATTATTATTAATAAGCAGTTTCAATAAGAAACAAAGTAAATAAAGCAGTTAGTGTCAATTTTAACAATTCGTTAAGCCACTTTCGGCCCGGCTTTGATAAATCACCCAATTAGGATGTTCATTCAAAAGTATAGAAGATAGATTACCCGATTCATTCCATTATTACCGTAGCATTTAAAAGACTTCGCAAATAAGACATCAACTACTCATTAGGTTTTTTTACGATGTCAGTCATCTGTATAAACCGAAGATAACTTAACAATAAGAACTGTCAATATTTATTTAAGATTTATATTGCAGATAACACTACAATGCACCTCTTAACTAACTTATCTAGGGCACGTATTTTGTAGGTAATAGTGTTTTCTAGCCGTCTAGTGAGCTATCTAAGCGCCACTTGCACCATCCCACTAACCCGGGGTTAACTAGCTAAACCGCTAACCCAGTGTCATATTGTACTGGTAACCATGGTAACTGCCGGTTTAATTGGTTAACCCCGGGTTGGTGGAATGGTGCAAGTGGGCCTAAGAGAGTTATACAAGATAACTGTATAATGGAGACCTCCTAGTCCTAGACTTCCTTAAACATATCATATTATACAATGATTCTAAACGCTACCTATCTTGCACACCTACACTCATTCTATTCGTCATCCGAGAAGAACTCTTTCTTTAAGAAGAGCTTTCCAAACCTTATTCTAAAAATGAATAAATAAAATAAATAAATATTTGGGGACAATCTTACACAGATCAACCTAGCCCCAAAGTAAGCAAAGCTTGTACTATGGCTACCAGGCGACAATATAAATACTTACATACAATACAAAACATCCGAACATCCGTGCTCATCACACAAATACATGTACGTACATGGTCACTACCCACTAGGCCAGATAGGTTGTCAAGCCAATTTTTTTACGATAGCGACTGCCATTTGACCTTTCAACCTAAAGAATAAACTTTGCCGAAAAGCAACTGGTAAACGTTGGCACAAGCGGGGTTTCCAACCCACGACCCTTAGTTTAAAAGTCGCACGCCTCACACCACCACGGCTTCAACCACTTTGTAACTTTATTATTACCAGTCGATATAATTTAGTTGTCTCTAGTGTAAACATATTATTTTGCAATAAATGTTGTTCAAAATAAGAAGGCACTTGTAATACAGAGGTTTAATCGTCAGAGCGATTGCATATCATTAGATTCGAGTCACGTCCGGTGTTTCTGGCTGCTTTGTAACACGATTCAAAAGAACGTGCGTATGACATATTTACAGGAACAATTTTGTTATAAATTACATTTGCATACCCTTTTTATATGGAAAGCAACTATTCTAATTTGAAGACTTTTTTAGGGATGTGGACAGTAAGGACGTCCGACGTGTTGCCTCTCTGTAGCACTTGTAAAATCGTACGTAAGTGTGACAGGGAGGCAACAAGTCGAACGTGGTTCGCGGTAGGCCCTCAGTTCAAATGTTCATTTGCGATGTTATAACTGTAATAACAACTGTAAAAAATGTTTTTGTGACACGCACTTTTATTGCTGGCTGTACTTCTCATTACATGTCTGCCTAGTGTTTTTTGACCCCTTCTAATGAGCCTAAATTCGATTTGTTTGTGTTTTTCATTGAGGAATTCCTACCTTTACTACCTTATTTACTACCTTCCGCCTGCATCATCAAGTCAGCTCCATGTTAGTATATTAAGTAACAAGTTTTGAAGGAAACATATACAAATAAATAAAAGTGTGTAAAGATGGTCGGTAATAGGATAGAAGAAAAAGCTGAGCTATGTGTCTCAGACTCGATTAACTGAAGACTCGAGAGTCTCAAACTGGGGTTGGCCGGTCGAAGTGTTTTACATATGGCACAAGCATAGGTTTTACCTGTCAATCCCACAAATAGTGTCAAATACTTGTTTTTTTTTATATATTTTATGGTCCGGATGCTAGTCCTAGCCAAATCCCATAGAACAAAACTAGAAGCAGGGGAAACCTATGCTGGCGCTATTTATAAAAACCTTTTGCAGTACATATGGTGCTACTTTACCACACTAGTGCGATAAATTCGTTACTATATCGAAAATGTATGCCATATGTACTGTAAAGCCTTGTAAGATGCGAATAGGTATTTCGCACTTGTATCGTAATAATGCCCTATTAACATTCGCCAACCCCATTTAAGAGATCACGTTTCGATAGAATGACTAGAGTCTAAAAAACTGACTTGACTCCTAAATGGACTCCAATGACTCGACTCGATTTATAAACAATACGAGTAGATCTACAATGACAATCGCAGCTATATTTTTTCGGTTTTTTTGGTCGCGTCATTGCGGAATTACCTTTTTTTTACTTTAGTAAAAACAATGCTTTATGCAGCCTTACTGACGATGAAACATAAGCAGTCATTCATATTTTTTTAAATATTTTTTTAAGTTCTAGGTAATTTCAAATACTTAGAACGGCCCAACCCAGGGCTACCGCGTTTAATTTCGCCGCTAGGGACACTAGTGTAGAGTGAGGTCTTTCAAAATGTCAAATGCATAGAATTTTTGAGGTTTGCAAGCTATTGTGGTAATTGTGATAAAACTTTTTCCATCTTTGATAAATCATGATAAACATTAGATATAGTTCAATAAATGGTTTAAAAGAAGTGCCAACTAAAATATATTCAAAATTAATCAGGTTCAAAAAATGCGAAATCTAGACGTTAAAATACCTTTGTGTATATTAGAACGTATTTTTTTAAATAAGCATATACATCAAATTATATATAAATGGTTTTTATTTCTCATGCTCTGAAAGTGGGTCGTTGTTGTTCTATTAAGTGTGCAGAAAATGATATGTTTCTGCACTAGAGCATTATACTTTCTCAGTAGGTTTTTTCTTTTATATTACGATAAGCAATTTTACAATTTATTGTACAATTTCCATTCTAAAATTAGATAGATATTTTTTCCTGATTTGTTAATTGAAAGTACCCTCAAGTAATGCTATAAAAGTGTATGCTTGTCATATTTTTTTTGAAATACAAATATGTTTTACTTTCTTTGTATTCAAAATGACAAGTAGAATGTTTAACTCGGAAGAAACGCATCATTTCATCTCTTGGTTAACAATACTAATCCATAATGTCAATATCCAAAGAGGAAAATGGGGAGTACGTTCGTATGAAGAAGCGGCCGTCCCCTTTCCTCTTAAAATCCAAATAAAGCCTATTTTCACATTGTTACCTTGATTTGGGGCAAGGTCTTACATTATAGATGTTAATTTAAATTTCCCCGATAAACTACAAGCTTGTATCAAATGTTTTCGACAAGTAATGAGTAAAGTTATCGCTAAATACGCGTAGCGATCTAATCAAAAGTTAAGGGGAAAGTGGACGAACGATAAATAAAGTTTAAGAAAAAGCCTCGAAAAATCAAGTATTTATGCTCGAATAGACGGCGATATACCTTAGGCCTATACTCGAGTAGGTGGCGACACAGTTTGATACACATAATTATCAGTGAAAGAACATGGGTCAAATAGCCATATGTCATTCTAACAGTTTTAGTTCTGTGTCGAAAGATGGCAGTAAATTTTGTTGACTACAAAATTTATTTTGACAATATGCCTCTATACATTTTCTTTGATATTGACATCACAGAAAATATTTTAAAAAAATTAACCTGTTGCCTTTTCTCGATGGATTAATTAAAAGGCTTATTTAGACAATGCGAGAACTCGCATGCGAGTTTCATTACATTGCGGTATTTGATCGGCCGGCTGAATTGTATGTAACCTCAATAGTCCGCTATGTAAGTAAAGTCGCATGCGAGTTTCATTACATTGCGGTATTTGATCGGCCGGCTGAATTGTATGTAACCTCAATAGTCCGCTATGTAAGTAAAGTCGCATGCGAGTTTCATTACATTGCGGTATTTGATCGGCCGGCTGAATTGTATGTAACCTCAATAGTCCGCTATGTAAGTAAAGTCGCATGCGAGTTCGCGCACCGTCTAAATGAGCCCTAAGAGTTGGAAGCGGACAAAATTGGACATATTTTTGGACGCCTTTAATACAAATATGTATGCAGGGGTGCCAAGCTTTGATGAGTATATCAAACTGTGGGGCAAAATTGTTGTTTACCCGTTCGTGCCAATATTGATACCCGAGCAAGCGAAAGATTAAAAAATTGAACCATGAGCGTAGCGTGTAGTTCTAAAGTGGAGTCTTGAGCGCTGCGAGGGTTTCAAGGTACAAGGGTTAAACAAATTTTGCCACCGAGTGAAACACAAAAATTTTCACCACACCAACGCGAGGAAAATTCTAACACTAAAATATCAAACAAAATCAAATACATATGAACGTTATTAAATATTTATCATTCAAAGTTATAATTTAAAAGTCAATACTACCAGCTAACATAAGGAAACAACTCAAAATTTGCACCAGATTACTATGCCACACATGTGGATAAAACGCAAATGACAATCAAGACTATCAAGGAGTGGTGAAATAATATTTTCTACAAGTAATGATAATTTCCAGAAAAGAAAACAGGGACAACTTTTTTATAAAGAAGCGATCGTCCATATCCTCTTGAATCGTTTATATTATTCATTTTAATGCTACTTTATGTATACTGTAGGGGCCAACGCGTATGTGTATTTATATCTCAGAGATAGCGAACAACATTGCAATAAAACTGCAGTTTAATTAAATCACCGCACCTTGTATTATAATCATGTTACTGTGTAACTACATATAATGGGATCATAGACATTAGACATTTGACACTTTTATTAAAAATATGTATACACGACCTTCTTGCACATACATTTAGGTTGTGTATACATATTTTTGGCACTTTGTCCGTGTCGATATTTAATACCTTGACAGTACGTGCAGCTAATTACGCTCGGTGATATGAATTGGTAGTCAGATCACAGAAAACCGCCTTGGCCGGGGATTGTCTGTGAGTCAGATCTACCAAAGAGATGCTGTACGAGGGGTAATCCAAAAGTAATGATAATTGAATACTTTTAGTGGATGAAAACATTAAAAGGAAGTATGATTATTTAATGCGGTTCCAAGCTCGTAAATAATAAAAAAAATATATAAATCTGATTAGTGAGATAAATCCATTTATTCGTGAGTTGTCAGAAAAAATGCGCGGAAATGGAGAACACTGAAGTAAGCGTCGATACTAAAACACTTCAGTACCCCTAGTGTAAATAAATTCGATTTAGAAACGTGACGAACGCGTTTGCGTTAAGTCTCATTTTGTATAGGATTTTGAGTTTCCAAAACATCCCGCTTGGCGCGCTCTTTCTAAATCCAATACAAAATGAGACTAAACGCAAACGCGTACGTCACGTTTCGAAATCGAATTTATTTACACTAGGGGTACTGTTTGAAAAAAAAATACTCACATTGAACCAGCTTTGTGGGACTCTACTTCTCCGTATTCTACAGTTTCACGCTGATGCAAGGAGTTTAACCTGGGTAGAACATCAACTAAAGATAAACACCGAGAAAACCGCCCATCTATCGTCCTTACCGAAAAAAACGTCAAAAAAAATCACAATCTCGTGTTAACAGATAGAAGGATACCTATCAGGCATCTAGTTGAACTCACGAGGATCTCGTGAGGCAGTTTACACATCAAAAATTTCTCGGCTCTTTGGGTGCCTAGAATGTTAACGGCCGAAAAAAAGACCCCCTACAAAGCTGATGTTGCAGTGGCTGTCATCGTCGTGCAGGATTCAAATTGCCCCAGTGTAGGCCGAAACGTTAATGCAATTGACCATTAACTATTACAAATTGAACCGTAAACTGTATCCGTCCGTTACGATTTACGGTTCAATTTGTAATTGTTACTGATCAATTGCAATTAACGTTCGGCTAACACTGACAACTCCCATATTCGGTAGATCTAGCCCCCAGCGTCTTTTATCCCTTTCCACGGCTAAAGCAAGATCTTGGAAGCAACACATTTGTGAATGATAGCGAGGTAATGGCCGACGAAGGCATTTATTATGGGTCTACCAAATCATTTATTTTTCAATAAAATAAATAATAAAGGAATCTAGGAGACTAGATTTAATGATACAAGTTAAATATGTATTTCATTTCTCATGCTCTGAAAGACGGTCATTGTTGTTCCAAAAAGAGTGCAGAATGTGATACGTATCTGCAATAGAACATTTTACTTTCAAAGTACGATTTTTTAATTTTTTTACGATAGGCAATTGATATTTAACTTAATATTTAACTCCCCATTCCATAAATAATGATACTTTTACCTATATGGTTAATTGAAAGTAGGTATCCTCAAGATATGCTATAAAAAATATACTTAGTCATGTTTAAAAAAAACATGTATTTTACTTTCCTTGTATTCGAAATAAAAAATAGAGTGTTTAACTCGGGTGAAATGCATCATTTTATCCCTTGGTTAACAATTTACTATTTTTTTAGTTTATTTATATTACAACAAATCATATAAAGAACTTAAAACTAAGATAGACAACTAGAACTAGTAAGAAGAAGTTTATGCGTGGTGTAAATGCATCACTCCGCTCAACTGCTTGCTTTAGTAGATACGTAAGTATAATTAAGATAAGGAAGGTATATGTAAATAAACGTATAGCAGGTAACCCCACCATCACACAGTCCCGTCCGCGTCCGTTATGTAAGATGAATTTTCTTGAATGCGTTTTTACAAGTGTTTTTACAGAGGCTGTTTTTATAAACATCTGTTTATTTAAACATATGATATGTATTTCATACTAATTATCATTACTTTTGGATCACCCCTCGTATCTTTATAAGTACATATGTAGAGCAAATAAGACTGTGTCAGATGCTTTGGAACGCGAACTGTAGAGATATACACTAAGGAGCAAAACTGTCCCAATAGTAGCATATTAGTAGAATGTGGAGACGTTGATGTCGATCAAGGGGAGGGGCACATGGTTAATACATAACAGTACTCCTTGAAATTTTCTACAAATCGGCCTAACATATGATGTACTTGGCATTTACGGTTATTTTGTAATTTCGTATCGAAAAGTAGAAAAAAACACATTTTTCTTTTTTCCAATATTTCTATTTCCTCCTATGAAAACTCCAAATAAGGATGATGTTAGGCGGATTTGTAGAAAATTTCAAGGAGTACTGTTATGTATTCATCATGTGCCCCTCCCCTCGATCGACATCAACTTCTCCACATTCTCTAATATGCTACTATTGGGACAGTTTTGCTCCTAAGGTATCTCTACTTTAATTATTCCAGGATAGTAGACATTTACTTTTGGTGCGTTATTTTCTCCACTAGGTACTATTGATGCTAACTGTACCATACCTTAATATAGCCCTTTAACATACATTCTTTCAAGTGAAGATGCAAATCCTTCTACAGAATTTATTGTTGTACCTACTATATGCTGGTATTTCATCAAATACAGCTTTTTTGAAATATTATTGGTTTAAAAAAGTTCGTTCCCGCGCAATGAGGGTTTCGTTCAAACTTTTAACTATTTCATACAACTATATAAACACGATTTTTTACATTAGCCATTATTAAGCCATCTATGTGCAAATTGGTTAACTAATTAGCGCGAACTGGTGTATGTTAGTTTTTCAGGGATAATTCTTTATCACGTGAACCGATTTAAATGATTTTTCTTTTATTTGAAGGAACGTATCTTTACTGTTATCTCATAGAAATTTCGAGATAGAAGAGTTACCTATAACAAATAATGATATGATAATGATAATATAGTTTAAAAAACCCATAATTTATCTTTAGCAATTTTTTTTGGTAAAGGGTACATTTTCCTCCATAAATCAGTTTTTTATACGCTGTGAAAAAAAAATGTTTTAGAATGTACAATTTAAGCTCTCTCAAAGTGTTACCCCATTTGACCTAGTATCTAGACTTGGAAATTTTGGTCAGATTATATTATGCTTATTATGCATATCCATTCCCTGTGTCCCTCGCTAAAATGCCCGAAACAGAATGTTTTGTTTCGCTTCCTAATGGGCCCCTAGCATAGTCCGTACGGGCACAAAGCAGAAAGTCCTGAATCTCGGTAAGAGCATTTATTTGTGTTTAGCAAAAAAATGTTCCTATTTATTGATTTTTCTATATACATATAAATATAACTAGTGGCTCTGTGAGCTGTAGACCACGCAAACCGCCACGGCTCCGCCATTTTGAAAAACTTCCGTAAAATGAATCGACGAAAAAAATCCATAAGTATAATTCTTGACCCTGCTATCAAAATTTCACGATAATCGGTTTAGAAATGCGACCATGTAGAGGAAAACATTCGGACATACGAAAGTATTATTTTCCAAGCTGAAACTGAGACCTTCGCTAACGCTCGATCAACTAAGATTATCCTTATACCTATTTTTTTTGTGTCACCACAAAGACAAAGACACTCTGTTGCAGATTGGTACAATGTTGTCCACAGTTTGGGCAATGCTCGTTACCCGGGTGACAGAACGCGCAATGAGAGGTATTCAGAGCAAGGGTCTATTTCTGTTGTCACAGTTACGGTACGGGCCAGTCGGTTATATTTGGACTTTAGTGACGCAAATAGCAGCTATGAATGCGTTAATTTTGGCTCGATAGTTCAACTATTGTTATCATTAGCCCATCCGTCTGTTTGACCCAATTTGTGCAGTTTTATTTATTTACGATCTTGACAGAAATGGGACCGAACTGGAAATATACATTTTTATACGGAGTTGCGAGGTAACAAACATTTAAAAAAAAAATCGCCAAGTGCCCAATTGTTTCTTTCTGTTTATGAAGTCAGTTAAAAATTGCAAGCTTATAAGTATAACTTGTCATTACATAAATATAGGATACTTTTCGAGTCATACCCGGGAGATAAAGAAAAAGCTATAATTTTCCCCAGAACAATATACCTAACGCCCGTTGCCACTACCACCAGTAGTAGTAATATATACTTAAATGTTCCACTGTTTATTTTGAAGTAGGTATAATTTATCTATTAAAAAGGTGTAGGTATAATTTTCATGGACTGTTGACCCAGAAGCCTAGCTTGATATTTATATCGCCTACTTTTCCATAGCGGTTGGACTTATTAGAATATTGGCGGAAAACATGAACTTTTGTGTGTTTAAGATCTCTGATAAGGTAGTCGTAACCCGCAAATCGCGGCCAGCACCTGTTAACAGTATTATACAAAATAAATATTACATTTCATATTTATATCTACTGTAAGATTTATATTCACGAAGGCTTAATAAATTTATAATATCTTAGCACAGATCAGTCAGATGCAGGTCACCAAATTATACAATGTTAACACAAATAGTATTGTTCCACACTTACTGAAAACTTAGTATTTAAACACCCATTTGTATTTGATAATAAAATAATTACGATAATTCAACCTACATAGTTTGTGCCATCCACGAAGACACGCCCCACTCTTCTTCCTAATCGCTTATAGTACCAGTGAACAACCGTTTAGCAGTGTAGTAGTTCTATCAACACACATTACTTAAGGACCGAAGACAGCTCCTTGAGGGACACCACTAACAGCGCAGCTTACGTGGGCGATGACTCGCGAATGCGACGCGGCGCGGTGCGGCGCAGCGGCCCAACGGCATTCGTTGATCGCCCACGTAGGACACTTCCATAGGTATCAAAGGATTGAATTCACCCGCGCCGCGCCGCTTCGCGTTTGCGAGTTATTCGCTCAGGTAAGACACTGCCTTAGAACCTCAGTAGGTTCAGTCAGGTCCTCCCCTACTCTGAATCTCATTTTTCTTACACTTGATATTAAAATAAGATAATAATAATAATTCAGCCTTCATAATTTAGTTTGTGCCATCCACGAAGACGCGCCCCACTCTTCTTCCTAATCGTACCAGTGAACATCCGTATACTTATATTACTTAATGATATTTACATAAATAACGACAAAACATATACAAGGCGTCCCAAGACTATGGGACATCAAGGGAAAGTACCTTAAATATCGTAGATCCTATCTACTGAAATATCTCCTATTTTGCTGAAAGAAGACTATGTTATTTTTAAAAGTCAGTAATTCTGCATTTAAAGATTTTCTAAGAATTACTTGCTTCATCTGGGAATCGAACCCACTTAAATGTAAAAAAAACATCACCCCTATTTTTATGATGCCAAGCGAAAGAATGGACAAACAATAATAATTCTTCTTCAGTAACATAGTATTTAAAAAAAAAGGAAAAACGTAAAATGTTTAAGTCAAATTTCAAGAAAATTATTAAGTCGGTTCGATTCCCAGATGCAGCAAGTAATTCTTAGAAAATCTTTAAATGCAGAATTACTGACTTTCAAAAATAACGTAAAGTCTTCTTTCAGCAAAATATCCTATCTACGATATTTAAGGTACTTTCCCTTGATATCCCATAGTCTTGGGACGCCCTGTATACTTAGGTCATAATGAAAGTTCCTGTAATATCTAAAAGTGTAGTACTTTGATATGCAACATTTTTATGATCGCTTTTCTTAACTCTTTCTGACAATGCGTACTAATTTTCTTTACGATGGGATCAACCTGAAGAGTATACGGCCCGTTTTTTCTAGAGCACTTTTTTTATGAAAATATGGACCTTCAGCGATTGTGTGCGATTTTCTGTCGCATAAGTGTACGTACATGGAGTATTTTTTATACTTAACTCATTTGGATACCTGAATTTGTCTGAATCCGCTGATATGCGATTTTTTTGAACTTTTTTATCATTGAGCACACAACTGCGACTCTAGTTTAAAGGGTCGCTGTTGAAAGACGTCCTTTTCGATTATCTTCCGTAAGATTAAAGGCCGCCAACGCACTTACAAACCCTCTGGTGTTGCAGGTGTCCATGGGCGGCGGTAATCGCTTACCATCAGGTGATCCGTCTGCTCGTTTGCCTCCTCTACCATAAAAAAAAGATTAATACGAAAGCGACTGAAATTATGAAACCTACTACAAACAGTCGCACGAAAAGTTGGTTTCATTATAAGATGATACTGGAAGCCTGGTATAACTTTGTTGTCGAATGAGGGCACATTGAAAGTCGTAGGTACAAAATTCTAACACAATACAATTTTCAAACTGCCGGCATTCCAAAATTACACATCACACTCAAATAAATTGTACCTCAAAAAATAGACAAGGGTTTATATTTTTTTAAATAAACGTTTTGTTTCACTGCGTGATCTCTAAGTAGTAAGTAGTAAACGTTCCCTATGTAAATACCAGAAAAAAGTGAATACGTAGGTACGAATTGGTTAGACACTGGTTAGACTTAGCTAAATATTGATCACAAGAAAATATTTCTAAATAACTCACTCTAATCACTCATCCCGGTGTTATTGAAGAAAGAAACAATATATTTTACAATTTCTCTCAACAAAAGTACACACCAATATAAGCTAGTGTAATTTAGATGCAGCACCACCTGCGCGACATTCGCCCCGCGAGTATTATGTCCTTTGACTATTTTTTGCTGCCGCATATGAAACCCTTATCTCTTTGAAATAGTTAATGGACTAGATAAGAAAATAGGCAGCTCCGAACTTATTCAGTCACAGTGTTACATTAATGGCGAGATGAAAGGGGATGCTGATGGCATCCCGCCTATATAGCCTTACGGTCAATATTATTATGTATTATTATTTAGGGGTTTTGCGGGCATATGAGCGCCACTTCGACTAATCAGTGATCTATTGTGACGGCCCTTTAAAGTTCATTACTAATGCCCGTGGAATCTAGGAAGTTCCAGATTCTTTGGGCCGTAATGTTCTGTACCTCATAGGGTTGCTAAGTAGGTACTTCTATTTGACATTAGTGGTCCACAGAAACAGAGAACGTGCAATGCAGTCTCCTATGACTCCTGGCAGAACATGTCGCATCTTGTTTCTTTCCAATTTGAAACATGTGTTTGTACAACTTACAATGTCCAGTCAATATTCTAGTCACCGCGCAAATTTGTGCCTTTTGAGCCCTAGAAGTTTCTTAGCAGTTTTGCTGTTCAACGGTTACTAACGTGTTATCGGAAAGTTTCCCTCTTTTCCAGTGGAAATTTCCTGAAATTTTGGAGAACTTTTGCAACTTTCCACACTTTCTGAAACTTGCACTTTCTGTACTTACGGTGCGAAGTTAAAGGCTTTGACTGTGTGGTAAAAGAAATTGTCGTCGTATTTTACGTTTACAAACAGATTTGCATCCGACTTCTCCTTATTTGATTAAATAAAATTAAGTTTTATTAGGCGGTCAGTATTTTGTCAGTATCGTTCTACCTTTACTTATAATTCATGTTCAGGTATGACCAAGTATGATATTCTGTTTGACGTGACGCTTGCATAATCAGGCACAAAAACGAACTCGATACCGTTATTCTCATGGACTACAGAGCGCAGGGAAGCGTTTGCTTCTTACGTACCAGTATAAGCGTTACCTCGATTTAGGCAGTTTCAATGGATATCGGAGTTACATATAGATAAGTTTTCATGACGTTCGCTTACGACGGAAACACAGCAGGCTGGTGTTAGCTGATCTGCGCAGACGACTGGCGCACAGCCAAGCACTCAGACATACAAATGACAATACTTTTTACATCTAACCTCGACAGAGCAGACTAGACGTATAACGACAATTCTTTTTACATCTCTTACGTCAGCCAAACGATGTGCCGAGAGGACAGAGCATGCTGCACGAATACTTTAGATTATAAACTCGAAAACAAATGTTAATAAGATAATAACAGTGCAATTTTTTTTAACATCTCTAAATGCTCAAGTTTATTTAACTGTTCTTCTAATACAAGAGAAATCGACATTGAAGCTCAGAATACGAAGAAGCAGATTTATGTAGGCAGACGGAGAAATACAGCACAAGGGCAATTAGCCCCAGGCCCATCCCTGTAGTTGACTCTGTTCACCCAGCTCAAATCACCTGGGTCAATTAAGTAAACTAAAAATACACTTTATTCACCTTTACGTCGCTGCGTATTTCTCCCACACTGTTACATTCTTTCAGTCTGTCGTATATCTGAAATAACTACTCAGATATGACTATCGAACATGGCTCCAGTACTGCGTACTTACAAAACCGTACGTACTTACATGCTTTTAAAATGTCAACTGACTGAATTATAATCGCTTATAACGATCACAATAAATATTCTACAAAGACCATTGCCCTTTTCGCGTAGCAACTCTATCCCAAGGCCACAAAGATTATTTTGCAACGTTATGGTATTAATTCCGACGACATGTCCACTGGTCAGGTGGCCGCAATCCATCAGAGTGAAATATGCGGATGCTTCTTCTGAACGGAGATCTAAGACAGGGAAAATTTCGCTAGGTTAAAGATTACCTATATCCAACGGTATGTGCTGTAATAATACATTTCAGTTACAAATCGCACCTACCTACACGTCAGTAGGTTAGTATGATTAAAATCAAGGTGTTCTATTTTGTTTTAATCAGTCGTAGATTGTATGCTTAAGTTTTGTGTTAGTTTTAATACTAAAATGTGTTTAGAAGCACTGTAAGGTATGAATTGGACAGGGACTTTAATAGTATATGGTGCAACAGGTACATAATAAGTGTTCCTAAAATAGAAGGACCGAAGTTACAAAATGAAACGAAGTTGAGTTTTGTAAAGACAGGCTCGAAAATTTTAAGACCTAATTATATAGGTACAACATACTGTTGCACACTATTTTTTTTTTCTAAAACAGTAGTAAACACCTAATATGATAAATAACATCATAATAGAAATTGGTTTGTAGATCTTAGCCAAGAAGTCAACATTAAAAATACAACAGTTACATAATATTGCCTGAATATTGCTATCAACACTGCTGTTATGATCCTAAAGACAGAGGCCCCCGCCCCCCACGCCCCGCACTTATGAATTTGATTTCGACATCACTAACAGTCAAAAATAAGTGCTGGAATAAATAAAAAATGGTTATTTTAATACAATTTGTAAATAGATGATATAACTGAAATGACTTTTGAAAATCAGGTTAGCATTGTTAAAATAATACGTCATAAACACATAAAAACATATCTGATTTCCCCGCAACTACAGTTTGCGGCTTTGTTTTTTGGCACACCATTGTGTAAGCTTTATTTGAAACTAGCATTTCAGAATTATTACAGCTTTGTCGCGTATCTACGAGAAACAATCGTGATAAAAATAAACATTATACCTATTAACTAGCATGAGGTTTACGAATGGTAAATTATCTATGTCAACTCTATAAATAAAACGTAATGAATGTACAAATCATAACTTTTTCAGTCATATTTTTGGCTCAATCCAATTTGAAACACTATCCATGGCGGCGGTTGCTCGTGGCCCCTAATCATCAGATGATCTAGAGATGAAAACAGGACCTTTTATTAAAATACACACTAAATTTCAAGACTCTGCCTAATCTAGAGCTGCTAAGTGTCACGTTACGAGTCAAGCCAATCTGAAATACAGTGGCAGCCGACAATTCGAGTTGCTCTTCATTGGATCCAGAGGGAGAAGCTGGTAATGGGGTACGCCTGCCCACAGGTTAAAACAGTATTCCATGTGTGGGCGGTTGTCCGAGACAACTAATGAAATGCCACTACTAGCTGGATCAATCAACAAAACTATGGTTCGTGAATTAAACAACTTGTATACTCTTTAGCTCAGCATTGGATTCACCAATGTTCGTCAAGCTATTTGGAATGAAACCCAGAGCTGCTAAAATTATGCCATTACAGTTAAAGTTCATTGTTATGCGCCATCTTTGCTGGCTTTTTTAATTTATCCTGTTTCAGTCCAATTGGGTACTTGACACATGTTGAATATTATAACAAAATTTAGTTAAGTGGATAGAAAATGAGCCATCTATTATAAAAAGCGGCCAAGTGCGAGTCGGACTCAACGTCAAATGCTAAGTGTCACGTGCTGTTATGAAACACTGTATGGTTGTATTTTTTCAATATCCCTAAAAGAGTTCAATATATATCCACAACGTAGCTATTGATTATTTTTTAAACACGAAGACATTTCAGTACAATTTTGGGAGATTAGGCGTTTTAAGGTACTACGAGTACCTTCTCTTCGTGGTTGAAAAATACTATACTTCAGAGAACAAACGTAAATTGTTAGTAGCCTGTAGGCTCCATCACTTTGTCGGCTAGTGTAAACCGGCGCGGAAAAAATTACATAAATTTCATATAAACTATCTACACAAAAGCATATGCGTTTATGAGGGTGCTAAATTAAAATAGAACAATAGAGACGTAACGTTCTCGAGAATCATAAATGTCGGACGAGCCAGCTAAAGCAATTAAACACCGTTTCAGCCGCCTGTTTATATTGTAATAACAACTCTTACCTACTTAGGAGACGGATTATTGGACACCGTGGGCTAGTAAAACCCGACAGATTTTAACCAGGTATTCCTGAGGTCAGAAGGACCAAAAAATGTTATACACGCAAGTTTTGGTCAAACTCGAAAAAAAAAAATTATACCCCAAATTTTTTGCTGTGTATACTTTGCGAGGCGAGGCGCGGTATTTGTTTGCTACAAAGCGGAAAAAATGGCTACAAGCGGCGTAGCGCGTAGCTTGCGCCGCCAGTAAATACGCTATAAAAACGTAAGATGTGCGTAATTTATCCCTACTGAAAGGAATGATATGGTTTATACGTGTACTATAATTCTTTTTTTATAATATTAGAAAAAAGTTTTTATTAAAAAACACTTTTGAAAAACTCTCTTTGACTCTTTTTTCGTATCATATATGATGTATAAAAATCATGAACGATTATTTACATACTTTTGCTTTCATTAGTAATGCAAACTATTTTTTTAAAAGCGTCAATAACAATTAATTAATTTTCAAGATTGTTTACCTTTTTCCTAATTCTAAAAACAACAAACTATTGTAGCGGTTGCAATCAAGTGGTGATAAAATTATTTAATTATTAGACTGACAATGCTTTTAATTGTCTAACAATAAACATTTCACATTGAAGCGAGATTCGTTTATTATACATTATCCTGCTTACCTTGCTTTCTAAAGTCTTCTTCAGCTGTTTGTATTTTTATATGTAATACGTGTAATATATGGCAAATAGTACCCATATAATAAGTAGATGGTTTCCTAGGGATTTTAACATCGACATATATCTAAGGACGGGCCTTACGGGCACTAAGAATGATACTAGTTCAGCGGTATCACTCACGAATTCGAGCCAATCGTGCTGTATCTGTACCTATAACGCAACTAATTGCGACCAATCGCGCGCGCGGTTTGAATTCGTGTGCGTGACACCGCTGTACTGGCCCCATTCTTATTGCCCGTAAGGCCCGTCCTCAGATATATGTCAATGAATTTAACCCTTTAACGCATGTAACAAAAATTATTTATTTAAATTTTCATTAGAGTTAAATATTATAACTGCCATATATAGCTGCGTATGCAATTGCAATTTCAAAACATACAAGTAAATCTCAATATGCACAAAATTTTACAAATATATATATATATATTTATTTGTGAAAATTTACTAAAAATGTAATATGAAATGGAATATAAAATGTATAAACCTACATATTTTTAAGTTTTTATGAAAGTAAAATGCAACATTATAATTAATAGTCCGAATTAGCCATCTTTTCATCTCATTTACAACCATACTCGTACACCTGCGCCAACCAATCGCATGAGAGATCGCGCAGTTTGAGAAAGTATTTTTTTACAAGCGCTCTATGTCTATTTATAAGATTAGAACTGACACGTGCTTTGTATTAATGAAACGGTATGTATGAGTCACAATGCCTTTATCTTAAAAATACTTACCATGTTGCCTGGGGCATAGGATCGCCAGCACGTGTACGCAAATGTGCAAACACGTCTTTTGCATCTTTGTATGGTACTTTGATTTGATTCGTGAGTCGCATACGTCGACTCACGAATCAAATAAAGATGATAGAGAACCTGAAAAGCTAGCTACTTTAGATTTGACACCCGTATGTTCAGCGAAAATATTTTTTTCTGAAAAATTATCGTTTTATATTCGAAACTTATTAAAATGTAGTAGAGATTCTGGTCTTGTGACGATTTTGCGTTTTGGACGACTTACATTCCTACTTTTTGAAATAATCAAGTTATCAAGGTTAGTTTAATCATCGATTTCATGTTCTTAGTACACGAAATCGATGATTTCTTCGATATTTTTTACTTCGGAAGAACATATGGAGTTCTTAAGGTATTTAATTGATCTTCGTTTGATCCGTACTGGAAGTGACACCCTACATAATGAAGAAAGAGGTTCAGCAACAAATATGACCGGTCAGAATCGATCCATGAAGCTGATTCCGTTTTAATAATTTCATGTGGTTTTCATCTAATTTTGATACGACTTTGAGGCTTGTCATCACTGCCATCACGCAACTGCGAAAATGCAAATAAAAAGCCTTGTAATTAGGGGTGAACTGAAAACCAGCGCTGCGACAGCTAGTCTGTAACACACCAAATGCTGAGTTATCCCTTTTGTCAGACTATTGTTAGTTAATATATACTTAAGAATATATGTCAATTGTAGATAACTGTTGCTGTTATTGTTGCTGTTGTATTCTTGTATGTGTGGCAATATGGGGCATGGCATACTGCGTCCGATTCGCACGTCGCTCCGTAGTTTGAGCGAGACAACGCTGTGCGCGTATTATAGCGACGTGCGAATCGAACGCAGTGAGCCATGCTCCTAAATAATTATTATTCTTATAAACGATTCTGATTCACTTAATTGCATTTCGTCAGGACCAATTAACGTGAGCTGCTAACGATGATCTGTGTTCACGGTGAAGGTCCTATCAAAACAATAGGAAAACCATAACAAATTGTTTAACCGGAATCGGCCTCCAGTTGCGGCCCGCAGTTTCCGGTAGAAATGAGTACTGTACTGTAATAATCACATCTCAATGACGAAATCTCATGTTTGATTACTATAATATTTTTATTTCATAAAAATCAGTAACTATTACTTATGAACGCAAAATAATGTAAGTGATCGTGTGTGATTATTATTGTTACATACATATTTGCCGTGACTTATTTTTCATAAGTGTTTTCAGTAAAAAGATACGTCAAAATCGCTTAACTACTTTCTTACATCTTTCTTATGCCAAAATAACGGACTATAAGATATAGCACGGCCTACATTTTCCTAAAATATTAGTACATTTGTATTTTACCCTATAATAACTTCAATATAAAAATATGTCTACACACGAATATCTTTTTTTAACACAAGGCTGCCTTACTTAGTTGCCTATTATTGTATAATGCATCATAATTAGTCACGAAATGTTACAAGAACATTTCCTTTTCCGCGTTTAAATAAAACGATATTAATCAGACTAGTTTCTGAGTCATAATAGGTACTTAGTGCAATCAAAAATATCGTTTTCTGCTGTCCATCTATAACTTCTTCATTATATTCTTACATATTAAAATCACTACAAATTCGAAGACATTTCATTGAACACATCTCACGATTAATTGGGCACCGAAGAATTTACAAATACTAACGGACTATTTATAGTAGTAGTAGTACGAGGGAATTATAGACCCGAGTTTGCCATATTCTTCCCCCTGGAATTACACACAATGTTTTTCATCACACTTGCGAAGTAAAAACAAAAATTTGAGGGAAATAATTCTTAAGTGCGGTGACATTTCAAACATTAGTCCGACATATTGTCATTTCTTTACAGGTTAGGCACAGCCCCATCCGGCATTCAGCCACGATTGAAAATCATGTATAAATATTTAAAACGGCTATTAAATTAAATATTTATAAACATAAACAAAAATAACAGTATTTTAAAAGTAAAATTCATGTACGCTACTTGGTTTGTATGAATTAGTGACAATAAAAAAAAGCTATGTATCCTAGGGAGTTATAGCTTTTTTTACACAATCCATAACCACGGGATCAATATATGTAGGCATGTATGATATAGGATCTTTTTCGAGCAAGTGTGATGAAATAGTACATTTCGATGCTAGTGCGGAAAGTATGTATATTACTTGCTACAAGAATGACATTTCCGCACGTGTAGCGAACGACGTTTTTTAATACAGTTGCGAAAAAATAAGAAAAACAACAAGTACTTTTTTATGCATGTTTTATAAGACAGAAATAATTGAAAATATTATACTATTATTACCTAAGTATCGTTATTTACGATTATTTATGTATCGTAAGTAAAAAGCACTAGTTCGCGAAATCTTACTTTCCGCACGCTAAACAGCTACGTAAAGTAGCACTTTTTGAGCAACTGTATTAAAAATATATTAATGGACACTGGTCTTGAATTTTTGTTAGATAAGAACAATTGTCTTCCAAGTAAATACCTATTTTAGCTAGGAGAGTTCTGTATGACGTATAAAAATGAGTTTTCTACTACACTTAAATCGACCGGGATATAAACCGTGATTACCTTTTATATTGTTTTTATTTAGCTCCCGATATTTCTACGCACATGCATCTTGTTCACGGGTCTGCGTCGAAATATCGGGAGCTAAATAAAAACAATATAAAAGGTAATCACGGTTTATATCCCGGTCGATTTAAGTGTAGTGAAACTAACCATGAATCATTCAAAACTGTTATGAGTTTTCTACTTAAAAATAAGTAGAAGAGTCAATTAAATAAATAATATAACATTACATGCTGGCTTTATTACATGCTTAGTTGCAGCATGTAATAAAGCCAGTGTTGCAGTTTGCGTCTTATTCTTCCTACTGTTAATGTTTTCTTGTGTAATAGTTTACCGTTAATAAATGATTTTCTGCTTTTTATAGTTCCGTACCAAACAGGTACAAAAGGAACCCTTATGGTGCGACTCTGTCCGTCCGTCCGTCCGTCTGTCTGTGTGTCTGTCATATCGCTAAATATCTCGAGAACCATTGACATTTCGCATTTTGTGAACAACGCTAACCCAGTCATATTGAAAGTATTAAACCAGACAAAGAAAATGCCCAATATGAAGAGGGGGCAAAATTTCAAAGTCTATTGACTAGGTCAAATGGGGTATCGTTTGAAAGACCTCAAATTGTACATTTGAAAACATTCGTTTTCTTCTTTTTTTCACGGTGAAAAAGAAAATTGTATGAAGGAAAATGTGTAAAAAAGACCATTAAGGGGGGGGGGGGGCTTATCTCCGAAGTTTAATGAAGAAAAAATTTCTAGTAGATGCTATGCTTTATCGATATTGTCAGAAACTTGCTCCGAAAAAATTGTTATCAGTGCATATTATGGAACAGTCTACCCATTACTGACGTACGGAGTAATTTTTTGGGGAAATTCTGTTGATGTTGATAAAACATTTATATTGCAGAAAAGATGCTTAAAAACTGTTTTTAGAATGTACATGGATGAATCGCTACGTGAAGTGTTTAGAGAGAAGCGCTTTTTGACCCTTACCGGTATTTATATATTAGAATTAAGCCTATTTGTAAAAAAACACCCTGAATATTTCACAAAGCGTTCATGCAAAGAAAATATCAGATCACAATATAAGTACAATATGGTACTTCCGAGAACTAGCACCTCAATATATAAAAAAAGTACGTTCATATCTGCTATTAATGTCTTCAACCATCTGCCAAACGAAATAAAAAGCCTCGAAGGAAATACTTTTAAAAGATGCTTAAAAAACTTTTTAATAGACAAAGTTTTCTATAATTTAAAAGAATTTTATAACAATGTAAACCTAAATGTATATTAAAATATAGTTTAAGATAAAATATTAAAACCTAGTTTAAGTTAAAAATAATTGTATACCCGAGAAGGGTAAAACTGTTGATACTCATCAAAAAATGTACCTAAGTCATATTCTTGTACCTACACAGTTTGCACAATAAATATTTCTGATTTCTGAAAAATTATGGAATTTTTACATTATATTAACATATATTACTATAAATTTTACAGGCAAAATATAATAATATTTAATTTTAAAATATATTTTTATAATGTGTATGCTAGTCTTAAGGTATTTATCTATGGGCCACTAGTTGCCTGAAATAAAGGTATAAATAATCAGACTTCAATCTTGGTAACTTTATTTTTTATTAACAAAAAATATTTCCGAATTCAGTTTGCAATTTAGCCAACTTTACGTCTGTTTATTACACTTGAAATCTCTATGAGATAACATAAAGAAAGAACAATGTTTGAAATTAGTTCACACGATAGAGAATTATCCTCGAAAAACTAACATACGTGCATTACATCGCGCAAATTATTTAGACAATTTGCAAATTATACTTTTAGTACTTATATGTACTTCTTATCAAAAGTCTTTCGCCTTTATAGTTACACAGGATAATTCAAATTTTGTACGGAACCCTCGGTGCGGGAGTAAAACGAACTCGCACTTGACCGGTTTTTTATTAAGTTATTTGAAGGCTTGTAACATTTATTTTCGTTAGAACAATAGCAAGGGTGAGAAAGGGAGCCCTGAAGTTACAAGTGCAAGCGATGACCTATAACGATAAACAATATACAATTTCCGTCATCCTTCATTGTGACACGTTTTAGTTTGTAGCCGCCTTCGTGTGCTCGAACATGCAATATTTCATTACCAGTCGGTCGTGTAATTAATATACCTACATGTGCAGTAGATTTCGAGAAAGTGCTGTTTTATTCATGCGAAGAAAACAAGAACAATAACAGTAAGAATTCACGTATTAGTTGATTTTAAAATGATGAGTTACGAAAAGTGTGTAAGGTAAATTATGCGAACCACCCAACCAGTTGATTTCCATTTACGAATTTGATTTTTAATTGTTATAACGCAACTAGGTACCTATTATAGATCACTATCACGAAGTTTAACATAGAGAAGGATTCATTCCTATTTGTCCGCCAGCAACAGATGGGAATAGGTGCATTCCGAACAATTACTTCTCATCAGTGCCGGGCGGGGAGGAATGGGAGTGAAACTATTCTTCAGTAACATAAGCACCATATTATCCTTAATCAACTGTGAAAAATTATACGAGAATAATAGATAATATATATCAGGAAATACCTACGCAGCTAAACTGTCTCTGGCAGCGCAGCTTAGTGGCCCTAATCCACGCAAATGCCAAGTAAATTCTTCGCCTTCCCATAATTGTATTAGTGGAATCTCCTTATGCATTATCTGTTACATAAATAAACGCCATTGTATACACGTAGTTAAATATGTTAGCTTGTCGGCGCAGTTCGATGCATTATTAAAGTAGCCTGTCTGTCAGTCTGTTGATGCTGCTTATTGTGATGAATTTTAAATTATTGTTTCCGTTAATTCTTCAATTTTTAGTAGACACTACAGCTATATACGAAACATTCTTTTTTTGCCAAAAACATTGGTTGATGCAGGTAAGTTAACAAGAGGATGGCCTATATAACTCAGAATACGATTTCTACGAAGCTAATAATTTTCGTAGCACATACACGGGGGTCAAATCAAAGCTCTTTCCTAAAAGTACTTATAGAACTTTTTTGGAATTGTCAGTCTACTTTAATCCATTTTAACTGCTGTCTGTGAGATAACAAAATGTTTACGCAACTGAGATTGATAAAAGCAAATAAGGATGAACTAATTAATATACATATACAATTTATGATTTGTAAAACTAGCCTCTGCCCGCAACTTGGTCTGCGTGGGATGATGATGATGATGATTGATAAAACTACCCTATGTACTTCTATGGCCCTCAAACTATCACCATACCAAGTTTCATCTAAATCGGTTCAGTGGTTTAAGCCTAAAAACAACAGACAGACAGACAGTAAGACAGAGTCACTTTCGCATTTTTATACTTATATACCTTTTAGGTAAATACGGTGATAAGAGTACCCATTTTACAAAAAAAAAATACCTGTGATAAGTAATAGAGCCGTGAGACTATAAATAAGGTGAACATCACAGTATTTACATGCTAACAAAAGAATGGTTATTTGAAAATCTTCCCCTTAAGAGAGAATCGTTTAGTGATACATAAACGAATATGTAATCTGAACACTAATCAGTGAACCTTGTTTCCAGCCAGATCCTGTACCTGGAGCAACAAACGTACGACATACCTTCAGACTATAACAGAAACATTCCACCTGGTGAGTTCCTAGGTTTCTACACCCTTATTCATTTTGAGGATCAACGTATAGTTGTCCTCGACGCTTTTTTTTTTATAATACGTCGGTGGCAAACAAACATACGGCCCGCCTGATGGTAAGCAGTTTCCGTAGCCTATGTACGCCTGCAACTCCAGAGGAGTTACATGCGCGTTGCTGACCCTAAACCCACCCCCTTCCCCTCGTTGAGCTCTGGCAATCTTACTCACCGGCAGGAACACAACACTATGAGTAGGGTCTAGTGTTATTTGGCTGCTGTTTTCTGTAAGGTGGAGGTACTTCCCCAGTTGGGCTCTGCTCTATATCTGGAATGACATCCACTGGCTGTGCCATACCACACAAAGCGAGATGACATTCACAATGCCCATACCTCTCTTTTGGACGTAGTTTAAGGACGTACCCGGGTCCACGGGCGCTAAACGCTAAACGCGACGAACTGAAAACACGCCAGCCTGCTCCCATTCACTTCCAGTACGTGGCTGGTGTCCTCAAGTGCCCTCATTGTGCATGGGGGTTCACCTCGAAGATCGGCTACGTCAGCCGTCTTCGAGCGCACGAGCGTCGAGCGAACTAGGAGTCGAAGTGGTTGCCACGGTCGAAATCGGCCGGAAGGATCATCATCATCATCACACTTTTATACTTCCTGCCTCGCACATCTAAACTGTGGGATGAACTGTCGCCTGCGGTAGGTATTTTCGGACCGATACGAACTTCAAACCTTCAAGAAAAGAGCGTAGTCCCTTCTTAAAGACCGGGAACACTGGTGTTACAGGTGTCCATAGGCGACGTCTATAACTTAAAAAAATATACGACACGCATAACTAAATCACATTCACATTATTCAAATGATCAACAAGCATGTTTAAACACCAGACGTAGGTGTAAGTATTTATTGACATTTTCATCCAGCTCATAAAAATGTCTTCTCTGTCATTAATTTTTATGGTGTTTAAAGTTCATCATCGAAGTCATTCACCTGTGTACAGATTTACATATACCTACAATGCTTGGTAGATTGTGAGTAAAACGTATGTATGTATGTATGTAAACATTATGTCGTACATGCGACACATTACAAAATACGATAAAACACAATATATACAACGTACAAAGGCGAACTCGTCCCTCTAAGGGATCTCTTCCAGTCAACCTTTGAGCAATTGAGCAGTAACTGTTTCGTACCAGTATTTGTGAGATTGACGTTATTTTATTTTTTCTGTTCAAAAATTTTATTTTATTTTATTTACGACAATTATGGTCACCCTCTTTGTTTTATCCATAACAAGTGACAAATTGAATGTCATCGGAGTCTGGTTACTTTTGAAAAATTGTATCTCACTCAAGTGTGACATCTTATTTTCTTCATAAGTTCAAAGTGCTATCATAACGGTTAAAGAAGTTTTATCTTTGTTAATTAAGTGTTGTAGGGTGTCCATGACTGTAGATAATCAAATTTGTCCTTTAAAAAGTTAGATAACAGAAAAAAGCGTGATTATTATACTTAAATATGACGATGAACGATTCATTAACATTTACTGATTGTGTAGGCTTGGTCCTGCTCATGTCTCATGAATCACCCTGTATAAATATCTAATGTGTGGAGCGATAAAAACAAAGTATTGCATATTTAAGAACTTTTTTGAAAACGTGTACCACTTTTTAGATCACAATACGGTTGCCAAAAATTTAATTAGAAATCTTGAGGATTTTCTCTAGTTACTTCATCGATTCGAATTTTTTACTTACGCTTGATAGAAAAAAATCACGAACATAGGTCTAAAGCGCACTTTAAAAATTTGTTTAAATATATGCACGAAAGCTAAAAATTTTACAATAACTTCTAAAAATGCTCAACTTTCTTTTTGAGGGAACTCATCGATTACTTTTTTCTGTTACCATTGAAAGGATGTGTACCAATATACATATGTATTTGGTCTCTTTGGCCGTCACTATCTATTTGATGTTGAGTTTACTTAACGGTTTTCTAACTATGTTCTCGGGTTATATCAGAGAGTGTTCTCTATCTCCCTCTCTCTGTAATTTTTCGCATAAAAATAGTCCATTATTAATTTTCAATGGTATATTTTTAGTCGGTAGGCTAGACATCGCGCCTAACGATGGCTGTGATCCATCCACTTAAGGCCGGATCCGGATATTATTCGGCGGATTCAGCGCACCTCGTTTTTAGCTTATCATTCATTAACTTCGTTCATTAACTCGAATCAACAAGATTTTATTTATGAAACGCCTCGTAATATCTGATATTTACTTACTTTTCAAAGCTTACTCAAATGATATACTTTTCCGTGTCATTTTCCCACTTATTTGGAGTCAGCTTTTCTAATTATTTTCGTTAGGATTCTTCGTCCTAGGTGGGCTCCGATGGGAATTGGGCTCCTTGTATAGGTATTCCTCTTCACTGTAGCCAGCCATGTCAGTCAGTCTTCCTCGTCTCGATTATATGTTCAAATATGATATAGTACAATACAATACAATACAAATATACTTTATTGCACACCTCAATACAGAAACAGTACAAATAATACAACACATAAAGAAGAGGTAAACAACAGGCGGTCTTATCGCTAAAAAGCGATCTCTTCCAGACAACCTTTAGGTAGCGGAATTAAAAAAAATATATATATGTTATGTCAGTAGGTATAGGTAGTATATAGGTAGGTAGATAGATTAATATTACAATAATTATGCATATAAAATACATATTTGCTATAGATCGTGTCATCCACGATTTGTTCGACTTCTGTGTAAATGCGAAATATGCTCAGTGTTGCTAAATATGTTATTTGTAACTAACCTTTTCATAAATATTAGTCAAGAGACATACATTTCAATGCACAGACCTCCACTAAATCCTCCACAAGTACCGATCATGCATTGCCTATGTCTGATTTTTACCCCTATCTTATTTATTATCGTGCTAAAAACAGCTATAGTTCCCTTTCATGCAGTGTCATACTTAAGCATTTTTATTACTGAAACCTGAATCTTAATTTTAATTTCAAGGTTGGCTTGATCAATCGCCCCGTAACACGTTCAGTAGTAAAAGTTTTGGTTGTTTATTAAAGTTCTATCGTGTCTGCGGCTCTGACGTAGTCATTTTGGCGGAATTGAACTTTAAGTATTGATTTAACAGTCGTGATGCCGTTTAAAGCTTGAAAGTTATGGCTCAGTTTACTAAATACTACAAGGGGTTTTGAAAATTATTAGATACTTTCTCTTTAAAGTAAATGGCATGACTTGGAAAAAACAAATTTACCTATCTTTGTCCGTACCTAAACTAAATATGTTGTATGTACACGTTATTGTCGTTGTCTTACGAGTACACAAGATGTTCACAAGGAACCTGAAAGATTTTAACCACGCATTTCTGAAAAGAGGTAGAAGAAATTTTTTTAATATGACTTTAGATGAACATCGCCAAAAAAATATCCTTTTGTTTTCTTTTTTGGTTTTTTGAATGTATATAAAAAGTAAATGCTTAAAATGAATTGGTGCTTTGCTTTTTCCTAAAATCTAGTTTTTGCAAAGTGTTACTTGTCACTTTTTGATATCTGTCAATGACGATACGAGTATTTAGACTAGGCTCCATAGTGGCAACATCACCATCAAAAAGGCGTTTTGCACAAAGTAACAATATAAAAATGTTTTTTTTTTTATTGGTATTAACTCTGAAATTAGGCGAATTTCTGGCATTTTAGTCTTTAAATATGATCAGAAATACACTTATAAAAATTTTCGGGTTCCTCGTTGTATGCAGATTTTAAAATAACCCGGAAAACTGTACTGTTTCGGGCAATAGAATTTCATGAATGTTTCCAGAATTAAGTAACACTTGAACGATTTAAATTGAACAATATCAATTGTTCAAGACGCTCAAATGAAGACTACTAGGTTAACTACGCGGATATTCCAACCATATTATTCAAATGTTTGAAATAGTATATATTATAGGTTAACTGGAAGAGATCCCTCTTAGGGATAAGTTCGCCTTTGTACTACACAATTATGTCCTATCTGATGTAATCAATATTTATTTTTTTCTCGTGTATGTTTACTTACTTACTTAATGTTCTTTTAAAAAGACACGAAAGTGTTATATTACGGACCTGTACTTTTTGTATTATGTAAATATCTAGGAAATATCACCATATCGTAGGCATCCCGGTAGCAATCTCCTTCGTTAGTTTATAATTGTGTTGGATATTGAAATGGTTGGTTGATTGACTTGAGAGACAAATATAGAGAAACGGTGCATCCCGGTTATATATAGTGGCAAGGCGACACTTTCATCGAAGCCTCTGCGCTGTTCGCTGAACATAGTATTGTATAAATAAACCTTTGAGACATATATTTGCACTCCCGTATAGCTAAAACGCACGACGTTATTTTTTAAATGTCATTATCACCGTAGCTTCCCTCAATCCAATCCGGAGGTCGCGGGTTCAAACCCGAAACCGATACGAAATATCATTTGATATTCACCAGTCGCTTTTCGGTGAAGGAAAACATCGTTAGGAAACCGGACTATCCCAATAAGGCCTAGTTTTCCCTCTGGATTGGAAGGTCAGCTTTCAGTGGCTAATGTAACACGATGTAGTAGTTGTAAACCAAGATGACAATCGTTTGCAAAGAAACGAAACGAAATGCTGCCTGTCTCTATCGCACTAATATACAAGCGTGATAAAATAATTTTAAAACCAAGGGATGAAAGGCACCCATTTTTGTCGAGGTTTAGTTTCTCACTGCGTTCGAGCGCTAATGGCGAGCGAGACTGAAATGGCGCCTTTCACCCGAGTTAAACACTCGTCTTTTCATTTCGAATACGCGGATACATGTGAATTTAAAAAAAAACACGGCTCAGTTTAAACTTTAGTAGTATCCATTCAGAATACTTCCATTTTAAAATTTAGGTAAAAATATCGTTATTTATGGAATGTGGAGTTCCTCGTAATTATCAGAATGGAAATTGTACAGTGAATCCATTTAAAACCAAAATTTGAATTTTTCGTAAAAAAAGAGAACGTACTTAGAAAAACTTTCTTTGTAGAAAATAAAGTGCTCTAGAGCACAAACGTATCATTTTCTGCACATTTTTAGAACAACAACAACCTACTTTCAGAGCATGAGAAATGAAAACACAATAGCGTTAAATTTTCTGCAAACGATTGTCATATTGGCAAGGCCCCCTGTTGTAGCCTACTAGTTATAAATATCGTTATTTATGGAATGGGGAGTTAATTATCAGAATGGAATTTGTACATCGAATCCATTTAAAACCAAAATCTGAGTTACTCATCGTAAGAAAAAGAAAAAAACTTACTTATAAAGTACAGTGCTCTAGAGCAGAAACGTGTCATTTTCTGCACAATTTTTAGAAAAACAACAATTCACTTCCAGAGCATGACAAATTAAAAATAATTATGCCAACAAAAGTTATACTCGTTGCGTCAGACCAAGACAACTGTTCAGTTGTTGTTAATTTTAAGTTTAGTTATGCCGTACTTTGTTTTTCTTTAATGAGCTACTAAGTGGTGGCAACTGTATTGGTTTATGAATTATGTAGGTACAGATACTAGCTATAAGAAACATGTACCGTTTGTGCCCAAATAAACATTAAAATATTAAGACAAGTCTGCAACCATTTTTATAGTACACGCAGTGCAAGTGTCATAACTTCATAGAAGTTTCACGTTTAAAATAACACTTGCACTGCGTGTGCTATCAAAATCGTTGCAGAGTTATCTTAGTCTGACTCTACCACGTAAGTACGTGATTATTTTTAATATTCTTGTTTTGTTTTCAGGAAAGAACACAACCGTGTTCATAGGGCTCAATGTCAACCGTGTTTCGGGAGTCGATGAGAATAAGGAGGTAAATATATGTCGCCTGATCTTAATTTAATATGGGAGGCCTACTCGACTTACTTCCTCCTAAAATACACGTGCTTTGACCCTTTGGCCGCCAAATATCAACCTTCGTGCATTGCGACAAGGTTCTCAATGACGCGCCGCGCACGATAGGCGTGGCGTTTAACTTTAAAGTGGCTGGAGGCAGAATTTTAATTTTTTGCAAAGGGTATATTATCCAGTTACCTCTACTAAGGGCCGGTTACACAAAACCAGACGGTTATGTGTCAACGTTAAATTCTTTGCAAATTTTTATTGTCAAATTAATAGCTCATTGCGGAGTGTCGTTGATCAATCCGTCAATTGTGATTTGTGCAACTGGTCCTTAGTCTTCGTAAATACCTACGTAAAGTACCTACTCGCTTAGTTCGGCTCGAATAAACATTATAAAGCTCTGTTTTGTTCTATTTAAATCTATACATATACAAGGTATAACCATAGGAAGCATTCCACGGGCTGTCCGGTACAAACGCATTTTTTTCATGTATTACAATTATTTTCCGGCGTTTAAAGCCGATGAATGTACGGAACAACGGTAGACAACTTCCAACTGGAATGCTCCTTAGTTGTCTTCTCCCTAATGATATTAATTTGAAAATATAAGTTTCTGTTCTTCAAGGAGATAACACTGGACGTGTTCCTACAAGTGTCCTGGAAGGACCCTCGGCTAAAGGTGGGCCTGGAGTCCATCGACCTGCCCTGGGAGTTCCGCCAGCTGATCTGGACGCCGGACCTGTACATCTGGCAGCTGCAGACCATGCGGATACTCTCTGTCTTGCAGGAGATGGCCTCGCTCAGGCTTTATAAGAATAGCACCGTCTCAGTCAGTATTGGGTTCGTCCATTGACATTATTATTTAATTTTACATACTAAATAGATTTGTCTTTTAAACAGACTTTAACTACGATTATATAGTAATAATCAGCGAATAACGGAGATGAAAGTAAGATTCTACTCGCATTTACAAAACAAAGTAATAAACATAAAGCAAACTGTATTCATATATTAGTTTCATTTTAATTTGATCTCGATTCAAACAGACATATGGAATGTGTTATTTTAATGTTGTGACATAAAACTAGCTTTTGTAATGGCGTTGACAACTTAACTTTGAATTTACGATCTGGCCGGAAATATTAAAATTGTTGCTACAATCTATTTAATGGGCCAATGGACATGAGTTGTGTGTTTAAGATTTGATTTGTGTGAAAATAAAATGTTTTCAATTAATTTTAGCGCGACGATAACAATAAAATGCGAGATGGACTTCGTGTTATACCCTTTAGACGTGCAAACCTGCAACATTGATTTTAGTAGCTGTAAGTATAAAATTAAAAGTAGTAACTTTTATTATTATTAAGAATTCGTATCATCAAATTCTACTAAGTTTCTTATGCGCCTACTGCTTGAACATCAACAAAATTTGACATGCAGCTGCAAGATAACCGCCTAATTTTATTATGTTATGTGATCTGTGACCTAGAGATCGCTTAAGCAATGAGCTATTATGCGTGACATGTTTCATTTTTTTATTATGCTCTACCTATTTTAACTTCTTTAAAGAATTTTGGCGAAATGTTGTTCATTACTTGCTGTTAATATCAAAGCATACTTACGTACGTATGAAATATTAATTAAATTGTGCATGAATGTCTTTTGCTAATATTTATGTATATACATAAAACCCATACATATTTCAGTATATGCCATAAAACTGGCTTTCTTAAATGACTACACTACAGTGCCACTGTTCATATAATTTCCAAACGTAATACTGTAAGTAATCATGACCTAAACTGTTTTCAGACAAATACACATCGGAGTACGTGAGATTCGAATGGCGGGAGGTGCCTCCGTGGCTGGGCTGGCGGCTGGCCGGCGGGCAGCGCAACCAGTTCCGCTTGCCCAAATACGTAGTCAGCTTCACTACGGACAAAAGTAAACATATTGCCCAATATGGTGAAGGTAAATGTATATTTATTGCTTTGCGCTTAAGTTTGCGCCTCATAAATCACTAATCATGTACGTATCCAATTTAGGACCGAGTTATGAACAATTTTGACATTCAATCGCTTTTGACTGTAATTAGGGACAGAGTCCAATCCTTTGTTAATAGGTTCTCGGTGTTTCCCGAATGCAGATTAAGTATCTTATCTCTAAATGCTTATTTGCCTAGTAATTTGTGTTACTGTCAAAATTGTGTCTCGTACGGTCGGATTCTACTAATTCTATACTGCTACGCTCTGTCGCTTGCCGCTGGCATGACGCAAATAAGCTGGGTTCGGATGAAACACTGTATTGCAATTATTTTGTCAACAACGACATGTAATTTTCTATAAACTTGCATATTCGCTATGTCACCGTCATCCGTGCCAAGCAGATGATACCTTTTTGTTCTTAGTATTGGGTTGTGTTGTTAGTCATTTCTGTTACTCTTCTAATATATGTTTTCATAATCATAGTGTGTGTTTGTAAAGCTTGGTGGTTAGTTTGTATATGTCATGTCGTTAACAATACTGATGTTTTACTGTGTCCTGTCCTAGTGTATAGATGTTGAGCTACGTTTTTGTTGGTGGAAGTCTTAGATAATAATAAGTACAAGAAATAAAAATCGTAGTTAGCTTATTGTTTGCAATTAAAATGTTCCGTTGAGAATGTGTTATGTTGAGTAGTAGAGTAGATTATGAGATATTCTCTACTAGTTACAGTAATGTCAGATAAAATATAGAACTGAAGTCTGCACATGTATCTACAGTCACTAGTAAATGTTACTTAAAAGTTTATTGGAACCACTCGTGATAGCAATGTAGTAGTCGTATAAAAGTTCACCAGAATTAGATCAGAGAGAAGTTAGTAGCAATTTGAAAAAAAAATGCGTTTTACTTGCAACAGTAGGTTCCTAGGTTTATTAGTCGAAAAGTAAACATTGGAATCACCATACAATAGACCTCTTTGCACGACAAGGTTGTCTTGTCTGCTCTTATTCTATCACATTACTGACTTTCTCTCTGAAAATATATAGCTAGATTTTTTTGTGTCTAGACTTGGAACCTACCTACCTATTTGTTATGCCTCCAGGCGAGCATTCGGCAGCGCGGCTGCAGATGACGCTGTCTCGCGAGCTGCGGGGGTATCTCCTAGAGAGCTATCTGCCCTCGTCGCTGTTCGTCATCATTTCGTGGGGCAGCTTCTGTGTCATCCCCGAGATCGTGCCCGGGCGCATGGTCCTGCTTGTGACCACCCTGCTGTCGCTCGTCACCATGTTCGACACAGTCAGGTAAGGTCTCAACTTTCAAGGGTATTTACCTCTTAGGGAGCTGGAGCCAATTCAAACTTACATTTACTTTCGCACGTGCATTTCGCTCGTACGTAGGTTCAGCTACTGGCGCAAGCGAGAAAAACGGGCGAATGATATAACAACATAATAACATCATTCTGACATCCAAATATAAAGCCAAATTGCTGTAGTTGTTCTGCATCATCAACTCCTTAGGCAGCTTCTTTTCTTCCATAATCATAAATAATAAGTGTGTAAGTCTTGAAGATCCTGTAACAGAAAAAGCAGGCGGCCTTGACGCCGCCACATTGGCATGTCCTAAGAGCATTATTTATTAACCTGGTCACAATGCTCAAAACAGGTGAAATGCATATTTTTATAAGTTATTTAAATTCAATATAAAAATATTCCAGTTCGTATTGTAACGTTATTTATTGTTCATTCTCAATTTGCAGTACAAACTCGCCCGACGCGCTCGAGCTGAAGTGTATAGAGGTGTGGCTGATCTCGTGCACGATATTCGTGTTCCTGGCGTTGCTCGAGTACTTCGTGGTGCTGTTCGGCATCCGCTACGACAAGAGCTGGTGTCGCCGCCGAGCGGACATGCGCCGCGCCGCCTCCGCCGCGCAACTAGCTCCACCCCCTGTACACGTCAACCATTCTCAGGTACAGACCAATACTAATATAGTGCATGAGTAGCCTTTTACTCCATTTTATTCTTAATAGAACGCTTATTTTGCTATATCTCACACAATCCGCCATGAGACGAGAGTGGATCTCAATGCCCGAGACGCGGGTCAACTGTACCTACTATATCGGACGTGCATGCGGTTGATCCCAGGGCATAAATTATTATTTTCTTGCGATTCCAGAGGTTGAGTTGCACTCCCGTGACAGGCACCCCACAGGGCGGAATGTTCTCGCCGACCCTCAGTGTGGAGGACGAAGGACTCAAGCAGCAGCTCGACCATCAGACCATTTCGAGGGTAAATATTAAACGACTCATGTAACACGCCTTTAGAATCTTGTATGTTTAATACTATGTAGATTGCATTTTGTAGAATATTTTACAAATAACGTTCATTGGGCAGGCATTACTATGCCACTAACGTGTGCTCTGTGTGCTTAGGATGTTGCATAAATTTGTTTTAAAAGTGACCAATTTTTAGTCATCCCTCTCGGGGAAAAGGAATTGGAGAAAAAATAAGGTCGGAACTGAGTCAAGATCGAGAAGTAAGGTAAAGATAAATTAAAGGCACTGCACTGTGTGGCTACAGCACATCGCAGTTCGTAGCCGGCCACGTCTATTAGGTGGAAGAATATCAATTGTAGTGAGGTATCACAATCACGCGCAAGACTATAGGCTAACTGAAATTTCTACGTCGTCCTACCTTTACTCTCGCTATTGACACTGTGTAAGTACTGTACTAGACGCTAAAGTAATTTCTGATACGCTTACGTAGCAAATATTGTTTTAATTGAAGTATATTTCTAAGTAGTGCACAGCTTGCGGCGCATGTTAGGCCTGTGTAATAGTATGTAGGCTCAAGGAGGGAGGGGCGCTCGGCTAAATGTTGTACATTGCGTGACTGTTGTGTGTACTGTAGTGTTTTGGCCGGTAGGACTCGCCGCCGATGATGGAGACGCTGGGCGGGCGCGCCGCGCAGGGTGCGCTGGCGCGGGTGGGCGCGTGCATCGACAAGGGCATCATGTTCTGCGGCGCGCAGCACGGCACGCTCGACCGCATCGCGCTCATGCTGTTCCCCTGCTGCTTCGTGCTCTTCACTATCATATACTGGACCACGTACCTAAGTGAAGTGCATCGGCACCCGCCGAAGTGAAAGTGTCAAACGATTTACGATCACATTGAATGTGAAGTGCCTGTGCGAGACATTGTGTGTTGTAAATATTGTTAGACAAATGCTAGTCGATTATACAACATTAGTTATACTACTTACGATCTACGTAAGCTAGGTTAATTTTACAACGAAATTAAAAATATTTAGAATTATCTTCAAGTGTTCCGTAATAGTATAAAATACTTAGGATAATGTGATATAATTATATCTTGCTATTTCTTATGTACTTACCTATGCTTGACGACGCTGTAGGACAATATTTAAATTACGATATGAAGAACAAAGGTGACTCCTACATTTATAAGTGTACATATCCTAAGTTTAGGTATCGGCACGGATTTTAAGTGATGCTGAACTTGACAATATACCTACAAATGGAAGTTTAATTTTAACCTCTATTTGTTAGGACCACGGTCGCTTTTTGAAATGCCAACAGATGTCACCGTTCAAGATCCGTGACACATTGTCTACTTACCAAAGTAGATATAAAGGTATTATGTACATGCAAATTGGAACAATTATTTACAACCGTCCAGAACCAAGCCTTGTGCCTTTGTAACAAATATATATATGCTACATACCTACAAACCCATATCAATAGATATATCCCTAAAACCATGTGCCCTAAAATTAGGTTTTAATCCAGTTAGGAAAGGTTTTCTTGCTTCTGTGAATTATACGACATACAAACGATATCTAAATGAGAACTCATCTAAACCAGAACTTATTGTTATCGTATCTCATTCTTCGAATCGGGCCGATAAAGTATGATACTAATTTGGCGTCGATAAACAAATAATAACTCACTTGGAGCTTATATTAACGTACTTTTTATATAAATACCTCTCTACTATATTACTTAATAATTATGTTTGTAAAAACGAGATATCAATCTAATTATGTAAAAAATATTAGTTAAGTATTGAACGCTCGCCTGTTCCGTATTGTCTACCACACTATTGCGATCGAGTCTGGTTAAAATGTACACCCAGCTGCAAAAGTTCATACATATATGAATGGAATTGATTCATATGTGGGTATGGACTTTTGCAGCTCGCTGTACCCAAAAGTCGTTTACCCACTACTGGTAATTAACACAGACAGTGATTAATCAAATAAAGTCAGAAACGAATATTCTATATAACTTTTGACCATTATATCAACTTCAAGTGACTATTCTTGTCAACTTTTTATTTTTAATATTACTTAAGTACAGTCAGCAACAATAATAGCGGATGAAACGCTCCTAAAGTATCTGACACCCTGGAAATATTTTCTATTATAGAAATATTATATATTATATACCTCTATATAAGCGGTGGTGGCCGAGTGGATATGACGTCCGACTTTCTATCCGGAGGTCGCGGGTTCAAATCCTGGCTCGTACCAATGAGTTTTTTGGAACTTATGTACGAAATATCATTTGATATTTACCACTAGCTTTTCGGTGAAGGAAAAACATCGTGAGGAAACCTGCATACATCTGCGAAGAAATTCAAAGGTGTATGTGAAGTCCCCAATCCGCATTGGGCTAGCGTGGGGACTATAGCCCGAGCCCTCTCGCACATGAGAGGAGACCTGTGCCCAGCAGTGGGACGTATATAGGCTGAATTATTATATATATCTCTACCGGTCTGGCCTAGTGGGAAGTGACCCTACCTATGAAGCCGATGGTCCTGGGTTCGAATTCCAGTAAGGGCATTTATTTGTGTGATGAGCACAGATATTTGTTCCTAAGTCAAGGATGTTTTCTATGTATTTAAGTATTTGTATATTATATATATAGCTGTCCGAATACCCACAACACAAGCCGTCTTGGCCTACCGTGGGACTTAGTCAATTCGTGTAAGAATGTCCCTATAATATTTATTTACAGTTTGCATTCTAAAGAATCTGTTGCAGTCTAATTATTCCACATACAGGGATCAGTATAGTTTTGATAAGCTATCAGAGAATATTGATCGCGTACTCTGATCCGTTACTCTTGGCGCTGATTGTACATAACGCTTGAGTGGTAGTGGGTTAGACAATCTAAAATACTTTAAGGGACCATTAAACTTACTCGTACTTATATACTCGTAAGTCAGCTGCTTTGCGTGATGGTGAAATTATCGTAATATTGTACACTGACGTCAATAATAACATTACTTAATGGCGCTAAAATATTTGCCATCGGTACCCCTGGGATTTTGAGTTTCCAAAACGTCCCGCTTGGCGCGCTGTTTCTAAATTCCATACAAAATGAGACTTAACGCAAACGCGTACGTCACGTTTCGATATCGAATAAATTTACAATAGGGGTTCTCTTATCCTTTCAACGAACGAGTCTGACTTTAGTTTTCAAAGTGGCGAAACACTCTCGTCTCAGTCCCGCTTCATGACCAAATGAGAGGAGGCAATAAGGTAGAGCCTCGGCTAAAGTCTCAAGAACCCTCAAACAAAAACCCGCTCCCATACAATCGTAATTACGCTCTTATTTTAAAACGACAAATTGAAATAATATAAAACTTGGCATGAACGGTTTATCAATCAATATTTATTTGCAAATGAAAACATTATATAATGCATGCAAATACAATTTTTAACGAACATTACACCACTGGTAATGTCAAAATTAATAATTAAGAATTATAGTCTATAAGTAAGAATAATAAATTAAGAATAAAAATCTATTACAATCAAAAAATAAAGTAGGTATAAAAAGAAATTAAATTTTATGTATTTAAATGTCAATTAATTAGAGATTGGGAATGAAACTAAGAAATAATGTGAAGAAAAAAAAATAACATGATGAACATATACAACAAAAATAGTGGGGATCTGTTTAAGGGCATGATCGGTATCGTGTACTGATTATAAAAAAAATCAAAACTCTTTTGACACGATAATTTTTTTTTCTATTGGACAGGTCGTCCAATTCGGACAACCCTCCATACAAACTTCGACTTTTTTTTTTACCGCGATACCGCACGAACAGGATACTATTACGATACTGCGTGATACGATTTTGTTATCTATGACTGGTATTTGTTTCTGTTGCTAAAAATTGCAATATAGGTTATAAATAAAATAGAGCGTGTAGAAGTTTTCAATGAAAAATGTCTACTCGCTCTATTTTCTTCGTATTACAATTGCTAGCAACGAAAACTAGTCCCAGACATAGAAATATGTTACTTGAATTACCATGTCAAGTTTCAAAATCGTTTTAAAATGAAAGCGTGAATTCGACTGACATACATCGATGTCCCTTATCATTACTACGTCAAGATACATCCTAATAAGAAAGCCTTCATTAATTCAACATTGTTACTTAAACCGACGCTAATTAGTTGTAGGTAATAATCCAGCCCCCTTTCAGTCTTATATTAAGGTCCGGCAGTAGTCAGGGCAGCGTGTGGGTATCTACTTAAGCATAAAACCCTACACAAGGATAATTACTATAGAGAGATAAAAACCCCTTGATATTATCCTTGGTTGGTAATCACTAATCACCGAACCAGTCGATTACAATTCAAATATTGATAAAAACAAGAAGGATCGCCTGCGAGCGATAATTATTTTTTATATTAAAAGGAAAATGGGAAAAATCACTTGCGACTTTTTGAAACACCAATCCGATCGCTCTTAACCAACCGAGCCACCGAAGCCTACCAGAAGCGTGCGAATCTTTCCACTCCTTCCTATTTTTCTTGTAATATATAAATTGAAATACTTGGTTATCACCCTGGTGCGATTTCTGGAGTTTACGGTTAGCAGAAAACCATCCGTTTGCTATCTTGACCTTCAAAAAACTCTGATCAGAGGGTTTGCTATCCGGATCCGAAATGTATGAAATTATCCGAATCTGGATCCGGATCCACGGATCATCCCATATATTTCAGACCCGTTGTGCAAACCCTAGTCCTGAATAACAGTCAAAACGAGTATTGGGATCAAACTCCGATTCTTAATATAAATTGTATTATAAAAAATAATTGATTAAAATAATTATTTACGTAATAAATAACGTAGCCAGAGATATTTTTATTAAAATTTCGCTGAATTCAGCGAATTTGATTGTAAATAACTTTTATAATAATGTAGTAAGACTGCTCAGTAAGAATTTATACTGTGTAGATTATGTACGTAAGTTTGTTTAAAATCTTATCGCTTAGATTTAAATTACATTTAAGTTAAATTAAGTTTTCCAATCTAGTCAAATATTCAGTACTTAATTTTGTAGTAAGCACCTAATATTGTTTTACAAAGTGTTTCAATACGTGACCAAACCTGTGGATTTAGCTAGAAGATGATTATGCTAAAAGCTATTTATATTATAGCCATAATGAGACGTTATACGTGCTGGGTAACAGCCATTTTACATTTAAGTGGGTGTCCGAAACGATATTGATATAGTCAACAAACATTACAACAATAATAATATCGGATCGGGCTATATAAGACAGCAATATAAGGCCTATTCGAATTCAATGCGGCCGAGACTGCGAATCGTGTCACGTTCGTATTACCTATATCAATAACGACAACAACAAATCAAGTTAAGGTGATTAAACTTCAAATAGGTTTGAAGCACCCCCATAACGGACGCCAGAGTACGTTAAGGATCCGTGAATACATCCCAACAAGCGACAGGAAAACCTGCAGTTATGTGTACAAAATCTCATTATGTTAACTTAACATTTTGTCGCACATTTAATACCTCGGGAAATATGGTCACTTATTTTTCCCTAGATTATTTTCAGTGACATATGTGTAACTATAGTCAGCAGCAAATACACGCGGGCGAAGAGTTCAAGATTTTTAAATTCTGTATGCCCATTGCTGTGATTGCAAGAGGCTAGCCTAGATAGGCAGTTATTTACATCGTTGCACATCTGGTGCTGACTGTGCTATTCTCAAGCAAGTATCAAGATTGCTTGCTAGCATCAACGCGCGTTATAAAACTTAGCACAAATTAATGTAGGTATAGTATAAACGACAGACTCCCTGATGGTATAGAGATATATCTACTTATAAATTAGCTGGTATATTCCTGAACAGGCACTTATCTATCAGAATAAATATAGGTAAGGTCAATGTGGAGAATACCGTCTACAATTAAGCTCTTTCGTCACTTTTGACACTTGCGTTTGTACAGTCGCTATCCGATATATCTGAGCGGCCGAGGTTCTCAAAAATATCTGAACACGCACTCTAAAGCGGCCCACTGATTAACTGTCCGCCGGACGCTATCGGTCTGTCAGTTCGGAACTGTCAACTTTTTGTTCTAACTGACAGGCTGATACCGTCCGGCGGACTGTTAATCAGTGGGCCCCTTAACGCCTTAACAATAGAGGTGTATTCAGATATTTGTGAGCACCATGGCCGCTCCGATGTATCTGATGGCGATTGTACAGTCAGCGTCAAATACTTTGTAGCAGTCAAAGTGGCCAAATAGTTCGGTACACTATACTAAATATAGGGTGTACCGAACTATTTGGCTACTTTGGTTGCTACAAAGTATTTGACGCTGACTGTACACATACTCAACGTACAGGTCGGTAAAGCAGGAGTGAAGCTTTCTTCCTTTCCTTTCTGACTGTGTCTGAGCACTTACTTTACTCTTTGGTCTGAGCGACGTACCTACAATAAATATTATATGCGCCTCTTTCCCACATTGACTTTACTAACGTCAGGTTTTTTTCAGTCATTAAATCAAATGTTGACTTATTCTAAACTTCTGCGACCCTGCTAGAAGGGATCAAAGTGACAATTTTCTTTTCATGTCAATAATATTTCGAAACATAATAATTTCCTCATAGGTAATGTGAAAAGCAGTATGAGTCACATGGTAGCAAAATTATCGCTACCTTGGCCATTAACACTTGCATACCTCACTACGCTCAGGATTCTATTATATTATGAAGAATCCTTCACTTCGTTCAGGATTCAATGTACGCCCTCGCTGTAAATATGTCATTTTGCTCCCTTGTGATACAATATACTATTGTATCATGCAACTAGTCTACTGAATAAGAATCTTTGTAATAGTTTTTCACCATTTTATAAACGTAAAGGTGTTTAATTTCTTAGTTTATTTTTATATATGTATTACCTATATTATGTCCTCACAACTGAGGTGGAAAGTTGTGTGTGCCACACGAGACTAAATTTGTTTGAACCTCGTACTTACACTTTCGCTATGCTCAACATTCTAATTAGAATCACTCGCAGCAAAACACAACGTTGCTCTCTTGTTGGACAAACAACATTTATTTCTACCTTTCACACATGTAGGTAGATAGTATAAGTTTATAAGTGAGATAATATCAAACGAAGCTAGGACTGCTGCGATAAAATATAATAACTATCAAGTCTTAAATAAATTTGACCCTTTTTGCCAAAACTTCACTTTGTCGTTTGTCAAAAAGGATTACTATAGCATCCTCATGCCTTAAATATACACGAAGGAACCATTGATAATTCTATAAACCTAAGTATAAATGCTATTGTAAGCCAAACTATTACAATATTTTAGGGTATTTTAGACACAGCTTTGAAATTATAACTACATAGCTCATAAATTTGTGCCTTTTCTATAACACTATGCTTTTTACTCGAGGATGTAAAATTAAATGGGAACAGGCTGTAAAATAATACTTTGAATTCTTAAGCAATAATAATGTAAAAGTTAATAATGTTGATTCTGTAAATAATGAAATAAAAGACATTATTTTAAATTCAACGCAAATTTTATTCCCACCTACATGTCAACAATCTTAATACATATGCTACTACACTTCACCTGTTGCCTACATAAATATTTCATAACCAGTGATCGGCGATTCGGTTGCAACGTCAAGGGATCTGGTAGAAATCAGGGCTAGTAAAATACCTTTTAATATCATTCCAAAACCGTTATATCATTAATTTCCCCTCCTTGCGTCGTATTCCTGAACATCTTACGATCTTTCTCCATCTGTTTCTGTCTCTGACGGTGTGGAGAGCCATGTGAACTGTGGTCTCAAGAGTGGTGCGGATCTGGTCAGACCAACGTATTGGACTGCGTCCGCGTCCAGGCCTTTTCCCATCCACTTTGCCGGTCACAATGAGTTTTTCGAGGTTGCCACCGTTTTTCATCGTTCATTTAAAAACCGGTTAATTGATAGAACGCGAACTAAAAAAATCGTTCTCTCTCCTTATTAGGGGACGAAACTTTATGGTTCACAGGGAACGATATAATACCGGTTCAACTCAAGAGTCTCGATTAAACTCGTTTTGAAAGAGATAGCAATACCTACTTAGGCACTCATTCTATCTTGATTCAATATTTTCAATTTAACTGATTAATTTCTTTCCACAAAAACGAAAGATGAACGAATTTGGCATAAATTTGGCATTTGGACCTACATGTGTTGCGGTCCAAACGCAACTGTTACTGTCGCACTAATATGGAAGTGATAGAGAGATATGACTACGTTACGCCACGGAGCGTTAACGATTGGCACGTTGGCTATGCACCCTGTTCTTTAACCGGTAATTGCAAACGGAGACGAAATCCTTTTCGTTCCCGGGTGAATGAACGAAAATGGTTTGAAAAATAAGTTTCCGATTGTCTTTATTACCATGTATGTCAAATTCTAACAAATATGTATGTGCGAAAGTGACGCTTGACACGACAGGCGAAAAAAAATCGATTGTTTACAAAAATGCTATTTATGTAGGTAGTGTCTAAATACAAAGTACCTATTTAAAACATTTGATAATATATTGTCTTTTACCCCTACTAGCAAACGAATCGCCGATCACTATTAATAACCATACCATATGGTCATAATGTATATAGAAATCAATCATATCCATAGTAAGAGGCATCTCTAAGCACTCTGATCATGTCGTCAGAGTTTCTGCGTATCCGTCTGCCTATGGGTTCCAGGTCTGCATAACATTTTGGAAATACCTTTTCGATGATATCCACAGCTTCAGCTTTGCCGATTTGACGCACTGCCAACACTGAGTACAGAGCTTTCGTTTTTACGCAATCCTGAAATGTTACATAAATATCAGTTGAATGTTACACCTTTGCTGTGGCAATTAGTGTAATCAACCATACTTTGCATGTGAACATGTTAAGTCTCCTTTAGAATATAAAATGTTAAAGTGAACTACTCTTTACGTGGTTTGAGGCAGATTAAAAGTGAAAAAAAAAACAAGGAAAATAGAACTTATAGGCTATTTAATTTTTTGAAGATGCATTACAAACATTTAGGGTATGGAAAACTCAATTGATTGTTTATGGGTTTCTTACATAACTAATTCCATATTCAAACTAGTTATTCATTAGCTGTTGGGACTTATGGCTGTTATGCAAGGTATGATAGTTACATCACCATCAATTTAAACCTCCCCATCATCAAAGTATACTTCTAGCTTACAGTGTTGTGCCAATAACTGGGGCATTCCAGAAAAATATCAGGTATGTGATGCTACTTTTTTAATAGTTCCAATAAATCTTTTGATTTAATGGTGTATAATAATACAGATTTCTGCAGGTTATTCAGGTACCTGCCATATGCATCATATCTCGACAAATTAGACCTTTTTCTGGAATGCCCCTAAAATATATATTAGAAGTTGTACCAACCTGGTGGGCCTTCCTAATCTTAGTCCAAGAAGCATCACCTTGAGACCAAGCGCTAGTGAAAGAGCAATGCGTCAGGTTTGCCGCTCGGATCTCCGAACAAGCTAGATGTTCCATGTTCTTAAAGTCAAGCTCATTGCGGCAGTAGTCGAACATGTGGATCATCTCATGAACCAGGACTCCTTGAACCATGCCCTTTCGCGTGCTTACATTCTGGCATACTACAATCTGTAAGTCAATTATTTAAAGATTTTTAATCTAATTAGACTAAAGATACAGGAATACAAAATAAACTAGCTAGAATTTGTTGCTACCATCCTCAAAATGATCATAAAAATCTAAACGTAATTTGAAGAAATTGAATGATGCAATAATGTAGTAATCATAAGTACATTTAACACCAGACTGTCTGTTAGAAAAAAGATATTATTCTATCTATGTTACATTTTACCAATTTCATGTCAATTATTTGATAGAGGAGAAATAATAAGTTCATATTCTTATACACTGCTGTGCCAAACTGTAAAAATACAAGACTAGAATATAATAAAATAGAATTACCTGATTGAGCTCAGGATCATAGCCTCCGCTGACAGAGTAATCACACACTTCACATGAAAAATGTCTCCGAATATCTATTGGGCTGGAATAACAAATATATATATATATTATTACTTATAACAACATTTATTTATAGTAAAGTAAACAAATTTTTAACTTCTTCACTTACCATCCAGAGCTTTTTAGCGCTCTCATCATTAGTTTCACAATAGGACCTGGAATCAAATAAAATTATAGTTTATTTTTCTATTATTTACCAAATAAACTAAGCTAAGAATATAGAAACTCACTCGTTTTAACACACTCAACGACATTTTGTTCACATTTTAACTTTTCTACATTTTCTTTCCCCTCTTTTCCGACAAGTATATTTCCTATTTTAGGGGAAAAGGTTCCTCGTCTCTCAGGATACAAATCATAACCCCAAGCTTCCTCCTTTTTGGGCCCAGTCTGTGTAGGGGTTTTACTAATGTCAGGGCTGGCTTTACTTTTAGGTTCTGGTGCCGGAGCGTTACTAAACATTTTCATACATTAATACCCCTAATAATAAAACACAAAATATATTTTTTTAAATGATCTAAGACCACTTTTAGAACCTAAAATATCCAAGGCACACACAAGTGCCGAAAAGTTACCATATGATTTTGACAGTGACAATGACAGATAATGATGTAATGGTCGATAAAGACAAGAATTTAAAAGTAGATCAAAATTAAATATAATATTAAACTCTTGAACTAATGTGAATTAGTGTCTTTTGTTAAAAAAAATATATTAAATTATACAAGCAGTTTTATAATAACCACAAAATCCTTTTTCCCTGTATGCATTAAGTAGGCACGCTTATTACATAAACGAGAGTTTAATATAAGCTTGAATAGCTTAGTAGGGTTGTGACACAAGAATCCGATTTATAATCGATTTGTAAACCAATAATTATACCATTGATCAAAATTAAAATTATAGCTGTTCGTCCTCCATTGTAATATCTTTCTGTGTCCCTCTCATCAAAAAGGAGATGCTTTAATAATTTATCGTGATCGTCGATATTAACACAATTTATCGTCACAACGATTTTTTTGTTTAAGTTCCCGATTTCTGTACGATGTCTGGGGGCCTACCGGGAAAATCGAAATTCGCAAATTGCGGGGATCTTTCTCTCTTACTCTCACTAAGACGTAATTAGAGTGACTGAGAAAAATGCCCGCAATTGACGACCTTCGATTTTCGTGGTAGGCCTCCTGGACCAATTTAAGATTATTTTTTTGTTTGAGTATACAGTACATTACATTGGTATAGTCAGGGGGCCTACCGCGAAAATCGAAATTCGCAAATTGCGGTGATCTTTCTCTTTTACTCTCACTAAGACGTAATTAGAGTGACAGAGAAAAATGCCCACAATTGACGAATTTCGATTTTCCCGGTAGTCGCCCAGGATCTAATAATGGTATCCTGGGGAAGTTAAGGAAGTTCTTCATATATTACATGCATACCTATATAAACACATATGTATAAGTATATCATATTATATACTTACACATATGTGTTTATATAGGTATGGTATGCCTGAATTTAATTTCATTTAATAGTGAGACGGGAAATAAAGAGCAAAAATATACTTCAATGTTTTTATTTCTTATTATTTTTAATAAACATCTATGTTTATTGTTGTAGTCCCAATCAATTAATTCGCTGCACTCCAATGAAATTTCAATAAACGTAAACTCATTATTATCTGAAATGAATAAAAAAAAACAAAAATAAATAAAACCTTTTTTTTGTGAAACGTAAAATAATAATGTACATATATTTTAAGACATTAGGGACTTGTACTATGTATTAATAAAAATATTTTTTTCATTTTTAGGCTTCCGTACCCAAAGGGGAAAAACGGGCAGGACCCTATTACTAAGACTCCACTGTTCATCGGCCTGGCTGTCACCAGGCTGTATCTCATGAACCGTGATAGCTAGACAGTTGAAATCTTCACAGATGATGTATTTCTGTTGCCGCTATAACAAAAATACTAAAAAAAGAATAAAATAAATATTTAAGTGGAGCTCCCATACAACAAACCTGATTATTTTTGCCGTTTTTTGCGTAATGTTACGGAACCCTTCGTGCCCGAGTCCAACTCGCACTTGGCCGGTTTTATCATAAATTGTAATGTTTAGATTATTATATTTGACATAATTATTGTACATGTATATTCATCATGATCATAATATAAATTCATATAGATTAACGTACAATAATGTATACTGAAATTTATTATTGCAATAATGTATAATATGTATAAACCAAAGTAATGTATACAGATGTGCAACATGCGACTGCATGATATTCATGACATTTGTAAAATATTTAACAATAGTTATTCTATTAAACTGAATTCAGATTTAATCTTACCCAATGTTTTTCGAAACTCATTAAAAGTGTCTTCATTGCGGATAACGCTAGCAATGTATACTTCTAATTCAACATTCTTGACAAATAACCTTCGTAATACATTACAAAGTGGTTGTAGAATTGAAGGGTCATATACTATGTCTGCTCCAATTACAACTTCTGGCAAAAAGTGACTAGGCATTTCATGGTCATCATTCCAATCCAACATCATCGCTTCTGAAAAGTGACCATAATAAATAAAATGAAACAAATATTAATTAAAATTAACAACTCTTTCGATACAATTATGGAACAAATCAAATTATACATATAATATATTTTACTAAATATATTAATTTTTTTTAGAGATACCGTATTTACTGTAAGTCATAAAATGAATTTATGTTATGCTAGTAAAGCATATAATTTATTACCTATATTTGACTGACAATTTCTCTCTGAACCAGATAAGTCGTTCATTTTTGCACCACTGGAATCAGGAAAATTAATAATAATATTTTCCTTTATTGCTTTCAATACATCATCATGACAATCAGTTAAAACTATAGACTTGATTTTACAGTGTTTTGCTATGGTGATTCCAGTAAAACCAACTCCAGAACCAAGTTCTAATACTTTTTTATTTAAAAATATATTTTTATTGCATAACGCCCAGTCTGCTAGCATCAGAGCAGCCTGAAAACATAGTCAACATTTAGATGTAGCTAGTGTAGGTAATAATAATCTTCAGCAATATAATTGTTTGCATTAGAAGGAAATAAATTACTAAGCCAACATGCTATGTGAATGCCAAATGTATATCACCCCATTTATTTGTGATGATGCGGTGACTAACCTTAACAGGCTGATAATTTACCTCCCAAGTTCGCATTCCAGTGGTCCCATTCACAACCATGTTATTAGTTTCCTTTATTGTAATAATATCTCGAAGGCTATCGCCAATAACATAGTGACGGTAGCAAAACATGCCTGAGCTTTCACTTTTCATTGCTGAGCACAAGAATTCGTAAATATCGTCGTGAATTTCTTGATAAGGTTCAATAAAACCGATCAGTTTCTTGAAAAAAAGTTTAGAGAACTCGTTTTTAACTGGGTAGCGTTTTAATAATTCACTGCGAACTGTTGCATCAAGAAATGCTCCTTGGTTATTCCATGTCATTACTTCTGCATCTTCAGGCTACAATAAAATAACATTACACTCTTAGATCAATATATTTTTAGTAATACATTGAAAAACATTTTACTCATTATATAATTAACTCACCTGTAGATAAAATGTTAATGATCCTTTGAAATAATTCCTTATAAGGGAATCTAAAATATTGTCAGCCTTCATGTTTAATAGGTGTAGTATTTTTTTATAAAATACTGATTTAATACAAAGTTTATTCTTTCCAGATATTAAGGTTATGAATATGAACCATGTTATAAACAAATAAATGTCAATGTCACGTCCGTCACGTCGTCACGCCGCTTCACAGATAAAGACAAGTTTTACTATCGACTCCGTAAATAACATAATCGAGTAAAATAATCGTCGTAGAAAATCAACACTATTGAATGCATTATCAACACGCACGATGATAAATATTATTATTCAAGCGAAACTAACGAGTCAGCACTTCAATGCTGTACATTTTACTGTAACTTGTGTAATAACACTGATTAAGGATACGTTAATGTTATTTAAAGGACATGGGATCGTGCCAGTCGTGCTTGGTAAGTATTCTTTTAAATAATTGATCATTTTAACAATTTTAACAGATAGTTATTGTCATTACTAGGTAGGATATTATGTCTACTTTAACTATCTAATCGTAACGTTTCCGAGCTGGTCGTGAGTTGTTGGTTTTTTTTTTAACTATAATTACTTATATATATATATATATATATATATATATATATATATATATATATATATATAAATTAATATGTATATGAATTAATTGCTGTACCCTTACAGGACAGGATCTGTATTCAATGTAATACATATTATATAAGTAATAAAAATGTTATGTTATGTTGTTATTGACGTTTTTTAATACGAGAATAGGTGAGTAGAGTAAAAATAGTAAAATTCGTTATCATGTTTAAATCTACCTTCATTTTGACAACGGAGTAGTGATGTCATACATAATTATTTTGTTACATTGATATCGATATTATATTAATGTGTGGGGGTTCCCCTTCTGATATGCATGCTCCAGCCCTGCTCTGAATAATATCCTTCTCGCGCACACTATCCTGTCTAATGTTTTCGTAAATTGTAATTTTCCACCATTTCATTTTCCAAAGAATACCTTTTGTCATGCGAAAAAAAAACCTCTATCCGTATCCAGTACGTGTCGTATTTCATATAGTGTATTGGTTGCTTACTCGTTGTCATCTGATACTGCTTGCGTTGTGTTCAACATACGCAATAAGCAGTAACAACAAAACATCATGCATTTGCAGGCTCCTTTTTAGGGTTCCGTGCCAAAAAGGTACAAAAGGAACTCTTACGGTGCGACTCTATCCGCCCGTCCGTCTGTCTGTCACATTGCTAAATATCTCGAGAAGTATTAAAGATATCGATTTGAAATTTGAGATAGTTATGAATAACTCTATCCCAGATACATTAATTGTGTTATTTTTTTTTTAATTATGGAAAATGCCCAATATAAAGAGGGGGCAAAATTTTGTCTAGTTACTAGGTCAGGGGTCGCCAAATGGCGGACCGCGGTCCGCATCCGGACCGCCGACCCATTTTGTGCGGACCGCGAGAACACAGCAACTTTTGCACTACAGAGTACGTAATTTAAAATAAAAATGTATCCCCCGCATTATCTTTGTTGACGTCAATTTGAAAACGGCCGGGCGAAGTCACTAGCTAAGATAGTCCAGATAGTCCGCAACAAAAAATGTAATTTTTCTCATTGATATGTAGAAAAATACCTTTGTTATTTCTGTAATTACATTTGTTTAATAAATATTTTTTCTATAAAATGTTGTGCGGACCGCGATGGTCAATTCATTTCTTAAAACAGACCCCGAGCGAAACTAATTGGTGACCCCTGTACTAGGTCAAGTGGAGTATCATTTAAAAGAGCTCAAATTGAACATTACAAAACAAGTTTTTTCATAGTGAATAAAAATTAACTTATGAAGGAAAATGTAAAAAAGGGTATAGAGATATTTTAAATCCTGAGGATGGACATAGAATAAAAAATAAAGGTACCCAAATTAATACTTACTATTTATATTGGTCTAAAGATGTAAAATATTGTTTACTGTACATATGGTGCTACTTTCCCGCACAGGTGCGGGAATGAGCACTTTCCGTGCATATGTCGAAACTTTAAAGAGCCCTATCAGCCATATGTACTTTAAAACGTTGTACGATACACGTGCGAATAGCTCCCTTCGGTCGTGTTTTAATTTATCACCACTCGTTGCGAATTTCCTATTTTATGTACTTGTATATTTAATACACGCCATTTATTAAGATAATTTAAAAAAAAATACATTTTCAAGTTTAAACTGTACATTTCTTATCGAATATGTAGTTTGACATATACATATGACACGATAGTTGACAATGTTTAGAAAATTGCATGCAATTAGTTGCAAGCGGTATTGGCCGGGTACAGAGGATTTGGCGGGAAAACAAAAACGATCGCAGCGCTTGATGTGGCCAAAGTTGGCGAAAACTCTCACGGCGTTTCGGTAGTTCTCAGTTAGTATGTTCGCGATAAACTCAAAAACTACTGTACGGATTTATTTATTTATTTAGACTTTATTGCACAAAATATATACAACAATATACAAATGGCGGACTTAATGCCAAATGGTATTCTCTACCAGTGAACCATAGGGCCAAACAGGTGCAGAGAAAGAAATATATTGAATGAATAAAAGAAAGCAAAGCATACTTATAAATTACATAAATAAATACATAATAACAATATATAAACTACCACACATTATAGAATACATACTATAAATATAATAATGATGGATATTATTCGAACTCTTGTTGTAGCAAATGCTTTACGCAATCAATTCGCTTGAAAGAAAACTTACTTGGAGCTTGTCTAATATTTAGAGGGAGTGAATTCCAAAGACGACTAGTCTGGACGAAGAGTTTTACATGTGGTTTTCATCTATCAATAGACCGACGACCGGTCTGGCCTAGAAGGTAGTGACCCTGCCTTGAAGCCGATGGTTCCAGGGTGAAATCCTGTTAAGGGCATTTGTATGATGAGCACGGATATTTGTTCCTGAGTCATGGGTATTTTGTATGTATAGTATATATAATATATGTCGTTGTCTAAGTACCTACAACACCAGCCTTATTGAGCTTACTGTGGGACTTAGTCAATTTGTGTAATAATACTAATAATACTAATAATGTCCTATAATATATATTTTTTTATTTATATTATTTAATAGAGTGATTTTTGAGGAAGGTTTAGGTGCATAATTTATTTAGGTTTTGTGTAAATTGGTTTAAGGATAACTTACTATACTCATTCTTATCTTCTGAAAAAAGATCATTTGCAAAGATATTTACACGAATATAATATTAATCATTAACAAATTAAATACGTTAGTTACATTGAGCATTTCATACGGATTATATACATAAATCGAATCAAAACATGTTTAAAATAACTTTAATATGATCGAGTCTTACGGGAATAAAAAAAACGTAACAGCTAAACATTTTATCTAGCATATGTCCACACAGATGTAACGCATGTTTTTTAATGAAATAGTATAGCTAATTTATACAGTATACTAACATTAAGTGATTGTGATAATAATTCGCATTGAATTGATACACTTTAAATGATTTTTAAGGGGGGTAATGATTCAACATCGAGTATATTGGATAGGTCTCGGTCACCTAAACGAGTTGAATGCACACAAACTTGTACTACACGAGTAAGAACGCCAAATCCGACTTCATATAATCGGAGTGTTGCACAGGTATAGTATAATTCTCAATTTTTAACTTAAGTAATATTCTTTTTTAATTCCGTAAAACCACCCAACTATAGTCCAAAGCTCCCAACTATGGTCCACAAATAAACTCAATTTTTCTCGTTCAGGTGTGTATTTTACTATATTTTTGTAGTTCTAAGACAAAGTCTGTTTATAAATGGAAGGTAAAACTAGGAGTAAACCAAAAGGAACATTGGTATAGATACTTAGTTTCCTTTTGAACTTGTGGACCATAGTTGCAGTATTGGACTATGGGTGGTTTTACGGTTTTCGGGTTAAAGATATTTATTATTCTCAAAAGAAATTAACATTTCACTTCATGAGACTTAAAGTTTTGGACTATGGGTGGTTTTACGGTTTTAATATGCTCTGGTAGTTGTTTCGCTAAATAATTATATCGTAGGTTTTTTAACCGAATCTCAACCCCAAACAATATAACTTTAGTAAGTTGAGTAAGTCAATAAAGCAAGTAGTGAGTTATTTGTTGTAATGTAATAACAACTATAGTCTGACAAACACCTTTTTCAGTAGAAAATTTTCTGTGGAACGATAACTCTTCGCACCTATTTATTTATTTTTTACAGACTGCTCCATTTGCGCATCCACAGAACGAAGACCGCATTATATATTGTTAGAAAAATACACTTTTCATGGTTGTCTATGCTCCCTTCCTATAAAAAGCTAGGTGACCATAGAGTTCTCTCTCTCTCATTTCTGACAAGCCGCCTATGTAGCTGTAAGTTATAATATGTGTCGTCCATTAATTTATTTTAAAACATAATTGAAATACGAAGTCTCTACAGTCGTTGTGTGTACCTAATTCCAAATGCATATTAATTATTCAATATAATTCCTGCATGAAGATGATTGTTTGATTTGTGTCCGTCACCACGAAAACCTTCCTGCGCTCTCAACTCTGCTAAAAGGTTAGTGGTCCAGAAAATAAAGGTCTACTGTTTTATCCCATGAAGGGTTTTTACTGTTAGAATAACAGGACCTGTGAATAAAACTTGAGTGTTGTCGACTTTCACGAGCACGAGGTATAACCTCAAAATGGCGGAATCACAATCATCAAATCATTTTGCTACTTCTACATTAATTGAAAAGCTGCACGGACTGGATAATTATTTATCTTGGAAATTTGCAATTAAAATGATGTTAACATTGGAAAATTTGTGGGGCTGCGTCGATGGTTCCGACGCGGACGGCGGCAAGGACGCGAGGGCGCTGGCGCGCATCTGCCTTTCAATTCAACCCAGCTTATATCAGCTTGTAAGAAATTGTACAACATCCAAGGATGCCTGGAAAAAGCTCGCTGACGCCTTTGAAGACAAAGGACTTTACAGGAAAGTACTCTTACTCCGACAGTTACATAGAGTTGAGTACCACAATTTCTCCTGCATGTCTGACTACATAGAAGGTGTGATGAAGCTCGTCGCCCAGCTCTCTGATATAGGGAAGAATATTGAAGATGGCGAAGTGGCCGAAATATTGCTCTCCGGATTGCCAGAAGAATACAATGTTTTAGTATCTGGCTTGGAAACAGCTGGATTAACAAACACACTCACTAGTGAAATCGTCCGTACTCGACTTTACAGGAAGATCATCGAAAAAGCAACATTCAGACTAACAATGATACATCAACAGCGTACATGATAAAGAAGAAGAACACCAAGCTTTTATGCTCATATTGCAAGCGCAATGGACATGTGGCCCGCAGATGTTTCAAGAGGAAACGTGAGGAAGCAAAGGCAAATAAAGAAGATCACACATTGTATGCTGCTGCCTACTCCGCATGTACCTCTGAAGACTTCATCATTGATAGTGGCGCAACGGTTCACCTAGCAGGAAATCAAGAACTTCTTCATGAAACCAAAAAGAAAAAGTGTTTGATATCTATTGCTAATGGAGAACAGCTTAGCAGTGAGCTCATAGGTAAAGTTCCTCTTAATGAGAAAACTTGTATAGATAATGTAATTTTTGTGCCACAGCTGGCAAGTAATTTATTATCAGTAAATCAAATCACTGAAAAAGATTGCATTGTCGTTTTTGATAAACAATCCTGTAATATTTACTATAAAAATTCATGTAAAATCACAGGCAACTGTTTCTTATCTGCTAACAAAAGTAATGGGCTTTATAGACTTAAGTTGCAAGAGCAGCACATTCCCAAATTAGGTCACTCTGCGTCTCTTCACTCTAGGCAGGGATTACAGAGTGCCAATGCTGCCGTGCCCGCGCCAATGCATCTTTGGCATAGACGCTTAGCACACCTGCATCGCGACGGTATGTACGTTCTGGGTGGAGGAGATCAGTGTGTTGGTGTCGTTTTTCAGAATAAACACGATTTGCCAAGCAGCTGCGTGCCATGCCTTACTGGGAAGATGTCTGTGACACCTGTTCCTAGGCAAGGAAGTGGACGTGCTACTAAACCACTGGAGCTGATCCACAGTGACGTGTGTGGTCCGATGCAAGTCAGCACTTGGAATGGAGCCCGCTTCTTGCTGACATTCACTGATGACTGTACCAGGAAAAGCTTCGGTTATCTCATGAAGAATAAGTCAGAAGTAAGTTCCCATTTTATTGATTTTAAAAATATGGTAGAGAAACAGACTGGGTTACATATCAAAATTTTACGTAGTGATTGTGGTACAGAATATTGTAATAGTAATTTATCAAGTTTTCTTAAACGTCATGGTATAATACACCAAACGACTGTCCCTTACAATCCAAACCAAAATGGTGTCTCGGAGAGATTAAATTTAACAATTCTTTCGAAAGCTAGAGCTATGTTGCAGGAAAGTGGTTTGGATGATCGTTACTGGGGTGAAGCTGTGATGACAGCAATCTATTTAAAAAATAGATCCCCTAGTAGATCATTATCAAACAAAATTCCGGAATGCGAGTGGACTGGGTCAAAAGTTGATCTGAGTCATTTGCGCGTCTTTGGCTGCAAAGCATATTCCCATGTGCCACATCAGAAAAGACGAAAGCTTGATGCTAAGGCTAATCTATATATATTTGTTGGTTATGGTGAAACATGTAAAGGCTATAGATTAATTGACCCCAATAATCCTCGCAAGGTAATTTACTCTCGAAGTGTAGCTTTCTTAGAGGATGAATTTATGGACAAGACACCAGTTACGAGGCAGGCTAGAGAGCATTTTATTATACATGATCAATTAAATTTTACCAATTTTAATAATAATTGTTATAATGATATTTTACAAAATAATGGTGATCATGTAGCAAGTGATAACTGTGATACTAGTGTTAATGAGAACTGTGATATTAGTGATAAGTCTAAAATAAGCTCTAAAAATGTTTCAGATGCGGATGTAACGCCAACTGCGCAGTCTCCGCTCTCTGATCAGTATCTGTCGCTTGATGAAGATGGTGATGAGGGTGATGTGAACCTGCACTCAGACACTCCATCCTCTCTGCCAGACCCATCACTTCGAGGAGGAGAGTCGATTTCACCGGTTGCTGCCGATGCGTCGACATCTCGCCCCGTTCGCAGTACGAGAGGTATTTTCCCAGAGAGATTTAATGATTTTGAACTGTTGTCGCTATATGTCACTGATAGTTATCAAGATGAACCACAAACATACTCCGAGGCTATCAGTTCCCCTGAAAAACATGAGTGGCTTACAGCTATGAGAATCGAACTTGATTCAATGGTAAGAAATAATGTATGGGAACTAATAGACCGGCCTATGAATCAGAATGTTGTTAAAAATAAGTGGGTTTTTAAAAGAAAATTAGATTCTGCAGGTAATCTTGTTAGATACAAAGCTCGTTTGGTTGCCTGTGGTTACAGTCAAAAAGAGGGTAAAGATTTTTCAGATATCTATGCACCAGTAGTAAGACATCAAACCCTCAGACTTTTGTTTAGCATTTCAAATCAGCTGGCTCTACATATGGATCATATAGACGTTACAACCGCGTTTTTAAACGGTAATCTTGATGAAACAATCTATATGGAGCAACCGGCTGGTTTTAAAACAGACAAAAATAGTAATAAAGTATGTTTATTGAGAAAAAGCATATACGGCTTGAAGCAAGCAAGTCGTATGTGGAATGTAAAAATTCATCAAGTGTTAAATGAAAATGGCTATAAACAAAGTAAATGTGAGCCTTGTGTTTATGTTAAGAAAACCAAAGAGGAATATATTATCTTAGCATTATATGTTGATGATTTTTATGTGTTTCATAATGGCTGCATTGATAAATTGCTTTTACTTTTAAAGAACAATTTTGAAATTCGACATTTAGGAAATTTGAAAAATTGTCTTGGTATGAAAGTAACTGTAACAAACAATATCACTGTATTAGATCAGTCAGACTACATAAGGCGCATTTTAGCTAAATTTAATATGAGTAATTGTAAACCTGTATCTACTCCATTGCCAGTAAACTGCAGGCTGGATAGATCTGATAAGCCCTGTTTAGAAGATGAGAAATATAAATACAGACAGCTTTTAGGGTCACTTATGTATTTATCAGTGTGCACTCGCCCAGATATATCTTACGCTTGCAGTCAGCTGAGTCAGTATAGTACATGTTTCGACCAAAGTCATTGGCGTGTTGCTAAACGGGTACTTAGATATTTGGCTGGAACAATAAATTATGGTCTTTGTTTTCAAAGAAGTCGTAGTTTAAATATTGTAGCTTATGCCGATAGTGATTGGGCAAATGACTTGTCGGATCGCAGATCTTATACTGGCTATGTTATAAAAATTGGTGAAAATGTGATTAATTGGGAGGCTAAAAAGCAGAGATGTACAGCCCTGTCAACATGTGAATCTGAGTATATTGCCATAAGTGATGTATGTAAAGATATATGCTTTGTTAAGAATTTCTTGTCGGAAATAATTGACAAACATTTTGATGTTACTGTATATAATGACAATCAGAGTGCTCAGAAATTGTTATTAGTTAAAGAATATTCCCATAAAAGAACTAAACATATTGATTTGCGATACCATTATGTTAAACAGCTGATACAGGATAAGAAAATCAATGTTATGTATTTACCTACAGATAAAATGCTTGCTGATATATTTACTAAGCCTTTGTGTATTGAAAAACATACATGTTTTGTAAAGGGTCTAAAATTGAAATGTATAGAATGTTAGTGCATTCATTGACATTTGTAATTTTGCTTCTTCCTTTTTAGTTTATTAACATGTATGTACCAATAGCTATCACAGAGTTTTTTATTACAGGAGCATATAAGGAGGAGTGTTAGAAAAATACACTTTTCATGGTTGTCTATGCTCCCTTCCTATAAAAAGCTAGGTGACCATAGAGTTCTCTCTCTCTCATTTCTGACAAGCCGCCTATGTAGCTGTAAGTTATAATATGTGTCGTCCATTAATTTATTTTAAAACATAATTGAAATACGAAGTCTCTACAGTCGTTGTGTGTACCTAATTCCAAATGCATATTAATTATTCAATATAATTCCTGCATGAAGATGATTGTTTGATTTGTGTCCGTCACCACGAAAACCTTCCTGCGCTCTCAACTCTGCTAAAATATATGAAAGATTAAATCAACCTGTAGTAAGTAGCATCATTAAAACAAAATATTTGAGGTGTTTTTCGTTAACTTGTAACTTGCAAGTTGACTTCTTCCACAAAGTCTGCCCTCAGAGAACAAAGCCCAAACAGTCATATTTTGCGATTGGCTTTGTACCCTCTGTAGGTATTTCGCTATTAAAATTGTGAGTTGTGGGTCTAAGTCATATACTTACTTGATCGTGTGTATTTATAACATGAACAGGGAATATATATATATTATATAATAATTTTTTATTAAATTAATTAATGAGTTTAAACTCTGGATTTATTAACATTGAAAAAAATTAATATATTATCAGGCAGTACCTAAGTAATAAAAATTATGAATGGTGTATATTTACATTTTACATGCCGCACAAATATAAAAGATTTGTATGTTTTATTTTAGAAGCATGTCGTAATACCGGTACGCAATGTTCAACCTACAGGAAATTACAATAGACTAACATTTACCTTAGGAAGTGGTACCAGTACAAGGGTAAGCACAAGCTAATTAATTGGTACTTATGCTCATTGCTCATGTAATATTTTAAACAGAAAACAAATTAAATCAGGGATTTGTTTAATTTTAGACACGAACCGTACAACAGACGTGCAATGTTCAACCAATTATAAATGATAACAGACCAATATTTACCATAGGAAGTGGCAACAATTCAAGGGTAAGTAATATTTTTGATATTTTCAATATCCCATAGTACCTACGTGGATAGAAAATCATATTACTCTAGGCAATATCTGGGGCCCGAGATTCATCAGTGTCCCTACACCCCTGTATTTTTTAGCAGAGTTGAGAGCGCAGGAAGGTTTTCGTGGTGACGGACACAAATCAAACAATCATCTTCATGCAGGAATTATATTGAATAATTAATATGCATTTGGAATTAGGTACACACAACGACTGTAGAGACTTCGTATTTCAATTATGTTTTAAAATAAATTAATGGACGACACATATTATAACTTACAGCTACATAGGCGGCTTGTCAGAAATGAGAGAGAGAGAACTCTATGGTCACCTAGCTTTTTATAGGAAGGGAGCATAGACAATCATGAAAAGTGTATTTTTCTAACACTCCTCCTTATATGCTCCTGTAATAAAAAGCTCTGTGATAGCTATTGGTACATACATGTTAATAAACTAAAAAGGAAGAAGCAAAATTACAAATGTCAATGAATGCACTAACATTCTATACATTTCAATTTTAGACCCTTTACAAAACATGTATGTTTTTCAATACACAAAGGCTTAGTAAATATATCAGCAAGCATTTTATCTGTAGGTAAATACATAACATTGATTTTCTTATCCTGTATCAGCTGTTTAACATAATGGTATCGCAAATCAATATGTTTAGTTCTTTTATGGGAATATTCTTTAACTAATAACAATTTCTGAGCACTCTGATTGTCATTATATACAGTAACATCAAAATGTTTGTCAATTATTTCTGACAAGAAATTCTTAACAAAGCATATATCTTTACATACATCACTTATGGCAATATACTCAGATTCACATGTTGACAGGGCTGTACATCTCTGCTTTTTAGCCTCCCAATTAATCACATTTTCACCAATTTTTATAACATAGCCAGTATAAGATCTGCGATCCGACAAGTCATTTGCCCAATCACTATCGGCATAAGCTACAATATCTAAACTACGACTTCTTTGAAAACAAAGACCATAATTTATTGTTCCAGCCAAATATCTAAGTACTCGTTTAGCAACACGCCAATGACTTTGGTCGAAACATGTACTATACTGACTCAGCTGACTGCAAGCGTAAGATATATCTGGGCGAGTGCACACTGATAAATACATAAGTGACCCTAAAAGCTGTCTGTATTTATATTTCTCATCTTCTAAACATGGCTTATCAGGTCTATCCAGCCTGCAGTTTACTGGCAATGGAGTAGATACAGGTTTACAATTACTCATATTAAATTTAGCTAAAATGCGCCTTATGTAGTCTGACTGATCTAATACAGTGATATTGTTTGTTACAGTTACTTTCATACCAAGACAATTTTTCAAATTTCCTAAATGTCGAATTTCAAAATTGTTCTTTAAAAGTAAAAGCAATTTATCAATACAGCCATTATGAAACACATAAAAATCATCAACATATAATGCTAAGATAATATATTCCTCTTTGGTTTTCTTAACATAAACACAAGGCTCACATTTACTTTGTTTATAGCCATTTTCATTTAACACTTGATGAATTTTTACATTCCACATACGACTTGCTTGCTTCAAGCCGTATATGCTTTTTCTCAATAAACATACTTTATTACTATTTTTGTCTGTTTTAAAACCAGCCGGTTGCTCCATATAGATTGTTTCATCAAGATTACCGTTTAAAAACGCGGTTGTAACGTCTATATGATCCATATGTAGAGCCAGCTGATTTGAAATGCTAAACAAAAGTCTGAGGGTTTGATGTCTTACTACTGGTGCATAGATATCTGAAAAATCTTTACCCTCTTTTTGACTGTAACCACAGGCAACCAAACGAGTTTTGTATCTAACAAGATTACCTGCAGAATCTAATTTTCTTTTAAAAACCCACTTATTTTTAACAACATTCTGATTCATAGGCCGGTCTATTAGTTCCCATACATTATTTCTTACCATTGAATCAAGTTCGATTCTCATAGCTGTAAGCCACTCATGTTTTTCAGGGGAACTGATAGCCTCGGAGTATGTCTGTGGTTCATCTTGATAACTATCAGTGACATATAGCGACAACAGTTCAAAATCATTAAATCTCTCTGGGAAAATACCTCTCGTACTGCGAACGGGGCGAGATGTCGACGCATCGGCAGCAACCGGTGAAATCGACTCTCCTCCTCGAAGTGATGGGTCTGGCAGAGAGGATGGAGTGTCTGAGTGCAGGTTCACATCACCCTCATCACCATCTTCATCAAGCGACAGATACTGATCAGAGAGCGGAGACTGCGCAGTTGGCGTTACATCCGCATCTGAAACATTTTTAGAGCTTATTTTAGACTTATCACTAATATCACAGTTCTCATTAACACTAGTATCACAGTTATCACTTGCTACATGATCACCATTATTTTGTAAAATATCATTATAACAATTATTATTAAAATTGGTAAAATTTAATTGATCATGTATAATAAAATGCTCTCTAGCCTGCCTCGTAACTGGTGTCTTGTCCATAAATTCATCCTCTAAGAAAGCTACACTTCGAGAGTAAATTGCCTTGCGAGGATTATTGGGGTCAATTAATCTATAGCCTTTACATGTTTCACCATAACCAACAAATATATATAGATTAGCCTTAGCATCAAGCTTTCGTCTTTTCTGATGTGGCACATGGGAATATGCTTTGCAGCCAAAGACGCGCAAATGACTCAGATCAACTTTTGACCCAGTCCACTCGCATTCCGGAATTTTGTTTGATAATGATCTACTAGGGGATCTATTTTTTTAAATAGATTGCTGTCATCACAGCTTCACCCCAGTAACGATCATCCAAACCACTTTCCTGCAACATTGCTCTAGCTTTCGAAAGAATTGTTAAATTTAATCTCTCCGATACACCATTTTGGTTTGGATTGTAAGGGACAGTCGTTTGGTGTATTATACCATGACGTTTAAGAAAACTTGATAAACTACTATTACAATATTCTGTACCACAATCACTACGTAAAATTTTGATATGTAACCCAGTCTGTTTCTCTGCCATATTTTTAAAATCAATAAAATGGGAACTTACTTCTGACTTATTCTTCATGAGATAACCGAAGCTTTTCCTGGTACAGTCATCAGTGAATGTCAGCAAGAAGCGGGCTCCATTCCAAGTGCTGACTTGCATCGGACCACACACGTCACTGTGGATCAGCTCCAGTGGTTTAGTAGCACGTCCACTTCCTTGCCTAGGAACAGGTGTCACAGACATCTTCCCAGTAAGGCATGGCACGCAGCTGCTTGGCAAATCGTGTTTATTCTGAAAAACGACACCAACACACTGATCTCCTCCACCCAGAACGTACATACCGTCGCGATGCAGGTGTGCTAAGCGTCTATGCCAAAGATGCATTGGCGCGGGCACGGCAGCATTGGCACTCTGTAATCCCTGCCTAGAGTGAAGAGACGCAGAGTGACCTAATTTGGGAATGTGCTGCTCTTGCAACTTAAGTCTATAAAGCCCATTACTTTTGTTAGCAGATAAGAAACAGTTGCCTGTGATTTTACATGAATTTTTATAGTAAATATTACAGGATTGTTTATCAAAAACGACAATGCAATCTTTTTCAGTGATTTGATTTACTGATAATAAATTACTTGCCAGCTGTGGCACAAAAATTACATTATCTATACAAGTTTTCTCATTAAGAGGAACTTTACCTATGAGCTCACTGCTAAGCTGTTCTCCGTTAGCAATAGATATCAAACACTTTTTCTTTTTGGTTTCATGAAGAAGTTCCTGATTTCCTGCTAGGTGAACCGTTGCGCCACTATCAATGATGAAGTCTTCAGAGGTACATGCGGAGTAGGCAGCAGCATATAATGTGTGATCTTCTTTATTTGCCTTTGCTTCCTCACGTTTCCTCTTGAAACATCTGCGGGCCACATGTCCATTGCGCTTGCAATATGAGCATAAAAGCTTGGTGTTCTTCTTCTTTATCATGTACGCTGTTGATGTATCATTGTTAGTCTGAATGTTGCTTTTCCGATGATCTTCCTGTAAAAGTCGAGTACGGACGATTTCACTAGTGAGTGTGTTTGTTAATCCAGCTGTTTCCAAGCCAGATACTAAAACATTGTATTCTTCTGGCAATCCGGAGAGCAATATTTCGGCCACTTCGCCATCTTCAATATTCTTCCCTATATCAGAGAGCTGGGCGACGAGCTTCATCACACCTTCTATGTAGTCAGACATGCAGGAGAAATTGTGGTACTCAACTCTATGTAACTGTCGGAGTAAGAGTACTTTCCTGTAAAGTCCTTTGTCTTCAAAGGCGTCAGCGAGCTTTTTCCAGGCATCCTTGGAGGTTGTACAGTTTCTTACAAGCTGATATAAGCTGGGTTGAATTGAAAGGCAGATGCGCGCCAGCGCCCTCGCGTCCTTGCCGCCGTCCGCGTCGGAACCATCGACGCAGCCCCACAAATTTTCCAATGTTAACATCATTTTAATTGCAAATTTCCAAGATAAATAATTATCCAGTCCGTGCAGCTTTTCAATTAATGTAGAAGTAGCAAAATGATTTGATGATTGTGATTCCGCCATTTTGAGGTTATACCTCGTGCTCGTGAAAGTCGACAACACTCAAGTTTTATTCTACACGAACACAGGTCCTGTTATTCTAACAGTAAAAACCCTTCATGGGATAAAACAGTAGACCTTTATTTTCTGGACCACTAACCTTTTAGCAGAGTTGAGAGCGCAGGAAGGTTTTCGTGGTGACGGACACAAATCAAACAATCATCTTCATGCAGGAATTATATTGAATAATTAATATGCATTTGGAATTAGGTACACACAACGACTGTAGAGACTTCGTATTTCAATTATGTTTTAAAATAAATTAATGGACGACACATATTATAACTTACAGCTACATAGGCGGCTTGTCAGAAATGAGAGAGAGAGAACTCTATGGTCACCTAGCTTTTTATAGGAAGGGAGCATAGACAATCATGAAAAGTGTATTTTTCTAACAGTATTCCATGTCACTTTATTTTATGTTAGGATAAAGGTCCCTTGAAGTTCGGTAATGTATTTCCCTTGTCACAAGTCCCTGTCCTCTGGTTCGTCGATTACCACGTGTACGGATTTCCGATAACCAGACTAAGTTGTCCGATTGACGAAATATCAGATCATCGTTAACAATATTTATATTTATTTATTATATTTTAGAAACATACAGTCGTTTACAAACAGTACTTATACAAAATTGCTGAAGTTTAGACCTAGAGTTTCATTTTTTACATAAAATCACAGTCTGTTTTTTTTTTTTTTTTTCTTTAAGATTACAATTTTAAATGTTACCCAAAACTAAACATTTGAGAGCGTAAAAGAAAACATGCATAATTACATTTATTACCTAAAGAAAAGCACGTTTTAAAGTATTAATGGAACAAGTAAATATATCTATGTTAGAGAGCTTGTCAGTTTCGTTAAATAGTTTGCAGGCACGTCTTATGAATATATTTTGTGCATAACACGTTCTACTGTTGGGAATCGAGAATAACCTTTTCTTCTGACAGTGGCGCTGACGTCTACGAGGAACTCTGAGCTGTATTTGGTGTAGTAGCGAGGGGACATCTAATATATTGCGCATAATTTTATAGAGTAAGACGGAATCTGCGATATCTCGGCGGTTACTAAGTGTTTGAAGTTTATGGTGGATCAGTGATTCGCTATAGCTAAGATGTGTGTGACCAGTTCTAAAATATATTAAGAAACACTTTGTTTGGAATTCCAAAATGTATTTATTTTATAGTATATTGGTAACGATGTCCTGATATTACGTGGAACGGAAAAGTATACAGCGAAAATCGAAGTTCGTCAATTGCGGGCATTTTTCTCTGTCACTCTAATTAGGTGTTAGTGAGAGTAAAAGAGAAAGATCCCCGCAATTTGCGAATTTCGGTTTTCGCGGTAGGCCCCTAGGCCTAGCACGTGAGGGCCCTACCGCGAACCACGTTCGCCGTGTTGCCTCTCTGGCGCACTTGTAAATTCAAACGTAAGTGTGATAGGGAGGCAACACATCGAACGTGGTTCGCGGTAGGTCCTCTGTTGACCGGGCCTCCCTACAGAAAGTACCCGGCGTTCATTTACAAATAACAACTGTCGACAACTATTATTCACAACTATTACCAAACGGCACAACACTGGTTTGCTTGGTGTATTTTAGTATTCGAACGTACAAACAGCTGTCGGAGCCGTGCTGCCACTGTCACTGTCAAGTAGTCAACAATTAATTAACTTGTCGCTCTCGGCGCTTTCGTATTTTTAGGATTGACTACGTTACGTTTTGCTTTTATACCGATTTCTTTTATTTACTTAAAGTATAGGAAGAAGAAAACCAGGCTAAACTATTTTTTTTTCATGCGCTGCAATGGAAAAACCTACAACTACTACCCGAAAACGGAAGGCCGCGGTTGCAAAACAAGAGCCATCAACAAGTAAAAAACTTAAGACTGATAAAGATGAAATATTTAAGGTGCCAGCAAAACCGGAGTCTAAACCCAAAGCCACAGCTAGTAGATCGAAGAAAATAGAAACAGTGTCAGATCAATCAGATGACGATGGACATGAAAATACCGAGCATATTGTTACATGGGATGAGGCAGAGGTGCTATCGCAGGTTGAGAGGGTGCCGTTATACTTGGCTAAAAGTTTTGTTTCTCTACTAAGTATAGGGTGTACTTTACCCTTCATTTGCAGATACAGAAAGACTGAAGTGGACTACTTAATGCCAGATCGGTATGTTTTATTAAGTTTTATTAAGTTCAATTTTATTACTTATAGTAGGGTAAGCATCCTAGTGCTTGACATGCTAATGCTCAATATATGGCAGCCTGCTGACACCTCTAATGAAAAGACCTAAGTTTTTAAGGTAATATCTAATGGGACATAACATAATTTTATGCATGTATTGAAATTTAGTTGATTAAGTGATGGTGAAATATTGTTAATAAAATAAATTGCCAGTTATAGTTACATCTCCCAATTACATTATCAGGCTCAGTAATTACTATACATGGTGTCATTCATGAAGATGCATGCCTTGACTCGTAATTCAAGGTTAGATTTGACAAATCTGTGCATCATCACAGATGACACAAACTATACCACAAGTTCAGAACCATAGTAAACCATACTAATAATAAGACAACTAGTAAGTTTTGGTTGTCACCTGATGAAATGAAATACTGTTTACAGTGACAAAATAAATAATGCTTTATTTTTAGGCTTCAAGAATTGTTTGAAAGCTACCAAAACATTACTGCTTTAAAAAAGAAAACTAAAACTGTAATGGAGACTTTGAGAAAATCTAAGAAATTGACACCAGATGTTGAAAGAAGTCTTTTGAATGCTCGGAATTTATCAGAACTTGATTTAGTGGTAAGATATATTTTATTGTATTGTACAACAAGCAGGTTTGATGTTGAGTAGGACCTTGAGAGCTCCTGTGATGTGATGTTTGCTCTCTACTGTATGTGGCCATACCGTTGCATTCCTGCACATAATAGGTTGTCTCTTCTGTCTCCATGCCACCTCGGTAGAGGAGACTGTCTGTCAAGAAGTAATGAATGATACTTCTTCAAATGAATTCATTCTTCATATTGCTTCTGGTAATGAATTATTTTTAGCTTTATTGGCTTGTTAACCTATTTACGGCGAAGAACACCATATGTGTCTTCATTTTGTACTGTAAGCAGGGCGCCTGCAACCGAAACTATCAATTTTTTAAATATTTTCAGTATGCCCCATTAAAGACCCACTCCTTGTCACTGGCAGAAAAAGCGCGTAATCTAGGCTTAGAGCCTTATGCCATGAAGCTGCTCAATGGAGACTATGTAGATCTACGGACATTGTGCACTGATAATGATGAGCTGTCCTCAGTGGACAAAGTGGAGACACATGTGACACACATCATTGCTGATGTTATTTATAAGGATACAAGAGTACTTGAACAGATGAGAAAATTGTAAGTTTATTTTGAATTAAAAGGCATTTATTTATAGGCATGCATTCTACCAGTTTTGCATGTTGAACTCCTATTTATCCAAATAAATATTGTAATATAGTGTATCATAGTATAGTGTTTCAAATCAATATGTACGAGTATCATTATGTTACTCGAAATAAACGAATTTTAATTTTTAATTGTAAATTAACTTATCACAATAAATAAATAAGTAAATAAATTCGCAATAGACCCACTAATATTATGATTTAATAACATGCATTTTCTTTGCCATAAGGCCATAATGTACCTAAAATAAATTCCAACATAATCTCATTATTATCAGTTTATCATACTTACACAAATCATATTATAAATCTTGAAGCATCAAACATCCAAAATATTTACTTCAATATTTCTGTGATAAAATTTTGAGAAAAACCAATTGAATTAACAGGGTTTGTTGATAGGACTAAAATTATTTCAATTGTTTTTTCCATTACAGGAAAGAGGAAACCAGATTCACAATTCAAACCAGCCGCACCAAAAGTTCAACAAAACCAAAGGAAACTGAGAATATGAAAACGGACACCAAATCTGACCCTGAAACTTATAAAGTGTATTTTGAGTGGAAATGCCCAGTGCATTTCGTTAAACCACATCAGACCTTGGCAGTTAATAGAGGAGAAGATGAAAAAATACTTAGTGTTAAAATAGTGGTACCTGATTGGTTTCATCAAAAGCTGGAGAGGTATGAACTGGTATATGGTACTGATATCTATTGAATACATGTAATGTCTTATCCATATGATTCCCATCAAAAACTGGATACGTGTTACAAGAGTCTAATAAATTTGTACCTACAATACAAGTATACAGCAATCACATACCATATTTAAGTGGAAACGCTGCTGTATTATAACCACGCTGTTTGTCTGCTATTAAAATATAAAATGTAACTAGAGTATAGAAGGCTCAAATTCCTTTGAATTTTGTAAGATTCGATGACTCCAGCTGTTTTATTTGAATCAATGCATAAAAGTTATAAAACCCTAGTCGCGTTTAACATTAAAATCTTCAGATCATAATTAGTCTGTGGTGTGATTTAGAAATTTGTGGTGAAAAGGGGTGAAAGGGGAAATTTTAATGTTTCATAAACGTGAACGGCCCTTAAAAGTATTCCATTTAATAAGTATTTCATTTTAGTGAACACAGTACAGATCAGTGGTTCCCAAAGGTGACCGAGCTCTGACCCACCTAACAAAAATTGCCAAATTAGGACCCACCTCTTGGCAGTCTTAAATAGGGAGCATGAAATATTATTAGTACCGGCTGTTAACCTGATCGGTGGGCTATCAGCAAGTCGCCTTATGTTCCAGGGCCCACTCAAATTTCGCTCGCGACTCACCAATGGATCGCGAACTATAGTTTGGGAAATGCTGGTATAGATTAACGAGCCGATTTTTATTTTGTTGTAGAATGTTTTTTGTTACTGGTTTCGATAAAATTTGGTGGATAAGTAGATAAGAGTTCCCTATTCTGTAGGGCTAGGATGGTTGGCTCTTTATCATTTGTCACCATGCCTGTCACTTTCTAACAAGTATGTAAGTGCGAAAGTGACGCATGACTTGACAGATGATAAAAATGAACGTCTGTACAGCAGCGGTATCATGGTTCACGACTGGTACACGACTTTATTGCCCATATATTAAGTTAGTGTATACATATTTTTGGCACGTTGTCCGTATCGATATTTTCAGACGTGACCGTACAATATAAGTGCAATTTCACCGTATGTCATAAAAAATCCTCGAAATCGTATGGGATTTTTCGGGACAACTTGTGATTTCGTATTTATTCCGTCCTAAACGAGGAGCTCCTTAAAAATACGACAACAACAACGCCTCCAATAAAATTGGCGTTAAAAGCAACACAGCGGCGATATAGCATCTTCTACCGCCTGGTAAAAACCGTGCGTTTCCACCGGCGTCGCAAATACTCGTATGTAATGATGAACTGTTTAAAAATCTTTCAGATTTTGTATGACGTTGTGGAAGAGCAATCACTGGGTACACAAAGGTGTAGAAGACGCGTACAACCGCCTTATCAAGCCGTGGCTATCAAGAAAAGTTAGAACGGACCTGACCACAGAAGCACATAAAGAAGCTGTGAAGACTTTTACGACTAATCTGGAGAAGTATTTGTTGACTGAACCAGTAAAGAATAGGAGGATAGCAGGATTGGATCCTGGGTTCAAAGCCGGTTGTAAGGTAAACATTAATTACTCCCTCTGGCCAGGTGGTCCTACCACTACTACTATTGAACTTTTCTTTCGATTGTGATCCGATCGGTAGGACGGAATTAAAATTCCGTGTAGTCCGATTAATCGAACTAATAGGAAAAAAGTTCATGTGGTCCGATCGGTAAGACAAAGCGGAATTTAATTCCTGGTAGTCCGATTAATCTGACCAATCGGAAAAAAGTTCACGTGGTCCGATGGGTAGGACAAAGGCAGTAGGACCACGTGGCCAGAGGCGAATGACCCCTCTTAGTACTGACATTGGCACAAAGCCATTTATCAATAAATATGATTTTTAATAATAGTGTCATGAAATTTGAGTACTCAGGAAAAGTGTCGGAAATGATAAGGTTAGGTGCGGTAAGAGAAACTATTATCATCATCTGAGGCATTATAGACGCGGGTGGGCCTTATACTGGTCAAGCTATTCGTGGTTTTTCTTTAACTTGTCACTCCTAAGGTCCTGACATCCTGGTATACGCCATCCAACCATCTGTGCTTGGGCCTGCCTTTAGCCCTTTACCTCTACGGCTAAGAGAAACTATGGGGCAAGAAAAATAAACAGAGATACTTAAAGGTATTAATAACTACATTAAATGATAATACTAAAAATAAAACTAATGCATAAATAAAATTAACTTTAAAATACATAGAAATATTTTCCTCACGTCGTTTCTCTTGCCCCAAGCAAAATAAACTGTCTCATACATACCTGCCCTTAGTAATTTTTATTTGCGTGAAGCCCAAAAGATTCAGTAGAAAGAGTGAAGGTTCCTAGTGGTCGCAGGACGCGAATGCATATATGCATGCCCTTTGGCATATAGTTTTTACTTTTTCACCATAGGTATTTGGGTCCTAATTCAGGATAGTTCAGAATTTTTGTTAATCCAAAAGTTACCCGTATTCCATCTAGTTCATTTTAACTTGCGTAGCGACCTAACTTTTATAGTTTCGTTAATGATTTTTTACTTGATTTCAGATAGGCATCATAGATTCAGATGGAGAAAAGCTAGAAGCTTGTACTATTCATCCAAATTTAAGACAAAATATGCAATTTGATCCTGCTGCTGCACAATTAAGAAATCTATTAACCAGACATAAGTAAGTAGAGCTAACATTATTTTAATGTGATTTTTACAAGCTTTTATTTAACTTGCAATATACCTATGTATGTAAGTAACTATGTTTGTACAGATCAAATGTTGTTAGTTACATTTGACCCACTTCCCGGTTTCTGATGAAGCTGAAAATTTGCATGCATATGTAAGTCGAGTGACAATGCAATAGGATGGTATCATCGAGCTGATCAGATGATGTAGACAGGAGGAGGCCATCGGAACTCTGTGATAAAACTACGCAAACTAATCGTGTTTGGGGTTCTTTAGAATTGTTTCGATGAGTATTAGTTGCCTGTGGGAAGAAAAGTATAGTCAGTGATAAAAGCTTCTACCAATAATTAAATTTTTGCCAAAAAATTATTAATTTTATATTCAGGCCTGCTACTTGAGGACAGGATAACACAAATGATTTTAAGACATGTAGGTGACTGTTTAAAAAACAGTGGTGCCTCCGAGTTTGACAGCTGAAGTAGTTAGCGTTGTTCAGTAGCATATACTTCGTGCATAGAAGTACAATAATATAGAGATGAAATGGGGGAGGGGGAGATGACCGAACGAGATGCTGTTATGGAACTTTCAGTACGAGTAGCGGAGTTTAAAGGTCCCTTTTTAGGGTTCCGTAGCCAAATAGCAAAAAACGGAACCCTTATAGATTCGTCATGTCCGTCTGTCTGTCCGATTATTATAGTTTTTCTTAAATAACTCGTAAACGGTGGCCCATAGCAAAAAAAATGTTCTTTCACGCAATTTAATCTATATAAAATTGCATACAAGAAAGATACCGTACCCTTTTTCGCTAGGATCAACATTTAAAAAGATATTATAATATATAACTATAACTATGACTACTGATAAGCTATATAACTAACACATTTATGGACCATTTGTTGTCTATAATAAAGAAATTTTAATTTGATTTAATTACATAAATGCACATAACGTTGGTATAGGCAAAGAGAATTGATTGTAATACAGAGGTAAAGTTAAACGAGCCCCTTGGTTTGACGTCCAAAACAGATGGCGCTGTACTACGCCGTATGTTTTGCGGTCACTGAATTTTCAATCGTCAAATTTTGTCAATCAGAGATATCGCAAAATGTATGGAGTTGTACAGGGCCATCTCAATTTGAAGCACGAAATTGTCTTAGATTTTACACATCTTAATCAATGTATTTTTGGTATAGGTTTACATTTTAATTACTTTTTAGGTTAACTGAAGGAGATCCCTCATATCCCCTTTGTAATTTCAATTATATATCTACTGTAACCTCTCCTTGTGTCGTAAAATATATTGTTTATTACATACTTCGTTGATGGTTTTTTTTTTTCAGTGTGGAATTAATCGGCTTAGGGAATGGCACGGCCTGCCGCGAAACGGAAGCGTGGCTCAAATATCACCGTATATCGGACTCCATTCCTGTCATTATCGTGCCGGAGCAAGGAGCATCGATTTATTCCATTAGCAAGGAGGCCCAAAAGGTATATCGGCAGATGTAAACATCTTAATTTAACTAACACGTTAACGTTTAGTTTGCATTGATATTTTCAGTTAATCGTATTTTATGATTGTTGATGTGTTTTCTTTTGCTTGTATGTAAATTCCATGTTAACGTTTAAAACTGCCCTTGTGGCCTACTTGCTGAATAAATGTTAAAGTTGACCCTTTGACCATCAAAGGCGTGAAGTGACGCGCGCGGCTACAACTCAATATCAACCTTTGTACGTACCGACAAGGGTCACGATGACGCGCCACGCGCGATAGGCCTGGCGTACAAAGGGTTAATGTGTTCGTTGATCATCTTGAAAATCTTGAATTAAACCCACAAAAATGTCAAAAACCCACTGCGAATATTTTAATTCGGCGATTGGCATCCTCTCTATACTTAGGGCCGTTTGCTCCAAACTGTTTGTCACCGTTAAATAGTTCTCTAAATTTTATTGTATGGGAAGTTTCATAGTAAACTGCCGCGGAGCGCCCGGTGACGTTGATCAGGCTGTCAAGTGCAATTGGTGCAACTGGCACTTACTCTACCATTGCGACCAGCGGTTTTACAATTTGTTTCTTACCATACAAATATGCAATTGTCTGTTAGAATAAACGATGTATGTATCTATTTCTTGTTCTAGGAGCACCCAAACATGGACCCTAACCTCATATCGGCATTGTCTATAGCTAGAAGAGTTCTAGATCCCCTAGGAGAGCTTATAAAAGTAAGTATTTCCATGTATTCTTTTAGCAGCTCCGCTGCGGTAATTAGCGTAGCTCGTAATTAGAATGTATAACTACCACAGTGTTCCACTAATGCACCCTTGTCTCTTGAAACTGTTCGCGCACTGCATTAAACGCTGCAAATCGCAATGCGAAATGCACTCGAGCAGTGAGCAATCCTTTCGTAAATAAATGCATGGCGAACAGCACAATGGCTAGATCTGGACATACCTTCCCATCGACTATCGGGGGTATAAAGTTGGCAGCCAAAAATCGACCTTGTACTTTAGATTTTAGAATTGAAACCGATATTTTTTACTGACCCGATGTCACATCGGTTAAAAAGTGAGAGTTATTAAGCGAGTATTTTTCATACTTTTATAACTTGTAATTACATTACAGGTAGACCCGAAAAACTTAGGCGTCGGGCTTTACCAGCACGATATACCGCCAAAGATGTTAGATACAGCACTGGATTGCGCCGTTGAAAAGATCGTCAGCTTGGTTGGTGTGGACATCAATACCGCTTCATTGGCCTTACTGAGGTGAATTTTACTTTACACATTATCCTATAATACATAAAAATTCTAATGTACGGAGCCGTATATCTCTATCTACATCAGCTGTCAAATTTGAAGAACGTAATGCCACATCATGAAAAAGTCAAACCCGATAACCATATTATGATGAATAGGGGAGATGCAATCATGGCACTTATGTATATTGCTCGCTGCGCGCTGCGCTTGCTCATGCTCTGCTTCTCCCCATTTTAGATTATGCGGATATCAGTTATCCCGATCTTACTGAAGAACAACTAAATAAACTCGAACGTCTTCAAAATCTATGCATCCGGTTCATTTATGGCTTGCGAAAATATGATCATGTCTCCTATTACCGTTCGCAGCTCAAGTGGCTTCCCATACGTTTGCGACGCAATTCACATATTCTTGCTCACCTGTACGGTATTTTATTCAACCCCTCTACCCCACTCTACTTGAAGGAGCGCTTCAAATACCTCTCTTCTTTGAGATGCTCCCAAAATTATATGCTTGCCCAAATTTCTTCTTCTTCAAAATTCTATAACGATTCTTTTACCTTCAAAGCGATTCGGTTATGGAATGCCCTGCCGTCTGAGATAAGACATGCTAAATCGCTCCCCATTTTTAAGGCTCAACTCAAAATACACTATCTGTCCCTTCCTCAAACTCGTTAATCATTCGATTCAGTCTCTTTGATTCTGTGTTGTGTGAAATATGTATGTATATGTTTATATATATGTATATATATATTTATTTATCATATTTATGTATATATTTATATGTTATACATATATTTGTGCTGTTTTATTTTTTTCCTCTGTTCTGGTTCTCCATTTATATTTGCTACCCTTATACATATTTCTTCCTTACAGTAATTTCTACTACCTGAAGGTTGTCTGGAAGAGATCGCTTTTTAGCGATAAGACCGCCTGTTGTTGCTTAGTTTTTTATGTTAATTACTGTATTTAATCATGTTTTCGTTGTGCACAATAAAGAATATTATTATTATTATTATTTATCCTTTATTTCTCTTTCTTCTTAGGGTTATGTTTTTTACAATATGGATATAAAAGTAAAATATAAAAATACATTAAAAAATACTATACAAAACACATATAAACACATTGTAAAAAACTTAACCTAGTGTGCCGCCAGCAGCGGGGCAGGGCCCAAGCTGCCGGTGGTCAGGGCTGCAGAGAGAGGAACCGCCGCACTATCCGCGCCGTGTCCAAGATCACCGCCTTCTGCATCTGACCCTTGATCCAACCACCTAGCGAGAGTCTCTCAAGGTGTTGGTCGAGACTCTTCGCTATGAGACCGTTCGCTGAGACGACCATTGGGACAATGATCGTCGAATCAACATCCCACATGGCGGTTATCTCGTGAGCCAAGTCTAGGTACTTGCTGGACTTGTCCTTCTCGGCTTTCACGAGATTCTCATCATGGGGGATGGTGATATCGACGAGCACGGCCCGGCGTTGCGATCGATCTATTATCACGATGTCAGGCTTATTGGCTACAATAGTCCTGTCAGTGATAATAGATCGATCCCAATAGAGCGTGGCACGACCATTTTCGAGAACTGGCGCAGGTGAGTACTTGTAGTACGGTACTTCGCGGTCCACAAGGCGGTATAGAAGAGCAAGTTGCTGGTGAATAATTCTGGCTACGAGATTATGTCTGTGCAAGTACTCACCGTTAGCAAGATGAGAACAACCGGAAATGATATGCCTGAGTGACTCTCCGGGACGGCGGCATGCCCGACAAATGTCGACCGTACCGTCCTTCAGGATATACTTCCGATAGTTGTTCGTCATCATAACTTCGTCCGCAATTGCACAGGCAAAACCCTCGGTTTCTCCGAAGAGGTCCCCGAATCGTAACCAGTTTACCGACGCGAGCAGGTCCACGTCAGGTCCCGTGAGGGCCTTGTAGAACCGCCCGTGTAGCACCTTACTCTCCCATGCCGCCTTGCGATCCGCAGTACTTAGTACCACAGGTTTGCGCCAGTTCTCGTTTGCCAAGGAGAGCGGCGTGAGGTTCCTGTCTACTGCCACCACGTCACGATGCATCCCACACTCGTTGTTAAGGAAATAATTCCTGAGATTGCACACCTCGCGGTTGTGGAGATCTTTGGCGTTTAGGAAGCCTCGACCTCCACACTTCCGTGGGATGTACAATCTCATAACAGACGAGCGTGGGTGTAGCATACGGTGTGTGGTGAGCAGTAGTCGGACCCTCCGATCCAGGGCGTCCAGCTCGGTCTGAGTCCACCTTAGTATGCCAAAGGAGTATGTGAGTAGGGGCATTACCCAGGCGTTGAAGGCGCGCACTTTGTTGCCTCCTGACAAAAGACTGTTAAGGACTTTTGTGAGCCGACTGAAAAAGCGCTCCTTCACCGACTGTCTAATACCCTCGTCCTCAATACCCAACGACTGTGACATACCAAGGTATTTGTAGGTTTCTGATTCAGAGATAGATCTGAAAGACATTGTCTCAGAAAGTTGTAAATTTGTTGAATTTACAACCTTCCCCCGCTGTACATGCATAACCGCACATTTATCGACACCAAACTCCATGTTGATGGCACTACTGAAGACTTCGGTGGTTTTCAGTAGCTCCAACAAATCTTGGCTATTTGGTGCAAATAATTTGAGGTCATCCATGTACAGAAGGTGAGAAATGACTTCACCCTCTCTCCGAAGCCGGCAACCTAGTCCCGAATCCTTCAGAATCCTTATTATTATTATTATTATATTTTTTGTGTCTAAACGGCTAAAAAAATGGTGTAACTTTTGACATTTGACATGACAAAAGTTACATTTGTAACAGTAATGCAGTCGGCAGTAATGTCGCGCTGGAATACTGCCTCAGTAGTGCAGTTGCGGTCTGAATCCGAACGTCACCATAAAAAGCTTCGCTCCCGCCTCACGCACGCCGCTCGCTTATTTGAAAAGAACCGAGAAGAGAGAAAGAGAGAGTGGATAGATAGTTCCGTTCCTATTTTTTGTACGATATAAGCGCAATTTCACCGTAGGTCGTAATGTCCTAAATCTTCCTCTGAGTTTATTAACTTAACGGAAACTATCTGTAACTTACCTCCATAGATCACCTCATCATAGTTTGTGCTGACCTCTAATTATTTCAGGCGAATATCGGGACTGAACGAGGGCCGAGCCAAAAAACTAATTGCCTACCGCAAAGACAACGGAGGATTCACGACGAGAGCCGAAATACTCAAAGTGACAGGCATCGGGAAAATCACATTCCAACAATGTGCTGGCTTCCTGAAGGTTATCGGTGGGACTGAGCCTCTTGATTCTACCATTATTCATCCAGAAAGTTATGGTGTTGCGAAATTGTAAGTTTTACAGAATATGTTTTACAAAAGTTCTCGTTACAATTAGATTCTTCATGCCTAGATCCTAAAGTTGATTGTCTAAGTTTCATTTCGTAACATGAGATTAGGACGTATAGGTAACAAGGATACAAGTGGCGTCTTTAGATAAAGAAAGTATGGTGGGATTGTAGCTAATCCTTAGCCTCTCCTTGTATTTCTTGTGTAGGCATACTTGTTTCAATATGGCTCTAACTATCTATTAGCCTTCGTACATGCCAGCAGTGTCGCGCTGCTATCGTTTACATAGCATTAGATATTGATCCTCTTGTTTTATTGCACTTGATCATTGTTTTTCCCGAATAGGATGTGTGCATAAACTGTAGGGGGCGCGAGGTTGTGAAGTTTATGCTTCCAATTCCCATGTAGCCCACAAGATGGCAGAACTAGCACAAGAAAACGCACGAGAACGGTAGACGGCAGCAGTTGCTTTGGCGTTAAGTGTCAATGGCAGACCTTCCAACGCGCAGGGTCCCTATTAAGTTTATTGTTATTTTCCCTACAGCAATATCACTTAATTTTTTGTTGTTTTCAGATTCGCAAAGAAACTCAGCATTGACATCAAACAACTCGCCCAATCACATTTCGCCGTATTAGTTGAAAGGAAGACCTCAAACCTCGACATCAGCTCCCTTAGCAAAGAGCTTAAAACTGACGCCGGCACTCTAGAGCTCATAGTAAATGCATTTAAACAGAAACCGCATGAGGATAATATTATAGTATTCTGCAAGCCTGTGTACTCTATGGCTATTCAGGCAACAGATGAGCTGAAGGAAGGTCAAACTTTGACAGGTGAGGCTCATTTAATTGAGGTGTTTTTGACGTTCGTTATAAGTAAAAAGAGAAGAATCTTCTGTCCTCACAAGTTAAGGATACTGGAGCCAAATTTTTGGTTATATGACTTGCGTATATCGGCCAAATTTAGCACCGGCGTAGTTTTGGATTATAGACAATTTGTGGTGTTTCACCAAGGTTTTTAACCTCCGGGAACAGATAAGACAAATTAGAACGTAATTCTGAGTACGAACGTAATTCTATTAGCTGCTGCTTGTACCGACATTTTGTTAAGTTGGCTGAGTCGACATCGCTTTTTAAATATTTGGCCGACGTACGTATCCTTAACATTGACTACCTTTCCTGTTACGAAAATTCGAGACTATTTGAGTCGAGTGGCTTGTAGTTAATCAATGGTTCTACATAATTAATCCCTATTCATTTCAGGAGTTGTTCGCAATGTGGTTCCATTCGGCTGCTTCGTGGACTGCGGTTTCAAAGACAACGGCCTCATCCACAGAAGCAACCTCGGCGGCAACCAAACACCAAAACTGGGTGACCGCGTTAAAGTCACCGTTATCGCTTCGCCGAAGCCAAAAAAAATACAACTAAGACTGGAGAAAATTCTTGACTGATACCTTAAGGTACATATATATTTAATTTTTGTTTTGTCCCATTCCTGTCGATTGTGATATAGTATAAGAATAATTGTTTGATGTTTAATGAATAAATTCGTAATTATTGTAATAATTCAATTTTTTTTTCATAAAATTAAAACTAAGAAATCACACTACGAATTAGAGGCGTTTTTACTACTCGACGCGCGCTTCTGTCATAGAAAATGTGTCGTTAAGCCTTTGAACGCCACTTCTATCGTACAGGACGCGACGCGCCGCGTCATTGTGAACCCTTTTCCAAATGCACGAAGGTTGATAATGGGCTGTATCCGCGCGCGTCAAAAGACGTGTTTCGCGGTCACAGGGTTAATAGAAAGTCATATTATTCAGCTTCGAAGATGGATATTTCGTGCTTCGGGTTGAGGTTGTAGACATGGTAGATGGCTTTGTTCACGATGGCATCACAAATTCCCGACGTTACTCTAAAAATTAAGATCCACATTAAGTTTACTACTGAATCTCGTGTAAAACTGGATTTTACTAAGGTCAATGTGCAAAAGACCGGCATACAACATTTTTGGTTGGAAATACTGTCATAGGGCAATAACTGCATTTGTATGCGTAGGTACTTCACTCAGACTGTCAAATAGGAAGTGCTTCGCTCCTTGTGCTCTGCCGACCCTTAGAAGCAATGGAAGAGCTTGGAGGCGGCCTTCACCACATTAACCTTAGTCAATATTTTTCAAGTGTTGGCATCGGTGATAATAATCAAGCCTTTTAGGTAATAATACACTGCTTACCGTCTGCTTAAATTCGATTTCTCCTTGCTCTCTATAGCATTAATCAAATGGGAATACGTTGGTATGTCTTCTTTGGCGTAGTATTCAATTTGGTTCCTAAACATTTTGCTATGTAGAGCATCCCTGAAATAATCAGTCATTTTTACTTTCTCTTGAACATTATTCAATAATCTAAAAAAATTGGTGCTATTTCTGCGAAAACGACTAAATTTTATAATAACTCTGCCGTGTACTCGGTGCACTCCGCCCATGCGTGCATTACAATTTACATACCGTTTTAATATAATTAGAACCTTTCATAAACTAAACAAAGTAGCAATTCTTTGTTTCATTGATATCTCAAACAAACGGAATCCATCCCAATTTACTATACAACAAGGTTCCAATCAAAAAAATTGCATGATGGGCCTTACGAGGCTAGTCTAGACGTCGCGTAAACCCGCATGAGGTTTTCACTACATCTACATTTGAGTTTGAAATGAAACTTGTATTTAATTTACCCTACACTATATGTCAACAAAATCCACTTTATGGCAAAAATGCCTTCATCATATACGATACTCTTCAAACTGCTTAAACGATTTATCTGAAACATAGCTAAGAAAACTCGCTTTCACAGAAAAAAAAACGCATCGAAATCGGTACATACGTTGTAGAGCTACAATGCCACAGACAGACAAACAGACATTGGCGTCAAACATATTACACCCCTCTTCTTGCGTCGGGGATAAAAAACTAGCACTTACCATAGTATCCCGTCTATGATTCTTATAACATCCAGTGTAGTCATACTGTTTCCGAAACTACCTTTTTGGTAATTGTCCTGGAGTTCGGATGTTAATAAATCGTAGGGTGGCGTCTGAAACAAATTTTATTATTAAAAGATTTTTATCGAACCAATAGCGTTAAAATAACTGCCAACTAACATTAAATGAGGCCTATACATAAGATCTTGTATAGTATATTACCATATAGGTGGAAATCTGGAACGGTTGGCAGCTCCTGAATCATTCGCTGCCATGCAAAAATAATCTTTCTACCCTAAGAGTCATTTGTTAACTTTCATAATAACCGAACCTAAGAATAAACCTAAAACTTGGTAAAACAAACAGTAGGCTTATCACAAGAGCGCTTTCGCAATCTTTTATTACCTGTAATAATTAGAGAGGGATGGGTAGTCTAACTCGAGAGATACTGTCGCGGAGCTGCTGTACTAATGTCAGCAGCAAAAAGTTTAGTTTTTTTTACAAAATTAGTCGCCTTATTATATTTTTACTTCAATGAAACAAACAAATAGACTATTAACTACAACTTTACTATGTTGTAATACCTGCTCCCATTGTTGTTTCAAAAGCATCCGTGGGAAACCATCGCGTTGTCCTTTGGAACATATCGATATAGTCAGCGATAAGTAAAATGGTTGTGGTTTCTCTAAGTCCAGCACGTATGGTGGCTCTTCGTTAATGCCCTAGAGAGACAATGATTTATTGCTGAATTACTCTATTTTACTTCACTTAACTTGTTAATCCACTAGTGCGATTTTCATTTTATTGTAATTTTTTTTCGTCACATTTTGTTAAAAGTTTGGTAACTTTTAAAAACTCCTTATTCTGGGCGGAATACAAAAAAAATACCTATGCGATTTTCCGTTGATTTACGAAAATATGTATCATACGTTTTCATAACACAGAGGATTTTGGAGGACATACAGACAAAAAATTGCGCTTATATTTTACAGAATAGGGAGTTCCCTATTCTGTAAAATACTAACAGATAAAGATAGGATAGGATATTATTAAATCTTAATTAATATCAACATAGTGTAAAAATAATATTCCTTAATGTCAATATCCAAAAAGGAAAATAGGGACCACGTTTGTAATTGAATTTAAACTGTCGTGAGACATACTACATTAAGTTAAATCGTAAAATTAGCTTGACTCATTGACATATAGCTAAGGATTAGCTTTACGGGCAATAAGAATGGGGCCAGTATAGTCATGTCACGCATACGAATTCGAGCCAATCGTGCAGTCTAACGCCACAACGCCATTGATATATATATATATATATATATATATATATATATATATATATATATATATATATATATAATATATATATATATATATATATTATGTAGTTATGAAAACTTAACATACCATTTCAAGTTTGTGTATCATTTACGACTGGTGTGTGTGTGTGTGTTACGTTTTTGTTTATGGTGTTCAAAATGGTAAGACCAGTTTTTTTTCTTCAATAAAGACTTCTAAAAAATACTTACAGGTCGAAAATATCCTTCTTCAGTAATTATGAATTCTTGATTACACTTTTCCGTTTTATTTTTTCGCAGCAATTCATTTTGTTGGTAGCGTCTCCGTTCGGTTAAATCTAGCAATTCACACGCCACGGTTGTGCTGTAATTTTTTAATTGATTATACGTAAAGTATTTTATTCGATGATTTCGATGCCATTATACTGGAAATGATAGTCAGGGAGAAACTGACCCCACGAGCAATGTATGCAATATTACGCTATGACTATTACAATCTGAACTTTGAAATTAGTTTGCTTGGAAACATATTCGTTGTGCGTATGACAAGTATCTTTCCAAGCATACAAATTTCAGGGTTCAGATTTTGTAATGCGTTGCATACGTTGCGTACGTAGGCTCAGTGTACGGGTAACCTTGCCTTAATATGAATGTTAGACTACCTACAAAATGACTACATCTCTCGTAAAGGATTAGCTAGACATTGAGAAGGCACTATAGTGTTATTTGAGTTATTTCGGTGTCTTCATCCTAGGTTTCCACTGGGCCTAAGATGGTCGTTATCTCATGAAATGCACGCTCGCAAATACTAGTTTATCTAAATCTGGATACAATAAGTGATAGTTCTGATGTACGTTTACTGAGTTACGTTGACATTCATAACGCACCAGAAATCCAGAATTTACGTGCCCTGCCTGAACTCGAAATCTTTAACGGTACTTTATAATTATTATCGAATAAGTATATACTATCCTTCGACAAGTTATGGCCAATATGAATATAATGCTATGCAATTAACATACGTGAACGTAGCAGGTTCTTGCAAGGTATAAACCGTCATAGTAATCCACTCAGAGCTCTTTGGCTGGATCACTCCCCAGCACGGTGTCATCACCACGTTTACTATATTTGCAATTCTTTCTCTAAAAAAATCATACACATTGTTATGGAGATCTTGCCGTTTAAACATTTTATTTCATTCCACGTGTTTTGGGAGTCAAATAATCTAACAAGCAGAATGACACTTCCCGCTTTAGATTTAGTTGATTTTTTGCGTATAACCTTACAGTACCAATGCTGGATTGTTTAATGGATGTTTGGGGATGAAAAGTGGCTAAACCACTCACCCTGTTTTCTGTATAGAAAAATAAAAGGCGAACGCTACTAAGTGTAGACTCAGAATAGTTTTGAGGTCGTTGGTAAATTTACAAAAGAAAAAAAAATATTTTGTCCCAATTTTGACTGACATTTGTTTTAGACGGCATCGAACTTACGGTAGCCATATAAATCGTATGATGTGGTCCGTGTCGTTACAGATCGCTAATGTGTCTCTGGTTAATGAATGTGTAGGCATTATTGGAATGGTCTTGTGTTCCAGAGACAAAAATACCTGGAAAGATAATTACAAACATATTTTAATGTATAATTAACATTAGGGCGCAACTATTTCATCGACTAACTGCAACATTTGCAGCATCTTCTTCGTTGCCTTCCCATTATGGAATATGATGCCATCCCTTTTTATAGCCCTGGGTCTGAACAAGCATGAAAGAGAGCAATATAACTTCAGTTGCCGATTGCTATTGGGCTTAGTATAGAATGGTTTCCCATTATGGGATATAATGCCATCCCTTTTTATAGCCCTGGGTCTGAACAAGCATGAAAAAGAGCTATATAACTTCAGTCGCCAATTACTATTGGGCTTAGTATAGAATGGTGTGTCCTGGCCAGTAGCCAACCTCGCCAAGTCTGTTGAGTCTTCTACTGCATCACTTGTAGTTATTTCATCGCTTGCTCGTCATTGCTTATTATTTGTTGACTTGTTGATAAACTTTATATATGAGGTTAATGTTACCTTGTCAATAAAGAGGCTAAATATTAAAATAGTAACTTACAACTTCTTTTCTGTACGCAGCTCTGATAACTTTTTCAACATACAATGGTATGTCGAGTCTTGTTTCCACGCAGTTAGGGAGACCACCCTGCCCTTTGACTGATATTTTAACCGTGTCATACCCAAAAGAGCAGGAAAACGTGGCCTGTTGTTAAAACATTGTTCAGTTAAAATGTGATCATAAAAAGCGGCCAAGTGCGAGTCGGACTCGCCCATGAAGGGTTCCTTTATGACGTATTAAAAAAAACTACTTAAACTACTAGATCTCGTTCAACATTTTACCACTTTGGACACACATTTTACCACTTTGGTAGTGTCTCTCGCGCAAACTATTCACTTTAGAAAAAAATTATATTAGAAACCTAAATATCATTTTTGAAGACCTATCCATAGATACCCCACACGTATGGGTTTGACGAAAAAAAATTTTTTTTTAATTTTATGACGTATTAAAAAAAGCTACTCACTAGATCTCGTTCAAACCAATTTTCGTTAGAAGTTTGCATCGTAATGTATATCATATATTTTTTTTAGATTTTTCATTCTGTTATTTTAGAAGTTACAGGGGGGGGGACACACTTTTTTTTACTTTGGGAGGTTCTCTCGCGCAAACTATTCAGTTTAGAAAAAAATGATATTAGAAACCTTAATATCATTTTTGAAGACCTATCCATAGATACCCCACATGTATGGGTATGTTGAAAAAAATTTTTTTTTTAATTTCATGACGTATTAAAAAAAAAACTACTTACTAGATCTCGTTCGAACCAATTTTCGGTGGAAGTTTACATGGCAATGTATATCATATATTTTTTTTTGATTTTTCATTCTGTTATTTTAGAAGTTACGGGGGGGGGGGACACACATTTTACCACTTTGGAAGTGTCTCTCGCGCAAACTATTCATTTTAGAAAAAAATGATATTAGAAACCTCAATATCATTTTTGAAGACCTATCCATAGATACCCCACACGTATGGGTTTGATGAAAAAAGATTTTTTGAGTTTCAGTTCTAAGTATGGGGAACCCCCAAAATTTATTGGTTTTTTTCTATTTTTGTGTGAAAATCTTAATGCGGTTCATAGAATACATCCACTTACTAAGTTTGAACAGTACAGCTCTTATAGTTTCGGAAAAAAGTGGCTGTGACAGAATCGGACAGACAGACGGACATGACGAATCTATAAGGGTTCCGTTTTTTGCCATTTGGCTACGGAACCCTAAAAATGGACTTACTATAAAATATCGGTCTGTGAAACAAGAGTTCAGTGCTAGTATATTTTATGGACAAATTACTTCTATTTTCTATGTAGTATTGTCCCTTAGCTTACAAGGAAGGGTACCCAACTGTCCGACTCCGATTTGATTCATTTTGATATATGTTATAGAGTAGTCTAAAATAACGGACACGTATTTTTTTTTTAGCTGCCCAAACTCAACCTATTGGGAGAAATTGTCCTCCAAAGTACTAAAAAGTTACTAAATATTCTAACTCCTATAGAAAGTGATGCTCAAGCAACTTGCTAGTTAATGTCTGGTTTGAGTATATGTTTGAAAGCAGGAAAAAATAATGTACACGTGTTTTGTTATATAGTAAGCAATAAGGCTTGTGTTGAGGGTACTTAGACAACGATATATATAATATATAAATATTTATAAATACTTAAATACATAGAAAACACCCATGACTCATGAACAAATATCCATGCTCATCACACGAATAAATGTCCTTAACAGGATTTGAACCCGGGACCATCAGCTTCGTAGGCAGGGTCACTACCCGCTAGGCCAAACCGGTACCGGTAGGGTAAACCGGGTAGGCGGTCGTCGTCCGTAGTATTGTTTAGATTTAAGTAGATTGTATTTGTTTCCCTTGATATTCTTGACGTGAATGCAGTCATTAAATCACAGTCAAAGTAAATACCAATTCCTGTTACTACCGCACAATTAAACAAGTTCGAATTTGTATTTTATAAACTTCGTCGTCTCCATCTAAGTACCTGATTTTTAATTATTAAAATACGACATATGAGAGAGAAATATTTACTTCATAGTCCACCATTTCTGTTGGCATGAATGCGAACGGGATCGCCAGCTTTCCCAACGGTGGAACCTCCGCGAAGTATAGCAGACATTTGATCACCGAGTCTTGGCTTGTCGTGTTTCCTCGCAGGAGCCTCCACGTTGTGAACACCTCGGTTGGATTGTAGAACCATATGATCTGCAATTATATGTTGTAGATGAATTATACTGTCATGACGAACATTGTATCCATACGCTGTTTTTCGTTTGATGTACGTAAAGCGCATAATACTCGTTGTATGCAGCTTGCCTGTAATGTAGGTATTTATTATTGACTATGACTTACTCTAATAACTGGATCCAAATTATTTATCGGAACTATTCCACATTCCAGCACAGCCAAATAATCATTCGTGTTAACAGCTGGTCTCCGTAAAGGAGTCAATATCCCCTTGGTTATGACATTAGCAAAAACGTGGATGTACAAATACAATGACCTCTGATTGGGCAGAGTAAGCACGTAACATAGCGTGTTGAGGCCTTCGTATGTGTAATTAAACTTCAAATGTAAGAGCGCAGGATTGCCGGTCTGAAACGTTTTTAATCATTAAATACTTCAAAATTTTAGATCTCTCTCATATATTTCATTGCTAAACACGACACAAACAAGTATTATTACGCACATACGGGAGTTACAATAACTATTTCATTTCGTTCTCTTTCTTATATGGTACGATACTCGTACTTATAATTTGTACCTAATCATTAAAAAAAATGTCGTTGCAAGTTGCAACCCAGAATAGAAGTTTCTATGTAGGAGAGAAGATTCTCTTTAGGTAGTATTGTACCTTTATGAGTAAGGTCAATATCCAGTCATCAGTTAATTTAATTAATAAACATTTAGTGCAAAATTGTGACGAGTAAAGATGTAAATAAACCGCTCAATATTCACCGAAACGATCCCATTCGAAGGCGTTAACTCAACCAACGACCTGTGCACGCAATTATGTCGCCACTCATACGTAGATATTCCTTTCTGGACCTCAATCATAGCGCAATCACATATCTTCTCCCTTCGTAGGCTCCAGGCTACTGGTACGTCATAGACACAGCCAATTACGAAGATGAGTTCTACTTCGCCGGGCCGCACGCAAATGTCGGGAGCGTGCAGGTTCACGTTCAAAGGTTCGTTTGGTCGACAGTCCATTAAAGCTTTATTGAATCTGCGTTGTGGGTTGATAGATTAAATACTTCCTATCAGTGATGTGCGCAAACATAGTTGGCAGAATCTGGATCAAATGTTCTTTTACGTTCTTACAAGGACCAAGCTAAGGTGCACAAAATATCACATTCAAAGGCAAATTGATAGGCTGTTAATCATGTTAATGCTTTATGATTCTGCATTGCCAAATTATGGGTTTTAATATACCTATGTATCTGACTACTCGTACGAGGAATGACACCAAATGAGGTGCCTACTTAGACAATGGTCGTTTATTAGTTGAGTCAAAAAAAAGTAATTGTGTTAAACATGAGCACGCTGGTGTACTTACTCATCGACATTAGTAATATTCCAAACGCAATGATTGCTTAATATCACTGGACATTTTACAGATATCGTTCGCTTTACCTGAAAATAATTTATAAAATGTCTATCAGACCAATTGAAAGTGCAAATCAGATATACCTACGCTCAATCTACCCATTTGATTACGCCTCTTACTGTTTTTAACGTGCAGTGAGTTCAGGTCTTTCTCCGAACGCAGCTCGCTGATGAGCACTAAGCGGAAGGCCGTGCGTGTTACTGAATTGTTTAAAAAAAATGTATTCAAGATGTTCGATCAAAAATAACATAACGCTTTTTTATTTTTAAGCGTGCGTTTTTGACCTAATTTCATGACTTTTCTATAGAGCGAAAGATGTTTGATCAGATTTCTAATCGCTGAAGTTACTACAGAAAGGCCTTAAGTTTGCTGTTATATTTTTTGGCAACCGTATCATGATCTAAGTAAGCGCTACGATTTTTTTTTAAACTGCTGGCGGAACTCATTGCACCTTAACTGTTCATTAGTTAGTTTACCTTGATGCTCGGATAGATGCCATCATACCAAACGATGCATATAGTCTTGGTAATGGGTTGGATCTCCTCTATCTGGTCGTACTCGTTGCGGTACAGCACCGTGTAAGAAATGCTGATCTGCCGGGGTCCTGCCCCGTCGGGTGTCACCGTCAACTTGACCTCGCAGTGATTAGACGGTTTTAGACTATTCTGTTGTTAAACCGTACGGTTGATTTATGTACCATTTTGAACCATGTCACAGTGATATTAATATGAGATCTCTAGTGGCTTTCATATTGACTGTGACATGGTACGAAAGGGTACAGAAAATTCATTGATTGTAGGTACTTTAGTGTGATTATTAGCGGTTCTGTTGGCAAGCTCCGAACCAGTTTTTCTGTAAGATATTGTGGCAAATGCGGTGCTTAGAGAACTAAAGGAAAACTTTCCTCTTACGCGCAGTACGAATAGAGTAGAAGCCACAGGCAATCATGGACACTACATACTTACCTGCGTAGCTAGTTTAGTTAGGCTAAGCGTATACTGAGACGCAGGCGACGCAGTTCCATGCAGCACAGGGCAGAGCAGATTTTGTAAAGTATAGAACGTCATTCAGCTACACACGCTGCGGCGCAAGGACGTACCATACTTCACAAAATCTGCTCTGCCCTGCGCTGCGTAGAACTGCGTCGCCTGTGTCTCAGCATGCATATGCTTAGCCTTATACATACAATTTCAGAGTCGATTTCCATCCTATCACCACTCCAATCGTCGTCCATGCCATCGATGATGTAATATAACTTTGACGTAAAAAAACAAGAACAGTAATTGTAAATGGTGATCGTGCGGGTAACCCTCTCTTTGACCACTATATCATGAAGATTGTTCAATTTAGGTAATACCTGCAAAACGAGAATAATTACATAGGGAACGGCAACATTGTAACTATATCCAACGTGTAAGATAGAGGGATTAGGTACCTATATAAACATTACCTACTAACTAAAATGTAATACCCACAGTATTTGTTTTTTGGGGAATACAATACCATGTAACTAATTAAAACTTACTCTTAAATCGGGTAGTTCCGAAAATCCAATGATTTGGATAAATATTTCTTTTGGTTCATCGATGGGTCTGAAAAATATACAAAACCCTTTTTAGACCATCTACCGACAGCTATAAATTAATTTTACAATTTGAAAAATTACGTGTTTCATTACCAGACCTCGGACAGAGTGAGCCATTTTTACGTCATTAATGTCAAGTGTAGATGTTAATATAGATATGCCTCAAGATGAAATATTAAAAAGAATTCATGAATAATAATTAAACAAAAATGACAGTGCATTATGTACAAAACGAGTAAGTATTATTTATTTATTCAAATTTTTCTTTGTTATTGGTTATTGTAATAAAGAACTATAATTTTTTCTAGATTTTCAATTTTCAACGCACTTCTTCTTGAGTTTAATATCCACTTATAGATGGAAAAAGACCTTTCTACTTCCACTGAAGTGAGCGGAGTGAAGTTGTACATTAAAATACCGTCCACATCTGTTCCTTCCGAAATTTTTTCAGCATAGTCCCTAAACAGATCTAAGTCTGGGTTTCTAGCTATGACGTCTTCTAATTTCTGACTGACAGAAGCAGACGAAGACCAGCTTATAAAATAATATGCTTATCATTTAAAGAGGCTTGCTATACAATTAATTTGTTTTGCTAGTTATGTAAAGATCTAAATAGAATAATTTAATTCGTTATTCAATTACATCACATCTGCCATTGAATGACTACGTAGGTATGTCCATATTATGCAAACTCTTAAAACAGCTCACCCTGTCCGAGGTCTGTTCATTACAACTATTACAAGTATTTATCATCCACTAAAATTTCGCGCTTTATTATTATCGAGCGTTTTACCTAACAAATAAAAATGGCATATTGAAAGGAACTAGAATCGACCAAGCAGCCTTTGCAGTAATAGGGAAGTGCCACCGTAAGATAAAATTCCCATGAAAATATACGTCCATATTCCATGCTTTGCCACTTCAGTCTGTCCAGAGTTATAGCTTAGACGGATCCTATAACCAATCAACATCCAAGTTCTCTTGAGAACATATTGTAATATTACCTGCCATTTATCAAGACGACGCATGAGCATGTGATGGTGGTTTTGTAAACCTTGTTGGCCTCTTTCGGAAAGAACCACCAGTGGTAGCACAGTATTTCCTTGGGCGATATCACTATTGAGCCGCCGTCGTCCGCGCCGAGCCATGACACGGAATTTAATATTCTTAGGCTGACAATAAGAATTGATTTTTAATGTATTATAATTATAAGTAATGTTATAATTATGGGTAACTTTTAGTAATGTAAGAATAAAAAATTCAATTGGAATTCCTGTTTCCCTGTGACCTGATCACGTGCCTAATTAACATTTGATTGCTCTCTCAAAAGGCGGTTATCACATTAATGTTGATTGACACGTCGCTCCAGTGAATGAGCATGACAGCAGCTAGACGCGTATATAGTGATGTCCTGCTCGTACTCCGGAGCGGCTAGCGAATCTGCATCCAATGTGAAGCCTGCTAAAAGGTTACGTCTCATTGGGATGGGATTCATTGGATAAAAGGAACATTAGTTCTACTTTTATTCGTACACTGCTCTTTCAGTTAGATGTATGTAATTTGTAAACCTAAATATGAAAGGTCCAAGTACGTTTCTATGGGGAATACTAACCGTTAAATTGTATAATTCACTAAATCCACCTTTACTAAGGCGTTTGTCAGAACAGAACGTGTTCTGCTTTCAAGAGCCGCGTATTGATGTATGATAATGACAGCAGTATACAATCGGACCACGCTAAGTTTTTATGCCAAGTGCTGCGTCAAGCATTTATTCCTGAGTATACGTATTTTATTATTATTTATCTATATCCGTATGTAAATCGTCGCCTAGTACTCATAGTACAAACTTTGCTTAGTTTGGGGCTGGGTCGTTTTGTGTAAGATTGTCCACAAAAATATTCAAAAAAAACTTTATGCAAAGTTAGCGTGGTCAGTCTACACTTGACCTAGCATTAGCAAAACCAATAAGACTAACTGTATGCTCATCCTCGTAACGTTGTGAAAATACGCTGTGGTGTAGTTAGTGCAGCCGGTGATGGTGGCCGGGAATTCGTAGACCGCGTGAGTGTCGGGGTTGTATCCGTGCGACATCAGTTCTATCTCACTGCTTTCAGCGCTTCCAGTTAGTCGTATGTAGGCCTAAATATAATAGGAGAATTCAGCAAAATTATGCATAGAGCAAGCCTATGATACTGATGATTTTTGATACTGGTTTTGGAATTGGGCTGTTTTATATAGGGGGAAAAAAAGGATTGTCAAAAATTAGCAAAATTGTTTGAGCCTTAGCGATACGGGTTAACGCGGAACAACTAGATGCAGAGATGCAACATGTGATAAATCGTACTTTGCTTATTAGAAGCAGAGGCAGCCCTAGTATATTTCACGCGGTACGAAAGATACGAGTCTCCCAGGGAGATCTTTAGCTCGCGACAAGCTTCCAACCCTATGAACTGGCACTCTTCGGTTGCTCGCAGCGCTCGCGCCGAACTAGACTACCTTTCCACTGAGGCTACTGGGGCGCGAGATGAAGGCGGAAATGAGAAGAATCGACCAATAACATTAGTTGTAATCCACATCTCTACTCCGCTCCGCTGGATTACAACCAATAATATTGGTTGATTCCTCTTATCGCAGCTTTAGGGTCGCTCCTGCTGAGTATCAGCTAGGACCAACGATCAGTCAGACGAGTACCTGGGTAACGTATTTTACGTACCTTATGGCCCCTGTTGATCCTCAAGTCCCATGTTTCGTAGAAGTTTCCTAAGGTCGTAGGTTCTAGGGCTACTGATATTATCTGCCATCCTCGTCCTTGTACTACGCCGCACATAGGCATGACCACAAAGTTCCTGGTTTCGGTCAATAATTTTACTAAATCATTAATGGAATAATATCCAGAGTGATCCAGATAAAGAAAATTATTTGTTCTTATGGGTTATGATCTTGATAGTTTTGATACGGTATTTCAGGTAGATGAGTATTTACTTTACTTAAAAAATATGTTTGTTAAAAATAGACACAGAAACTGGCATCAAAATCCGGAATGGATACATAATATTGACTTAATCTATCTACTTTCAGTGTAATGGAAAATATTTTATATCAAAAAGTCACATCAAAACTTACGTTCCTTCCGGAGCTTCGAATTTAAAATACATAGCAGTTTCTAGTCTATTTGACAACATAAAGTTGCCATAAGCGGTTCTGTTTGGGACGGTGGGTGGTAGAATCAGCTAAAAAGAATTAGAATTATTAAAAGACTCGTCACAAATAAAATAACTACTTCCGCTAAGTATTGGTTGGTATACATTTTAAAGTAAATCTTTAATGTTACAACTAAATGGTAAAAGGCGAACCCTTCGGGCACACTTAGAGACACAAGAAAGAGAAAAACATGGATGGATGAAGAGGAAAGCAAACATACTTCAGTAGGACAATGCCATTCTGTGGCCCATTCGGTGCAGTGAGACCATGTGTTACCGATGCAGGATATTCTAAACCACGTGTGTTTGATTTTCACCTCTTCAATATCTCTGTCATAGCTCTCGTATTGGAAATCGCCGCACATTAGATAGCCGTAAACTTCTGCTTCCATTTTAGGCCTACAATTAAGCTTGATGAGATGATGAGATACAATTCTCCTAACATTTCAAGCACCTAATTTTGTTGATATTTAAGCCTAGACTTAAAATTTCATACCATTACTAAGAGTACTTACCAAATTCATAACTCTACAACCCAAACCCCGTAACCCCGCACCTTTAACTTAAATCAGATACTCTCTTATTAACTGTAATGTCGGTTAGATTCTATCTGCTTATTCCCCGGATACATACCTAAACCTGACAGTAAACAATCTTGAATCTTTTGCGGGTATTATGGACTCAATCGGGTCTATTAGGAAGATATTATCAGGATCTGCAAATATATTTTTATGGTAATAAGTAATGTTGCGTTCATCATGGCCAATATTGACAATTGCGATTTATGTCGGTCATACATGTTGGGCGAACCTTAAATCCCCATTACACGATCCGATTATTAGTTCATGAGACTTCAGTATTTACATATTTGCATTTAGAATCTCTTTTAGGTATCTATAAGAATAAGTGCCTGTCTCTCATAGTCATATGGCTCTTAAATCACATCGGGTCACCAAACGGATGGATCACCCATTTTGGGTAGGGTGGATTTTGGATATTTATTCACCTCTTGTCTGTGTATGATAAAATCCTGACCGGTTTTTTAGTTATCTTTATCCATGCTCTATCAATACCCACAGCACAACCAAGGTACCCACGATTATCGATCACCACACACATATGAAAGGTCAAAACGTAAACATTTCGTACTTTAAAGATTGAGCAAATCCAGATCGGATCCAGGGTCTTTGAGATGCAACTGTGTACCTAGGATTACCGAGTATGGCCCAACATGTTTACCGGCATTGAACCTGGAATCCACTGTATATAGCTGTCTTGTTCTTCGTGATTTGTGACGCACAGAGTTTGCGATATGTTCCTCGTGACATCAGACACACTTCCGACCCCAAAATCCAGGTATTTGTCGAACACTGACGCCGAAGGTATGTAACACAAGCGATTGAGGCTGTTCTCCATCAAATGAGTGAAGCGGTTTTTGCGTTTGATATTCTTTTCAAAAACGTGGTTAGTCATTGTGAACATTGGGTTGCCGGGTAAAAAGATAGTCGCGATCATGTTAAGAAATTGGGGAGCCTGAAACGAGTGGAGTATGAATTTGTAGTCTAATACGAGTTAAGTACTTACCTACCTATTAGGCAGGTATCTACTCTCAAAATAAATGCTGCTTTTTCGTGGTTAGAAGAGATTAAATCACAATCCCAGATTTTCAATCAATTGTTCGCAATGTTCGCATACTAGTTTCTATTGCATGTCAGCAGCTATGGTACCAACAGAGATTACCGAGATATCAGTTCCATCCCATAGAACTTTACGAGTCACAATAAAAATATAAATAAAAATATAAGTGCATTTTATTTTACCATGATTTTACCTGATGCAAGACCAACAAGGCCAGCTCAGCTACGTAAATTCCAAGAGCTGTTCCGCTGAACAGGACAGTAGTCTTTATAGTTTCGTATGCTCTTATCAATCCACAGTTACCAGTAGATATCTGCAATCATCATATTCCAAAAAAAATTTATTAAAGGAAAAATGGAAAAATTCACCACCCCCGGCCAGACTCTAGCAATCATTGAAAAACCGGTCCAAACGATACTACTATCAACTGAGCTACGGAGGATTACCATTTCTTCCCTTATAATAATAATAATTCAGCTTACACGCGTCCCACTGCTAGGCACAGGCCTCCTCCCATGCACGAGAGGGTTTGGGCTTTAGTCTCTACGCTGGCCCAATGGGTTGGGGCCTTCACATACACCTTTAAATTTCTTCGCGGATGTATGTAGGTTTTTTTTACGATATTTTCCTTCACTGAAAAGCTACTGGCAAATAACAAATTATATTCCGTTTTACAAATATTCTCTTGATAGAATGAATGATTGTCGACATACGAAATTTTCCGTAGTAGGTTCCCTAATACTATGTCAATATAATATGACAAGTAAGTGCCTAATATGTACCTCATGGGTAAGCGTAGCGCAGTTTGTCCGAGATCTCACGCCTTACGTGAGCGTGATACGAGTGAATAGAGGAATCTTACCTGGAAATATCCTTGTCCAGATAAGGGCAAAAGCCATTGGTAAGTAGTTTCCACAGCGGATCTATTGATAATATTCACCACTGCCTTCCTTTGCTCCAGAATATTTTTACATATTTTAAAAGTAAGTTTCTTTTGACTTACTGTTACATCTGGACCTAAACGGTTTTATTGTCGTCGTAAGAATATATGTATATTTTAAACAGGTGTTATATAATATAACTCATTACAGTCATTACTCTCATCGCTACCTGATTTAGTTTTATAATGGTAGGCTTTTTTAACTAACAAAATGAATTGCGCATTTGTGGTAGATTTCTTTGACCATTAGTACTTATTTACAGGATAAGAATCTTAAGAAGTGCTCCTATTCTACGTAGTTCTTGCAGAACTCATATGAAATTTAGGTCTAAAATTTAAATTTTATTTATAGGTAACTAAGCCAACGTCAGACCTGCTAGCTTGAGTTGCGTTCTCGCGCGTGACTTCAAGTATGGACTTGCGTGCGAGAACGGAACTTATGCTAGACGGTCAGGACTACCTAAACGATATTTTAGACCATTAAAAAAATCTTACCAATGGATTTCCCAAAGACGGTGAACCTGTAAGTGTTTCCAGCCGTATCATCGACCATGTAATAGTCCGTGTAGGACTGTCCCGGGACTTTGGGCCGGAAGAGGGCCAGAACCTCCACGCTTTCACGTGGCTTGACCGGAGCAGACGTCACCGACAGTTTGAATACTTGATCAACGGTATTTATGACGTAGATTACTGCAACGCGGTAGGTCAAAGGTTCCTAAAAATATATAATTTTAGGCACGTCGGACAACTTTGCATGGCATTTGTGAAGACTAAATGTGCCAATGTCATCATTAATATCAAATTTATATTTCATATATTCATAAACGCGCTACAATAAGCCTCAATTAATTAATAATCGTATATATATATATATATATTAATTGTATATATGTATAAGGAATATTCAAACACGATGTAAATTGTTCTTGAATAAATAAACTGAAAGTGAAACTGAAACTGTGTAAGAAAGGGATAAAACATAAATTAACTAATTGAGGCTACAAGTGCGTTTTTTTCTATAAAATCGGTGCAAAGTTAGCTTAGTGAACATAGTGATTAGATAGACCTATCTTGGTAACCGATACGCGGTAGCAAATCGCAAGAGCGTAGAGCCCTTTGAAGACAAAGACAATGTGGCATACGGCTTCCGCATTACCAGGGCTATAATAAGATAAAGATATTTGTTTCATTTAAAAATATCCGAAATTATAACAATCATAATATTATAACTAAGTTCGCAAATTGCGGGTAACTTTTCCTATCACTCTAATTACGCCTTCATTGGAGTAAAAGAGAAAGATCCCCGCAATTCGCTAATTTCGATTTAGCGGTAGGCCCTCGGTTCCCAGTCTTCAACGTTAGCCATGACCATTCTGTCTAACTTTAATATCGATTTTATTTACTTATATCCGTTTGCCGTACACTTTCTGCTGAGGGATAGAGAAAGATATACATGTGTTATTTCCCTGTCGCTCTTAGCATCAATACAGACAGTTTCCGGAGGCCGTATAAATATAATAAGTTAATAACCCCATAATGGCATAATACCTAAATCTAAAGTACTCATACCTACTCGTTTCCTGTCGTAGGTATTCGGTACCTACATAATATGTGATTATTACGGGTAATATTTACGATTTTACGAATTGAATTCACTCACGTTGGATGTATTTTCAATCCATACTGATTTTTCAACAACCGTGTCGACTGGAGCAGACCCGAAGTCTACTTCTTTTATTTCACATATACTTTCACCCGACAGGGACTCCATTAAGATTTAATTTAGGTATTTGAGGAAAAAATTACATTAATTTATTTTCAAATCAATGGCAGATAATACAATACGTTGCTAATACTTCAGTTTTAAATCAAAACTGCCGCCATATTGCTTACATGCCAAGCAAAGAGCATATGCCAAATAAAAAACTATTCCAGTTACATTGTTTGAAGTGTAGTTTTTTTAATAAAAATATCGAATCATTATATAAGAACTTACAGAAATGCCGCTATAATTTTGACTGTGTTCTGTATGGCTGTCTCATTCTAAAAGATAGCTACATCCCTTTCACTTGCAATAATTTTAATCCAATGTTGTTACCTCTGTAAGTCTGTAAAAGTCTTAACAGAGTAGTGAGTATTGTATTCTTTGGTCTGTAGCAAGTCTGTAGCAAAGAGTCAATGTTCTCGATTAAACAAAATCCGATGATTATTTTTATAATGAATATTCGATTACTATTATTCGAAATTTTATTTTAATTTGTAAATGAACACTGATAACAAGCGTATTAATACATACCTCAAACAACGGCAACTGATCGATTTGATTTTGACGTTTGGTGCTCCTCCGCCTCCGCTCCGCCTCCTCACCTCATCAACTCAGTCTCCGTTTCGTGTTGCAAGATTGCTTTACTTGGAAAAATATGTGTGTATAGTGAATTATTTTCGGAATGTGCGGTTAATTTTATTTATTTTGTATTTTAGACACATATGTGGTGCTTTATAAGTGATCAATCCCGAGTTTATTTAAGTGGTCTTCCCTTGTTAAACCTGTTCGACGATAAATGCTTCCTTCTCGATTCCAACTTCCTGCTTGATGCGTTCAAATGTTCCTTACTGAATACACATGAGGGATTAAACCAGCGTCACGAACGCTGAGCTTGCACCATGGACCCGGACACCACGGACTGGCTGCGAGAGACTTTACGGAGTGTGCAATTGGAACAGTTTTATTTACCAATCAGGGATCAACTACAGGTAAACATTACATTCTTACCTCTAGAACTTTGTCAACAAGTCTAGTTAGTAGAATATTATTTATATAATTTTCGTACCAGTTCCTAAGTTTTTTTATCTCATCATTTTTTTTTAAATGCAAATAAATAATAAAATATTTTGGCAATTTGCCATATTTTGAAAGTGAGTTAAAGTTGTTTAAATTGTTATTAGGCAATTTAAAAAGCGGCCAAGTGCGAGTCGGACTCGCGCATGAAGGGTTCCGTACAATTTAAGACGTATTAAAAAAAATCTTATTAGATCTTGTTCAACATTTTACCACTTTGGACACACATTTTACCACTTTGGAAGTGTCTCTCGCGCAAACTATTCGGTTTAGAAAAAAATGATATTAGGAACCTAAATATCATTTTTGAAGACCTATCCATAGATACCCCACACGTATATGTTTGATGAAAAATTTTTTTTTAAAATTTTATGACGTATTAAAAAAAAACTACTCACTAGATCTCGTTCAAACCAATTTTCGGTGGAAGTTTGCATAGTAATGTATATCATATATTTTTTTTAGATTTTTCATTCTGTTATTTTAGAAGTTACAGGGGGGGGACACACTTTTTTTCACTTTGGAAGGTTCTCTCGCGCAAACTATTCAGTTTAGAAAAAAATGATATTAGAAACCTTAATATCATTTTTGAAGACCTATCCATAGATACCCCACACGTATGGGTATGATGAAAAAAAATTTTTTTTTTAAATTTCATGACGTATTAAAAAAAAACTACTTACTAGATCTCGTTCAAACCAATTTTCGGTGGAAGTTTACATGGCAATGTATATCATATATTTTTTTTAGATTTTTCATTCTGTTATTTTAGAAGTTACAGGGGGGGGGGGACACACTTTTTTTTCACTTTGGAAGGTTCTCTCGCGCAAACTATTCAGTTTAGAAAAAAATGATATTAGAAACCTTAATATCATTTTTGAAGACCTATCCATAGATACCCCACACGTATGGGTATGATGAAAAAAAATTTTTTTTTTTAATTTCATGACGTATTAAAAAAAAACTACTTACTAGATCTCGTTCAAACCAATTTTCGGTGAAAGTTTACATGGCAATGTATATCATATATTTTTTTTAGATTTTTCATTCTGTTATTTTAGAAGTTACGGGGGGGGGGGGACACACTTTTTACCACTTTGGAAGTGTCTCTCGCGCAAACTATTCAGTTTAGAAAAAAATGATATTAGAAACCTCAATATCATTTTTGAAGACCTATCCATAGATACCCCACACGTATGGGTTTGATGAAAAAAGATTTTTTGAGTTTCAGTTCTAAGTATGGGGAACCCCCAAAATTTATTGTTTTTTTTTCTATTTTTGTGTGAAAATCTTAATGCGGTTCATAGAATACATCCACTTACTAAGTTTGAACAGTACAGCTCTTATAGTTTCGGAAAAAAGTGGCTGTGACAGAATCGGACAGACAGACGGACATGACGAATCTATAAGGGTTCCGTTTTTTGCCATTTGGCTACGGAACCCTAACTAGATATAAGTTAACAAACAGTCAAGTTAAATGGTTTAATGGTGTATTAGGCAGAGTTTATTGCAAAACATGCAGTGACCTTTTGCAATACCATGAATGCATAGCATTCAAGGTTGAGAGACAATGTATAACACAATTCTTAAGTCAAAAGTTTTTTTTTTCTAACATTTTGTTCTAGATAACAAGGTTGGCTCACTTTGATTATGTACATGAGGATGATTTAGAACAAATTGGCATAGCTAAGCCTGCAGTGCGTAGGCTCTTAGAAGAAGTAAGAAAAAGGAAGCAGAAATTATGGATTCAGAAGTTTTGGACGAAAATATTTGGGACTACTTCAAATTCAGTAGCTAAGGAGAAAGCGGGTTTAGCACCTGCAACACCTACAGCAGCCGTTGGAAGATCAACGTGTATTATATTAGAACAAGATATTATGTAAGTCAATTTTACTACCTAATTACCACTCTTAACCTTAAAACTTTGTACAAATCATCATACATACAAATATATTACTGCTGTATCCTTGCAGTACGACCTTGATAATCTGTACACAGGCTACTCCAAATGTTGCTGTAATTCAAACTGCTGGTGACCCCTTCTTTTCAGGGACAAAGCCTTTGCTTGGTCAATAAATAGAACCTGGCAGATGAGTACTTCAAAAGATTTCACATTTCACAGCATAATTATGTAGTGTTAAGTTACTTTATTAATAAGTTTATTTGCATTTGTAGTTTTGAAGTCTCTTTAAAAAAATTTTTTCAGAATATACTTTTGTTTTAAATCAAACATACTATAATCCAAATGCTCCGTGTGTCAGAACAGAGGTTGTTTCTTTGTAGTATGGATTATTGAGGGCCTACTATATTTATATTGAAAATTATTAGCACTTTTTATTGGGATTTGTCTTATTCAGACCTCCACATAGTACTTTCTGAATTATAGTTTACTAGCTTCTGCCCACAACTTTGTCTGCATAAAATGATAATGATGATTGATAAACTATCCTATGTCCTTCCCCAGACCTCAAACTATCTCAATATCAAATTCCATTTAAGTTGGTTTAGCGGTTTAAGCATGAAGAGTTGACAGAGGTTACATTTGCATTTCTAATATTAATTATAGCGATTTATTATTTCAATGGTTAACATATCAGTATGGCAGAAGACATGAGCACAATACTTAGCAATTTTGTTTTTCAGGCTCCAGAATGAATTAGGAAGTGGGTCATTTGGTGTAGTGAGAAAAGGCGAATGGCGAATGCCGGACTCAGGAAAGACTGTGGCAGTAGCTGTGAAAGTGTTGAGAAATGATGTCTTTTCTCAAACTGGTGTCTATGATGACTTTAGACGAGAAGTTGAAGCTATGCATCAGTTGAATCATAACAATCTAATTAAACTGCATGGTGTGGTGTTCCATCCATTGATGATGGTCTGCGAGTTGGCCCCCATGGGTGCTTTACTAGATTACATTAGAGCCCAAAACGGGAGAATCTCACTGAAGTTTATATCAAAATGGTCAGAGCAAGTGGCAGGGGGCATGGCATATTTAGAAAAAAGTCGATTTCTACATAGAGACTTGGCATGTAGAAATATTCTGCTAAGCAGACTAGACTTGGTAAGTACAAACTGTACTTTATAGCCACTCTCGTTGCGAATTTTCTACTTTTCGCACTTGTATCGTAATGTACTATTTCATCTTATTATACATACATATTTCATTATTCATAGGAGATGCAATCTGTAAATCATAAATTTTGACCTAGGGCTGGAATGTACGTACGAAATTAGGCAAAAGCTTTATTAATTTCGTTTTTCTAACAAGTGTGATGATAAACATTGTGTGTGCCACGCGCGGTATAGGAATTACGAATTTCACACTCCTTTTTAAATTCTTGTTTACCGCCCCTAATACACGTACTATTTGTTACGTCCATTTATTACGTCACCAAGTCATGCAAATAAATAAAGTCGTATAAGCCAAACAGTTCACCTTGCGTTATAGGACGTTCGTTAGAAACATGTAGGTATTCATTCGCCTTAGCTAAACAAATCACAGAACGATGACCTTCAAATTGTTACCCAAATGGACAAATGGAGGTAGATACCTTAAATGGGATTATGTAAATTTATTTTATCTGACCACTCTCACTTTGCGCGGACTCATTGTCGATCGTGTTCACATAAATACTAATCCAAACCTACATACGTTCCAATTCCATGGCACACGTTGAATCTACTTATTGTTTTGCTTAAACAGTAAAGGGATTGCAAACCGGATTGATTTTCAATCCGGCCGGATCCGGCCGGATTTTGGCCATAACCCGGCCGGATCCGGCCGGACCGGATCCGGTTTGGTACAGGGATATTAAAGTTAATTAAATGACATATTTTTCTAGTTTTTTGCGTAATACGTATTCCTTAATCTATAAATTGAAGTTAATAAATAACTTCTTAACAATAAAATATGTAGAACTTAGTAGTAAAAAGTGTGACACTGTCAATATCACTTTAAAAACAAAATATGAAATTGGTCATTTATTATATTTAACCGGCGCACAGAACTCAACGCTAAGCGCGACGAGCTGAAGGCCAGACCACCTGTGGCCATACTTTACAATTATGTCGGAGGAGTGTTGACTTGCAGCGAATGTGGTCGCACATTTGCTGCAAAAATTGGTTATATCAGTCACTGAGGGCGTACCACCGTTGCTATAAGCGCTAGAATGCACGCAGTCGCTGTGGTCGAAAAGGGCTAGGAGGTGTTGATGATGATGATGAGCTTTTAGCACGTTGGTTTATCCCCTAATGTTGATGCTGACTGTTATATCTTATTATTTTTATTTACATAGGCATCTACCTATATGTATCTTATACGTTTGGTTTTTTGGTTTTCCACACAAAAATACAACACTATTAAAACTTTATAGCCGATAAGGCATGGTCCCTGTAAGTGTCATAGTAGGTAGGTTACGAGTGGGAGAAGTTTTTACGTCCGTGATAAACGGTTTTGGGGTAGCCCCCAGAGGTAAAGACAACTGTTGGCTAAGTTAGAGATAATGTCACTTGTGCTAGGACTTCTCATGCGTTGATATGTCGTAAGAAAACTTTTGGTATCGGAAGGTCTTTTGTATCTCATCACAGTTACATTTAGCGATCAATCTATAAAATTTATAACAAATTGTTAGACAGTATAAATATATAAATTGGATGACATTGGACTATTGAAAAAGAGCCTATTTAAATGTTTAGTTAGAAAAGCTTATTACTCAATCGGAGAAACCTGTCTGATTCAGAATATTAATTTTATTTAAGATTGATGTGATTATACAGTATAATAAAACTATATTTTGTTGTACAGTCGACATTAAAGATATGATAATACTTTGGCAATTATTTACTCCCCTGTAGGTAAGGGGAAAAATGTAAAACTATTTGTCACGTCTACTGAGAAAATTTCAATTGATTTACTCAGAGTATGCACCTAATGACATATGTTCTCCAATGTGTCGTTCCTTTGAGAATGCTTCCCAATTTTAGGTAAAAATCGGCGACTTCGGATTAATGCGAGCACTATCTGACGCCGATGAGTTCTACGTGATGAGCGAACGGCGGAAAGTCCCATTTCCATGGTGTGCACCCGAGTCCCTACGGCATAAACAGTTCTCGCACGCCTCCGATGTGTGGATGTTTGCTGTGGCCTTATGGGAAATGTATTCATTTGGAGAGGAGCCGTGGATTGGTAAGTTTATCTGTGATGAATAATTATTTACTTCACTCTTGAATATTTGATGGCATTTGGTCATCATAGGGACTGAAGCGCATACCTATGCGCTCGGCTTTATCCATGAAAGAGGGTAGGTACCCACTCCATAAAGTCCTATTATCATTTGTTCCAATATACTTCAACAACTGCCCAAAAATCGATAGAAAGTCATGACTTTCTATCGATTATTATATACGTCCAAATATATATTATATATTTGGATGTAGGTATAAAAAGATTTTTGTAATTTTTCGGTGTTAACGAAACTATTCGGACGTGCTATCTTCTTATTACGTCAGAGCCTTTATTCTCAGAATTTGAGCTTTCAGTAAACTCGGCCCCATTCTTTCATCAGGGCGCACTAACACATTTGCAAACATGTTTTTGCGGCGGCCCCTGCGGAAGCTGGTGAAGCTGCCTCTTTACATTCTGTTTGTGCATTCTTCTTCTTGTGTTCAATGAATAAAGTAAAAAAGAACATAAACTAACAATAAAACAATAGAATTCAAAAATATAAAAAAGTATAAAAAGTAAACATCTTCTAAAAAGGTGCGTCGCCCACACATGTAAAATTATATTAATGACTATTTGCCATGAGCATTTGCAACACATAAGTCCTTTTTTTAGTTCATTTAGGTACAGAGAGCCGTAAGCCGAAGTTACATCGTGTTTCCAAAGAAGTGGTACCTATAAAATTCGATGATGACGCTTTATTTTATAAAGCGGATATGACTATCGATCATTTACTATTTATTTCTTAATTAATTTAATTATATATACCGGATCTGCCAGAAATTCCTGAATGGTAATTACTTTAATTAGAGGATTTATTATCATGGGTTGGGTGGGAGTGGAAAGGTTGGGGGGACGCAAATACGCTGCTTTAATTAGTTGCGGGAAAAACCATGTTCGGGAGTAACATTTTAATTAAATGGAGTAGGCAACTATTCCAAAGCTAACGTTTTTTATACATGTCACTAATTTCGACACATTTTGTTATCGAAAGTGAAGGATGGCCTATTGAAATAGTAAAACTGATACGGTATGCGTATAGGTACAACGTTACGATAAGGACCTACGATAAAACGTAAAATAACAAGCCCATGTATTCATCGATGATGAAAGCTTGAACAAATAAAGGCGCAGGGGAGGCACTTCTTGCAACGAAGATACATAATAATAATAATAATAAAGCCAGATGCTACTGCCATGACTGATTTCTGGCGTAGCATCTGGTCAGTGCCTGTCGAACACACCGAGGGGGGTTGGATGAGTGTTGTCGAGCGTGAGTGCGAGTCCATCGAACCTATGGGGGCAATCACCATCAGCCCCGATGACGTAAGTTGTGCCATCCGCACGACCCAGAACTGGAAAAGCCCTGGGCCGGATGGATTGCACAACTTCTGGCTAAAATGGTTCCGATGCTCGCACTCACGCTTGGCAGCACAATTTCAACAAGCCCTCGAGCTTGGTTCTCTCCCACCTTCCTTAACAACTGGTGTCACCTTCCTGCTCTATAAGTCCGGTAGTACCACGGAAGCAAAGAACTACAGACCCATCACGTGCTTGCCTACACTCTACAAGCTCCTTACATCCATTTTGAGATCAAAAATAAACGCGCACATTGTTGCTAACAACATTTTGGCCTCCGCTCAAAATGGATGTAGGGTTGGGTCCCGTGGTACTAAAGAGCTCCTCCTCATAGACATGACCATTTGCCAACAAATCCGGCGGAATGGGGGGGCCCTCTCTGCTGCTTGGATTGACTACAAGAAGGCCTATGATTCGGTGCCTCACTCATGGCTGGGGAGGGTCTTAGAGCTGTATAAAGTTGATACAGCTTTAAGAGCCTTCCTAAGCGCGTGTGTGAGGCAGTGGACCACAGTCCTTCGTCAACCAGGAGGCGGGGATGACCGCCCTGGCCCGCAGGATTTTATAAGGATTGAGCGAGGAATATTCCAGGGTGATAGTCTGAGTCCCCTGTGGTTCTGCCTAGCTCTGAATCCCCTCAGCACCCTGCTGAAGGATTCGGGACTAGGTTGCCGGCTTCGGAGAGAGGGTGAAGTCATTTCTCACCTTCTGTACATGGATGACCTCAAATTATTTGCACCAAATAGCCAAGATTTGTTGGAGCTACTGAAAACCACCGAAGTCTTCAGTAGTGCCATCAACATGGAGTTTGGTGTCGATAAATGTGCGGTTATGCATGTACAGCGGGGGAAGGTTGTAAATTCAACAAATTTACAACTTTCTGAGACAATGTCTTTCAGATCTATCTCTGAATCAGAAACCTACAAATACCTTGGTATGTCACAGTCGTTGGGTATTGAGGACGAGGGTATTAGACAGTCGGTGAAGGAGCGCTTTTTCAGTCGGCTCACAAAAGTCCTTAACAGTCTTTTGTCAGGAGGCAACAAAGTGCGCGCCTTCAACGCCTGGGTAATGCCCCTACTCACATACTCCTTTGGCATACTAAGGTGGACTCAGACCGAGCTGGACGCCCTGGATCGGAGGGTCCGACTACTGCTCACCACACACCGTATGCTACACCCACGCTCGTCTGTTATGAGATTGTACATCCCACGGAAGTGTGGAGGTCGAGGCTTCCTAAATGCCAAAGATCTCCACAACCGCGAGGTGTGCAATCTCAGGAATTATTTCCTTAACAACGAGTGTGGGATGCATCGTGACGTGGTGGCAGTAGACAGGAACCTCACGCCGCTCTCCTTGGCAAACGAGAACTGGCGCAAACCTGTGGTACTAAGTACTGCGGATCGCAAGGCGGCATGGGAGAGTAAGGTGCTACACGGGCGGTTCTACAAGGCCCTCACGGGACCTGACGTGGACCTGCTCGCGTCGGTGAACTGGTTACGATTCGGGGACCTCTTCGGAGAAACCGAGGGTTTTGCCTGTGCAATTGCGGACGAAGTTATGATGACGAACAACTATCGGAAGTATATCCTGAAGGACGGTACGGTCGACATTTGTCGGGCATGCCGCCGTCCCGGAGAGTCACTCAGGCATATCATTTCCGGTTGTTCTCATCTTGCTAACGGTGAGTACTTGCACAGACATAATCTCGTAGCCAGAATTATTCACCAGCAACTGTGCCACGCTCTATTGGGATCGATCTATTATCACTGACAGGACTATTGTAGCCAATAAGCCTGACATCGTGATAATAGATCGATCGCAACGCCGGGCCGTGCTCGTCGATATCACCATCCCCCATGATGAGAATCTCGTGAAAGCCGAGAAGGACAAGTCCAGCAAGTACCTAGACTTGGCTCACGAGATAACCGCCATGTGGGATGTTGATTCGACGATCATTGTCCCAATAGTCGTTTCAGCGAACGGTCTCATAGCGAAGAGTCTCGACCAACACCTTGAGAGACTCTCGCTAGGTGGTTGGATCAAGGGTCAGATGCAGAAGGCGGTGATCTTGGACACGGCGCGGATAGTGCGGCGGTTCCTCTCTCTGCAGCCCTGACCACCGGCAGCTTGGGCCCTGCCCCGCTGCTGGCGGCACACTAGGTTAAGTTTTTTACAATGTGTTTATATGTGTTTTGTATAGTATTTTTTGATGTATTTTTATATTTTACTTTTATATCCATATTGTAAAAAACATAACCTAAGAAGAAAGAGAAATAAAGATAATAATAATAATAATAAATAATAAAGACGTTTATTCAAAAAGGACATGTAATAGGTCTCATAATGATGGTAAGATATAAAAGTCGCCTTCACTTACATGGTCTTAGGGCACGAAGACCATTTTAAGGGTACGTTTAAGGTAAGCATCACTATCGATTTTAATTTAATGCCTTTTATAAACGATTTGACGATTTGAAATTAACACTGACTTTGCCGAATATTTCAGTCCAAGAGTATGTCGCTAGTATTATTAAACGAAGTCTTATCGGAAAAGTATGACGAATTGCCAGTGCTAATGCTAAGGGACCAATGTCAAGTGTGAAACTCAGAGATTAGAGCCTGGTTGTAGGTCAGTCGCTTATACAAGCTAATTAAAATGTTATTCAACTAATTTAGAGCATGGTTGAATTCGGTCTGGATTCTATTGGCAATGCAGTATTAGTCTACCTTCTGAAGTAACACCTTCAAAGAGTATCTCCGTTACCTATATTTACAAAATGTCAAGTCCTGTGTCTAAACGTGAGCTGAAAAGTTAATTTGCCGAAAGAAATAGCTATAATACAGACGAATATCCATGATTAATGTTATGAGTAAAGCGTAATTTGTTTTTCTCAAGATTGGGAATTCGAAAACCAATATCTTGTCATTTATTAAATTGTACTAAAGCAACATTTTTAACAGTCCATGTGTAGACTTTATGTCTTTCCAATAAAGTTTACGTATTGTCGGTTTTCTGCGTGGACGAACGGTGCAACAACGGTCCGACATAAGTTAAGACGTTGTAGTGCATATTCTTCCCCGTCGAGTTTGCTTTCGCTATATTTGTCTTGTTAGTTACTTGACAATTATGTAAAGAAAAATCGACATCAAAAATGAAGACGTGACTCGTATGACAGCTACCTTAATAACCTGCAGACGTCTGTTTTATATACCGTTCAATTTAAAACTAAGTTATTTGCCACTTAGCTGGAATGCCCCTTCAATAAAAGCTAGTAAGTATAACAGTGCAATTTGTTTTAGATTTAAACGGATCGGAAATACTGCGACGGATAATGAGAGACGGGCAACGCTTGGCGGCGCCAGCAGCCTGCCCACCAGACGTTTACATGCTCATGATGCAATGTTGGGACCTGGAACCCAAGAAGAGGCCTACCTTCGAGGGCATCCTGCGGTACATCCAAGGGAATAAGTTTGAGACCGCCATAGCTGCGCTAAGGTAAGGATTATAATGTTCAAATAGTTGCAACGATTTTTTTAAATATCATTCGTTTTATAGCACTCGCACCGAATGGCGATCTCTATGACAGTTCATTTTTATATTGAGTAGATGTTTTTTAAACATTTTTCGGAAGTTCAGCACATTAATTTACTTATTTGGAAATGTAACATTCGTATCGACGAACGAGTTCAATTACTTCATCTTTTATCACTGGATCCATATTAAAAACCAGCACGCGCACCGCCCGAGTTGTAAATAAATACAAGAGAGCTGCGCGTGTACACGCACAGCACCATGCAGCACCGAGCTGTGCGTGTCCGAACCCGCTCGGTTCGCCCTCTCATAGGGAACGCCGTTAAACACAACGTCATCACTGCACGCAACGAAGCGACGTTGCCGCTCCGCTGCGTGCACGCGTGTACGCAGCACGCAGCCGGTTTGTCTCGTCGGAGCTGCAATGCGTGCAGGTCACGCGCACGCGCACGTCACGCACACGTCACGCAAGCGGTGTGTCATATCTTATGAGAATTCTTAGTTTACAACGCAACGGAACGCGCACGTCTACGCACACGCAACCGGTGTGGCCTGGGCTTAAGCGCTTAAGCGTAAACTTGTCGACATGTGTATCCTGCCTATCCTCACCTACGGCACCCAAACATGGTCTCAAACCGAATCTGAAAAGTCCAGAATTAAGGTTTGCCAAAGCAGCAGCAGAACAAAGAACGCAGATTACTGGGTGTTCGCAAAACCGACCGTGTTAGAAACACCGAACTGCGTTTCAAAACCGGCATTTTGGATTTGGGCATGAGGGCCGCCAAGCTAAAGTGGGACTAGGCAGGGCACATCTGTCGAATGCACCCAGAGTGCTGGACCAAACTAGCCACAGACTAGGTCCCACAGGATGGATCTCGGGGCAGTGGACGACCTTGATACATTTTGTAAAAAGTGGCGGCGGGAGTGTGCATTGTATAGGACTATAGAACCAAATGTCGGAAAAGAGGGGAGACCTTTGCTCAGCAGTGGGACACTCTTATAGGCTAATAACACATTCACAACAAGAAATGAAATCGTGAAAACATATTTCGTCAACCAAAAAATAGAAGTCTCTTTTGAACTGTCACTGGGACTGTGACGTCTTGACTCCGTTGTATGACAAGGTGGTAAATAAAATACAGATTGTGATCGTGTGCTTGCAACCAGCCATCCGCTCGCCATGACACTTCCCAACCGAGTGTTGATACACGGATTGTTTGATAAAATATCGATTTCGAGAAAGAGAACATTTGTCATAAAGAAAATTCGTTAAATACAACCTCGGGCTCATATACGCATTCTTCGGAAATCTTTGACTTTCTATGCAGTCCATAATTAACACATTCACTGCCAGACAAAAAACGGCGTACTACCCCAGAAACCGGTGGTCTATAGCTGCGTACAAAACAACCCGCCCAGCGGGTTGTCCGGCATCTGAACAAAGTTCACGAGCGCCCACCAGGTGGGTTCCCGGCAGTGAATGTGTTAAATAAATTAATCTTTGTTTGAAAGTTTAGTTTTAAATCAACGCGATAATGGAAAAGTCGCGCTTGTAACTGCGAACCACTGCGAACAGTCGCGAATTGTCAATACCACCGGAGATTAAATTGTCAATAGCCGATTAAATTAGTTACTTGTAGGTAGAGGTCATTCATCTCTGGAAAACTTACCATAGCTATAAGTAAATCTTATATATCATCTGTCTCAATTGATTACAAACTGAGATGACAAAAGTACTGCAATACGAAAAAAGCGTCCGCACGCGAATACAAGTATAGTTTTCGATTATGCGTTGTATAAGCAAAACCTTGGCTTGTATATTTGTACACGCTGATGCCAAAGCCACCTCAACAAAATGAAAACGAAACAAAATCCACGATATCCGGTTTTATGGCTACGGTATTCCCTTGACCTAATTTGAGCAAGATGAAATAAATCCACGTCTAAATGGACGGTGACCTGATGACATTGCCCTGCCTTTAGCGCGCGCTTCTGATTTAGCGCATCAGCTCAGTAAATAGGTGCGCCATTGAGCTGATTATCTGACCATTCATACACTACGTAAGTGGGTTAAAAGTTTAAACGAGTAGCCTATTTGTAAAACAGCTCTCAAAAACGGTTTCAAGGATTTATATGAAAAGTATCTAGGGGATTATGATAATGTCTTCATAATCCCCTATATACGTTGCTCAATTATGCAAGTCCTTCATTTCCTTTATTTTCGCGTACTCTCAGAAAGCAAGAAACGGCTTACATATTAAATTGTAACTTTGAGGGAGCAATGACCTTTATAATCATTAACCCCCTTATTCTTAAACGTGTACTAAAGTTACGATGCCGCTAATCATCGTTTGTCCCTTTCCATCATACCCATACGTTGGAAAGGGACAAATGATTAGCGGCATCGTAACTTTAGTACACGTTTATGAAATTATAGTACGTGTAATTATAGAACTACATAAGGTCTAATTTTTACAAGCCATTTGCGTAAATTGTGGTTGCAGTTACCGTAAACAAGACCAGATGACGGTGGAGGCGGGGGACGCGATCGTGCTGATAGACAGGCGTCCGGAACTGCACTGGTGGAAGGGGCAGAATCAGAGGACTATGGAAGTGGGATTGTTCCCTAGGTAATGCTCTGTAACTGTGTTTTTCGTGTTTTTATTTCTATGTACAATAAAGTATATACATACATACATACATAATGCGTTGTACACTACACAAAAAGAATTGTTGATTGAAAGTTGCTATCACATGCTAAAGAAAAATTACAATAGGTTCAAAATGAGGCTGGATTTGCTCCAGCGCCTTTATCTTTCGCGACCCAGATCAACGTATTTCAATAAACGTATTAAATTAATCCTTAAAAGTACTATGTCCATAAAAGTAACTTAAAAAATTAAGTCTCGAGATAAAGTAACTTACAAGAATATTGGGTTATTCAACTTTTTCCTGTCACTCGTTGCCATGGTTACGTTCCCCAGGGTCACTTAAAACCCGGGTTTTATGGTATTTAAATTGACAAAACATGAATTTATGTGTTAGTTATAAACCCTTTCCATAATGGGCCATCTACTGAGCACGATAGTAGCATGTACAACAAATTTTCTAACAAACATTGCAAAAATTGTCCCCGGCTGATGGGACAGTTATTTTTTCCATATGGTTGTTGTCACATTTGAACCAGCAAGGAAAATCAATTCATATATTTGTTTTACAGTACCATCTTGAAACCAATTAAAAGCAAAATAGTGCCGGGGACGACCTTCAAGAAGACATCGCCTTCAAATAAAGGTGAGTAATTTACATTTTCCTTTACAATTCACACAGTTGTCCGTACGTAAACTTTTTAAGATTATAGGCATAGTTTTTTCACATCAGCTATTCAGAAAAGTAGAAATTGTTATCGATGATCACACTATTTTCATATTTAATTTTGTTAATAATATTATACTGGCAATAAAATAACCTAGAACAGAAAAATGTCACTTTGATCCTAGCAGGGAAGAAAAAGCCCTTTTCCGAATAGGTGATGTGAAAAGCAATATGTCACATGGGAGCAAAATTATTTCTACCTTGGGCGTTAACACTTGAATCCCTCACTATGCTCACGAGTCAACGTACGCCCACGCCGTAAATATGTAATTTTGCTCCTTTGTGACACAATCTACTATTATTTACGAAAGGACTCCAAAAAAATAATCATCAATTTATAACGCAGAAAAAGTATAAGTACCTGGACGAAAAAATGTGCCCCCCCCCCCCCCGCCATGCTCCAGTTACAGTCAGTATTTCAAAACGAATCGGTTTAATTTCTGTCCACTATTCTCATTTAAATTCAATTTTTTTGAAAATATACCTACTGGGTATCATTACCACTCAATTGTTTAAAAATATTTCTTCTAAAATTAACATTCGTTACTTCTGTTACATGTTTTTGTTCAATATCGGTTAGGTTTTTCCCGATAAATTATCAATTATATTTTTTGTGGGTTCTGTATTGCGATGGTGATTCATTTAACAATAAGTAGTATATATTTAATAGAAAACGTAGTGTTGTCGCTCAGATAACTTCGACGTATAATATCCTACCAGATTAACAACGCCGCAGGAAATAGGTTTTTTACTCATTAGCGTTCTAATACAGATCTGGTTCTAAGATGCTTGCCATATCAAGCAGGCTTTCACACGAGCGATATCTAGCATTCATAGACTATCAACTGTCCGCCATATGTTATCTTTGCCAATCCGTTGTGAACTCTAATTAAAACGAACCAAGGTCGCTTTTATGTTGTCACGTTTTAGATACGATCTTTATTAAAATAAGTCGGTATGCTTAAGTTGTGCCATACTTATTAATATGACGCGCGCATTTTTATGCAGCGCATATGGTAATGTTGGAGGACATTGTATCACATACGTAATACTTGGCCCAACGTTCGTGATACGTAATGATATAACATTCTACTTACGTGGGTATAGTCAACCATTTGGAACATCTAAGATACTGTAGAACTTTTTCAAATTAACAAATACGATGACGCGCAGATTTGTCAAATTTAAACTTTAATAACATGACATTAAGAGTGAAGGCCCGCGTGTGCGTGAATGACACGATCTATATAGGTCTACTACTTATCTCAGGTAGTTGTTAATGTTTGGGATTAAAAGTAGTTTAGTAGAAGTTTTGGTTGGCAACCAGTCTAGCTAACCATAATTACTTTTTACGTTCTTACCAACAGCCTCAGTTTAACGGTAGATCTATAGGATATTTCCTTACGATTTTATTTATAAAGCTCCTTTGAAACGATTCTGTAGTGTCTAGAGTTTCAATTGTTTGATCGTACAGTCGAGATCGCAAAAATGTTCACGAGCCACGTTGGCTCCAAATATATATTTACACGATTCTTAAACACTGAAAATAAGGTCGTGTATATATATTTTTGGAACATTGGCTTGAAAAGATGTTCGTGAGCTCGACTGTACGTAATTATAAGAATGTGTGCAATGTTTGGCTAACGTACATTTCACTTTCGTTGATGAAAGTAAAATTTAATTAGTTACGGTAGTAGATCGATTATAATAACTGTTGGAACAGTCGAGTTTTTTGTCGTTCATTCCACTTGGAGGGTTTTTATGGTTCCGTAATTTGACGAAAAAATTCTTATCTTTGCGGGCAGACTGTTTCATGGAAACATTTATCAATACATATAAATGAGGTAAAATAAATTATTGAGGTCACTTTTACACTTCTTTATGTGAAAATACAGCTGTATACGTTTAAAATGTTTTAACTTGAAGTTATTACTTACGTACATTGGTAACGAATCTAATTATTTTTCACCAATTATTTTGATTTATTTGTGTTTTTAAGTCGTCATACTACTATATCTACATATAAAATTATTATATATATTCCCCCTTCTGACAGCCCTGATCATCTATTCTACTTTTTAAATCTTTTATGCGAAATGTAAATTAAATGATTACGAATGTAGTGTACCATATGTAACGTATAAAACGACACATCTTTGGAATCTTTTTTATAGTTTTATCAAAGGTTTCTAATTATTAGCGTACTTTAATGAGGTGATTCCGTGCTCCTACTATCTCATGTGAAGTCAACCAAGTACATTGTTCTCTGTGCATAGTTTATGTAAACGTCGTTTCTTGTTAGATTGTTAGTAGAGAATTAATTAGATGACAGGAACTGTTTGCTGCAAGATGACGGATAGATGTATTTGTAAAATAAATACGGACGCCTCTGCCCGCGATTTAGTCTGGGTAGAATGAATACTTCCATATTATAAAAACACACCTTTTCACCCTCTTAAATGATTATTTCCGCGATAAAAACTATCCTACTCGGATGTACTTTCCCGGGACTCTAAATTTCTCCATATCTAATTTGGTTTAAATCCATCCAGCGCATGCAGCGGTTTAAGCGTAGGTACAAACATTAGCATTTTATATCTAATATTAGTAGAAATAAAGCAATTGTCAAAATGTGTTAAAACCTTAAAATATCTTTGTTAAACATAAATTTGAAGTGTTTATACGCGATCTTCATTTCGGACCAGTATGATAAATAAATAACAAAACCTAGAAGAACAATTAATTGCGCAACCTGAATGTAAATCAATCGGATGAGAACTGATAAGTACTACTCATAATTAACATTGTCATAAGAAACAATCAGATGAGTTTTACATTGTGTAATATCACCTAATTAGATACCTATTATTAAACTTCCATTGATTGTATTACATGTGTAAAGTTCAAGACATCAATCGTTCACTCGAGTTCGACAGATGCCGAGGCTTACTTAAATATTTGGCGCCCCGGGCCAATTAGATTCGCCGCCCCATTAAGTGATGATAATGTTTTTCCTTTAAGGATAAAAAACCTTGTTTTGTCGTCCTTTGCAGCCTGCCAGCCCCGTCCATGGCCCCCTTGACCCTAGGGTAAATAAGCCCCTGATGCCGTCTGTTTAGTGGTACGGTCACGTCTGAAAATATCGACGTGAAAAAAGTGCCGAAAATATGTATACATGACTTTATTGCCCATGTACCAAAAATATATATTAGGTAGTGTATATATATTTTTGGTACATTTTTCGTATCGATATTTTCAGACGTGACTGTACCTAACTGAATTGCCAAACATTAACTGTTGACAAAATTTGTCTTTCAGTTCACTCGTCCAATACAACCAATGAATCTTTGGTATTATGAATTCCATTATATGTGCTTTACTAATGTGCCATAGGTGGCGTTGTAACATTATACATATATTATTAGCTATTGCCGCTTATATGACGCAGTAAGCGCGGCAAATCGCTAATCTATGACTAAGTGGGGATTTTATCACGCTGTGACTATTAACGCCTTTTCCTTACACAAATCCGGCGCCTAATACAGTTGGTATGTAAATGTAAGAATAATCCAAGACTTCATCTTTTTCGGAGTTTATTGCGCTGGTTATTGTCGGGGCGGAGGTTTATCTGTATGAACCGGGAGTAGTTACTGACAATGCATAATTTTAATTAATGGAGCTGGGCGGGACATGTTGCGAGACAGAGTGATGGCAGGTGGGCCAAAATGTTAACGGAATGGTGGCCGCTTTCAGACGAAAGGAGTGCCTGGCGTCCGTTGGTTCGTTGGGTGGACGACATTCGGAAGATTGCGGGTCACTACTGGACGAGATTGCCCCAGGACCGGAATTATGCGAGAGTTCTGCAATTCTAAATCTATAGGCATAAAGTGTAGATATTTCCTCAAGGAAAATTATACAATTTAATGTATAAATTGCGGCCAAGTCAATTAGGTATGGTGGTTTGTAACCGCAAACCACTATATTTTGTTATGGTTTTTGAGAGAATGGTTTTTGGTTTGATCGACTTGGACGAAATGAGTTACTATAGATACAAAATAGAACGTTACTCAGATGTCCTCTACTTATAGGTACCCCAATTTACCTATTAGCCGATCGCGGTACAATCGACGGTTCTCTCTCTTATAGCTGGTATTACAGTCTCGCCAATCATTTTAGAAATGTTTGACTAGAAAGTTGAAAGATAGGCAAAAGTTGGGTCGCTGTCGCTACGAAAAATCTGTGATTTTATAATAAACCGACTCCCTCGTATTGTCGGGGCTGAACGGTCAATGTCTCCAACCCGATGAGTGAGTGCATGCGAAATCGGCTTGTCATGAACCCAGTTTTGTCTTAAGCGACGACCCACATATCTGAGAATTATGTGGACTACATTTTTTTTTATCCGCAGCTCAAAGCGCAACATCGCCGGTCGCATCAGACGACTCAGCGGTGGTACTACGAAACAAGCGACGAACAATCGAATCCACACAACCGCCGAGCACACGGGCAGCGAACGCCGGCAGCAAACATTTCAACTACAACAAGCTCATCAATGACCGCACGCTAGCGCTGAAGAAGTTAGAAAGAGGAGTGCATTCGAAGAGCTTGTCCCAAGGTACGTAGTAGGTTATAATCTAAATGTGATTTAAGCTCTTTAGTGAACGCCGGTAGCAAGCGGATCGCACGCTAGTGCTGAAGATGTTGAGCCAGCCGCGTATTCGAAGATTCATGTTAAGGTACGTTGGTTATTTTAGAGTCTAAAATTTAGACGAAAAATGTTATTTGTATCACACGTGAGCAACGACGGAAGCAATCAGTTCAACTACAGCTGGCTTTGTTATAATGATCGTAGGCTTGCTTAAATACCCAAAATGCGGCGCGTACTGAAAAAAAACTGGGCATACAGCAAGTATGCTGTGTTGTGCAGTATCTACAAACAGATTTTCAAATGAAAGAAGATATTTATTTGACCATATTTTTGTAATGAAATCTTGCCTTAAAATCGCCTTACCTAATGATGAACTCCAACCAGACTTTTTTTAAATACTTTTTGTTATTTGCAGTGAGAACTGATCTCCTGATCGACTTGGACATGCCGCCGGCGACGCGCATGAGCGTGCCCGCTGCCAAGACCTCGAACAACTTTTCGTTATTGGACGAGCCTATTGATGTGCCAGAAGCCAGTGAGTACTATAACGCTCATACATAATAAGGATATAGAAAAATACATAATAAAATTTGTTTATATTATATGAACATATTTGAGATAGAACAGTATTAAATGCTGTACTTTTTAAAACGGTTTATCAATTTAAGGATTGTATCGTCAGGTGACAATCAACATTTACTATTTAATTTAAAAAAAATCAACTTTGTTTTGGTTTTAGTATGCACCACTATGTCCACTATGGCTTTCAACTTGTGGTAGTAATTAGTGAGTTTTAGTTGTCACCTGACATTATAAGTGAAGTTACGATGTCACTGAATTTGTCAGTGTGTTTATTAAGACTAAATCTCTGTATTTGTAATTCTCTATCTTTATTTTTTATTATTTCTTCTATTTATTGTGTTTATTTCTTTGAATGTGAATGTAGGTATTAAATTATTAATAAGTATTGTAATATTTAAGGAGGTAATAAGATTTTTTTGCTTTCTTCCAGATCGATTAGCTGACTGGGGCGAACCAAGCACAGACAGTCTACCGAACTACCCGCAATCCCCGCGAACCCAGAGCGCGAATCTCTACGGAGCCAAGTCTCTAGATAACCTGTTTATATCTCAATCACTAAGTGAACCAGATCCCTTCGACACTTCCCAGTGCTGGACCGTTACACCACCGACCCAGGCCCGACCGAACTATACTTTACAAGGTGAATTCAGTACTGAACACACTCAGGAATCTCATAAATACTCGAATAATTATACACCAGCCACTAGTTCTACCGTAGAAAATATTTATAACAACGCACCCGCCTATCAAAGTAGCTCTAGTTTAGTCCATAATACCGGCAGCGCGACGCTTCCAAATAATTCTAGTAATAACCGATATGGAGCTGTCCCCAATAATTCTAACTATGGAACGGTTCCAAACTCAAGTGCCAACTATGGTATGCTTCCTAACAATACTGCTATACCTAATGGGTTACTATCGCATAGTTCAAACGTAGCCCCCTACGGTTTACCACCAAATAATACATATTCAAACACATTGTCAGAAGAAAATGCGTCATCAACCAAAACCATTACCGAGGCTCTAAGAGACATATCCCTGGACGATAAAATCTCTGAATCCCTCAATCTTAGATCGAAAAACACAAATAGCGAAAACATTTACGCAAATCACAATGTGAACGATGGCCCGTCCACGTCGGCCGCGCCTGCCGCGGGCCGCGACGCGTTCGGCATGCCGATCTACGGGAACTTCGACGCTAATCCCGCACAGCGGCAGTTTATCTTAGAAACCGAGGAATTCTATTCAAAACGATCGAGCAACTACGATAAGAACATCTTCGTACCCGAAAACGAGAACGAAAATGAGAAGCTGCAGAATTTCAGCGAATCCGATAGCACAAAGAAGTATTTTGCGGCGAAATACGATAGTTCATTTTATTCGGGCGGCAGTTTCAGCAGCGCTTCGACGTCGCGCGGTAATTACAACTACGCTGTGCCGAATGACGCATCCAGTAACATCTACTCGGAGATCGGCGACACGGAGAGCGTGTACGGAGCGAGTGGCGACTACAGCGACGCGCGGCGGTACGACGTGGTGTGCGACACGGCGCCGCCGCGGCCGCACCGCCCCGCGCCGCCTTGCCCTTTCCAGCCGAAATAAACTGTTGGCATCTTTAGATAGTCTCATAAAATGCAATTCAAATTGGAATGTTAGTTATTATGATAAGTCCGGACTGTAAAGAATGTTTTTCTCAGACGTGCCATTAAATACGAGTAAATGTGACTCTTGCCTCAAATTGGCACGATATTGTGCTATGTCAAATCAACAGTTTGGTTACCGATATGCAAACGATTTGTCACAGTTTGGATGTATTCCGTTTCTTTCTAGCTGTTTTCTTTAGCTGGGAAACACGACCATCATATTATGGCTCGTCCGTTTATCTTATAAGAAAAGACACGAGTGTTATCAAGGCGTTGGATTAACCCTTATAAGGGTCCCCAGCAAGGTCGGTTCTCCATACAACCGTAGTTACCCTCTCATTTTAAAACGACTAGCTATATTGCTCTGAATATGGTAAGTCGTGTAATTAGTTTATGTAGCTTCAGATGCCATAGTTTAAAAAATACAGCGAATTAAAATTTTTCATCCAAAACTTCTTTTTGCTGTATTTCGTTTGTTTTATAAACTGACTAGATATACCTCGTGTCATTAAATGTGTAAAGTTTCATTACAATCGAGCACGTAGTTTTAAAATGAGAATGAAACTCCGTTAGCATGGGAAGGTTAAATTCAGCCGAGCTTACCGGGGACTCTTAATAGGGATGGACGTTAGAAATTACGTAAAATTAAACTACACCATTTTTAAATAAAGTCCAAACTATGGTGGTAAATATACGCCCCTTGCTATTAAAGGTTAAGAAAGGTTATTTAAGAAAAAAATTGAAACAACTGAAAAATAGCTCTTATATTAATTTAGAACTGAAATCATCTTCCATAAAATAACCTTAAAAACCAATGAAAATTCTCGTAGTAAAATAACAACAAAGAAATACCGCATGCACTCTGTAAGTCACGCATCACCTCATCCCATGAGATTGGTCATGAGAACCTTCTCATTATACGAAGCGATAACGATTGTCACCTGACAATCCAATCCAATCCTGACAATGGCCATCGCTTCGAATAATTCCTCCATATTAGTGCGACAGTGACAGATGCGTTTCGTTCGCCACGGACCGTGAACGATATGCACTAATATGGAAGAGTGATAGAGAGAGATGACTACGCTACGCTACGGAGCGTTAACGATTGTAACGTTGGCTACGCGGCCTAGTGGTATATGATTGGGATTTTCCAGTTCGACTTCTATCACCACGATCGTTATATCGTTATAGTATTATATTATGTATTGTTGACTAAATTACATAGCCCTGAAAGTCAGAAGTGAAGTCAACACACTTCAAATGGATAACTATAATCCCAGCGAACGTACTGGGGTCATTCTACGCAAATACGAATACGCATTACGATTGAATGATGACAAATAAATAGGCGGGTCCACACACGGCGAGCATACACGCGAGGCGATTTCCTCACGCACAAAACAGCCGAGGCACGTCTACACTGGCCGTACTCAGTATGGACCCGGCTAATAAATAATGATCACATATTTGTAGACGTATGCTCTCAGAACAGTCATTCAATGGTTCGAACATCTTTTTTGATGGATGATTATGATATCTTCGCGTCTATCCGCCTAGTGTTTGCAGCTGTGTTTTATATGACAATGAACCGTTTTAAATTTATATCTCCATAGTATTTACGTTTTACTCGAACATCTCACGGTGCCTCACTACTAAGTACCTGTTAGATTAGTTGCTAATATAATGTTAAAATATGTCTCCCCTGCAACTTTGTGTTATTTATTAAAATTGTTTATGTTTTTGTTGTATAACTATGATTCTTTTAGATTGCATCGTTCTCAAGTAAAAGGATATTGCGATTGGCGTTTACATTGCATGCACTTAGTATCGTATTTACATAAGGCTCCTTTTTTCTAAGAACGACACAATATTTTAATATTTGACACCGAGAGGCTGCATAATTGGTTGTACTTAATGAATGCAGCTAGTTTATACTTGTCTTGATATTTTGAGATTGTATTATAGTACTAGTATTAACCTTTGTTCGAGATATTATGCTTTGATATTCATTGTAATACTTTTTCCAACATTTTTTGTGCGTATTCGCAAATGTTTTTAAATCATTAGTGTTACATCACAAGTAGGTAGTTAATTGTATTAATTTAAGAGTAGTTATCTAAATATTAAACTGGATTCTTAGAACATATTAAATTTTACGTAAAGATATTCTGGAAAAACACAAAGGCATGCTGAAAGCTTGAAATTTTAACGTGATTCAAGGATCGAAGGAAGCAAAGAAGGAGAAAAGTTTGAGAACGATTTCTACTCGGACGAAGTCGCGGGCGAGGTTAGTAATAGTATATGTCGACTTGTAGTTACATAAAAATAATGGAAAAGTATAAAGAAAATTAAGTCACATTAAAGTCAAATTATGTGACTTATATGTTGTTCCTGACTTAAATGGAAGTGTGAAGTTTCTTCTATTTTGGTGCTGATGACTATATATTTTCTGGGACTGCATCTAAAGGGTCCAGTGCAGACAAATTTTAAACTAATTGAAATCAACTTCAAAGACTACAGTCGACGTTAACTTCGAAGATATGTTTACAAATTTACGTAACTCGATAGTATGAATTAAATATGTTTGACGTTGACTGTACAGATTGAACATGTATATAGACTATTTTTGACAATTACATTTTAAATGTCGTTATTTGTCTAGAAATATATTCCTAACTATATGAATCTACTGCTGTATGTGGTGTACGTCAAGTGTATTTTAATGGTTATAAAAGCAACCTTCCGCTGTGCGGTAGGTGCGAAGTTCATGTTAAAGTGGCAATGACACTGGGGACAAAGGTACATTGATTGAGTAAGATGTATCAAGTCTATGATTATTTTGTGAAGCCTGACCGATGATAAATGATCACGCGCCATATTGCGGAATTTCGTTGGAACTAAATTTTTCATACTGAACTGAACTGTCACCCTATACCTACATGAGAATAACAGCGCCCTCTTGACAATTTCTGGTCGGGCTTTACGAAGAATTTGATGTCCAAACCAGAAAAATTTGTAAGGCTCCGTACATTACGTGGTTATTCTGAATTCTGACTGTCAAAGGTTGACGTTTGACAATTCAGTAACCACAGAATATATGGCGCAGTACAAACAGCAACACTCCTAACTGTTCATCGGTGGACTTTATGTCTTTTGTAATAAGGTCCACCGATGGATCAGATCGAATTAACAAGTGTGGGCAATTGTACATTTGACTCGGCTATCAAACTAGAGGGCACGTTTTATTCTATGTTACAATGAATAACTCTTTACTGAGGGTTTTTGTGTAACTCTTCTCAATGACAGTAACGGATACCTCTCGGATCAGCTTAATAAGAGAAGCAGTTTTACTTACTAGAAAGAAGCGGACTCCTAAACAAAATATTTATGTTTTACTTGAACTATTTTCAACTTTTAATGAGATCTATCTGATTTATTATATGTCTATAACTCTACATTTAGAAAGATAATAATATAAGATAAAAAGCTGTTGCAGCAATTCTTTTCTGTATTTCGGTCTGTCTTTACTTCGAGTGTTCGTTCATTGTATTAATGTGTAAGGGCTTAGCCATTACGTTAAGTACCTATCTCAGTGGTGGGCAAACTTTCTTCATGGGGGGACAGAAAATTAAAAAAATTCGGAGAGGGCCAGAACTGCAGAATAAATGCATTTTTATTTGTAACCGTTATGTCGCGAGCCATATACTAATTATTTCGAAGGACCGGCTGCGGGCCAGAGCTGGCCCGCGGGCCGTACTTTGCCCACCACAGACCTAACCTATACTGTGTACCTACTGATTGGGAGTATGAATCATGTTCAATATTTATGTTTACTTGTTCACATCGGGAAAGGGAGGAAGATACAACTCAATATAATGTTACATGGTGCAATACAATACATCACAAGAAATGTTAATTATCGAAATAATATGTAACTATTACACAATTGAGATATTATTCTAGAAAACTTGTAAGGCATTGCTTTACATTTTAAAAGGTGTGAAAGGATTTTTAAGAGATGACTGATTATTTAAAAATTTGTGCCTATTTTTTGTACAAATGTTTCAAATTGTTTACTGTCTAAGGAGTATGATCGCGTTTTGTATCCGACGTAAATGTAAAGAATGTAAAGATGAGATTAATGCGATTGTGCTAGCTAGTCTGTTACCCCTATTTGTTGAAAGTGCTATCTCCACACTACTTTGTTCATCTGACAATATTAGCATCGATTTGATCGATAGAAGCGAAGTATGTTTCGGCTAAAATAGCGCGAGTGTGGGAGTAGCATGAGGTATGTTTTTTACGGAGTGTCTATAAACTGTACAGTCTAAAGTAAAAGTAAGTTGTTTAATAAAAACTTATTGGCTTCGTAACATTTGTTTCATTATATGTCTTCTATATCCTCCTTACGCAGAAGAATTTGTTTTGATTTTTAATTTGGAACCCTTTGTTACTCATTAAAATAATAATATATTGTACATATTTATGTACAGTCAGATGCAGAGACAGGTGACCCCCCCTGAATAGACTGATTGTATCACCTCGGGGGAGGGGAGTCACTCTCTGCAGCTGACTGTACGCAGGGTCTTGAGGTATCACTCAGGCCATGTACTAGGTACAGTCATGTCTGAAAATATGTATACACGACCTTATTGCCCATATAGGGTATACCTATTAAGTTGTTTACATGTTTTTAGCACTTTGTCATTCGTATTTATATTTACAGACGTGGCCGTACATAAATTGTCTGTAAAAACGTAGGTAACATCATTTTAAAAATGATGAAAAATATCAAACTATTCTTGTACATCATGGTTCGTATTCGTTCCTTAATAACCGTCGTAACGCGCGAGCGTAGCGAGTGGTTAAAAAAGTGGAATATTGACCACTTTTTGAATAACTCGCTGCACTCTTGGTTAAATTTTATTTACAATGATTATTCTGCTCAGGTCTTTATCTAAGCACGAGTGGTATATACAGGGTGATCAATCAAAACGGTCAGTATAGAGAAGTCAGAAACTATGAGAGATAGCCACATCTGTTCTTAGGAAACATGGCTTCGATTTTAAATTTAATAATAATGACATTCAATCTAACCGGGAATCGAACCTGATCTATCTTTATGTAATCGCGTGTAAATAGTATTTGTTTGCATAATAGATCCTGAAAGTATAAGTAAATATAAAAAAAATATTGAATGTCATTACTATTAAATTTAAAATCGAAGCCATGTTTCCTAACAACAGATGTGGCTATCTCTCATAGTTTCTGACTTCACCATACTGACCGTTTTGGATTCATCAACCAGTATATGTACACATATTCGAGGGCATATTTTTTTCATTCAAATTAGAACTCCACGTATGTTCTTTAATTGCTTCTGGAACACCTACTGACATGACATTAATTTATTTAATTCCGCTACCTAATGGTTGTCTGGAAGAGATCGCTTTTTAGCGATAAGACCGCCTGTTGTTTACCTCTTCTTAATGTGTTGTATTATTTGTATTGTTTCTGTATTGAGGTGTACAATAAAGAGTATTTGTATTGTATGTCACATATACCTAGTTCCAATTTCAAAAACCCTTTTGCTCGAGTTATCGGGTTTGACCACCCACCCCTCGATATATGATACTCGTTCGTTGGTGCGTTGGTTGGTTTGCTGGTTCGTTTGTTGGTGCAATAAAGAATATTTACTTACTTACTTACTTACTCGTATAATACTTGGTTTTGCATATTTCCCGTAATACAGGAATACTTATTTGCGACAAAAAAGTTAGAATGAATGACCAAAGCACGATTATTAAACACTCGAAACGCGGGCGAGTACTTCAGTAGGCAAGATTCATTTTGCGTAAGTACCTACTCCAGCCGCCGCGCTGAGTTAACGACCAATAAGGTAAAGCTGTAACGTTCCTACCGTACTATACTTGCCGCAAAACGAACTAGCGACCGAGATCATAAAGCTATCTCCTCTACCCTTGTTAAGACCAAAGAGTGAAAGCGATGGCATTATGACCTGACTCGCCACTAAGTTTTGCGGCAAGTATAGTAGTATAGGTACAGCAATATAGTACCGTATAGTTAGTGTCATCCACGATAATGAGCAGATTTGTCAAATCTAACCTAGGCACGCGTCTTCGTGAATGACACGTTCTATATCACACCACACTTCGATCGATTCTAATTTAATGTTTTGAACTGGTTTTGCTACTATAGGTAGTTCGTGCCATCCCCGATAACGCGCAGATTTGTCAAATCTATTGGTGCATATCTCACGCACGACATTCACCTCAGTTCGCTTGCACCAATTAGCGCGAGCGATCTTAAGATCGTATTAATTAAGATCAAAACCCTCACCACTTGTTATATCAGAATCGGGATCCTACTGTATATAGTATAAAGCATGCTTTAATCACTTATGGTGGATATCCTAAGGTCCAGGAGGTTCGTGTTCTTCTCTCACTCCCACTGAGCCTAAGCATGAGCGAAGCTGGATGAAGGTGGATGTGTGTGCTCGGAACCGTGGATGTCATGGTTTTATTTATTTATTTATACAAGGAATTCCAAGGAATTAAACTTTTAAGATAGTAGTACAGAGCCAATTACAGGAACTCACAAATAGGAACTGTAAGTATATATAATTACAAAATACACACTAGATACAAAAGCACATGTGACACAAGATATTACAATATGAAATATATCAAGGTTACAATTAATAAAAAAGAGAGACCAAGAAATAGATATGAGCAATAAGCAAGAACACTTATAACTTATGAAATTACACTAAGATAAACAACTTATATTCGCATTTAGATGAACAACATGGACCGGGCTCAAATACATTAAAGTTACAGATCACACTCCATAGCATACCACCACCTGCAACATGTTATTTAGAAGCACTGATTGACTAGATTGCGCCTTACACTAGGGATTGAGCAATTAAAAACGTCAATATCTAGATCCTTTGACAAATTATTCAAGTTACAAGTTAAGTTGCGAGTTTTACAAGCTTTTATTTAGTTTCACCTGTCCCTTTGTTTGTCTGTAATCAAATCTTGCAAGTTAAATTTGATCCAATTCCCGGCATCCGATTGAGCTGAAAATTTGCATACATATGTAAGTCGGGTGACAATGCAATATTATGGTACCATCGAGCTGATCTGATGATGGAGAAAAGAGGTGGACATAGGAACTCTGTGATAAAACAACGCAACCTACTTAATTGTGTAATTATCATTGTCATCTTAACTTTTCTGTAACGAAGTACTTAGTCGTAGAGCATCGAGCATTTTGAATACTTACCTAACCTATATTAGAAAACTACTCACATCTAAATAAAGTATTGGTTGTAATTTTTTGTGTTCGGCAGATAAAAGGATATGATTAGAAATGGAGCTGGAAAGGCCAAGGCTACGCCAGAAATACCTACGAAAAAGCTCAAGAACCTAACTATAAGAGCCTTTCAGACTCAAGTACTACGAAGCTACGCGGAATGCTACGAATCGTAGAGGTATCTACATAAACATGTTTAATACGTAGATAATAATAGATATAACATGTCTATCGTGTTTTATCAAAATAATTAGTCTAAGGGCCAAGGACATTAAAGGCACTAGTAACTTAAAGTGACAGGCACTGAACCGAATGTAACACAAAACCGCGTTATCGTAACTCTACCACACAGAAATATCTATAACACCTACATTTGAAAATTCATTGAATTGTGTACCTTATTCTCACGCAATAGGGTACAGAATTGATTTACTTTTTAAATGAAGATACTGCATTTAGGCTAAAAGTGTCAGAACAACGTCATTAACATTCGGGCGCTGTTTACGCGATAACCGGCGTGTGGGCGACACCCGGCTAAGTACTAGGACACGCTCAAACAAGAATTCCACCCGACCTTAGTATTCCCATTAAAACAGTAAAACGGCGCAGTAATCGTGGGCTAGGTATTTTACCCACAATATCTGCCAGAGCCATATTTTTTCACCGCCGCTTTTATCGCGCCAGCATTATTAGTGTCCAAGTGAAGTGTTTCGAGAGGCTCAGTGCTAATATCGCGTTATCGAATGATGATTGGTGTATAACATAGAATCGGAACGTTATGTGGGCGGTGGAACCGCCGCATGTGAATGGACCGCTCTCGGATCGATAGAGCTCAGTGCGCAGGCCCGCCTTAACAGAACACAGCTGGTGGCTTCGCATCCTTCCTCCAACACTTCCACGAACTCAACCGCGTCTCAGTGCCTGTTGTGAAAATTAAAGTGCCTGGCAGATTGAGGATATGTTCGCGACCTCTTGGCGGCTCTAAACGGTGCGTACACCATACCCTAGGCCACACAAACATGCCCGCTCCACAGCTTTCAGCCGCACTTCAGAGTCGCCATTACCAATTATTTCGACGCGAAACCTGTTACACGACCCCTTAACTAATTATTATTATGTGGACGCGTTTGTTTATCATCCATAAACCTATTAGTGAGATCATTTTGCTTTAATATAGGCATACGAGATTCGTAATCCTCAACCATACATATAAATTTACGTATTTTGTTATGCGTTACGTTGGAATTGAATACTTTGTCGATAATCTGGGTTATTAATAGAAGTAGGGTTTAGGGATTGTTGTACTGCCTAATATAATTAGCATACGTTCTTTTTGTATTGTATGAAAATGGAAGAAATACTTCGTATTAATGTAGGCAGTGGTTTGGATTGTGTGGGAGGAAAAGGGCATGGGTATCTACGTCAGTGGACCCGGACCGACGTACGTCACGCGCGGGTCGCTGTCAAACAGCTCTTGAAAGATTTATGGATTTCTATTGAATACCACATTGTATTAACCCGGTAAAGAAACTTTCACACGCTTTGTTTAAAATTTAACTGGATGCATTTTGTTATGTACTACTATTTTAGTAAAAAAAAAAACAAAAGTAGGTAGCCTGCAGGTTGTTTAGGTAGTCCCAATTAGAGATAATGGGCAAGGCGCAGGCCAAAACGACTGCTCATATTTCACAGAATAATCTGAAATCGGAAACTTGAATTACATTTATATAGAATTTATGACTATCCTTACAGCCAAAAACCTCCATTAATGCAATAACAAGGAATCAGGTTCATTGCTAAACGAAGAGGAGATGCCTATAGCAAATATTACTAGACATTTTCAAATAACCGTATCATGCGTATTTTGGAAGCTAAGTAATTCATTTCCTTATTTTTGAACGTTTTTAGTTATACCTAGTGATAATACCTGTTTACTTACCTATTACCTACACTACATACAGGTATAGTCTGTGTTTTATAAGTAGATAATTTATAATTATTAGGTACGTACCTATTGATGTCGTTTTTAGAATCCTGAAGTTTATTTTTAACGATACCAAAAGGACTTAGGTTTTTAAGAAAACTTTGATAACATTTGAAAAAATCAAACTATGGAAACGCGTTTATCGAATTTAAAATACATCCGAGTTTTCGGTTTTTTTTAGTTTTTATTATACGCGATAAACCTAATCCGTTTCCATGAACGGGAGTAAAATTGTACATCTTTTTACTAAGAAAAGAAAACTTTTTGTAATAACTCATAAACGGATTGATCGGTCTTTATCGCTATAATTTTCAGTGAAAGTGTTTATTAAAATTTTGTTTTACGATTTTTTTGACCCAAGGTTCTAGAGGAGGGGGGTAATTTGGGGGACATAATTTTTTGCTTTCGGAGCGATTATTTCCGAAAATATTCATTTTATCAAATAATGTGATTTTGGAGAACTATCCAACGATACCCCATACCACTGGATCAAAGTGAAAAAGATTAAAAAACTGTCGCCATACATGATTTATGTGTCCTTGCCAAAATGTAGCTTTATAGCACTAACGATCACGGAGCAAAGCCGCGGACGGACGGACAGATGGACAGGACGAAACTATAAGGGTTTCTAGGTGACTACGAAACCCTAAAAATATGTTTCAGCTTCATTAGTCCCTATTAAAATAAATGAAAAAAGACCCAAGTATCTACCTACACACCTAGTTGAATCTGATTAAGAAAACTTCTCTCAGTCGTTCTATTTTTAATCAATTCATTTTCATTTTAGTTTTCAGTTAGAACTACGTCCATCACAGAAAATTCTAGGACTCTGCTTAATGAAAGTTCGAAGTAGCCAGACAATCCACTCATTATTTACAACGATCGATAATGCTATTAGCTTATTTATAGATGTAATGATACCGTATAAAATCCGCATGCAACTATTGATCGACGACTAGGTAGCTTTTAATTTATTACCTCGTGCAACTTCATTAAGGTGTTCAAGTCGCTGCGAGTTATCCGAGTGACTTGATTTAATATCCAGCTAAGTTATTTCTACCTACTTAGTAGAGTCAGGTAAAGCCCGACGATCTTTGTCAAGAGGGCGCTGTTATTCTCATGTATAGGATGACAGTTCAGTTTATTATGAAAAAAATAGTTCCAGTGAAATTCCGCAACATGGCAGGTGATCATATATTACTGATCAGGCTTTACTTAAATAGGTAACTGCTTAAGCTTTGTCTGAAATTCACATGTGTAAAGGGTACATTATAATTATATAATAACGCAATTTTAAGTTACATGAACTTCTGGTTGATCTCCATAACGGTGATGGCGTCTCGAGATATTTTTTTATTGTTTTCCGCTCATTAATCTTATACCTTTAGAGGAGCAATTTTTACTACATAATCATCATCAATTTGATGGAAGCCGTATTAAAAAAATTAAGTTATAATTTAATGTATAAAAATATATAATTTTGTTAAATGCAAGTTTTCTGTTATGAAAGGTTGCAAACTTGTTCGCGAGTGCAAGCCAAGGATTTCCAAGTTAAAGCACAAGTCAAGCGAGTAAGTTAAAAATTTGAATAATCACCATGAGTCTCTTGGTATGCCTACTAGTGATACTGTTACAGAATTTTTCGCTTGCTTAGTCTCGAATAAGTGAAATATTCTAAAATTGATCACAAGCTTATGTAAAAAGTGGAATTTAGATCGTTGCAAGGGTTTTAAGGCAGGAGAGGTTTAAATACTAATGTCGAGTGAAATACCTACGAAATTATTCACCCCACCAATAAATAATAATGTATGTATGTATATTCTTTATTGTACATAGAAAAACAAATACGAGAAACAAAGTTACAAAGAGAATTAAATAAAACAAAGGCGAACTAATCCCTACTCGTATTTACTTAATTAAGTATGACATAATATAAATAAATATATACGAAGTACCCTCAAGAAATATTACTGAAGTTTATAATTCGCCGTGTTTTTTTAAATGCATATGTGTTTTCCACTTTTTTCATTCTTTTTTTTAGCTTAATTTCCCTAATACTTTTTTGTGTAAATTATGTATGTTTATCCTATAAATTGTGTATGTATTTATATCCTCTACTGTCTGGTACCTTGTTGTACATATTGCGGCATTTGTCACCCTCTTCTCACTCTCTCCTCTCATCTACTCAAAGGTTACCTGGAAGAGATCCCTTGAAGGGATAAGTTCGCCTTTGTACTTAACTTTTCCTAATTGTAAGTTCCTTTTATTATGTGTTTTTGTACGATAAAGAGTTTACTACTACTACTACTACTACTATTTTACTTTCCTCGTATTCGAAATGACAAGCAGAGTGTTTAACTCGGTTCATCCCTTGGTTAACCATCTACTATTTCGTATGCGCGTGTCTTATTGGATGGAATTGCGAGTGAAAGATTGGCGCTTGATCGAAAACGGTGACCGCTATCAGCAGGCGAAAAACTAAATCTTTCGAAGAGGTGGCGAAGCAGGATTGAATAAAACATTGAAAAGCAATGACAGGACATGCCCACCGACGACGGATCGGAAGCCAGCCAAGCTGAGTTCGGAAATGGGATACGTGATCAAACTTACGCAGGACGTAAATGTGATCTAAGATACCGATGTTTTGTCATCGCTCATGTTAGTCAAGCAGCTATTCACTGAAGTCCAAAAAAAGCAGTATCACCGTAATCTAATAAGGAAGTACATACATAATCTGATCTTTAGGTCGAATAGGGTCCGAGCTTTTTGAAGTTTTTTGCGGAAATCGCGAAGCTTCTGGTTGACGTAACTAGTGACTAGTGACCGAAGATCTGACGGCTTCCTCGCACAACGTATCATCATTGCGATACAACGAGGAAATGCAGCCTGCATTCTTGGCACAATGCCTCAATGGAATATTTTAAATTTAAGCTAGTTATTCATTTAGTTTAGTATTTGTACAGTTACCTACTGTAATACCTCTGTAGGTATATATCTATTATGTAAATAAAGATTTGTGTTCATTCATAAGGGAAGTAATATCGAGCAAGCAAGGGTTATTTTAGTTTGAGGAGGAAGGCAATTTTGCACATGCCTCAGTGAGTGGAGAGAGGCAAAATAGTACATTGTGCAACGAGGGGGGTAAGTGAAACATTGGATACGAGGGTGGTAATTAAAGACCCGAGTTTGCAATATTCTTACCCCCGGAGTTACACACCATGGTTTTCATCACGCTTGCGAAGAAAAAAGTAATTTTTAACGAAATAATTCTTAAATACGGTGACATATCAAACATTCGTCTGCCATTTTGTAATTTCTTGGCAGGTGAAGCATTGAAGGCACAGACCTATTCGGCATTCAGCCACGTTTTAATCAAGTCTTTCTGCAGGAAATTACAACAGGGATCGCCTTCCTTTGTTTCAAAGGAAAAATAAACGATGTTTTATTGTTATATTTATATAGTTACGTGTCGCTTCGTTGCGGATTCTCTTGTCTGAGATAATAATTAAGTAGGAGCTCGAAATGAGGTATTTTATTGTTTTTAATGACTGTTCATAAACTGGCTGACAATGCGTGAAATAATAGGGGAGAAGTAATGTAACATAAGGAGTGAAACGAAGGAGCCAGATACTGAAAGATTCACTTGTGTATTTTAGTGGTTTCAGAGGTTTTTTATATGACAAAAATGTTTTTTGGTAACGGGAAATTAGTATTTGCACAAAAAGAGCTCATATAAAATTTGTTCGGAAACCACAGAAGTGATTAAAAGCCTGTTTCAGTACCTTGCTTCGTCATGCCACTTCCCCCTGCCACTTTTGTAACTGTAATATTATCACCAAAACCGAATTCCAAATTCGAATTCGAACCGAACCGTCGCCACGAGCGGCTCGCCCTAAGGAGCGCTTGTGCAGTGCACTCACATAAATAATCATAATGAAATAATAGTACCTAATTAATATAATACTACTTATTCATAATAAATGTATCTATCGTAAAACAAGTCAATAATAATTAAAAAACGATTTATTATTATAGTTCATAAAAGTTCATAGACTACTTATATGTATAGGTTCTATGACTACTCGCCTACTGCTATAATTTCATACGTAACGCGCAAAGCGGAGCGCTCTGGATTGCACTCCTATGAAAAATGATTTAGTACATTGAATCAATAGGAAATTCCATAAGAGCGAAAGAGAAGTTTCGCCACAGTTCCGCACGTGAAACAGAAGATGTGCTATGAAGAAAGACGTAAAATTGGAGCGGCGCGCCGAGCCCGTTTGACTTTGCGCCCTCTGGACGAATGTGCGTGCATTCCACGCGCCATGTTGTCATTTATTTGCAATACCAATACCTTTTACCTTAGTATTTTTAAAGTACGCGCGGGAATGCAATTTTGGCTTTTTTCATTCTAAATAATTAGACAAGAATTCAAAAGGTGAGTGTTCATAATTTGTTTGTGGTAATGTGTTTAAAAATGAATGAATACCTATATATAATGTGACATTCATAAAAGAATGTAAAAAAACTTTACAAAATCGACTTGAGTTGGATGCAAAAGGATGACCTTCAACTTTCGTAAAAATGTTTGGACCGAAACCGGTGTACAATGTAGCACATATGTCCATAAAAATATAATCACGAACCCATTTGTTAAATGAAGTGCAATTGACGTCTATCGGTCGTCAAGATATTCGTAAAACATTAGATTATATTGCGCATACTTACCCAAAATCTATAAGAGATTTCAATGACCGGGTGGACGAAAACTGATATCTATAGGTATTTTGCGAGGGTTAATAAATAGATTGTGTAGTTTTAGTTTTTTCTTTAATGTAAGTGAACACCTGTAATATATAGTCACCAGCCGCCCCTGGTCGTCGCCCTTACAGGCTTACATGTCACGTGAAGGTTACAAAATTCGTAACCTAATACGTTTATAAAAGCTTAGGTATTCTATTTATTACTCGACTACTAACGCTTTCTTTAATTAGTTAGACGCAACCATCATAACTTCAATAGGCTGGAATAAAGAATCCACATTTAATTTTGTGGGCCTGTTTTTAGGGTTCCGTAGTCAACTCCGTGTCCGTCCGCGGCCTTGCTCCGTGATCGTTAGTGCTAAAGACTGCAATTTGCACAAATCATGCATAGCGACATAACGGTTAAATAGATAAAAACTATTCTTTTTTTAATCCTTTTTAAATATTTGTTGTTGTCTTTTGTATAGGTCGTTTTTATAAGTTGGATAGGTCTTTTAACGAATAAGGGTATCCAATGGCAATTTTTTGAAATAGTGAATATTTTCTGAAATAATCGCTCCGAGATAAAATAAAATGTGAGTATGTGAAATAAATAAAATATGTATGGGTCCAAACAATATGAAAAAATCTTGAAATAAAAGTTTAACAAGTACTTTCAATGTAAACTATAATGAACATGATGGGTCCAGCCAGCCGTGTTTGAATTATTGCAGTAAGTCTTCATCGAATTACTTAGGTATTGCAAAAGGCATCGTACTGTAAATTATAATATGTTTCAAGGCGGCTTCTACTCATGCGTGACGTCACGTTTGGGTACCGTCAAGTAAGAGGTGTTTTGTGTGTTGAGTACAAAGAATATAATACTCACTGTTGAGTATGATAATTTGATGGTAATTTCTTACTTTTGTATTACTTTAATGCAATGAGTCTAGGGTTCCAAATCTGATCTCCGATTTTACGGGAAAACTGCATTGAAAATACGTTACTCGAGGTCAAAATACGGGATAGGCCGTTTTTAGGGTTCCGTAGTCAAATGGCAAAAAACGGAACCCTTATAGATTCGTCATGTCCGTCTGTCTGTCCGATTATGTCACCGCCACTTTTTTCCGAAACTATAAGAGCTATACTGTTCAAACTTGGTAAGTAGATGTATTCTATGAACCGCATTAGGATGTTTACACAAAAATAGAAAAAAAAACAATAAATTTTGGGGGTTCCCCATACTTATAACTGAAACTCAAAAAAACTTTTTTCATCAAACCCATACGTGTGGGGTATCTATGGATAGGTCTTTAAAAATGATATTGAGGTTTCTAATATCATTTTTTTCTAAGCTGAGTAGTTTGCGCGAGAGACACTTCCAAAGTGGTAAAATGTGTCCCCCCCCCCCCCCCCCCCCCGTAACTTCTACAATAACAATGAAAAATCACAAAAAAAATATATGATATACATTGCCATGCAAACTTCCACCGAAAATTGGTTTGAACGAGATCTAGTAAGTAGTTTTTTTTTAATACGTCATAAAATTTTGAAAAAAAATTTTTTTTCAACAAACCCATACGTGTGGGGTATCTATGGATAGGTCTTCAAAAATGATGTTTAGGTTCCTACTATCATTTTTTTCTAAACTGAATAGTTTGCGCGAGAGACACTTCCAAAGTGAAAAAAATGTGTGCCCCCCCCCCCCCTGTAACTTCTAAAATAACAGAATGAAAAATCTAAAAAAAATATATGATATACATTACCATGCAAACTTCCACCGAAAATTGGTTTGAAGGAGATCTAGTAAGTAGTTTTTTTTAATACGTCGGATGATGGTACGGAACCCTTCATGGGCGAGTCCGACTCGCACTTGGCCGCTTTTTTATTAAACATTAACATTATTTTTTTGTTACTAAAATTTACCATAATCAATTAAATAACCTATACAATGACTAAATTTCTTAATGTAAGACTTTAAAAAACAATATTAAATCGGATAGCGCGGTGTTCACCGCTGTGTGCCGGTGTGCAAGAAAATGAATATTGTTCGAATAAGTATTTTTATCATTAAATGCAATTCTTTTTCTTGGTCCTCGCCTTATCCCGTTACGCGGGGTCCGCTTTCGTGATTTTAAGACGCAATCTATTCCGCTGTTTTGCATCGTCGGCAGGCAGGCCACATTCTTTCATGTCCTGGACGTTGGTCATCCACGTAGTCTGTGGCCTGCCATTCCCTCTCTCTTGTGTAGTCATGGAAAGACACTTTTTAACAATATGGTCGTCGTATCTACGCTGCACATTCCCAAACCATCTCAGTCTAGTCTCAGTTATTTTCTCTGTAATAGATGCAACTTTGAAACTCCCCCTTATATGTTCATGGCGCACTTTATCTTTAAGTGTAATGTTACTCCACCCGCCCAGCGCAGTATACGCATTTCCGTGGTATGAAGTTTTTGTTCTTATTTTTTCTTCATAGCCCAGGTTTCACTACCGTAGAGTAAAATTGGTCTTACAGTGGTTTTATAAACCTTACCTTTGGTTCTTATTGGCATCTTGGGGTCGCATAAGACTCCTGTTAAGGTGCGCCATTTATTCCACCCACATGTAGTTCTGTGCTATGTGTAATGTCGGCGGTTATCGATCCGTCTTCTGCGAGAACAGAGGGCCTACCGCGAACCACGTTCGACGTGTTGCCTCCCTGTCACGCTTACGTACGAATTTACAAGTGCGACAGAGAGGCATCACGTCGATCGTGGTTCGCGGTAGGCCCTCTGAGCCTATAATATTTACTCCAGGCAAGGCCTTACCGTCTAGTATGACGTCTACGCTCGACAGGCTTAACTCATCGGGACTGAAGTTGCAGACCATGTATTCGGTCTTTGTTCTGCTTATGCGCAACCCATTCGATTCAAGAGATTCCTTCCACTGATCCAGATTTTCTTGTATACCGACTACAATTGTATACCGAGTTGTATACCGATTTCTTGTATACTGTCGGAGATCAGAGCCACATCATCTGCATATAGGAGATTCCACGGCGTAGGTTTCTGAATTTTATCAGTAACATAGTTCATGGTGATATTAAATAGCAATGGAAACAGCGCACTTCCTTGATGATGAACTCCTGCTTTGATGTCTAAGCTGGTTGACATACCGGGCCGGACTTCTTACACTGGTCTGCACGTTTCGATACATGTCCATTAATAGTCAACATGGCATTCGGGTGCATTCTGAGCTCTCAGAACTTGCCATATGATCAAACGCTTTTTCGAGATCTATGAAGACCATCCATAAAGTTTGCTTGTTTACACGAGCCTTCTCCATTACCAATCTAATTGTGTGGATCGCGTCTGTGGTTCCACTTACGCGTAAGTCCACGCAGCGTCGGATAGGAGTCACAAATGTTCTCAATTACACTAAACACATCACACACACAAAACAACACTAAATAAATATAACTAACAGTGTTCACTTCTACACTTTTGCACAATGACACATTAGACAGTCAACAAACAGAATAGTCTTTAGTTGCTAGGTAACTTGTTCTTTTTTCAATATCTCCTCTCAACAAAGACCTATCTGTTGAGTTATTTTTCTCAACCTGGGTCTTGCAAGTGGCTTTGTGAACATATCAGCCAGTTGCTCTTCACTAGACACTTTAGCTATGGCAAGTTCTCCACTTGTAACCAGTTCTCTCACAAAGAAATGTCGGACTCGGATGTGTTTCGTTCGACGATGAAACTCCGGATTCTCAGCTAGCTTAATAGCTGCTTCATTGTCCACTCTTAGGCAAGGTATGTGCTTGAGGTCGGTTATACCACCGATGAGACGAGAGAGCCAAATCGATTCTCTTGCAGCCTCGCTCGCAGCTACAATTTCAGCTTCCGTAGTTGAAATAGCTACACTCGATTGCCTTTGGCTGAGCCAGGAAATAGCTCCTCCCGCATACATGCAAAGCACACCACTTGTGGATCTTCCAGTGTTAATGTCTCCTGCATGATCAGCATCACTATAGCATTCCAAATAACCCTTTTTGTGATCTTTATGATAGAGTACCCCCAAGTCTGGCGTAAATTGTAAATACCGCAAAATTCGCTTCAGCTTGATGCAATCTTGATCACTGGGATTTTCTAAACTTCGTGATACTACGCTGACAGCATAAGCGATATCAGGCCTGGTGCATACCATTAAGTAGGCCAAAGCTCCAACCATCTGTCTATAGTTGCTCAGCATGTAACTCCGGTCAACTTTGTCACAAAACATGCTGTCCTTTGCTATAGGCGTCGAGACTGGCTTACATGCATCCATCCCGAATCTGCGCAATATCTTATGAACGTACGAGGGTTGACAGATTTTTATATTATCTCCTCTGGTTTGTATCTCTACTCCTAAGAAGTAGGATGCTTCCTTTGTCGTTATCTTGAAACGACCAGACAGCTCTTTGACCAGTTCGTCTATTAGCTCCTTATTAGTGCCAGCGACCAAGCCGTCGTCAACGTATAGAGCTATAATAAGCTTTCCAGAACCCTTAGTGCGTGTCAGAAGGCATGGATCGGCGTCACTTGTTTCAAAACCAATCTCTTTGAGGAAATCCAAGATACATCGATTCCAACATCGTGGAGCCTGTTTCAAACCATAGAGGCTTTTCCGTAAAAGGCACACTTGACCAGAGCCATCATCATAGCCTTCTGGCTGTCTCATATAGATTTCGTCATCCAGGGAACCATACAAGAAGGCAGTTGCAACATCGAATTGCAGCATTGCCATTCCTTCACTTGCGGCTACGCTAATAACAGAGCGAACCGTCGCCATTCTTGTAACTGGACTGAAAGTTTGCTCGTAATCTATTCCTCTTTTTTGATAAAACCCTTTAATAACAAGTCTGGCCTTGTATTTTTCCACAGAACCGTCAGGGTTTAACTTTATGCGGAACACCCACTTACAAGGTATTGCTTTTCTTCCTTTCGGTAAGTTTTTCAGTTCCCATGTCTGATTTTCATTCAATGATGTCATTTCAGCATCCATAGCTGCTTTCCAAAATTCTTTTTCTGGGCTCAAAATGACGTCCTTTATAGAAGTCGGTTCCTGATAGTCAGAGTAGCCCATCTCTGCGTTCATAACAAAATCTTTGAATCTTTCAGGAGGGCGAAGAGTAGCACGATCTCTCAATATCATTCTTTCCGGTACCTCAAACTCTGTGCTTAAATGTTCATCTTGGTCTTCTCCAAGCAACATTTCTTCCGTAAATCTCGATCCTTGCTCATCGTTTGAAAGTAACATTTCTTCCAGATCTACTCCTTGCTCTTCGTTCCTCTCATCCTCCTCTAATTCAACAGAATCTTGTTGAACTGGCACTGGTAACTCTGGTAACGCATCTTCGAATTCATCTCCGCTAGCGGTAGGAACTTCAGGATAATCTACACCTTGGTCTCCTCTAAGACCAACCTCGTCACGCTGTATCACAGGAACAACCATGCTGTGATCTTCTTCAACGCCAAGTCTGTTACGTTGTTCTCTATCCTGGTCTAGCTCGTTTTGCGGTTTGTCGACAGATTTACGTACCTCCTTATGAAGAGGAATCTGGAAGTCAGTCGTTTCTTCTCCTCTTTCCGTGTCGTCTGAGTCTATTTTTGTTCGAATAGGTCTTTCGTCAAAAATAACGTCTCTTGACCTTACTAAGGAGTTCGTACCTTTGTTCCAGAGTCGGTAGCCATCATCGTTGTCATAGCCAATTAAGATGCACTTTGTTGCCTTTTTATGCATTTTCTTCCTTTTCTGCTTAGGAATATGTGCATAACACGTTGAGCCGATAACCCGTAGGTGTTTTATTTGAGGCTTTTTACCAAGCCACAGCTCGTAAGGTGACTTTACTCCATCTTTGGTCGGACCTGTCCTATTAAGAATATATACGGCAGTACTCACCATTTCAGCCCACAAAACCTGAGGGATTTCGTCGTGCGCGTGCATCATGGCTCGAGCTGACTCGACTATAGTCCTATTTTCTCGCTCGGAGCATCCGTTTTGTTCAGGAGTGTAAGGCATAATTAATCTTTGCTTAATTCCACTTGCCTTCAACAAATCCTTCACTCTCTTGTCATCGTATTCACGACCATTGTCGCTGAGCAGCTCTTTCACCGTATGTCCAGCATTCTTAGCTTCAGACAACATCTCCTTGAGCTTTTCATATACGTCCGATTTGTTCTTCAAAAAATATACATACCGGTAACGTGTACATTCATCCTTGAATAAAACAAAATATCGATATCCAGAATTACTTCGTGCAAATGGACCACAGACATCAGAGTGCACCCGTTCTCCAGGCATAGTGGCTTTTTCACGAGTGCCAAACGGTTGTCTATGCGCTTTTCCAAAAATGCAACCTTCGCATAGCTCTCCACTCTTCACAGTCTTGATTCCTAATTCTTTTTCAATCAGTGTCTTAATGTGATTTTTGTCTTGATGTCCCATATGCTCGTGGTACAATTGAAGCACGTCTTTATCCTCAACAAGGTTTAAGTCAGCAACTGGCTGTATGGCTTTACAAACCAATTTGTATAGCCCTCCATATCTTTGCCTTGTTCCTGTCATAACAACCTTCCCGTTGATAGTCATGGAGCACTGTGTAACCTTTGACTCAAACAGGCTATTTGTATTCCTGTCCTGGGTACTGAGCACTGAAAAAAGGTTTTTGCTAATTTTTGGTACATACCACACGTCTCTTAAGTACAGGTCATGCGTCTTTTTATTGACCGTGGCCTTCACATGAATTGTACCTTGTCCCACAGCTCCAATGACATTACCATCAGCTGTTGTGACGGTATGCGGTTCTCCAAAGTGCTCAAAGTCTGTATAAAGGTCACTGCGCATAGTGACATGGTGCGTAGCCCCGTTATCTACATACCAGCCCTCACTATCTGCGATAGAGTCAATCGAGCTCAATGTGAGCAGCATCATATTGGTGCTTGTTGACTTCTTCTGAGTGTCCCTCTTTGCTTGCGTCGGACAATCCTTCTTCAAGTGACCTACCTCTTTGCAGACGAAACACTTAAATTTACTTGCAGGTTTCTTTGCATCTTTCGATGTGTCTCCTCTGGCTACCTTCTTGCCGATTCTCACAGTCAATGCCGTGCCGCTCGACTCTCCGTGAGTATCCTTAGCGAGAAGCGCCTTTTCATGTGCACAAAGCTGGCTCGTAATGTTTTCCACTGTCCGATCTTTTTTCGCCATCAATAGCCAACTCGATCTGAAGGCGAAAAATTTTTCTGGTAGAGTGTCCAGAATCTTGCAGATCAATAATACCTCAGGAAGTTCTGCTTGTTTTTCTTTAAGGAGTTCCTCTTTAAGTCTATGCCATAAATTCTTTAGTTTTGACACATGAGTTGCCATGTCGTCGGAGACTTCCTTCTTTAATTGGAAGAATTCAAGGCACAGATCATATAACCGATCCTCATTAGCACCCTCATATAGCCTGTGGAGTTCTTCCCAAACTTCCTTTGGTGTAGACAGCCTTATTACTTTGCCGAGTGTCTCATCAGTAATGTTAGTTGTTATCAAAAGTAGGGCTGTACTTTCCAACTTTAAAAACTCTTTTATTTCCGTGTTGTATGTTGCCAAAGCAGCAGCATGAGCAGCTGGCACAGCAACGGCATTTGCCGCATCACCTTCGCCACTGCCGACCAAGGGTCTAATTGGCCTTTGTGTGTTGCCCTCCACAATATCCATGAGTCCATGACCGCGGAGCAGCGCTAGCATGCGGTATTTCCATGAAACCCAATTGTGGTCGTCTAGTTTGGTGATCGAAATCTTTGACAACTCCATTTTATTTTCAAATTTCCGGCAGCTGGGCCCGTAACCACTTACGCGTAAGTCCACGCAGCGTCGGATAGGAGTCACAAATGTTCTCAATTACACTAAACACATCACACACACAAAACAACACTAAATAAATATAACTAACAGTGTTCACTTCTACACTTTTGCACAATGACACATTAGACAGTCAACAAACAGAATAGTCTTTAGTTGCTAGGTAACTTGTTCTTTTTTCAATAGTTCCTTTTCCCGCAGTAAAGCCAAACTGATTTTCTGTTAACTTTTTTATATGTAGAAGCGTTCACTAAGAACACGTTCCCAGATCTTGAGTGTGTGTGATGTGAGTTTTATGCCACGGAAGTTTGCTTATTCTCGAACATCGCCTTTGTTTTTATAAAATGGTAGCAGTACACCTTTTCTCCAAGAATCTGGCATGGTTTCACTGCTCAGGATATCGTTGAACAGCTTAGTGAGCCATATCACTCCGTCGTCGATTAGGGCTTTCCAGAGCTCGGCGGGTATATTATCTGGGCCTATCCCTTTACGATTTTTCATCTTGGAGATTGCTTTCTTGGCCTCTTCTGCAGTAATTTCGTTAACATGATGGCGACATGAGTGATTCATTTTCCGGTTGTCTTGAAAATTTTTGGTTAAGGAGTTCTTGGTGGTATTCGTACCATCTTTTACGAATGTCCTTATCATCGGTGACCATCGTGAAAACCCGTATTAATATTTTTGTTTTATTTCGTGAATGAATAACTATTGCGATAACCGAAGACAATATTAGTCTATTCAAGTACAGACAGCACACAAGCTTCAAGGAATTATAGCAGTGTCCCACCTTCGTCCCATAGCCCACGCTCGGTAGCTTACTTTTCCGCTTCCTCAGCTCGAAAATACACAGACCCTGTTGTGAGGAAAATACCACAAAATGTGTAGTTCAATCGGCGGAAGGGCTCTTCGTGTGTTAAAACCCTCGACACACTCAAAATTCCATTTTTCAAACCACTTGCAACGCTCGACACGCTCGTGGCACAATTTTGGACTCTTTCGCTTACTCGCGTATCAATATTAGCACAAGGTTGCCCCGTTCAAAAAATTAGCAATTTTTATTTGAAAGGGTCATATCTACTTCGCAGTTAGTGATCGTTATGGGTCTGAGCATTGGATCCTTGAGGAATCTAGGGAACTCTTCAAATTTTATAGGCAGTAGGCACCCCATAGTGATTTGGGTGTTTTGTAGGAGGTAACTCGTGCATTTTCTCTCGGAAAGGGATATTTGAAGAAATGGAACTGCCAATAAAACCCAAAAAAATATGTTATACTATAAGTCGGTAACCTATTGTTAAAGATTATGAAGGTATATTGTATGAACTATTAAGCGCGATTAAGTCACTACAACGGGACTTAAGCGGACACGGGAGCTGGAATTTAAATATTTCAGGTGATCCGAAAACTAGTGAGATAAGGACAATGCCAGATTAGGCGAAAAATCATGCGTATAAATCTCAAAAACGATTTCGTACTCGACTTTTCCCTCCTCCAAAACTTAACCAAATGTAACGAAATTTTGGTAATCAAATTATCTGTGTTGGACTGTTTTGCTTTTAAGGCTAATTGATTTCATTGCTCTTGCTTGAAAAACCACGAAGGAAACAGTCGAGTTCTTTTGTATGGAGAAATGACCACACCTGTAGCCTCTTAGTCGCGTAATGTATGTTTGTTTGTGTTTTAATTAATTTAAATTTACCTCCGACGTTTTGAGGACGGCGTTGGCCGTTGTAGTGAATAAAGTATGACTCACACTAGCGGGCCGGGGCCGGGCCGGAGCTTCCAACGCGTCGTTTCTTATGGAAAGCACCACGTGATCACAGATCAGCCGTCATAGAAAATGACGTGTCGAACACCTCGGCCCGGGCACGGGCCAGTCTAGCGTGTGTCATCCTTAATAATGAGTAAAAATTGTGAAAATTTAAATCACTGTATTGTATGAACTAATTTTCTTATTGTATTACGACAGATGTGATGAGCCGCCAGCGGCCGGCTCTGTGGGCGCTGGCGCTGCTCTGCACGCTGGCGCCCTCGCATGCCGATGGAAACATAGGTAAGAACCGTACACCTTATGCCTATAGGTAAGTTAGTAGTGGCTAATATTCAACCAAAAACGTCACTGACAGATCCGATCCAGACCGAATTAGGACAAATGCGCTTATGTTACAGAATGCGGCGTAAGTACATGGTGATAGCGTGATGCACATTTAAATCTTGTGTTTTAATATGAAACTTATATTCAGATTTTACATTCCTATTTGGTCCATAAAATGCTGCAGACCTTATTTTGAAGGCTACTTGGAACATAGTTACCTGCCAACTAAAGTAAGGTACTGACAACATTAAAGTTTAGTTATTACTTAGTTTAAAAAAATTAAGCTCTTTGGCCACATGTAGAGACATCTGATTGATTGATTGATTAATTATTTATTTATCAATAGTGGGTTTACAAAGAGGCCTTAAAACTATTCACAATATGTAACTTTATATGATTAATTTTAACAAGCAGAAACGTCTGCGAACGATGCTATTAAGCTTAGAATAAGTTAAAAAGTGGAAAAATACTGTCTTGGGTGACTTGAACTCACGGCCTCCGCGATCCAGAGGCCGTGAGTTCAAGTCTCACCCAAGACAGTATTTTTCCACTTTTAAATTTACTTCATATGATCTCCACATTGTGCCTACAAACTGGCTTAGAAATATAATTTAACTAGCCTAATTACATGCAAAGAATATTATATTTAACTTATCTATTAAGGAACTCGCCCACAGTGTAGAAATATTTCTCACACAGCCAAGCTTTCATCATTTTCTTAAATATTGTATTTTTTCCCTTTTAAATTCATCCGGTAACTTAATTGTAATGCACATGATGTATTACAAACTTTTAGACGCAAATTCTAGTTTTGTAGCTAGCAGTAGTCTGTGCAATTTATGTTTGTATTGATGTCTAACAATACGGGAGCTCATCTGTTGTGTTTCTATGAATTCATCTCATCTGATGGTAACAGTACTCTGCAGAACATTTCCGATATTGTACAAAAAGCTGAATTTCCGTAAATTGACCAGAAATGGTAATTTTCCGGATTTGTAGCTTTGTCGGAAAGGTGGGCCAAAATGGTCACTGAGTGGGACCCATGGAACACCATAGACGGTGCAGGCAGACCGAGAGAGGAAATGGCGGGACAACTTGGACGTATTCTATCCAAAATGGTGGGAAAATGCCGACGACAGTTTCGAGTGGAGAAAACGAGGGGAGGCCTTTTCTCAGCATTGGGACACTATAGTACCCTAACAAAAGAAAAAAGTAATTCAAAACAACATGGAAATTTATAATGGTTAATGTGGCTAGTAGGCGTTTCGTGAAAGCTTCAAAGAAGCCTCCTTTCAACTCCTTTTATTAGAGACTTCCGCTTCTATTAACAGTTACAATCCTTCATGATGCTGGCTCAATGAAAGTGACCCGCCTACCACACCACAATAGATAATGGTACCTACTACGACCAAACTAAATATAGCAAAATTAGGTAACACGCGTTTTTACTCGTGTAACTTATTTTTACCTACGACCCAGTTCCGGGGACAATAACGTAATATGCAGCTTCCGCTATACCGACATCGCAGAAATAATAATTGCTTGTCACTCCCAAAAACGCTTCTGAAAATAAAGTGCCTGACATTGTCGACCCTTCTCAATCTCACGTAAATATCTGGGTATCAATAGGGTCCTGAAGACAAGATAAACTTGTTTCTTTCGATACTACTGTGCTATCCCTTACTTAACTCGATAGCCCCAGGATTGAGAGTAAAAGGGACGGCCGCTTTACCATACAAACATGGTCCCCATTTTCCTCTCTGGATATTGACATTATGGAAAATATTTTTGCATACTTTGATGTATATTAACCATAGCTATGCCCCTACGTTTGACTTTTTCCATTTATTGATTACTGTAAAAATTTAGTGCGAAAAACATTTTTTTAAATGCTCCTAACTCTTATAATACGTAATTGAGTATTCGAAAAACAAACGTAGGGGCATAGCTGTGGTTGATGTACAGCAAATTGTGTCAGAATTTTTTCAATAATGTTAATATCCAGAGAGGAAAATGAGGACTATGTTTGTATGTAAAGGCGATTTCGCGCGGGTTCACCATTTTCGTCTTAAAGTTAACGAACAGTTAAAGATTCTTATCATCAACAACGAAAGCGTTATCTTTAAAACATTTGCGGACTTCGATCGATACGTGGCTATAAATAGAAGAGCTCAGGGCTTGAATAAACTTTACCTGCAATTTCATTTGTGGGAGATTTTCGATGGAAGTAACATCTTATGAAGCTCTTGAGCTTTGAACTCGTAAAGCCCTACATAAAAGGACTCAGTTTCAAAGATAGAATTTATTATATTATAGTAACTTCCAATAACTGCCTTTGAACTCAAGCAAAAGTGGGTCATAAACTATCTAATAAATAGTATATTTCGTAATCAAAGCCAGATTCCAAAAGGGTAGATTAGATTGGTATTTCCAAACATGGACTACTACGCCTACCAAGCTTTTCAGAACCAGTAAGATGTTTCATTGTAGTCTTGTAGATGAGCGTCGTAGGTGTCTATATACTAGAAATTGTATTGCTTTTGGTTGGAAACATAATATTTTGTAAGTAAATATACGCAAGGCTCGGAACCGGTTTTTTCTTCATACAAAAAATACCGGTATTATTACGTTCTTTTTCGTTCTTTGGTTTATTATTTCATTTTTAATGGGATTATCTGTTAATGCGAAGTTGTTACTTAAATACATGATCCAGTCCTACGTAAAGAGTATAAAATAATTAAAAATATTGGGCTATTTCGAGATTTAAAAATAAACTGGTTCCGAGCCCTGAATATACGTATGTGGGTCGATATACCGTGGGCCAATTAAACCCGACAGATTTTAAAGTTGTATTCTTGACCGCATTTAGAGACTAAAATGTCATACAAAGTTGCCTGAAATCGGTCTTGTTTTAGAGATAATGTAAATTTTTGTGATTTTTTTTCTGTTGTAACTTAGTGAAACACGCCCTTTTAGCTGTGACACTACCACTATATGACTTGGTTTAGACATACCTACTGCCAGGCATTAACGTTTTAAAGTAAACTCGCAAATTTTTATCTTTAAAAAAACGACTTATTCTTTCAATTTTTTTTTAACCAAGGTGTAAAAATAGATAACGTGTCGTGTGCAGACAACACAAACATATTTTTTTTGTCAAAATAATTAAATGTTGTTGAATTTGGCCAAAAAAACTCATATAACATTTTTTGCTCCTTGTGACCTCAGGAATGCGTGATTAAAATCTGTCTGGTTTAATTGGCCCACGGTGTATAATTCTCGGTATGTAACATGAAAGGGTTCGAGGCACGCTGACATACTCGTAGCCTTTGAGGTCCATGGCTTATAGAAATAGAAACTGGTTTTAAGACGTTCAGACGCAAATGTGTCATTCCGACTCATACATAAACTGAATATTAATTTCGTAAATTAATTTGCCTGTTTCTGATAGTTGAACAAATTTGAATATAAATACAGAACTAATTTCAAAGACCTCTAAAGTTGGCTGATCTAGAATTGCAGATTCGAAGACGAAAGTTGAGGTAAAATGACAATACAATACAAATACTCTTTATTGCACGCCTCAATACAGAAACAGTACAAATAATACAACACATAAAGAAGAGGTAAACAACAGGCGGTCTTAAGGTCTTAGCACATTGTTACAACTCAACAGCCACTCGACTCAAAATTAAATATTGAAATTAAAGCCTTATCTTGTATGTCCTATAGTACAATGTTTAAAATTTAGAACTGTCGGGTGGTCTACGCGTCGTCCACTCGTCGTCCACTAAGGTAAACCAAAAGTGAGTTGAGTTGGTGTGGAATTGGTATAGTGTGCGAAGACCTTTATCGCTAAAAATCGATCTCTTCCCGACAACCTTTAGGTAGCGGAATTAAAAAAAAAATACTCTGACATTCGAGAACAGAAGATTCTATTTTGTGCTTTTCTTGGGAAGTTGAGACTTTGCTCGGGGAGCTGAGGCATCGCCTGCAGAAGAAGGGCCTCGACCCCCGCTCAGGGTCGATCCTGATGGCGCAGAGGTTGTCCATAGCGGTTCAACGCGGAAACGCAGCAATGGTGATGGGCACCTTTGTATCGGGAGCGATGCGGGGTTATTTGAATAGGTTAGACGGGTTATTATCTTATTATTGTTTAGTTTAGGATTAGTTTTATTTATAGTTATGTTTAGCTGTATGTCTTCTTAAGTATGGTGTTTCAGTGCGAAATAATGTTAATAAAATATTTTTCACCACACCATCTGGTAAAGGCCCTCTTGATTGTTCAAAAACGAATGAGAAAGCTGCATTTTATTCACATGTTGGCAAAGTAATCAGATGCAAATTTTGAGTTGTTTCCTTATGTTTGCTGATAGAATTGACTTTTAAATAATGATTTTGAATGATATTTTTTTTATTACGTTCATTTGGAAATGATTCTTTTTTTTTTTGGTATTTCATAGTAGTTTCCTCGCGTTGGAGTGGTGAAAAATGTTGTGTTTCACTCCGACGCAGTTTGTTTAACCCTCGTGCCTTGAAACCCTCGCAACGCTCAAGATTCCACTTCTTGAACCACTCGCTACGCTCGTGGTTCAATTTTGGAATCTTTCGCTAGCTCGGGCATCAATATTAGCACGAGCGGTTAAACAACAACTTTGCCCCCTTGTAAAAGAAATAACTATTTTGTAGTTCATCTTCTTGTATTTTAGTTAAATAACTAGGTAGATCGTGGCCCCAAAAATATCGAAACATGTCCCCCCCCCCCTCATGGGTCATCCCCATCGCTTCTTCGGTAACTAAGGTGTGTTACGACATAGTACTTGGTCACCATGGCCTTCACTGTCTATTTGATGTTGACTTTGCCGTTAATCTTTGTTATATGAAATGAAAAACAAAAGTTAACAGCCATTTAATAATTCAGAAGTCCCAGAAGTGTACAGTGACCTTTCGAGGTTACGACTGAATGTCAAAGGCCGCTTCCTGCCTACACACATTGGAAAGTTTAATTAACATTGAGTATTCAGTGATGGTTCTTTGCGTTAAGTAGTTGTATGGTAGTTACAGGTACTAATCCTGTTTTTTTTTCATAGGATGTGCCCTTAATTAAAACGTGTAAAAATTCAATATAAAGTAAAATTTTGGACCCGGGTACGTCCTTAAACTACGTTCAAAAGAGAGGAATGGGCATTGTGAATGTCATCTCGCTTTGTGTGGTAGGGCACAGCACAGCGGATGTCAACTGGCGAAGTACTTCTACCTTACAGAAAACTGTGTACAACACATAGTGTTGTGTTCCTGCCGGTGAGTAAGGTTGCCAGAGTTCAACGAGAGTGCGGAGTGTTAGGGTCGGCAACGAACATGTTGCAGGCGTACATAGGCTACGGATATTGCTTACTATGAGGCGGGCCGTATGCTTGTTTGCCACCGACGTAGTATTAAATTGAAATTGGAATCATTTATTTCGGGCACAGCTGTACAAAAATAGTATAAGCAGAGTGCACCTAGAGAAGATCGGCCCGCCCATACAAATTGAAAGAGGCGTTCGACAGGGCGATCCTATATCGCCAAAGCTATTTATTGCAGTGCTGGAATCAATTATGAGAAAATTAAACTGGAGACACATGGGAATACGAATAAATGGCAAGTACCTTCACCACCTCAGATTTGCTGATGACATCCTGCTCGTTTCCGAACGTTTTTTCCGAAATAGAATACATGTTACGTACTTTACAGAGAGCTAGTAGAGACGCAGGACTTGAAATAAATTTTAATAAGACAAAAGTCATGACAAACAGCAGTAAAATTCCACTTATTATCGAAGGTATCGAAATAGAATACGTTAATGAATTCATATACCTAGGCAAACAAATCTCTTTCGACAGAAGCAACAATGAGCTTGAAGTAGAGAGAAGGATAAAGATTGTCTGGAACAAATTTTGGAGTCATAAAGAAGTACTCAAGAGCAAAAATCTACCGATTCATTTTAAAAGGAAGATTATGGACTCATGTCTGCTTCCATCACTCACATATGGCGCACAAACTTGGAAATTCTCGAATAATGTAAAGAACAAAATAAAAACGTGTCAGAGAAGCATGGAACGCAGTGTTACAAATATAAAGAAGATACAAAAAATTAGACATACACTTATTAGGAAAAAAACAAATGTGATAGATGCACTAGATTATGCAAAAAAGTTGAAATGGAAGTGGGCAGGCCACGTCGCAAGAATGGCAGACAAAAGATGGACTAACCAGATAACTACGTGGCCCGGACCAAGAGGCAAACGCAAAGATGGAAGACCGTACATGCGATGGTCCGATGACATTGCAAAAATTGCTGGCCCAAAGTGGACTCTAACAGCACAAGACCGATCAAACTGGCTCTCTCTGGAGGAGGCCTTTACCCGAGAAGGGGTTCTTGCTTCATAGCGTAGGAATATTCTTAGAGTTATTTAAAAAAAATCAATTTAATTTTTTTTGTAAATATAAGGAAATTGTTGACTACTTATCATAATTACGAGATATTCCCTTCCAATTTTTTCGAATCATGTTGACACTGTAACTAGTTAACTACTTGCAAGAAATAAAAGGCTTTTTTATTTTATTTTATTTATTTCGGGCACAAATCCCATATAGTGTTAGTACATACAACACACACATAATACAACACAAAATACATAATAAAAAAAAAAAATCGTCAGCCCCCTCTTAAGTTATCACGCAGATGGGAAAGGATATAAAGGAATCTCGTATTACATATCTATGCCTACAATTGCGTTATCGAGGCAGATCTCTTACATAAGAGATGAGATTATGTCCATAATCTAATTCGTAGCTTTACTGAATATTGATGACAGGCGGGCGCGGTTCTTCGGGCGGCTTTAACGTTGCTTTATTTATGTTAGAAATCATCTTCTATCAAACGCTTGTTCGTCAATCAATAAAATATTGAGCTTTTATATAATTATTTACCTAACTATACAATACAATACAAATTCTCTTTACTGCATTAGCTCCGAATAAATGTACATGGAAACACATGAATGAGATAACTATAAGTTCTGATTTAGATATCGTTTGTATGTCATATAATTGACAGAAGCAGCTCGATTCGTGCAACCAATGTCACTTTGACGTTAGAAATATCGTAGAAAGATCTTATTAGGATCACAGCGGAATCGAAATAAACTTCAATTTTGACATGTCGTTTAGCTATTGACCTTTTAAAGATCTTTCCAAGATCTTTATCTTTGAATCGGGCCGATAGAGGTAAACAACAGGCGGGCTTATCGCTACAGAGCGACTACACCATGACAATTTAACATCCTGCTTAAAGAACATTGTTTTTTTGCTAAGTGGCTTCAAGAACATTGTTTTTATTCAGTGAAGGAATATATGAATATGTCATATTAACATATAGGGATTAGAATAAGTAGATTATAAGTATATTTTAATGCCAACGCCGTAGAGGGACTATATTTACTTATTCTCTGTTTTGAATATTTATTTATTCTCTGGTATGTTCTGCCCTTTTTCTACCAATATGTACCTAATGTATAATTTACAAATACGATAATTTCTTACAGGTTGCTTATTCAGCTCAACCTTGTGCATAGAGGGTGCGGAGTGGTGCTATGACGGTAAGTTTACCCGTATTTTATGACGCCGCCGTAAACTCCACTTGCATCCACTACGAGTATTATTTAAGGCGATACATACCGCGACTAAACTTTTGCAAAGCTAGCTAAATACGTATTACCCTTGCCCGTATTAGCGTAGTATTCGACTCTTGCTACGAAGCAAACAAGGAGTTAGGCTCGCGTTATCTCCGAAGTTTCCTACAAATTAAAGACTACCAAGGTATAGAATATTCCATACCTAGGGCATATGTAGGTAAATGTCGGCCGAGGCGAAGCCCAGGTCCACAAACATATGAACTGAGGATTTCTTATTTACTGGCCGAGGTATGTATTTTTCTGTTCTACGGAGCGGAGCCGGAAAGCGGCAACTTCGTCTGGTGCAGTGAGCCGAAAGTTGACGCTTAAAAATATTTATAGGGTTATAATTTTATAATTAGTTGAGCGCGTTTTGCGCGTTGAAAGCATTTAGATCGTTGTTTTGGAAGGACTGTTATGCGACAAATGTACTAAACATTTTAAATTTTATAATAACGGATACCTAGAATCTTAAAGTAACAATTGTCTCCCTCTTAACTTTTAAGTTTCCAGGCAATATACTAGAATAAACATTATCTTCGCCTAGAACGGCTAGAACCAAGTTTACGGCGTTGTTAAATAACATAGTTGAAGTTTTAATAAGGTTGTGTTTTATAGATTTCGCCTTCGGGAAGTGTATACCGATCTACGAGAGCGAAGTGGATGAGGGCGCGCTCTACCAGTGAGTACCAATATTTACTTTCTATTTAAAACTAGGTACTTTGAAACACTGGTGCCATATTAAGTGGATATTTTTATTTAGCCTCCTGACCACAGTGCACAGGCGTCCTACACGTAGTAATCAAACTTTTTTCTCAACTTAACAGAGTTATATTTAAACTAGCAAATTTTGATATTCAGTCGTCAGGAGGTTACGTAACGACGAGGTAAAGGGATTGGATCGCAAGTGTGTAAATACCCACTTATTTTCCTAAATATCCTTAATAGATGTAAATTGTACCCTTCAGGGAGTGTCATCGTTGCTACGTGGGTGTAAGCATATATATGTAATAAAATTTTGGCCTTTACTCTTATCTCAATATGCTTAGTCCTTGTCAACAACATTGTTTTAGTCTTTTAGACAGTCTTTGTGTATCGTGACGTTAGACACGAAGTGCGTTGGTGGCAATTTTAACCAAAGCAAAGTTATATATTTTTAATGTACCTATGCATATTGTGACGTATAAATAATTAAATATCAGTCATCGTTTCTTGCACTTGAATCAGGTACCTATAAAAAAATTGTGAAGTTCAAATATTGCCACTAGTATTATCATATTTGTCACATCCTTCTCTTTGTTAAATAACTACTTAACTCTCTTTACTAAATAGGTATTATCTTTGGTAATAAAACGAAGATCAAAATAGTTACTACATATCGTTGAATGTTTATTTGCGCAGATATGACATGAGCTCTGAGCAGCTGCAATGGTTCGAGGAGGAGCTGCAGCGGCTAGCGTCGCGCGGCTACCGCTGGGAGCACGCGTACACGCAGTGCGTGCTGCAGGCGATGCTGTACACGTTACGCCAGGACCTGTCAGTACCTCTCTTTGTTTAGATATGACATGTACTCGGAGCTGCAATGGTTCGACGCTAGCGCTGAGAGCACGCCTACAAGCAGTGCATGCTGCAGGCCATGCTGTAAGCTGCGCCAGGACTTGTCAGCACCTCCCTCTGTTTAGATATGGCATCAGCTTGGAGCTACAATGGTTCGATGCTATACCGCTGGGAGCACACTTACACGGAGATCGTACTGCAGGTCATACTGCACACGCTGCGCGATGATCTGTCAGGGTTTCTGTAAAAAAATGCTCAGAGAGTGAGTTAGGAAATACTGCTTACTTTAAAATCTTAGTACCGTAAATCCTATAATCACGCACTAATATGGTTCGAGTCCATCTCACTTCAATGGTCATCACAGACACTTGTTTACTTTGAGCTTTGACTGCTGTAGGCTGTTGTATGTGTTAACTGCTTTGTGTGCAGCAACTGATGGATCGAGTTCGCGACAAGGCGATAGTGATGTCATTAAAATTAAAGAAATTACGTGTCAAAGAGAACTACAGACATGCAACTTATCTATCATATAATATGCGATATCGATTGATTTATCAGATTCAGATTTTTTATTGATAAAAGGCAAATTTTACAAGTTAATAAATAAATGTACATATCTATGCTTAAATAAGTTTACATGTCTGGTACCAGTTAATTATTATTACAAATTAATATTAATTGCATTATCACATTTAAATTTATAATTAATTACTTGTTATTTGTTTGGGTTAGTGATGATATTTTATGATTCGAAAAAATCGTCAGTGCTACGAGTATAAAAGGCCATGGCCATGCCTAGGAGATATGTTTTTAATTTGTTATGAAAGATTGTATCACTTGGTGAATTTTTTATATCTGCCGGAAGAGTGTTATAGATTTTAACGCCAAAAACATCGAGCGACTTGCGAGTTTTCGCTAGGCGCGCGCACGGCGCGAGCAGCAGGTGCGGTCGGCGCGCCTCGCAGCCGAAGCACCGCGCGTTGCTCATGTACAAGCTGATATTCAGTATGACGTATGCAAGCCTCAAGGAGGATTTTGAGTTTTTTTAATAATTCTTGTGCAATGGCACGTTTTTGAATTTTAAAGATCTTGTCACGATCGGCTGCGGTACACCACAAATCAATACCGTAGGTTAAAATGGAATGAAATTACCCATAGTATGCTTTCTTTATATTATCTATGTATAGACAGACTAGGAGCCAACCTAGACAATGCATAGGACGCTGAAGACAGCTTATTACAAGTCTCATCTATGTGTGATACCCACGTTAGGCCCTCATTAATTACAAATCCTAAATATTTTACGCTATCGGCTTGGGGCACAAGGATATCGTTCAAACTTATATCGAGCTTATCGTTGTTCGTTTTGCGCAGCTGAAAGTGAATTATATTCGTTTTGTCTACGTTTAGACACATAGGTACCATTGACTGTGAACCAGCGAGATATTAGTTTCATATCGAATCCTTTCAAATTTCAGAGACCCAACAAAGATCAATCCAAAAATATGCGACCATTTCGTGGACCCCAAACTAAGTTCCGATGTCGCTGAAACTACCGAAGAAGATGTAAGTATGCGATGTTTCAGATAATCGAAATTATTTTACTGCGCGACTTAATACTAATATTGTGTTGTTTTTATAGAATGAACCGGATGAACAGGAGGCCTACATTCGTTTTACACCTAACTCTAAAATTGACTCTAACTATGCGAATGAGGTATATAGCCCACCGTTAACCGATGAAGAAGCTGCTGAACTCCTTATCCCAAAAGGTATTCGGATAAATATATGCTGGTCATTGATCTGTAGGAGTATATGGTAGGAAGATAGGAATCTAAGGATAATAAAATTGTTTTCATAATTATAGGCCCCATAATATCTGACGAAGACCAAGCAATTTTAGCTGAAGAAACCCCAAGTGATAAATTACGTGATCTTATGCTAATGAGTGGAGACGAAGAGTCTCCTGTAATTCTACCTTTTGAAGGTTTCCGAGAAAGGATTAGGGCTGCTCAAAAAGCTAGAGCCGCTGATCCAGAAGCGTATGCCAGCGCTATTATGGATAAAATAAAAAAGTCCTTACCTGTAGTCAACAGAGCTGAAGACAACGAAGGTTATGACGAAGAGCGCCTAGGAGCTCATTTTAGAAAGATGAAAGTTAAAGCACCTCCGTTCACGGCAGAGTACATACTCGGAAATAATGTATCGCCTCTTGATGCAGAGGTGCTCTCAAACGCCCAAGAAAAGTACAAACAAAGCTTCGCTGAAAAGAATTTCCCATTTGAATATGAAAATCCTAGCGATTTACCAGAACCAAGAATTTATTTCGACGATATGGAAGAGGTACCCTATGATATGGGTAGTGGAGAACTTGAAAAACTGGAAAGGTAACTTGGAGCTAAGGTATTTCATTTAAAAAAGGTTAAACGGTTATAAGACTAATGTTGAATTTTTTACCTTATCACAGATCAAAATACCCCGGAATCTGTGGCGAAACATTCTAAGAATATGGAGTACTTGGTGAATTACTGGCGCCAAATTGTTGATTCCAAATTAAAGCCACAAGGAGCTCTCTATGCTGAAGGTGGTCCTCTAAAGGCTGAGGATTTTCAAGGTGGGTTTTGATATCCTTGTTATAATGTTTGTATGTTATAACGACAACGATTGTTGCTTCGTTGCTTTTTTTGCATTGTAGGTACAGGCAGCAACATTATTTCACTCCATCTTGTTGAAGGACTTCATCTTTCTGAGTTCATATATTTTGAGTTAATAGAAAGTTTCTGCTTTATTTACGGCTGTTTAAATCCCTCCATAACCCTAGGAGCTGGACTGGCAGTAACAATTGACGCAAAAGTTATTTCAAATACCGACCATGTTTCAGGTGAAAATTCAAAATTTTACCCCGAGGACTTTCAAGATTTACTAAGTAAAGAATGGGGGTTTATGCGTAGGGAACGAGATGATGTTAAAAAGCCTGGGCCTCGCCTGGACGCGAAAGTCCTAAAACATTATTTGCACCAGAATAAGTCAGTGACAGGTTAGTGTCACTAAGGCCTGAGATGTGCTAGAGCTGTCGTTGTTTCTTAAAAAAAAATGTCTCAAATGTATTTTCTTAAATATTCGAGCGCTGGTGGTAGCGTTATAATAATTATTTATACAAAATACGATAAAACGCACTTCTTTATCTAGAATATCGCACTAAATGTTTCCCTTCTATTGCAGCACTATTTCCCTTTAACACTCAAGGCATGAGGCTGTGGGTTCCTCTCACATAATGCGTACTGTGTTTAAGTGTTGTGTTTTTCAAATTATATCATTGTTATAATTTTATATATTCATATTTGCGTGTGCTGGTTATTACATTACCTATCCCTTCTTTTATTCAAACAATAATAAATCATTGATGTCGTCACGTTTCCTTTTTTCAATTAGGTAAAGTTATGTTCCGAGTGCATCTTCATTATGTATGACTTCTTTTTTTTTTCTTTTGCCACTGTAGAACACCGCTGTGCAAGGTAGTTTTATGGCCCTAAATAGCAATTAAAATTGCGTCAATGGAAAAATTAAGAATAAAATTTTATCTATGTTAATCTGACCAAACCTATTTTTATCAGCTACAACGGTGTAATGAATGAGTTTGCATGAATTTATTCCTTGACTTATGTATATGTCAGGTATGGTATGCCGTATTTCTTCAAGGCCAGTAGTGATATATTTTTATGATCTTGTATTGCAGGTCAAGGCACGCCTAGCGCACAAAAGTTTACCGGCGTCCATGATCATAATGACTACGATTACGATCCTTCTTATGCGTATGTTCTCTTCAAAAATCGGTATGCATATTTTTCTTATGATCATGTTGTTTATAAAAGCATTAGAGATTTGAATGCTAATCTTATTAACTCTCACAGGTTGTTTAATAATTGGGATGTCGGCGTCTCATTTATTAAAAAAATAGAAGAAAAACTGGGATTAGAGGAAAAGACTTTCACAAATCCACGGTAAGAAATTGAAGTTTCGTTGAGCTCACTAGTTGATTATTTTTCTTGAACCCAAAACTTATCTGTTTTTTTTTTTCAGAGTGGACAAGGGAGAAGTTACATTCAAAGTTGAAAAGAATAGTAAGGGATATGATGCAAGCACTGTAGCTAAGCGTATCGGTAAGGCGAGGTGTTCTTTTGTGATGAAAGACTTGTTAGATTAGACCTATATTTTACTATCGTGGAATTATATTTCAGATGACATCAAAGATGAGTTACGACGTGAGACCGGTGTTAAAATTTTAGCAACTGGCGTTGGAGACAGAGTAAGACTTTACAAATAAGTTATAGAAAAAAACTCTCATTAAAAAAATATCGAAGAATTGCCTAGGAATAGGAAATACGAACGATCAAAAATGATCGCGTAATATGCATCCTGTTTAGATTAAAAGAGATTCTTAATAAATTTCTTTGTTTACAGAGTAAACGACCAATAATAGAGCATTCAGAGTCTTCTGAGACTCAAATATTCGGCTTGGAGCTCCCGGTGCTGATGGCCCTAGTGGGCAGCTTGTCCGTTCTTCTGGTGGGTGGCGTGGTGTTCGCTGTGCTGCTGAAACGAGACCTGAACGGGAAGAGGAAGATGCATGGTCTGTCCTCGGCTGCTGAGATCGACGCTGAGGCGACTAGAGACTACCAAGTAAAGGTTTATTTCTGAACACATATACACAAATACAAGTAGTTGACGTAACAGACAATTCTGTTTCTAACAATAATACAGGTAAACCTGTTATTTTTTTTCTTTCGATCACAGAAACTGAATTGCCTATTTTAGATGGTATGCCTACCTCTACCCAACAATGCTGCTCTTTGGAAAAAGGAGTCAATTCAATTTGGTTTGTTAATATTTTTGACTTTTTGTTACTTCTCTTTTCTCAGGTTTTAAACTGATTCATGAAATTTAAGTTTTTCATTGAGTCTTGTAAATACAGTTCGTGTCTGTGTGGAAAGAGAAGAGACATGAAAATATAAGTGAACCAATATACATTTTATGACGCTTCTCTTTCGGCAAAGTCTATTTTATAAAATGTTCATTGAAATATCACATCTAAGTATATGACATGTATGATTGAAGGAACTGTGTCGTGCGCGCATGTCGGGCAAGTGGTCGGGCCAGCAGACCACTACCGCACCTCACCCTGCTGATCCCCCGCAGCGCATCACCTCGCTGTCACGGGAACCTGACGGCAACTCGCCATCCACTCGGTCCAGCACTTCTTCGTGGTAAGTAGGACAAGTGGAGTAGATCAGTAGAAAACGAACGCACCTGGTGTTCTCCCGCAGTGGATCACCTCGCTGTCACGGGAACCTGACGGCAACTCACCTACTACTCTCTCCAATGGACAAGGACAAGGGGACATTTCACAGTCACGATTAGGTACAAATCTTCCACGGTTCCGCACACTAGATCTACTGTATCTATACAGCATTTCTTCTCAGTAAATACAGCAAGTTACTGTCTAACAGAACAGGCAAGAGGCGAGGACACTTTGTAGTTTCATAATTTTATTATTTAGGACTTTTTGATTTTTTCTAGCATCTGTCAGACTGTCACACTAGGAATAAGGCAAAAAAAGATACAGATCTAATAAATCATTTGCTGAAGGTCCGGTTCAATTATATATAAATGAAAATATTTTTTATTTCAGGAGTGAGGAACCAGCATTGACTAACATGGACATATCTACTGGACACATGGTTTTGGTAAGTATTTTTAAGCCGGCTATATTCCTACTTCGCCCAATTTACCGAAATAATCGCGATAAATAACGCAACCCGTAGCTATCCGTCTCTGGAATGCACTTCTCCTGACAATTAGACAAGCGCCAAGCAAGTTTGTTTTCAAACGTATGCTTCACAAGCACAAGTGAGAGTCATTTTTTCTGAATTATTTTTCTCACTGCACCCACATTCGAGAATTTCTGTTTTGCCCTGTGGTTGACTGGTAAAGACTGCCTTAAGGCATTAAGTCCGCCAATTGTACTTATTTTTATTGTGAAATAAAGTTTAAATAAATAAATAATCCTTAATTTGACATCAGTCTTCGTTCAAATAGCAACCTTCTAATCCAACATATACACTTCAATGCGGCCTACCTTCCTTAGGCATATATGGAAGACCACCTCCGCAACAAGGACCGCCTGGAGCAGGAATGGCGCGCCCTCTGCGCATACGAGGCTGAACCGTGCGCCACCAACGCCGCCTTGAAGGAGGAGAACACTGGCAAGAACCGATACGCTGACGTCTTACCTTACGACCACTCCAGGGTCACGCTCAACAAGCTTTCAAACCATCTCGGCTCGGATTACATCAACGCTTCGACTATCGTAAGTTTTTTTTTACTGGGTTAAGTATATGACATGAAACCAACGCTTTACGAGTCGGAGCCGCCATGAAAGAGGAATAGGAAAACACCGACAAGAACTGATACCCTAACGTCTTACCTTACGACCACGCTAAACAAGCTGACAAACCATATCGGCTCAGATTACATCAACGCTTCTACTATTGTGTTAAATTACACGACCGAACACAAAACCAATGCCAATGATGATACGAGACGAAAGCCCGATGGTATTTTTCATTGCTTTCTCCACATCCGATAAGAAGGCATCTGTTGCAATTGTTAGATGACTACACTTGAATTGTTCACCTCGAGCAACATTATAAATTAAACGAATCTTGACAGTTTTATTTTAATTTAGCTTGCTGACAGATTTTACCTTAGACACTTGCTAAGATATTAAAAATAATGTCCTACTTCATTTCAGACGGACCACGACCCTCGCAACCCAGCCTATATCGCCGCCGCGGGTCCTCTAGCTCACACGGCGCCGGACTTCTGGCAGATGGTTTGGGAGCAGGGCAGCGTGGTAATGGTGATGCTGACTAGGCTGACTGAGAATGGACAACAGCTATGTCACCGATACTGGCCCGAAGAAGGCTCCGAGCTCTACCATATCTATGAGGTTAGTTATTTTTTTATACTACGTTGGTGGCAAACAAGCATACGGCCCGCCTGATGGTAAGTAGTCTCCGTAGCCTATGTACGCCTGCAACTCCATTTTGGCTGCGGTTTTCTGTAAGGTGGAGGTACTTCCCCAGTTGGGCTCTGCTCTAGATCTGGTATGACATCCGCTGCGCTGTGCCATACCACACAAAGCAAGATGACATTTACAATGCCCATACCTCTCTTTTGGACGTAGTTTAAGGACGTACCCGGGTCCCCTTTGTCTTTATACCACGTTATATTTGTTTAATGCGAATGCGAATACGAAGATGCCCGATTTCTGGCGGATAATTTTGGAGCAGGCTCACTGAAAATGGACAGCAGCTGGGCCACCGCTACTGGCCAGAGGAAAGCTCTGAGCTCTACCACAACTATGAGTTTAACGGAAAAGTAGAAATCAGGCATCAGACACGCGGTTTGATTGGTGGTAGATAAAGACACTCTCGTAAATTGAGAGATGCCGCTTGCACTTTGCTGATGAGATTTCACTATGGCAGCAGTGACAAATGCTACCATTAATAAAATTCATCCTCTTGTACTCTATTCTTTACTCTCTTAGTAACATTTGATCTCATGGACAAATTTAAACCTCTCTTTCTATTTAATTCTAGGTCCATCTAGTGAGCGAGCACATCTGGTGTGATGACTACTTAGTCCGGAGCTTCTACCTGAAAAATCAGCGTACTGGCGAGACCCGTACTGTCACCCAGTTCCACTTCCTCTCCTGGCCCGAAAATGGTGTGCCAGCATCTACCAAAGCGTTGCTTGAGTTCCGAAGGTTCGTACTATTGATTACTAACTGGTTTTCTAAGTAAAAAACCAGCGTACTGGGCTATTACCGCAAAAATCGAAGTTTGTCTATTGCGGGCATTTTTCTCGGTCACTCTAATTACGTCTTAGTGAGAGTAAAAGAGAAAGAGATCCCCGCAATTTGCAAATTTCGGTTTTCGCGGTAGGCCTCGTGCCCGTACTGCCATCCAGTTCCGTTTCCTCTCCTGGCTAGAGAATGGTATACCATCATCTGTGAAGGCGTTGCTGGAGTTCCGATAGTCCGAACCTTTTATCTTAAGAACCAGTACGCTGGACAAACCCACTCCGTGACACAATATTGATTGCCTAACTACGCCACGCCTATCGTTTGCGAGGCGTCATCGTCGATCTTGTTGGAATGCACGAAAGTTGATATTGGGCTGAAGCCGCGCGAATCAGTGACTTCTTTGGTGCTCAAAGGCTGGTAAACAGCAAACTTATTTTTCTAACCGTTTTCTAATTTCCATATTTAATCAATTAACAAAACTTTTTATTCCCACAGGAAAGTTAACAAATCCTACAGAGGGAGATCTTGTCCTATCGTGGTTCACTGCAGGTAAATTACGACAAATTCACGCAGTACAGTTCTTATACATAAATAACGTGATAACCACCATAATGACTAATGATAAGCAAATAAATATTGTAAAATACTTATTGCGGCGATTGAGGCCTTGATGTGTAGAATCAATCTCTATTAGCATACTTTTGTCATATTTGATAATGATATATCTGCATTATCTGGAAAATAATGAATAGGTTTTGAACCTACTTTGCTTTTTTGCCTTGTTGCGATAACGTACAGCCACAAACGATATTTATGCTATTATGCTCACAATACTTTAGAGACAATACACTAATATTTAAGCTGCGTAGTCTCTACTAAGCTGCGTTTAGTAGAGACCAGCGCGATTTCAGTAGAGTTTTGTAGTTACTATTACTACTTATATATTTGAGTGCCGACATACTAGGTTGTCCATCAAACCTGATTCCCACCAGTTTGCCTTAGTTTTCCACCAGTTGATAAATTTTCCTTGGGCTCATGCAGAAAATGAAAGCTATGTTAGCATCGGCTTATACCGTATTAAAACCTGTTACAGTGACGGAGCCGGCCGCTCGGGCACCTACTGCCTCATCGACATGGTACTCAACCGCATGGCCAAGGGCGCAAAGGAGATCGACATCGCAGCGACGCTCGAGCACATCCGAGACCAGAGGCCGCGGACTGTCGCCACCAAGCAGCAGTTCGAATTTGTGCTGATGGCAGTTGCTGAAGAGGTAAGGCTTGAATTTTAGGTTTATTGAATACTGGCAATGATGTTCGAGCACATACCAGACCAGAGATGGCGAACGGTTTCTACCAATTTGCTATTCGAGTTTTTGTTAATGGTGAGTGAAGGTACCTAAAGCTCGAGGAGATTAATATCGCAGCGATGCTCGAGCCCATCCGGGACCAGAGCCTGCGGACCGAATTTGTGCTGATGGCTGTTGCTGAGGCGGTAAGTACCTAAATCTCGAAACGTCAGGTGCTTGAGAAAGTAGACATCGCGACAACACTCGTCCGAACATCTTCAAACTGATGATGTAAAATTAAGGCTGTCGACGAGTAGAGACGTTGGATCATATTCGACATTATGTCGCGAGCCGTCGCTATGAAGTCAGCAGGTCAAATTTGTGTTTATGGTTGTCAATGTACCTATAGCGACGAGACTTGAATTGTTCGATGTACCTTTTTTGTCGGTGTGGGAAGGCTGTTACGCATCGTCCCCCTGGCCTGAGGTAAGCCAATTTTGGGGTGTATGTGGGACTCTCACCTGCCGGCTTTTTCCACTAAGAAAGAGGGGGAGAAGCCTATCCACTCAGTGGCGGGGCAAGGCCAAAATTTTATGTGGGCAAGGTATATTTAGCGAGGCCCTCTGGTGGCGCAAGTAATAATGAACATTATTACGTTGTGTCCGAGATGTACTTATTATTTGAGGCGCGAGGCCCCTCGGACCACGAGGCCGTAGGCGTTGGCTCACGTCGCCCACGCCTAACGCCGGCCCACACCGGCGTTGTAGGGCCTCGGAGGCCGCCAACCATCGCCCCGAAGCTATTCTAGGTTATGGTCATGGCTGTCCTGTCTAGTACATTTACCTATCACAAAATTATGTTGACCACGGGTAAAATGCCACCTACTTTCACAGGTGCACGCGATACTGAAAGCTCTACCGGCCCAACTCCAACAAATGCAAGAAAAGAAGGACAAGGAAAAGGACAAAGATAAAGAAAAGGAAGGCTCCGAGAAAGAGAAGCCTAACTGAACACTTTGCTATTCGTCGTTGTTGCGTTATTACTACCGATCACTGTATTTGTGTGTTTCCAATTCCAGGCTGAGAATTTCGCTGTTTCGTCTATTTATTGTCTCCGTTCATTTATTTATTGTGTAAGCAAAATATCTATCCGAAATTCTCAACCTTGACGACAATAAAGCAATCTAAACTGGGCGCAATTTCAAAATGGACTTCTTGACTTATTACAAAGGCCGCTTAGGTCATAACTTAGTATATTTTATTACTACAAACTTAGGATAAATAGCGTTAATTGTAACTTCCCATTGGTTTAAGTACAGTTGCCGAAATAAACATGTACCTACTTAACTGCTTACACATACTTATTCATCTCTTTCTTAATGCTACAGTACAAAAGGGTATAGGTACATGTTTATGCCAGCCACAGTGCAGACGGACCTACTAAAAAGTCTTAAAACGTTACGTCATCTATTGTTGCCGTATATCTTGGCATTTACCTATTTTTTACAGCTTTTTATCTGCGAGAGTAAATATTTTCATAAGAATATGCATACTTAAATAATTTTACGGCTCCTACCTTATTAATATCTGTCCAAACTATTTATTTTATCGATAGAGGAAACTATTTTAGAATTATATGTTGTTATAATGTAACCTCCTTATTTAAATTATGTAATTGTATGCCTAATGCCTATTATATATTGATAACTATTACCTAAGTATAAAATCATGTACTTAATGTACTTATTATGTATGTTATCATCGTCATCATGTTTTGCTGAAAAAATATATTACGGTCAATTGTTGGGGTGTCTAAAATGTCCAAATCTAATTTGCAAGCATTTAATTCTTTATTATAGTTTTGTGATGAAGACCCATTCATGTACAGTCAGCGATAGAAGTAGCCACGCTGACACGGTAACTAATATGATCTGCTCCAGCTCTTATTCTCTTGAACATAGGGAGTAATGAAGATCATTTTGAGTTCTTTGTTCGAGTAGCTACTTGTGCCGCTGAGTGTACCAATACCAACTCATTGCGAACTTTTGCATAATCGTGGACGTCCAGCCCGTCCACGACAGCATTTTGTTATTTTATAATAAAATGCCCGTAAGAGTTTCGAGATGACCAACTGATAGTAAAACTCGCTTAATACGACTATATTTTACACGTACGTAATACGTAATAATAGGTAAGTACGTACAATTTTCCACCTGTTTTGAAGCGTGTTTAATGTTTACTTTTATTATAATAGTCTGAGTCTTCAGACGATTTTCCGCTCCTATTTTTAGTTCAACCTTTTATATCGTATTATGCGGGTTTAACCGTTCATAATGCAGTTTTGAACAGACTATTGCATATTTGATACGAATGTTTGGATATCTTTAATCAAATGTTGATCTTTGTCTTTAAAAAAATACAAAAAAATATTTTTATTCTACTATGCATGGGATGCATTAGCTGTGAATCGATCTAGTCTATGAGTAACTGTAATATTTTATCGTTAAATTAATCGCGTTGTCTATGCTTTTTTATTTTATTATGGAACGCGCAGGCTGCTCCGAGTACAAGCGATGCTTTAGTTAGAAATCAAATTCGGGTTAAGAAACGTTGGGAGTTTCTGTTAGGTACTTCCAATGATATTATAACTCCAGATAGGTTAAAGGCGTTCCAAAATTTAAGCGCTTAGGTACCTTACACAAAATGTGCAAGTTGCCTTTAGTCGCACCTAGGCAAGGGAGAAATGTGCACCAGCTAACGAGCACCTGCCCACCGAAAGAGAAAGAGACAAGCTTATGTTTAACAACGAGTGTCACAAAGATTTATGGTATGCGAAAATTATCTAACAAAAACAGATTCATACGTAGTAGATAATTAAATAAACTTGGGAGTATTTTTTGTACTTCTTATGTATGAGTTTAACTTAATCTATAGTTATAATATCATTAGGTGCTTCATGTCACGAATGCAAGGGAACTTACCGAAATCAGATTAACTTCTATATAAAATTAAAAAACATAAACACGTTACCACTATAATGTAGCTGTTTATTACCAAGCAAGTTATTATAATGGCAGTTATTTATTACCAAGAGAACTACGGCCACGAACGGTACTTATTAGTAGCCTCACAAAGGACTCCTGGGTGCCTAGCCAAGATGCCAATTGTTCGCTCCATAGCGAACGATACTCTAATGTCTCTTTGTCGCACTAATTAAGAATGATAGAGAGAGATTACCGTATATAACTATCGTACCGAGAGAGATTACCGTATTCGTACCGTATCGCTACGGAGCGAACGATTGGCATCTTGGCTAGGCACCATGAAGGGTCTAAAACAAATTGCAATAGACAGATAAAACACTAACATCGTTCGATGCCTTCCTGAATTGAAAATAACTTACATTACTCCCATTTTATTCTAGGTAAGCGTTTAGAGATTTGTACCGGACAGCTGCAGTCCTAATTTAATTGTCAATGGCTGCTAGAAGCATTGTTTTTGGTTCTTTTGTTAAGTTTTATCTATATCTGTTTAAAGTTGTAAACATCCAAGCAATTTTTACAATTGCATTGAACCAGAAGAGTGGACATTTAATGTCCTCGGCCGAATCATATCTTGAACGAACGGAATACCTGATAATGTTTAATCAGAAATAACGAGATCAAAATAAATATTTACAGATCGTAGCTGAAACTATAGAGATCGTAATACGTATCTATATGCATAAAGTTTATGTAAGGTTATATTTATTGAAATGGAAAATGTAAAAAAAATATTACCCACGAAATTAAAAATGTAGAATTAGATTTAGGGAAAAATATATTTAACCGTATTTCTGTATGAAATTATATGTAGTTTTTATGTGGATGATTGAATATTGGATTTTGATTATTAAATTGTTTTAGGGTAATTACACAATTTAGTATCCTACTACTAGTCCCTACCTTACACCTAACCTTACGTCGTAACCTTACACCTTCCCGATTTAAAGGAAATTAAAGTCACGCAATTAAGTATGTAGGTACTGTAAAGGGAGGCGCCTCATTGTGGTGGAAGAAAAACACTTGTTGTAGTTTTCGGACTTTATATATATACATATTTTTATCATTCAGCTAGATCAGAAACATCGAATACTCTTAATGATTTCCACCTTCGGAATGCCCGCCTGCAGATATATACCTTCACAGTACATATATCTAAACCTAATACATCGGTATGATCAGCACGGCTAGTCGTCTTCCTCTCATCTTAAGCGCTTATTACACTTATCCTGCTCACGTAAAAAATACTTTGTCTTGAATTACCAAAAATCTTAAATGTTTGATATTTTTGCAGTTGAACAATTTTTTTTACATGAAGAAATATTGTAAACGATGTGCTAATACATATTTCGGGAAACGGAAAACAATCCTTCGGCCCGATATCGGGGCAGACGTCGCTGCCGATCGTTAGCCGTCCGAAGGCAGCTCAGAGGGCTTACCGCTAACCACGTTCGACGTGTTGCCTCTCTGTCGCACTAGTAAATTCGTACCTATGTGTGACAAGGAGGCAACACGTGGTTCGCGGTAGGCCCTCAGCTTAACTTTGCCCGGGGATCGGCCAACTTTTAAACAAAAGGGTTAACCGCAGTAGTCATCATTCGTTTGCGGAATCTCGCCATAAATGTGTATGTGGGTAGTTTAAGTCCTGTGTTTTTATACAGCCGCAATTGCAACTCAAAAAAGCCGCATGCGGCTCGTGAACTGCGATTTACCTCTGTCTTAGCTCCTCAACCTCTAGGCATAGTAGACCCAAACCAAACGGACGACTATGCTTGTAAAGCTTCTCATTCACGCTCTCGTGGTCGAAGGTAGGGTAAGAGAGATAGAGATATGACCCCGGTCGTCCGTTTGGTTTGGGTCTACTATAGTGTTCCGGAGCCCAGGGCCCGCTTTGTGACTTTTTCTCCTCCACTTCGCACGGTCTTCAGTATCCTGTATTATGAAAAAATTGACGCGCATTATATGCGATTGTGATCATTGATCAATGTTAGTACATTTACATACGTGACTTATTAGACCGTAGGTATATTATTCACTTGGTAGTCGAATAATATATCTCGCTGTTGCAAAAAATACTAGTATAGGGTATACTTAGAGTACTTGAACTGCGGCGCGGCTCGAATCTTCGGTGATATGTTAGGTATATTCTATTCAAATGTGATAAAATATAGTAATAAATTAGACATAATTATAATAGACCCTGTAATAGAGACATAATTTTGCATCATCTACGAGTACGTATACCTAATTATTAGATTGCAATCAATATTTATTTTATCTTATCTTGTCAAACGAACAATCTGTACCTACTTAGATAAGGATAGGTACCTACGTAATGTATGACTGTTATAGGTACTGTGAAAGTCTGTCTGCTTCAATACGTTGTAAAGATTAGGTATGTGTTCACAGACTCATTAAATCAGTCTAAGAGGCCCTAAGACTTACACCTAAACTAGCCAGTTCTTAGAGCAACGAAACCCCTCCAGTTTTACACTCAATCCTTATCACTGGTTGTTACTAGATCAGTGCGCCTGGTGGCTGTTCATCGGTAAAAGTCAGAGTGGCAGGCCAGCAAAGGATAATAATAACATTTTTTTTACAAAAAAAAGTTAACCGACTTCAAAAAGGATAAAATATAATATTATCATTTTTAAGTAGGTATATGTGTTACCAACTGCTAGGTTTGAAGTCGGTGCCAAGCCAAACTTTGAAGCATACCATGATTTTGGTGCGATTCGATAAGGCTGCGGCTACATAAATATGTAAATACAATAAAACGTTGGATTGCCTTACACGACAGCAATGAACATACTTTCTGTAGGTAAGTACCTAAGAACACTCCTTAGCCAAACCTTCTTAGCGCAGTCCATACCATGTTTGTCGGTATATTAGTATTAGTTTATTAGTATATTAGTTTTGTATACTAAATCTTAATTCAACCATCACAGTCGACGAGTAGAAAAAGACTTTAGCGAACTCGTTACCGTCGATTGAACAAAAACTGCTTTGGACAAGGAAAGATTGCGGTCATTGGTTTCGGCATTTACTTATATTGAGTGTCGGAGGCCAAGATCCACTTCGGTTCGTCACGCTACAGCAGTAAGTTTATTTACATTATTTACGTTCAATAAATTTATTATATTTAAGGTCCGACCGAGAACGCTTTTTTTGTCTCGGCCGAGACCGAGACCGAGACCGAGATTCAATGGGATTCTCGGCCGAGACCGAGACCGAGACCGAGAATTTATAAAATAGAAAAAAAAATACGAATTTTGCACTAAAAATGTTTTTAAAGTCAAAATTCGACGATTTATCAGAAAAAAGTTATCATAATCAATTCGTAGCGCTATTAAATAGTATTTTTAGGGTTCCATAACCATAATGGCAAGAATGGAACCCTTGTAGTTACGTCATGTCCTTATGTCTGTTGGTCTGTGCGTGTGTCACAGCCATTTTACTCAAAAACTATACGGTATATTTTATAACCAAAGTTGGAACGTAGGTGTAGATGTATTATGTAAGTCGCTTGTTAGTTTTGAAAACAAAAATTGTAAAATATATTTTCAAATATACACATTCAGGCCTTGTACATCTTTACAGATGATTTAAGCAACATCTATGATCTAGCGACAGTATATACTCCGTATAAATGTAACAAAAAGTTTTAAAAAAATCATGTGGCTCATCATTAGATAGGTCTTTAAAAATACAAAAAGGTTGCTAAAAACTTTTTTTGATTAAGTAAATACTTTTGACAATAATCGCTTCAAAAAAAAATTGTGTGATCCCCTCTAACATTTGAACCTGGAGAGCAAAACCATTAAAAAAATTCTAAATAATAAAGCTTAATAAGCAAATAATGTTTCAGGAAAATTATTTTGAATATGGTCGGTTAAGCCATTTAAGAGTTATAAAAAACTGATCTCTTATTAAAACAACGAAAGTGCCACTAACATACGCTCTTTTGCTTGTACGGCTTTTTTGTATTGTATGAAGGTACGGAACCTTCCATTATGCGTGGTCCGACACGCACTTGGTCGGTTTTTTTCAGTACGGATGTGCACAAAAAGAGGTAAAATAACAATAATCAAAATAAAGAGTTCTATATTGTAACCCAAAATATCCGCCACACGTGTCGTTTTGTACTTATCTACTGCTTTGCTTTTTTCCATTGACACAAATATATTTAGTATTAAAAATATTCAGTGTCATCTTCCACTCACAACAAGTTAATCTAAGTTACATCCCGATAACAATATACACTCATTTATTCATCAATAAGAACAACCACAAAACGAAAAAAACCAAATGAACAAGTGATTACTTGCAACCGCGCCTATCGATCCCAACACTTAGTATTTGATAAGTAATTGCCTTAAAATGTGGCTACGAAAAACGTCACACCAACCGGGCGATGCAACCAACTAGTGGCTTAGACCCCGGCTCTCGTGCGCTGAAAATTCAAATTTAGCAATGATAACTCATTGCCTATTCTCGGTCTCGGCAAGAATCTCGGCCCATTTTGGCCGAGAGCCGAGACCGAGATCTCGGCTCGATTTTTGGCCGAGAATGCCGAGACCGAGACCGAGACCGAGATCTCGGTCGGACCTTAATTATATTTATTGGTCGCTATCTAAGGCACGACGACGAGTCTATAACAGTATCAACACTACCTCTAAACATATGAACATATCGCAAATGTCTACGTAACTTACTTTTTAGGCTTCCGTACCAAAAAGGTACAAAAGGAAACCTTATGGTAGAATCTGTCCGTCCGTCCATCTGTCTGTCTGTCTGTCACATCGCTAAATATCTCGAGAACCACTTAAGCTATCGATTTGATGTTTGGAATAGTTCTGAACAACGCTAACCCAGACACATTGAAAGTATATATTTTTATTTTATTTTTAATAGTTAAATAACTGTGGGAAATTCTCAATTTGAAAATTAAAAGGAGGCAAAATTTCAAAATTTAGTGACTAGGTTAAGTGGGGTTAAAAGAGCTCAAATTGAACATTCCAAAACATTTTTTATTATTTTCTAGTACTTAGTGATCACGTCCCCAAGGTTATATTGTATGTCTATGTCCCCAAGAGATGGTGGAGGCACATGTGATAACAAAAAGGATCAAAGGATTCGGTCATTTTATAATAAAGTATTTTCATATTTGTGTCAAATATTATTGTGCAAATAAATGTCTACAAACCTTCTTCTTTACTTTGCCGCAGTCGGTTAAAAAAATCGTTTACTAAAGAGAAGCTTGTATAAATGCACCCTATGGATATGGAAGTAATCGGTTTATGAACGCATGGCTGCGCGTGTCAATGTCATTTGTGCCTCTGTCATTCGGTTGTCATACGCCGCGTACTGTGGACGTGACCGAAATAATCTGTGATAAATATTATTAACGACTTTACGTCTAATATTTTATAAATTCTCACCAATTATTCTAAGACTTAATCTGCATCAAAATGGTGAGCGGTCGTGCGTTACATTTCGTGTTCAAAGTGGCTGACAGAACCCTCACAGCAAAATTCTACCGAGACATCTTGGGAATGAAGGTAAATTATTGAAAATATGTATTTGTACTGTATGTAACTTTTGTATGTATTTGTTGAGCATAGATAACTTAGTCTCGTTGTAGATATAAGTCCTTTATAATTGCTCCTGAGAAGCTTCAAGGTCGATGTAAACAACCAAGTACCGGTCATAACGCGGCGTATCTAATAACTAAACTTGGGTTTTTTACACGTACATTTACGTTTAAAATGCAATTTGATGTTACGCTGTGATACGCCAGCCCAAATTTCGATAGTTATGCTCCTGTGCTGTGTTTAAAACTTACAAAAAGGCAGTCAAATTTACTCAGTCACTAAGAGTCATTAGTGCTATCCATATATCCATTTTTCTTTTTTGTCGTGACATTTCTTTATTTATTAATTTTATTTTTTTTGTTTTAATGTTAAGTTGACGATCTTTTAGTGAAAGCCTTTGTTTTATCCTTTTGTGTAAAATACTGTGTCTTTTTCTTTAAGAAATAAATAAATCTAATCTAATCTAATCTAATCTATAAGTGTATTGCTAATTAAATGTGCTATGTTTTAGGTACTTCGCCATGAGGAATTCAGCGAAGGGTGTGAAGCGGCATGTAATGGGTAAGTCATTAAATAAAGTAGTTTAAACTACTTGCTTAAATTACTTTCTTTATCTTTTCTAATTTTAATATTTTACGGGAAAAGAAAAATACTAACTTAAATAGATGTCTTGTGACGATATGTTGTAAAATTTCTTTTTTCTTTCTTCCATTGATTTATCATGTTTGTATTTAAAACAATATTTCATCATGAATCAAATATATATTTATATCATAATTGTGAATAAAACATGCCAATTTTGATTTTGTCCAGCAGATATCCTGTTTAAACAGTATGAGGATTACTTTCATCAATTTGATTCAATTATTTTAAGATATTAAACCTATAATATCCTGTATATCAGATAGTAGTGATACTGATAAGCAATGATTTTAATCTACAGCGAACTTTGCACTAATTCAAGCCTAATTATTTATATTTTATAATCTCGATTTGAATCTTCTACTATCTTTGATTGAATATAGATTGCATCTGATAATACATATTATATTAATTGATAAGGTGTTTCTTGGTTGTATATCTTCTATTTCTATCTTTTCTATTGGTTATTGTTAAAATAGTTAATTTCATTATAAGGATAAACAGAGATGTTTGATATTAATCATACTAATGATGAATGGTACAGTGCCATCAGATATATAGGAGTGGCCAAGGTGTTCACAAATATCTGAACACGCCTCTATTGTCAAGGCGTTAGAATGCGTGTTCAGATATTTGTGAGCACCTCGGCCGCTCTGTTAAATCTGATGGAGACTACGTTTATTTAAGAAGCTAAGGATTTTCGTAGTTACACATTGCTTTTGTTTTTTAAATCCTTCAAAGAGAAAGAGCAAGTCTACAACTCCAGCATTGCATTTCAAGTGCATTGTACTTCACACATTCTTAGATTCCACAAGATAAATAATAATGTTTTAAAAAAAAAAAAATTACATGGGTGTTTCTGGTTATATACTTTTTATATTCGGCTACTTTGTCTGAAGTCTACCAATTACTGCAGTAACCAATCTTCTTCTGCAGTACTCATCTGCATAGAGAGAAAAACAAGACTGCGTCTACTTAGTGATAGGTTAAGGCTGTAGGTGGTTGGGCCTTTAGAGCATCTTGTTTATTGTAATGGCCTACCCTCCTTCATTCTTCAAAATCATCAACCTTTAATTGCACCAATGATCTCCACTCTGGACGCTTAGGCGATTGTGTTTTCCATTCAGAGGGTTCAATATTAAAGAGATGGCAGGCTAGCCTACTTACATAATTAACATAATAAATTTTTATTTCACAGACCATATGCAAACAGATGGAGCAAGACTATGGTGGGCTACGGCCCTGAAGACACACATTTTGTTGTTGAGCTTACATACAACTATGGTATCACACATTACGAGACCGGCAATGACTTCATTGGACTTACCATACAGTCTAGTGAGAGTCTACAGAGAGCTGCAGCCAATAATTGGCCAGTGAAGCAACAGAATGGGCTGAAGTACTTGGAAGCACCTGGTGGATACAAATTTTTCATTGTTGATAAGCCGGAACCTGTTGGGAAAGGTAATTTTACCATATTTTTATTTCACTTTACTATACGAATGCACTAATAGCTTATTTAAATAATTAATTTATTATTTGTGAAAAATATTTAAACACTCATAAAAATAATATAAAAAATTTTAGACTACTCTGTTAAACATTTGTTTTTAAATTAAAAATTGTTGCACAACATCTATATGAAAGTACTAATGTGGGACCACAGTTTCAGATCACAAGACGGCACAAATGTAATATTCTTGAGGATTTTGCCTACTGACTTCATTGATTTGAATCCTGTTTCTTTTTTTTACTTTCGCTCGATAAAAAAAAAAGTCACGAACATAAGTCTAATACGTACTTCAAAAAATTGTAAGAATTAGGCGGGTCTACACAGAGCGAGCATACGCGCGAGGCAATTTCTTCGCGCACAAAACGGCCAGTGTAGACGTGCCTCGGCCGAGGCGGCGCGTGCGATTGCCTCGCACGTATGTTCGCGCTGTGTTGACGCTGTGTTGTACAAGATCAGGAACCTACGGGGCCTTAATGCCAGAAGGCATACTTTACTTTATTAGATTGAGTTACTGGAGGATCATATGGTCACGTCTGAAAATATTGATACGGACGAAGTGGCAAAAAATATGTATACGCTACCCTAATATGTGGGCCATAAAGTTGTGTATATATGTATTTGGCATTTCGATCGTGTCGAGGTTTTCAGACGTGACTGTACAGGTAGAGTAAAATCAGACAGTGTTTATCCCTAGGCAACAAAGAATACAAAATAGCATCTTAAAAATAACTTATTTTCTTAAACAAAGGCGGTTCTTTTCTAGGTCAATGCTATTTAATATTACCTTGAAATTTTCATTATTTACAGTCCAGACCATGACAATTAGTTTTAATACATTAGTATCTATTTATGCTATTTCTTTACCCGCCGAAACATTTCAAGTTTCTTCAACTATAACAATGACTACTGATAAAAGCCATCTCATCAGAGATAAGTGATAAAAGATTGTATCAAGTGTGCATGTGTCTTGTCACGCTGTTAGACAGTGATAAGCATTTAGCTGACTTCTGTTAGATATCAGTTTTATCCTAGGATGTAGGACCTAGATAAAGTGAAATGTGAGTGCTGTCTGGGTAACTAAACAAACAAAAAATAAATAAATATTAGGGGGACGTCTTACACAGATCAACCTAGCCCCAAAATGAGCATAGCTTGTACTATGGGTACTAGGTGACAACATATTTTATACTTATATAGATAAATACATACTTGTATACTTAGGAAAACACCCATTACTCAGGAATAAACATCTGTGTTCATCGCACAAATAGATGCCCTTACCGGGATTCGAACCCAGGACCATCGGCTTCATAGGCAGAGTCACTACAGACTAGACCAGACCGTCAAATAATGCCAACTTCTACTCGTAACTTGGGGTGATATTGAAAACGGCTAATATAAGTACTTTAGCAACACTTTTACGCTAGGTATAGTCGTTAGTTTTTTGAAGCTGGCCCTTACGACTAACCCTTTGTTTATTGTAAGTAAAACCCCACGTGCCACCGCAAAAAATAAGGTTGGGTTATTGACCTATAATTCTAATTGGCACCTGAGCGCTGGCTAGACCAACGCCCAAATGACCAGTGTAATTGCGCTCTCCGATAACGCGTCTTTGTTACGCATCTCGCTGACACATTTTAGACTAATTGAACTGGTTCTGTAGCGTTGGACTCGCCGGCATTCAGTAACCATATAGGGACCACACAGCCTTGCAAGAAATATTTCCATTAGTTCATTTTGAATCTTATTTCAATTTCCATAGGAGTTGTAATTCAGGAACCTTACTTATTGCTTACTTGGAATATATGTAAGCGGATGAACCACATTAAACGAGTAATAAACTAGCTACAGAGCAGTACGGTTTTTGCTTTCCGACCCCGCGACATACCATCTGGCGACGAGGATCTGGCGCCACTTTTTCATATTTAACAGATTGAACACATATTCTTCTTCTTCTTCTTACTCGGGTTGTCCCGGCATATTGCCACGGCTCATGGGAGCCTGGGGTCTGCTTGACAACTAATCCCAAGATTTGGCGTAGGCACTAGTTTTTACGACATCGACTGCCATCTGACTTCCCAACCCAGAGGGTAAAACTAGGCCTTGTGGGGATTAGTCCGGTTTCCTCACGATTTTTTCCTTCACCGAACAGCGACTGGTAAATATCAAATGATATTTCGTACATAAGTTCCGAAGAACTCATTGGTACGAGCAGGGGTTTCAACCCGCGACCTCCGGATTGAACATATATCAGTAAAAGAATAAGGCCTAAAGTCAAATGGCGTTCTAAAAAGTTTTAATTATGTGTCGAAAAATGGCAGTAAACTTACGTCGCTCTAAAGTTTTCTTTGACAATACCCTCTATTTCAAATTCTCTTCGATAATATGTAGCTCAAAGAGCCACAAGTATTGTTTTCAGTGGACTATAAGAACTCTATAGTGTTAATTTTTGTGTGAAAAAGAGCCGCAATTGTACCTTCAAAGAACCGCATTCGGCTCGCGAGCTGCGGTTTGCCGACCCCTGCCACAGTAGGTACTCAAATAATACTAAAATCTTTTATTTAAATATATTTTATTTCAATTTTACATGAAAATGATTTATTTACATAAAATACATATATACAGAGATACTACAGCAACAACAAATACTAAAAATTAATAACTAGCTTAAATCTAAAATAGGCATTGTACCAAGGATGCTGGCGGCATTTCCTCGGTGTATCGCAATTCTGAAATGTGCGAGGAAGCTGCCAGCTTTTCGGTCACCACACCAGTTATGTCAACCAGACGCTTCGCGATTTCTGTAAAAAACTTTTGCGCGCTGGAACCCCATGGACCTAGAGTTTCAACGCCAAAAAGTACAAAATGGTACAGTCAGCGTCAAATACTTTGTAGCAACCAAAGTAGCCAAATAGTTCGGTACACCATATATTTAGTATGGTGTACCGAACTATTTGGCCACTTTGACTGCTACAGAGTATTTGACGCTGACTGTACCTACCTACCGCGGCTCTTATATTTATTACGTTTCAAAATTTCTGCGCTTTCCGCCGCTCCGCCCGCTTTTGCATTAGTCCGTTGAAGGTGGGACGGTGCCAGCATGTCTACGCAGGTAGCATCCCACATTGGTTCCATGGAGCTTGGGACGGATGTTAGCCGTCCCAAGCTCCATGGAACCAAGGACAGCTTCATAGAGGAAAAACGACAATGTGTCGTGATTAGCGCTGAATGGGTTAGACAATGTTTTTTTGGAAATATTTCACAACAAAGTACAATACAAGTTTACTCATGTGTCTGTAGGAATAAAACAAGTATTATGCAAATAAATAATAAAATTTCACGGTATTTGTCCATGATCCATTGAAAGATAAGTCTATCTTTCGTTTGTCATGCTGCTAAAATTGGTAATGCGTGATAATATTTACCGTTCAAGTTGACAGATAGATATTCTGATAATAAAATGCAAAAACTTTCCATTTTTGTTTATGTACCATCAGCTCAGCCGTAAAAGTGCATGGCGACTTTTTCAATAAATACATTAACAGTTTTGAATGATTCACGGTTATGGATATAAACCATGATTACCTTTTATATTGCTTTTGAGCTCCCGATATTTCGACGCAGTTACGTTCATCTTGTTCACGGGTAATTGGGGGTATTGGGAGCTCAAAAACCATATAAAAGGTAATCATGGTTTATATCCCGGTCGTTTAAGTCTAATGAATTTATTCATAATTTCTCCGTGCAATTTCGCAGCTTACTGTACAATCAAACACCTACTTCTTGGGTGGCAATCTACGAAATTGGTGGCTATTGTCTCTCTATCATTCTTCCATATTAGCGAGAAAGAGACAGATAGCGTTTCATTTCGTTTCTTCGCGAACGATTGTCATCTTGGCTAGGCCCCAAGTGCTCACGACCTTCCGGTGTGGGTTTAGTTTCGCAAACGTAGGCACAATGTTTTGAGTTTGGTCAGGTTAGGTTAGTAATACTTACCATACTGCATGTCTTCGTTAGCCATGTACCTATTCGTATAGCGCCATTTGTAATATCGTGACATTCATGCACGATAAAATAGCTAACAAATTTGCGAAATACACTTACACGATAGACCCTTGTTTACAAAAACAATTATCATAATTGTCTTATTTGCTTTCTCTTTCAGACCCAGTTCAAAAGGTGTCGCTGGCCTGTTCCAACCTGGCGAGGTCCATCGCCTACTGGAACGGCCTGTTGACGCTCAAAATCTTCGAGAAGAAAGACAAATCCGTGGTCGTGGGCTTCAGTGAGGACCAGGCCAAGCTTGAGCTTGTTGAAATTGGTAATTTGATATTTTTTTACCACATTGGTCCAAACAAACATGCAGCCCGCTTAATGACAGTTGGTTGTAACTTATGAACTTCTGCAATTCCAGGGTTGTCGCCGACTCTTAAAAATCTTTTCTCTTTATTTTTTCAAAACCTCATTATTATTTTTTTGCAATTACGATAACTTGATAATACTACTTTTTAACTTCCAGTATTTACCACATCTCACTTTTTATGAGACTTTCTGTTGTTTGTGTTATTTGTTTAACAACCTGTAGCTATTGAAACATTGGAAGTAATAGTGTTGCTACTATTGCTGAATAAAATATTAGGTACTAGTACAATAATATCCGCTAGAGTTAAAAAAAATACACAGAGCAACCTAGTCCTGCATAGTAGACTCAATAAAACTTGTGTTGTAAGTACTACAACAAGTACTTGGCTAAAGTGCCCATCACACGTGTCATAAACACTTGTTGTAAAAGTGAAGTTGTTTTAATACCTATTGTTCACGAACTTAGCGAACTATTATTATTAATTTATCCGTAATTCGATAAAAACAGTTATTTTAAGTAAAACAGGACTTAAACAAACAACAAACAAGTTATTTTACTTTCAGAAAATATTTTAATTTGTTTTTATTTCACGTAGAAATACTACTATATAAATTATAAACATAAATAAATGTCATATACTTACTAAGAAAAAGTGACCAAGGCCTCCAGTGACTTTTTCTAAGTATATAATATTTTAGTTTAAAACGGGACTTTCCCGCGTGCTTTCACTATATATGCCGTTTTAACACCTTGGTGGATACTAGACGCCTATAGGCGTAATCCCATTGTTCTTTCTATTAGGTCTAGAGTAGTAGCCATCAACCTGTTCAGAGAAAATACCTACAGTTAATCTCGTTGTATCAATATAAGAAAACAATGATCTTACAATTTCAACAAATGGAGTTCTTTGGTTATTTTTTCTTAACTTCAACTTATTTCATAGTTTAATTTATTTTACAGCGGAGCCCATAAATCGCGCGAAAGCCTACGGCCGTATCGCGTTTGCCTGTCCCTTCGACGAGCAGCCAATCATCGACAGCAAGATCCAGGCCGCCGACGAGAAGATCCTCACGCCCCTCATCTCGCTCGACACCCCCGGGAAGGCCACCGTGCGCGTCATCATCCTCGCTGACCCAGGTAACCTGATAATGGCACCCGAACACGATTTCAATGTAAATAGCTTTGGCGTTCGACTGTCGCTCTGACGAGCAATCATTGACGGTAAGATCCAGGCTGTCAACAAGAAGATTCCGGACTTCGAGAGTTACCCGGGAAGGCCACCGTTCGTGTCATCATCCTTTTTTTAACGTTGGGTAAATGCGTTTACCCATGCCACCTGATCCAGGGGAACCAGGAGGGATAACGGACTAACCAGTGGTAGGACTACCGTCTAAAACCACAAACGAATGCTGACTCTGCCTTGCAGTGGAGTGCCGCGGGGTTTCTAACAACATTCGACCGCGTTGATCGTGTCATCTTCTTAGCTGATCCAGGTAAGGACCTAATGTAGGCGACGGAACATTATTACATGGTAGAAAGCCGTTGCCTGGTCTACTAACAACCAATCATCGACAACAAGATCCAAGCCGCCAACGAGATCATCACCCCCCTCATCTCGCCCGACACTCCCGAGGAAACAACTGTGCTCGTCATTATCTTAGCTGACCCAGGATAAGCACCTGACATTCTCGCCTGATCATAGTCCAAGAACAGCCAAAACATAACTGAATGATATTTATTTTGTATCGCAACAATGACGCTCGTACACGATTACAGGGTAAAAAGCTATCGCGTTACCCGGCCCACTCGGCGGACAGTTAATTACAAGTATAGAAGGCAGATTAAGGTGTTTACTGAAAGAAGCGCTAACTATTTTTTTTTGTGAATTCGACAACCGTCGGACCTATCCTACCATTTAACCAAACAGAAAAAGGCTATTGCGATTAGGCTTTTGTCATGATTGTTAATTGACTGTTGTATAATTATAACCTAAGTTTTCCATCGGTATAGATATACAGTGGTAAATTATTATTGAATTTCCAGACGGCCATGAGATCTGCTTCGTCGACGACGAGAGTTTCCGCCAACTATCCCAGGTGGACCCGGCCAGCGACGCCGAGCTCGACAAATTCATCAAATCAGACAAGTCGCGCTAAGTAATTCCTTATCTATGCTACAAGTATGTTGATTAGATGTTATACATTCGTTCGAGTATTATTACTTTGTTGCTATATTTACTAATACTGAAGCCCATTTCATAAATGTTAAACAGTAGCACCCGCTTAATACGATCACGTTTAATACGATTAGAGACACGCCATTTTACACTGCTCCCTGCAACTTGTTTTCATAATTTTTTTACGGTTCACTTTTGTGCTTAAGATGTGTATTTGACGTGGTCCCTTTAGAATATTCTTAAGCGGGTTTACTGCTACTAACAGTACAACCGAGGTTATGTACTTAGTTCCATACCTGCTCATAGTTTGACATAATTATGCCAAAATTAAAAATATATTAGCTATTTAATGTTGGGTATGAATTGGTGCCAATGATGATGATGCTCATCGGTATCATTTTTGATACCATTGATGCCGATCGGTTGCTACCAAACATGCCAATTGCTGGATCCTCAAACTGTCATGTTTGGGTGAAATGGGTATTAGGTAACTGCTCAAACATTTTTGAATGTTCAAACCTAAGCATTGAGACTTGTTCTCGTATGTCTTAAATATTTAATTGTGTATAAGACCTTGTATATTTTGGTCCGCGAAAAACACTGTATTTTATCGAGCTTTTATATGTTGTATTTGTAAGTTGTGCTAACATCACAATTTAACATTAGCATTCCACAAATTATTAATTTACATAAATAACATACAATAATAATTATACTATTAAAATGTTATTGTTGTCTCTTGTTCTGTTTATTAAAGTGATATCTTTTAATATACAATTCAAATAAGTAGAACTCTGTTTTATTCTTTTGCCTTTTCAATTTAAATTTAAGTTCAAGAAGTTGTAATAAGCGAACTTTTTACAATATGTAGTATTAGTAGTAGTTGAGCTAAAATTGCATATATTATTGTAGAATTAAAAAGTAGTTAGTTGAATTATAAAAATAAAAACACTGGAAAATGATGTTTAGGCCTGATGTCAGCCAGCCAGCCAGCCTATGGAAGCCAGTGTTGTGTGGGGCATCATCCTGGCTAGAACTAGAACCAATTCTCCCGAAGCTCTTTAGCGTGAAAGTCAGAATGGCGGGTGTACCTAAATAAAAATATTTGAAAAGCATACCATATTTTTGTACCTAATTTGTACTATTTAGTACCTCCATTAAAAAAAAATGTACCTCACGGTACGTAAAGTTATCATCAAAAAACAGTACACCCGCCATCCTGATAGTCAGAATGGCGGGTGTACTTTATTACGCTATGTTTCCGTGGTTATTGATAAATTCTATAAAAGCCAAATAAATCCCAGCTTAACCCTCTAACCGCTAAAGATGCCTATGCTAGAAGCACATGCTTACACTTAGAAATAAACCTTACTACATTCCAGTATTTAGGGGTGTTAAGTATATAAAATAGTCGTAGAATTCAATCAGGCTAAGCGGTGTGTTGATCGTATTATGTAATGCAGACAATGTTTCTACGAGGAATCATTCATTGCGTGAGGCAATTTGGTTATCGTCTAGCAACAACAGAAATGGCGTAGCGGATTGTTCTTTTTTAATACTACGTCGGTGGCAAACAAGCATACAAATACAAATACAAATCTTTATTTATAACGCCAAAGTTACAAGTCACAAAATCAAAAGGTTTAACAATAATAATAGGTACAATAGTAAACCAAATTATTCATACAGATTATTATTCAATGCGATTATTACACTAAACATAAGTTAACACAGTGTGTAAGCACATTGAAACTTATGTGTACGGAAGTTTAAAAAACTCCTCGACACTGTACAAAGATAAAGTTAGTAGCCACTTTCGCAGTCTACGTTTAAATATATCGGTGGATGCTGCATCTCTAACCGCTGCGGGTAGTCTGTTATAAACGGACGGGCCCATAATGTACGGGGAACGCTCTGACTTTGAAAGCTTGTGTTTAGGAGTGACAAGTTGGTAATTAAATTAACATAAACATAAAAACATAACAATAAAAAAAACTACGAAGCGCATGACTCTTGTTCGTGCCGCGTTTTTTGAACAAATGTAAATTCAAGTGAGTGAAGATCGCCACCTGGTACACGTGTTCGCCCGGCAATGTCAAGACCCCTAGATTTTCGAAGAGGTTCCTGCATGAAGCGTCGATCGGTGCTTTAGCAATGGCACGTATTGCTTTCTTTTGTATTCTAAATGCACGCAGAAAATCGGCCGCACGGGCCCACACCTCGGCACCGTATGTGAGTAAACTATGCACTGTCGCGAAGTAGCAGGAGCGCACTACGTTAGATGACGCTGTGCTAGCTAGCCTAACCAGTGCGAAGCACGCGCGCCCTAGCTTCGAACTTAGCTCGTCAATGTGCCCGTCCCAGGTGAGAGAGCTATCTATTAGGAAGCCCAGCAGCTTTGTCGACCGAACATGATGTAATGCCGTGTCGCCAGCTTTCACATTGAAAGGTTTCTGAGCTTTGCCGTTCAACTCGAAAGTCATGTAGCAGGTCTTGTCTCTATTCAATGCGTGGCCGTTGAACGAAAACCACTCCTCGAGTTTACGAACTACTTTATTAATTTTGATCTCAAGCATCGCGTCCGAGGGAGCCTCAATTACCGCAGCCACGTCATCCGCGTACATATAAATTTCGGCACCTTTGATGGCCGCGGGAAGGTCGTTCAATAAAAGGCTAAAGAGCGTATTCGATAGACACGACCCCTGTGGTATCCCCAGGACATTCTCCAGTTCCCCGGAGGTGACACGTCCCGCCTCACCCACCACAACTTGGATCCTATTAGACATAAATGAGGAGAGCAAGGAGAGGACTGGACCCCGAATCCCGTGGAACTGGCATACGGCCCGCCTGATTGATTGATGAACTGTTAACTAAACTAATGCAATACATACAGCATAGATATAGCAAAAAAGATGTTATCATCGGTGGAGATTTTAATGTAAACATCTTACAAGAAACGAAATGCTCACTAACACTACTAAATTTAATGAAAACTTTCCACTTTCACCAAAACGTTAGAGAACCCACCAGAGTAACTAATACTAGGGTAACGGCGGCTATTAACGCGGGTATCAAAATCGACGTCTAACACCGCGGTGTTTACAAATACGCATTTTGCAAGCAAACAGATCTATTCTCTAAGAAATAAAGCATACCCAAAACAAGCTCATTCATTGGTCTATCGTGCCCATTAGTGTGCATTTGTGTGAGTGTAACAAAAAACTCGCAATTCGTCAGTTTGTGCGACGGCGGCGCAAGAACCGGTTGTTCCATACAGACGCGTGACACCACAGGTAAGTGCACTCCAATCTTACTTAGTGTTTTACGTAATAGTTATGGCAAATAAACTAGTGCAATGCCTTTTAAGAGGTTGTGTATTGGTTTCTAGACGATTTTGAATTACTTTTAACTTAGTTTTTGACCGGAAATTACGTTTAAAATTGAAAATAAAATACACCGGTGATAGGCGCCAATTACTTCTGTGGTAAGTAATTCCGTGGTATGCCACGGTAATAGAAAAAGTGGTAGTTTTGTTATTTACTCTTTAGTTTTGGTACAAATTATCATTTTTATAATTTATTTTATTTATTCCAATCTTGATCTATTCACGCTATTAAAGAGCTATTTCCGTGGTATGGAAAGTATTCAACTAACCCTTAATTTTTAACAAAAACTTCAGCACCGATTTCCTTGTTTCTATGGGAACCCTTAATCTGTCAACTTTTTTTTATTTTGAGTTAAAACCTAAAATTTACTTGCCAGTTATGTGATTTTGTCTTTACAAGAAGCTTGTAATATACGTGTTTGATTTGATTTGAAAAAAACATCTGTGTTTTATTCTTTTTATGGGTCGGAATTAGGTTTAATTAAACTCCAAATTAAGCCTATTACCGATGGTATGATCATATTACCCTCGGTAATAGAATGTATAGAAATCCATTACCGACCCACAGAAATATCGAATGGGTCGGTAATAGGCTCTTAAAGAGTTATCTATTACCGAGTGACTATTTGGTATTGTATTGAAATATCGCATTTAGGGTACCGCAAGTACAGATTTCGTTGATAAAATTTAGACTTCAGTTATCATTATCAGATTTAAATTCTTCTGTTTTCTGATTCAGTTATTACTCTGACAGACAAGGAAGGGTACCCAACTGCCGGACAATTCCGATTAGATTTTTTTTTTATATAATTTTATTTATACAGTAGTCCTAATCTCAGACATGATTTTTTTAGCTATAAGAATCAGCAATAAGAAAAGTACTGTGATTTGTTAGTTATAAACGGGTAAATTATAACACATAATATGTGAGAGACTTTATTTAACTTAATTACCTTATCAAAAATATTAGAATTTACAAATTTTCATGTTTTTATATATAGTCGAAATTTTATTAGGTGGACGTTTACTACGTTTATTTCACTGTGGTAAACTTTCATTCAGGTGGTAAACGTCCAGCTTATAAAATTTCGACTATAATTTACGCTGTGCCTTATGAGAAAATGTTACTTACTTGTTTTTTTTGTGCAGCTAATTATGTCAGTAAGACAAACTCTTATCAATCTTTATAGCATTTAAAAATTACTTTATTTAATAACAGGCAGGCCTATTTGTCATATACGTCCTTAGTAAAACTTTACTAACAATAATCTTTGTTGTTTTACATGTAAAACATTCAACTTATAACTTGTTATACAGGTACTCGTGGGTACTTGGTAAGTTAACTATTTAATAGTATTTGATTGTGCCAAAGTGTAATTATAATCTCTTCGAATATATCTCTTATTTTTAAACATACTCCTATAGTTTTATTTTTTATTTTTGTGTCATTATTAAACTTAATGACACAAAAATAATATACAGAACCCACGTCGTTATTATTGTTTTAACCCTCGGTATTAGGTTTCGAATTTTGAGTTTGGTTTCTGTTAACGAGTGCAGAAAAATCATGCCAATTGTACCCTCGGTAATGAAAGCTCCATTCGCGATAATAGAATCACAGCCTGTCCCTTGCCACGGTAATAGAAGATTTGGTCATTTTGGCTTCAAAAAATATTTTAATACATATAATAACCCAAAATGAATCCAAAAACGTGTGAAACGGAAAGTTCATTAAATGCTCTGATGAAAAAAAAATATTCCTGGCTGTTAGACAGCATTGATACCCTTAATTTTTGGATATCTTTTGAAAAGTTCTTTAACTACCACGGTAATAGGTGCCTTTACCCTAGCTCTACATGTATAGATCTTATTTTTAAAAAATTTCATCGCGAAAATTGCTATATTCAAGTACGCGATTATGGGCTATCAGATCACAAAGGTATATTAATTAACCTCCCGTCGGTTGCTTTCGACACAAATAGTACTTGGAATATTATGAAAAGGTTGTATAACGACAAAAATTGCTCAAATTTTAAAACAGAACTAATTAAAGTTAATTTTCAAAACATTATATCCCCAGCACAAACGGTAAATGATAACTATAATCAATTCTACAAAGTTATCAAAAAAATATTGAACCTATGTATACCTAAAATCAAAATTAAAATCAAAACAAAATCTAAAAAGGCATGGTTGACAAAAGGTATTAGACAATCGTGCAAACATAAAAGATTACTTAAAGTATTTATATCTCAAGCCAATAATGAAAACCTAAACAAACACTATAAGCAATATGAGAAAACATTTAAAAAAGCTGTGATAACCTCAAAAAGGCTGCACAATATAGAAATGATTAAAAAATCTGATAATATAATAAAAACAATGTGGTATGTAGTAAAAAATGAAACCAATAAATTAAATAAAAAAAATCGAATTAATATCAAATTAAAAACTCTAAACACAATCATAGATGAGCCAAAAGCAATCGCTAACACGTTCAATAGCTTTTTCTTGTCAGTCGGAAATCAAACGTTACCCTCGACGAGTAGACCAGTAATATCAACAACTAAAAACTCAATGTACTTACGACCAGTATCAGAACTCGAAGTTAAAAATATAATAAAAAACTTAAAAAACAAACGAAGCTATGGATACGATGAAATGCCACCTTATTTAATTAGACAATGCGCAGATATACTGTCAGGACCGTTAGCGCTACTAATTAATCAATCCTTCGCGGAAGGTATTTTTCCTGACGCATTAAAAATATCAGTAATAAAACCCATCCACAAAAAGGGTAATAAAAGCGACTGCGATAATTATCGACCAATAGCGCTCTTATCGACCTTTTCAAAAATATTTGAAACCGCGATGTCGAGGCGACTCTACTCATTTTGCGAAAAATTTGGCATCTTTAACGATGCCCAATACGGCTTCCGAGAGAAGAGATCCACAACCCTAGCAGTGTACAAGTTTGTTCGGGAAGTACTAAACATAATTAATGAAAGAAAATACGCTATAGGCGTTTTACTAGATATGAGCAAGGCTTACGACCGAGTTAGGTATAATATACTATTAAAAAAACTAAAAGATATAGGTATAAGAGGAAATGCTCATGACTGGTTTTGTTCATACCTCACAAACCGCGTCCAGTATGTCGAAATAGAACATCACAATTACAACACTGATACAATACAAAATGTCCAATCACAAATAACAAAAGTAAACCAATCGATACCCCAGGGAAGTGTCCTTGGATGTATTTTATTTCTTATCTACATAAATGATTTACCCAATATAATAAATAGCCCATGTACCTTGTTTGCTGACGATATTTCTTTTGTTATATCGTGCGAAAACGAACAAACCCTGAACAGCGATTTAAACTCTACATTAGAAGAAGTTGTAACATGGCTTAGTGACCACAACTTACAAGTAAACTTCGAAAAAACGAAAATTATACAATTTAAACCCTTCCAAAAGCGAACATTAAACATCAATTACTCTTACAACAATAATAAAATAGAATCAATAAGTTCAACTGTATTTTTGGGTATTAACATTGACTCAGCCCTTAACTGGAAAGATCACATAAATAAAATAAGTGGCAAATTAAGTAGCTTCATTTATGCACTATATCATCTAAAAAAGTGTACTGACATAAAAATAGCCACAAATGCATACTACGCCTATGCTCACTCTTGGTTACAATACGGAATTATACTGTGGGGAAATAGTCCAAGTGTGAACAATCTTTTTATATTACAAAAACACTGTATTAGAATCCTTGTAAATATTCATCCACTGGAAAGCTGCAAACCATACTTCGTAAAACTAAGAATCCTGACCCTAATCTCCATGTATATACTGGAAGTGTGTCTATTCGTAAAGAATAATGGAAATCTCTTTCCTCAATACTCGCGAGCGGCCCACCTACGACCTAAAACTAGACTAGCCACACCAAACTCTACGCTACAGATGATCCACAAAGGCCCTTTTGGCATGGCCATAAAAATATATAATAAAATCCCAAATGAAATTAAAGAAATAAATAATTTTAGTAACTTTAAAAATTCATTAAAAACTTATCTAGTAAAAAAAACGTACTACACATTAAATGATTTTTTTAACGATAATATGGACGAATAACGTCACCGGCACAAATAAGACATACAAATATATATAATATATCATACACCAGCCCTTTCTAATTGGCTTATGCCCATGATGCATGTTATTTCATAAGTTAGTTTTAAGAATATTGCTATACCCTTACAGGGTTCATGTGGAACTGTATTAAATAGTTTTAAAGAACTGTACACTAACATGAGTGCAATAAACAATTCTGATTCTGATTCTGATTCTGATGGTAAGCAGTCTCCGTAGCCTATGTACGCCCGCAACTCCAGAGGAGTTACATGCGCGTTGCCGACCCTACCACCCCTCCCTCCCCTCCTTTTTTTTTTTTTTTTTTTTTGATTTTTTTTGTGATGACCCAGGGGGAATCCGTTATGGATCCCACCGGCCCGGGAGAAGCCGAGTAGGTATGTCCGACTCCCACGGACTAAACCCCCTGGGGTGTTCCGGCGCTCGCTTTGTTGACGGGGTTTCGGGAACACGGTTGCAGGCCACCGATACCCTGCCGGCGTTGCCCTTGCGGGACCATCTTTTCGGGCTGCTCGAGCAGCCTACTTCGCTGAAGGCACCTCGGAACACGCGAGGGCCTTCCAGCTCGGACCCTCTTCAGGTGGGTGATGGAACTCCCGACCCATCACCCGTAGGGTCCCATTAGGGTGGCAGCATTCGGGCCGCAAAGGCTCTTCGCCGCCTGCCCGGCCTCCTGCGGCGCTGAGGGAGCGAGCTCGCATCATCCTCGCGCATTCGCTCTGCCGCCTCCTTCTGCGTCATGACGGTGACACTGAAGGAGGTCACTGCCGCCCATGCCTCCTCACTGTCCACCATGCGGCGGATTAGCGCCGGCAGTGAGAGGTCGCCTCCTATAGCCGTGGACAGGACAGCGCGAGGCTCCGCCCACGCAGGGCACTCTTCGCGCGTGTGCTTGGCCGTATCCACGGCTCCTCCTCCACAGTGGTGACACGCCGTTGTCGGCTCTCTTCCCACCCTCTCACACAAGTACCAGCCGAAGCAGCCGTGCCCCGTCAGGAGCTGTGTGAGATGGAAGGAGGGTGCGCCATGTTTGCGTTCGACCCATTCCTTCAGAACGGGCTGAATAGCAGCCACCAGGTCCCGGCTAGCTCCCGGGATCTCTAAACGCTCCGACCACTTTTCGAAGAGCACTTCTCGCGCCTCTTCCCGCCACTGGCGAACTTCTCGAGGGGCGGGCCAGTTTTCCTCCCTCCTAGCAGCCTGCACCCGCCAATAGACAACGGACTGCACCTTGGCTTCAAGGTCCCATGGCGGGCTTCCAGCCAGCAGGCCGGCTGCCACATGCGAGTTGTCACGGTACCCTCGAGCAACCCTGAGGGCTATAGGCCGCTGCGGTCGACGCAATAGGGCCGCACTTTTAGACCTCAGGGTATCCGCCCATATTGGCGCCCCGTAAAGCGCCATTGAGCGCAAGACACTCATATAGAGCCGCCTGCAGGCCCCTCCTGGTCCGCCCAGATTTGGGAGAATCCGTCCAAGCGCTCCGGCTGCAGTCATCAACTTAGGGGCCAGGCGCTTGAAGTGCTCTTCGAACCTCCATTTACTATCGAGGACGAGTCCCAGGTACTTCATCGTCGACCCGATAGCGATAGGAGTTCCTCCCACGGTAATTTGTGCTCCCTCCGGTGGTTTGTTCCGAGGCCCATGAAAAACCAGAGCCTCGGACTTGTGCAGTGCCACCTCAAGACCTAGTGCCCGAATCCTATGTATCACGTATGCAACCCCCGCTGTAGCTACATAGGCGGCCTCCCTGTAGGTCCTGCCACTGGCTGATACGAGGGTGTCATCAGCGTAACAGGTAATGCTGAGCCCCCGCAGAGTGGTCCCGCGTAAGACCCAGTCGTACCCGATGTTCCACAGGAGCGGCCCCAGAACCGAGCCCTGTGGAACACCGCACGCCATCACCCGTCTTCCCCAGCCGTCCTTGGTTGGAAATACCACAACGCGCCCTACAAAATAATCCGCCACAATTTTTTGCAAGTACTCGGGCACGTTGTGGTACTTTAGAGCCACCTTAATTGTTTCCCAGGGCAGGGTGTTGAAGGCGTTAGAGATGTCTAGCGATACAGACATCACAACCCCACCCTGAGAAACCGCTTCTTCCGCGAAGTCCCTTAGTCGGGCTATTGCGTCTAGCGTCGAACGCAGTGGGCGAAAACCGTACTGGCACTCGCTCAGGCCTGGCTGCATGCTTCTCACGAGACGAGATGCGATTATTCGCTCAAAGAGCTTGCTTGTCTCGTCGAGCAACACTATGGGGCGGTAGGCCGACGGCTGATCAGGTGGGCGCCCGTCTTTCCGGAGGAGTACCAGCTTGCCTGTTTTCCACCTGTCTGGAAACCTCCCCTGAGTTAGGCACACGGTGAAGAGGCCCCTGACTCGCTCTTCCAATTCGCTGAGTGCGACTACCAAAGCTCGCCCAGGTATGCCGTCTGGCCCTGGGGCTGTTTTTTTAGCGTGAAGTTTTAGAACAGCCACATTAAACTCCGCCTCTGTCACCGAAGGTATGTCTGTCTCCACTTGGCGTGGCCTCGACGTTGGAACCATAGGTGGCGGCACAAACTCACCCCTTTCGGGGAAAAGAGCGCTTACGACTCGGTTTAGGAGGTCTGGCTGGAGGGTGCTTGTCAATGGGGGTGCCCAAGGACGAAGCTTTTGCCTTACAGCCCGGTACGGTCTGCCCCAAGGATCCCTGTTGAGCGTCTCCAGCCACTCCTCCCAAGCCTCCTCCTTGGCTTGTGCGATGGCTTTCTGTAAAGTCGTACGAGCTGTCCTGTAGGTATCGTACAGGGCATCCTCCTCGGCTTGATGACGGACCCGCCTCCTTCTGTATCTGGTGTATTGGCGACGTGCAGCCACGCAAGCGTTCCGCAATTGGCGGAGTTCTGGTCGCCACCAGTACACGCGACGTTTCGTCGAGAAAGGCTTAGCCCTCGGCATTGACGCGTCACAGACACGGGTCAGGCTGGCGCTAAGATGCTCGGCCCCACGCTCCACCTGTACTGCCTCTCCTGGTCCATCACTAGCATTCCAGGACTCAACAATGGCCGCCTCTTTTGCGAGCTGCCTGTCTAGCTTTGACACCATCCACCTGGGACTGTCGCCAACAGCGGGTCGGTTTCCACGTTGAGTGTCAGGAAGGGTTGCGACATCGAACCGAATGTACCGGTGCTCCCTCCCCTTGTACCTTCCCCCCCTCTATAACCCTTATAAATCTTATATAAATTAAATATACCTCTTAAGTACTAAATAAATGGCGTCGTGATCGTCTAGTCTAGCGTTAGGACCCCTCGAAATGAACCGCGGCACCCCAGATTCTTTAATGAGTAACAACTATATTTTGGACCCCTGTTTTATTTGTACATATTATTACCTAGATTAGAAAGAGTATGTTTTAGTACTGAAGATATATTTTGTTATGTTAATGAAGAATATCCTGATAAATTGCTAAAGATAAAATTATCGGCGAGTTTTGAGGAGAAGTATAGATGTTATTGGTAAAAAAGATTAGAATGGAGTTAAGGTAATGCAGAATAAAAGACAATTTGAGTATAAAAATGTTTTTGGTGAAGTCCCGCTACACCTATTAAGCCTTCGGGATAACATAGAAGCAGCACTCCCAGGTTAAGCCCATTTATACCCTAGCATTTTAGGATTAAGTATAATTAACTATCACCTCCGAAGCGATGTGTGATCTGTCCACACGTGCTACTTCGTATGCTCGATGCGGGTTTGAAGGCTCTTATCCCGATCCACAATATTCGTCGGGTCACCTATCCTACTACTTTAGCCTGATGGGCTTTTACCAACACTTCACAACCTAGGTAATCCTAGATGAACTGAAGAAAGAAGTGCCAAGTATCTTCAGTTAATCAAATTACTTATCTTTTTTATGTTCAAAAACTAGGGAGATATGATTCCTTTTCCCAAATCCCAGCACTGAAAGAATAGACAATATTTCTGGTACTTTAGATGTATAAACAAAATACTTAAGTTTATTTGTTAACTACTTACTAAATTTTACTAGACAGAAATATCAAGTTGAGCATTATTTCACTCAAAATTCCCATTGGACTGCTCTTGCCTGCCAAGGGGTCCCTAAAACAAACCATTCTTCAATTATTCTATCTCAGAATAGCTTGTGTTCCTCTCTGCTTGATATTTTAGTATAAATTTACCATAGAAAACCCGAATGCTACACTCAGCACCTCGTCTCTACATCACAAGACCAGAAAATATAATAAAATAGAAGTAAGTATTTAACGAAAAACATCAATGTATTAATTACTCAGGTAAAATTTAAGAGTTTTAGGATAGATTTAGGCAATTTAACCCTTTACCAACTTTAGAATCCGCGCAAGATAATAAAACCTCAAAGAGATAAATATATATCAACCAATCAATTTTCTAGACCAAACCTAAGTAAGACCTTTTAACAGTGTGTATGACTCTACCCTACGCCTACCCTCCATCCCTAATCTAGTATGTCCAAAACACAGATCGCACTTACCATTGATCTAGTGCTATGGAACATACACAAGTGTATCCCTAAGTCTATGCTGTAAAGTTCGGCCGACAAAACCGAGGTATAGCAAACCCTAGTGTCTGTGTGATTGGTCCCCTCCTCATCGCCACGTGGGCACGGTGGATGAGAATAGACCGCCCTAGCATGTCTATAGGTAATCAGCACACTAGCACACACACCCGTACCAGTCACATGGGATACCCCGCCATGACTAAAACTTTATCTGTGTTTGTTACCAATCATGACAGAAGCTCTCCCGCGACCAGCACTAGCGTGAGCCAGAGTACCGAAATATATAAATATATTTAATACGAGACCTAGCCTCAATTACTGCAGACTTCAGTGAGCAGAGATTACTCTCAATGGCACGCACGTGATGCCCTCACATTCATCTAACAGCTGGACCTTGAGACCAGGGAGAGTATGTTCGCCTCTTATGTTGGTAAAGAAGAGACGCCAAGCCCTCTCAACTTGGAACAAAAGACTTCTAAACAGCTGCAATTTGCCACCGTTAGGGAGAAGCTGCTTAGATGGACAAACTGTTAGTCCAAACAGTGATCTGGCTTTATAAAATATCAAACGAACACCATAGAAAGGTAGTAAAATAACTAAGTTAAATTTTACTAGTAAATCAAACATAAAATGAAGCTCCTCCTGACACCATTATCCAAGCCCAATGTCTCGGAAATTACTTTCCGCAACACTCAGCAAGACACAGTGCAGAAAACTTCACAATAAAAATAACACAAACTGTAAGTAAAGTATCTCCACCATAGCCTAAGTTTAGCGTTACGACGACATTGTCCCCGCAAAACCAAACACAGACACAATTTACAAGTTTAAATTTACCAGGATAATTCCCAGCAAACACAAACAAATAGAAAGAATGGTAGAGGCACTTCACTTACCAAAAGCCAGAGATACTGCTAGTCCGACGGGTGAAAAATTAATGAATCCCCACTGCCTTTACCGGCCCTTTTATATGATTTCATCCCAGAAGGTTTAAGATTGCAACCCAGCCTTTACAGCTACATACTTAAGTCTCATTTTTACTTGATACCATAACTCGGACACATGCAGGTGCAAAACTCAGACAAAAATTCCAAGAAAAAGTATCCGCATCTCGATTAAGTACCTAGAAGGTTTAAGATTGCAACCTAGCCTTTACAGCTACATACTTAAGTCTCATTTTTACTTGATACCATAACTCGGACACATGCAGGTGCGAAACTCAGACAAAAATTCCAAGAAAAAGTATCCGCATCTCGATTAAGTACCTAGAAGGTTTACACCCTTCATAATGTAGTCTTTACATCTTCTGTTTTAAGTCTCATTTTTGTTTGCTAACGTAACTCAGACAAACACCTGCGATATCTACGAACAAAAGTCATAACGACGCGTCCCTCGCATAATCCTTAATATTCCTTATTCCTCATATATAAGGTTTGGTTTTGATTGACCGTGATATATTAGGTTAATCAGAGCCATCTATGATCCTTCTCATGCATTCGCTTGAATGTTAAACAGCTTACTGATACTGTTTCGACGGTCAATACTTATGTACGTACGTCGTAATGTTATAAATTCCCCACGCGACCCACAGATGGCGCTGTTTTCAAAATCATAGAAACTAATCTTTAAACTAAAACTAATGTTATCATTTGGCTTTTTTAAAGTTTTTAGTCCTATTTCTGATATTATTTAACTCAATTATATTAAATTGAAATACTTTTGAGAGAAAGTTTGAATAAATAGACACAAGATCAATAAACAATTTAAAGAAGAACTAATTTTAATTTTTTTTATTAAGGCCCCGTAGTTCCTTACTACTTAAACGTTTTATATATATAGATAGGCTTATGGCCAGTTACACCTCGCCCCCAAATCGATTGAATTTTGTAATGGAACACATGTGTGTGCTATGGAAAAATACAATCTATTTTCTAGACTTGTCGGTGCTTTCCCTCCCCGCTTAAACGTGTAGTGTGTATTCCATTACTAAGTGACTGCCAGCGACTCAGCTCTGAAATCAGTTCAACAGAACTCCGTCAATGAACCAAGACAACTTTTTCCCCAGTAACCTCGCTCCGCCAGAGATATCGGGTTGTGAGTCCGATAGGTCCCATTAACCCGTTCTTGCCAGCTCACCCCGGTCTCGGCGAGATCTTTTTCTCTGTGGACCGTACACTTCCGTAGAAGAGCATCTAATGAGACAGCAAAAACTCCTCAAGCAAAACAAAGAAACCTTTAATTTTTATAAGTACGAAGCTTTCAAGTTCCATTGCCAAAATTCGAACCAAAGTCCACTGCCTTATCACCCTCAGCCACGTTTTCTTGGCGCGTGTCTCATACTTCAATAAGATACACCGACTTTTAAGTTTGTTTGGGTGTTTTTTTTTTTTTTTTGAACAAACTTAAAATTGACACTAGAAAGTACCTTAATATGGTACAGTGAGGATGCTTTGTCCAACCAAGTGTTAAATAAAGTAAAAATATCTGCTGATCATTACACCTTATACCAATAAAAACTACTTTATAATCATGTTTTATTAATTCTTGATAAGAGCCTCGTCCTTTTAGACGCTCACGGCCCATGAAATATGTCGAATGTCGGATATATCCCATCCAAAATGAGTGTGTGGGTTTCGTAAGTGTCTTCATACCTTGTAGAGTACTAACTAGAACAATCTACCCTTTTAAACGGGTCTAATCCAATGGATTTTAACCTACTGATAAGACTTTTCCAGTTAGTTGTGTTTCCCCTCCCCCCCCTTTTAATCCCCTGCAAATACCGACAATTCTAGTTTGACTACACTCTAGCCTTTGTCTATCTGTATCGATCCATTCTTAACAATAAAAGTACATTCATCCACTAAATATGCATCACATTCATACATCTTACTTATATAAACCTCACATATTTATAACCATTCAACGCACATATACATTCCTCCTCAGTCACGCATTCGCACGATCTTTACAGACGGCCAAGACTCTTGAGATGCAATCAAAAAATAAAAATAAAAACAAACAAAATTTATTATCGTAATTTCATTCAAAACATAATGTACCTACGCCCTCTTTTTTTTTATCGATATACATGTAGATAGATAATTAAAAATCCAGAATGTAGAATCCATGAAAATGTAGGAGACAAGAAATTACTTCATAACCTACGAATATTTCGGCTTGTCTAAAATTTTGTACTCACGCTCAGTGCACATTTCTTGTAAATTAAGCTATTCTTTATCACTATTTACCCCACTGATGCAAACAATAATAACTGTTCCAATATAAATTTACTGCATGAATTCATTTTCTTTTTCGCGAACGAAACGATACCATTTCTGTACTTTGCTTAAAAAATGCACTTATACGCTTTACGCCTCCTGTGATTGTAAAATTGAAATAATGTCCATAAAATAAGCCTATTTTCATATAATTCGGGCCAAATATCACTATATTTTCTCATAAAACGATAATTATTAATCCAGATCACTCTTTGTTTATTTCGAAAACGTCAGTCGGACTAAATTGTCAAAGCTCAAAATGAAAGCTATCGATCTATGATCTATTTCAAAACCATTCAGGACATTCGTAGTCTGTTAAGCCCTTTCCGTCAGTAGAAGGAGTGGCAAATTTAAAAATGTATGCGCAAAAAGGAATTTCGCGCGTTCTTCCCTTGACATCGTGTTTCACCAGAGTATGTTTAATAAATAAAACTTCATTTTAACTACATCTAGTGTCGAGCAGCAAAACTGTAGCTGTCAATGTCACTACTCGCCGTTAGATGGCGTTGTAATAAAAATTGGGAAATTTTCATTTCTCGATCCAAAACACTACATATTGAAGCAATTACGTATTGAAATGAGTGATACTTTGTTCAAGATAGAAATCAATTAATAAGTAATTAAATTAACCTATTTCTGGATTTAAGTGCTATTTTTAAATTACTGTTCTTTAGAAACGTACAAATCGCTTAAGTACTTCTACTCTACCCTAGATGGTTCCACTAGCGCTAGTTTTTGCATATTATTTTTTATCTGTGTAAAAATTAACCCCATTTATCTGTTTTCAAATATATATTTTGCAATATATTTAAGACCTATTTTCAATACTAAATGAAATCGATCGTGTAAACGTGCCTTTTGTCATAGACAAAATTTTCTAAGGACGGCCATGTGCATGCGCTCGTGTAATGCGACAAAATTAAAAACACGCTCCATCATGCCTGACAAGACACTAACGCAGCCCACGCGATTTAGTCGGATTGTAGTCAACTTTGTTAAAGTTCCTCACAGATGGCGTGTGTAAATAAAAATAAAGAAATTAACAACGAAACTTGACCGTCTTAAGGTTTTAATATGTATTTTATATTAATTTGATAATAAGGCCACATTTATTCAATTAGTATAGTACTATTCTAGAATGAATCGACATATCTATGTAAGTATACATAGAAATTTTGCTCCTGGCAGCTCTAGGATCCGTCACTTTATTTACTTCCGTTCATTATGTTTCGTATTATATTTTTTATACAACAGCTTTCAATTTACGCACTTAAAACTTGTCATTAAATCCCGAAACTATTAATTAAATTCATAGATACCAAAGTTATCCCAACCACCAGTGTACCTCTGATTTAACACCTTTATAAGTAAACAAATGACAACCATCCGAACGCCATATTGTAATTGTTGTATAGCAAGAAAGTTGACAAACAATAACCAATATAACCATGACAGAAATTCAAACTGAACTGGAAAAGATCGTCTTCGAGTGTGCTTCTTATGATTCCCTAAATATCCTATCTATTGCTTATGGCAAGAACTGCACTAGACAAACGAAATAGAGTTTCGGATTCAAACATGTGTTTTTTTTTTTTTTTCGTTCGTCAAAAATGTATAAATGTTCAGTGAATCCAGTGCCCTGTGATGACCTATGACCTAACGTTTGAACTGTATAGAAACAAGGATGTTTAATTAATGTGCCTAGCTACTGATGATTGAAATGGACTCAAGTATTGAACCTGTTACTTCTAGAAAGGTAAGTTTCTATTTTTACTCTATTATTTAGAAAAATCACTGCTATAGAAGCCCTGTTAAACATACTCACATACTTATAGCCTGCTAAAAATAATTACCTCCCACAAATCAACTACAAATTTACCTATCTATCAATAAAACTGCTTTTCCAATCAATCGTTTCAGCTTCTGACTAGCATTAGGTTCTTTTTTTTTTTCAATTTGATATTATTCTACTTACAGTGTCAGCCTAGTGTATCATGTTGCCTTATGTGTACTGCCTTGTTCTACAACATAAGCACATTTCATTTTGAAAGACCGAAGCAATCAAAGTTAAAGTCTATTTTACGCTGCCGATATAATGTAATTTTAATCTTTCACTAAGCATTTCCTATTGCAATATGGGTTATACAAACTTTGCCTGCTTTTCCAGCAAGGTGACAACTCCATTGAAATGAACCCTGCCACGAACTGTTATTGATCAAAATGTATGGAAATTATGCTGGAGAACCCTATTTGCTGGTTTTGATGAATCTTTACACAAACTTTAAGAGTAAGTATGAAATTTTTGATACAAATAAATTCCCTTAGGCCTGACTACTGTATTTGGAATATGAAACATGTTATTATTTTATAAGCATGCTAAAAATTGGTCCTGAAATAAGTGTTCCTAGAATTCGGAGTTGCAATATGTTATAAAATCACAAATTATATGATAACGTTGGCTAGAAATAAACAGGATTCTATGTGTGTTAATGTAAAATTTTAGCGAACATGTACTTTCTGTTGAAAAGGAAACCAAATTTTTTAAATTGTCGGACTAACCAAATAATGAAAGCAATTTTCCTACATGGATTATCAACCTGTACTATCTGTCAGCACAATCTATTCTTAATTTACTATGCCCTAAAGCATTGTCTAAAGTGTCACCTTAGTTAATTCATTTTATTTCGAAGTGAGCATTTCAAGTTGTCGGAAGCAACCACTCTGTATCATTTTTATGTTATTTACCTACTCAATTATTTTATTGGTGATATAAATACCTGTTATTGCAGTAAATTTAGCGATATATGTTTAATTTTTCAGCAAACAAAATACCTATATGATACCTAGCCGTTAAGAAACTTAATGGATAGTCAAACTGAAGCCAAGGGAAGGAAATCTCCATTGTTACTATCATGGTTCCTGTCCCACTATGTCTTTCCACAATCTCCAAGTAAGTAGAACAATCCACTCCACTTAAAAAGCTATTTTTAGACTTGACCTTACTTAGCAAAAAACTTCAAATTAATTTTTTTCATTTGTCCCGAAGAAATCTGAACTGTTTGTTTTTGCTTTTCCTGAATTGTGAAATATCTGAATATGAAATAACTTATAGTAGTACATGACACTTTTAAAGATACTTATAAATAGGTTTTCTTAAATATATCCTACTTCAGCTAACTTTTTTCTCATTTTCAACTTCAGAGTTTCCCGGAGAACTGACAATGCCCCGCAGAGTCAACCTATCTACCCTCAATGTACACACTGCTGTATGCTTCTTATGAAAGGTATTTTATTATAATAAATTGTAGGCACACAATGTAATGTTATGTATGGAACTCATGACTTATAACTGACACTAATATTTTAAAATCTTAATTATGAGTTCTCGATGAAAGAGCAAAGAAATGAAGAATGTGCTTACCCTTACATAACCTATTCTATTTCTATTGACTAATTCGACTTAGCCTAGCTTATTTGTCACCTAGTTTATGGAAATATGTCCTGCAAGGCAAAGATTCTCAAATTTTTTAGGATTCCTTTTTTGAAAATTTAAGTACTGCCTAGTTTAACATTATGAATCCTAATATTCATAGAATGTGTCTATATATCCTTGTATTATGCATTAAAAATAATCATGCGCCTCCGCGAATGGATGAATTGAGAAAAATGTTGATATGTTGCCCAAGTAAAACTGACTAAGAAAATCAAAAGCTACTTACTTTACTGAATTTTCCTAATACTCGTCTATTTTACATTTACAGATAACCACGAGCCCTACTACTGAGGCTTCTGTTCGTTAGCTTATCTCAAGAATTTTGCTGCTACGATGGCAGCTATCTACACTGAACACTAAAGAAAATGAGACCCATGTTTTCCCTTCATGTTAGTTCCTTAGTATGCTAGCTTACTGTTTTCTTGGACTAAATACTCTATCATCTGTGGTAAATAACTCTGTGTTTGTTGGACGGACCCAATCGGATCTTAGTTCATACATACATACATACATGATTATTTTACGGTAACAAATGTATGATGTTCACACACAATAATCAAACCAAACATAGTCCCAATGTATGTGACTGTCATTTAGACCTACGCCTAGAGTGATTAATTGTACCTAACAGAATTATCTGTCTGTTGCTACTACTGTATAAATGACAAAACTCTGCTGAAGAATCAGATAATTCATGAACTTTACTATCCATTTCGTGGCCTATAGAGATATATTATCAGTAAAGAAGCCGTGTAACAAAGATCTAACTCCTATATTATTACATGTGCATAGTTATTTATATGATATAGGAGGCAAAAAAAACAAACAAATCGCCCGATGGTAAGTCGAGCGATCGCAAAACAAGAGAAGTTGTAAGTACGCAGCCTAGAAGGTGCGGAATACGCCCCCTGTTCCTTAATATTTCAAGAAAACCTATGTGAAACGAACTTATTTCACGCCCCCATAGTTTTTCGACTAAAGCATATCTTATTACTCAACTACTTATGTCTCTTATAAGATAGCCTACATAAATCTAGATAAGCCTAGACTATACCTAACCACATCCTAATTGGCAACAGCCTCCTAGCTCAGTCGGTGATGACCCTGCCTATGAATGCTATCTATTTGTCAAATGTAGTGTCACATTTGCGTTGCCACACTTATAAGAAAGTTGGATTTCACTCCCGCTCCTTTAGGCTACTTGTAGAATCTGAGAATTCGTTTTTCATCCCCCATTATTTAAGCTAAAGTACTCTTATACAACAAAAGCTATCCTGTCTTATCTTATCTTAAGTGTTAGCCTACCAGTAAATTTCCTATTTACTTATGCTTAAAAATAAGGTAATTTTTATTTAACTAATGTGTTTATTTTCATTTCTCAGATACAAGATGTACTAGCAGCTACAAAAATGAAGATTGTTCCTAAAAGTCCCTAGCATGACTATGTGATGAAAGACTATGAAAATGAAAGGCACCTTCTAGACGGCAGTATCTCTATGAACACTACCCTGAACTAAGACTGAAACCTGAAAAAATGTATTTAAGACCTTAGTTATTGAATAATAAAGTTAATATTTGTCTTTTTATTTCAAAAGAGTCAATTATTTTCGCTTAAGGATCCAAAATATAGCGTACTCACTCCGTTCTCACGTCAACAAAATGTAGCCTGAATGGCTACTTTAACAGATATATCTTGAAAACCCATAAGTAAAACAGGTAAAATAAATCCTGCGTCACGGCTCACCAAAATGTACCTTCCCCCCCTCTATAACCCTTATAAATCTTATATAAATTAAATATACCTCTTAAGTACTAAATAAATGGCGTCGTGATCGTCTAGTCTAGCGTTAGGACCCCTCGAAATGAACCGCGGCACCCCAGATTCTTTAATGAGTAACAACTATATTTTGGACCCCTGTTTTATTTGTACATATTATTACCTAGATTAGAAAGAGTATGTTTTAGTACTGAAGATATATTTTGTTATGTTAATGAAGAATATCCTGATAAATTGCTAAAGATAAAATTATCGGCGAGTTTTGAGGAGAAGTATAGATGTTATTGGTAAAAAAGATTAGAATGGAGTTAAGGTAATGCAGAATAAAAGACAATTTGAGTATAAAAATGTTTTTGGTGAAGTCCCGCTACACCTATTAAGCCTTCGGGATAACATAGAAGCAGCACTCCCAGGTTAAGCCCATTTATACCCTAGCATTTTAGGATTAAGTATAATTAACTATCACCTCCGAAGCGATGTGTGATCTGTCCACACGTGCTACTTCGTATGCTCGATGCGGGTTTGAAGGCTCTTATCCCGATCCACAATATTCGTCGGGTCACCTATCCTACTACTTTAGCCTGATGGGCTTTTACCAACACTTCACAACCTAGGTAATCCTAGATGAACTGAAGAAAGAAGTGCCAAGTATCTTCAGTTAATCAAATTACTTATCTTTTTTATGTTCAAAAACTAGGGAGATATGATTCCTTTTCCCAAATCCCAGCACTGAAAGAATAGACAATATTTCTGGTACTTTAGATGTATAAACAAAATACTTAAGTTTATTTGTTAACTACTTACTAAATTTTACTAGACAGAAATATCAAGTTGAGCATTATTTCACTCAAAATTCCCATTGGACTGCTCTTGCCTGCCAAGGGGTCCCTAAAACAAACCATTCTTCAATTATTCTATCTCAGAATAGCTTGTGTTCCTCTCTGCTTGATATTTTAGTATAAATTTACCATAGAAAACCCGAATGCTACACTCAGCACCTCGTCTCTACATCACAAGACCAGAAAATATAATAAAATAGAAGTAAGTATTTAACGAAAAACATCAATGTATTAATTACTCAGGTAAAATTTAAGAGTTTTAGGATAGATTTAGGCAATTTAACCCTTTACCAACTTTAGAATCCGCGCAAGATAATAAAACCTCAAAGAGATAAATATATATCAACCAATCAATTTTCTAGACCAAACCTAAGTAAGACCTTTTAACAGTGTGTATGACTCTACCCTACGCCTACCCTCCATCCCTAATCTAGTATGTCCAAAACACAGATCGCACTTACCATTGATCTAGTGCTATGGAACATACACAAGTGTATCCCTAAGTCTATGCTGTAAAGTTCGGCCGACAAAACCGAGGTATAGCAAACCCTAGTGTCTGTGTGATTGGTCCCCTCCTCATCGCCACGTGGGCACGGTGGATGAGAATAGACCGCCCTAGCATGTCTATAGGTAATCAGCACACTAGCACACACACCCGTACCAGTCACATGGGATACCCCGCCATGACTAAAACTTTATCTGTGTTTGTTACCAATCATGACAGAAGCTCTCCCGCGACCAGCACTAGCGTGAGCCAGAGTACCGAAATATATAAATATATTTAATACGAGACCTAGCCTCAATTACTGCAGACTTCAGTGAGCAGAGATTACTCTCAATGGCACGCACGTGATGCCCTCACATTCATCTAACAGCTGGACCTTGAGACCAGGGAGAGTATGTTCGCCTCTTATGTTGGTAAAGAAGAGACGCCAAGCCCTCTCAACTTGGAACAAAAGACTTCTAAACAGCTGCAATTTGCCACCGTTAGGGAGAAGCTGCTTAGATGGACAAACTGTTAGTCCAAACAGTGATCTGGCTTTATAAAATATCAAACGAACACCATAGAAAGGTAGTAAAATAACTAAGTTAAATTTTACTAGTAAATCAAACATAAAATGAAGCTCCTCCTGACACCATTATCCAAGCCCAATGTCTCGGAAATTACTTTCCGCAACACTCAGCAAGACACAGTGCAGAAAACTTCACAATAAAAATAACACAAACTGTAAGTAAAGTATCTCCACCATAGCCTAAGTTTAGCGTTACGACGACATTGTCCCCGCAAAACCAAACACAGACACAATTTACAAGTTTAAATTTACCAGGATAATTCCCAGCAAACACAAACAAATAGAAAGAATGGTAGAGGCACTTCACTTACCAAAAGCCAGAGATACTGCTAGTCCGACGGGTGAAAAATTAATGAATCCCCACTGCCTTTACCGGCCCTTTTATATGATTTCATCCCAGAAGGTTTAAGATTGCAACCCAGCCTTTACAGCTACATACTTAAGTCTCATTTTTACTTGATACCATAACTCGGACACATGCAGGTGCAAAACTCAGACAAAAATTCCAAGAAAAAGTATCCGCATCTCGATTAAGTACCTAGAAGGTTTAAGATTGCAACCTAGCCTTTACAGCTACATACTTAAGTCTCATTTTTACTTGATACCATAACTCGGACACATGCAGGTGCGAAACTCAGACAAAAATTCCAAGAAAAAGTATCCGCATCTCGATTAAGTACCTAGAAGGTTTACACCCTTCATAATGTAGTCTTTACATCTTCTGTTTTAAGTCTCATTTTTGTTTGCTAACGTAACTCAGACAAACACCTGCGATATCTACGAACAAAAGTCATAACGACGCGTCCCTCGCATAATCCTTAATATTCCTTATTCCTCATATATAAGGTTTGGTTTTGATTGACCGTGATATATTAGGTTAATCAGAGCCATCTATGATCCTTCTCATGCATTCGCTTGAATGTTAAACAGCTTACTGATACTGTTTCGACGGTCAATACTTATGTACGTACGTCGTAATGTTATAAATTCCCCACGCGACCCACAGATGGCGCTGTTTTCAAAATCATAGAAACTAATCTTTAAACTAAAACTAATGTTATCATTTGGCTTTTTTAAAGTTTTTAGTCCTATTTCTGATATTATTTAACTCAATTATATTAAATTGAAATACTTTTGAGAGAAAGTTTGAATAAATAGACACAAGATCAATAAACAATTTAAAGAAGAACTAATTTTAATTTTTTTTATTAAGGCCCCGTAGTTCCTTACTACTTAAACGTTTTATATATATAGATAGGCTTATGGCCAGTTACACCCTCCTTTTTTTTTTTTTTTTTCCAGGGGGGAAAATGCATTCCGCATACCACCCGGGTGCGGGGGGTGACCCGAGTGGTTATGTGGGACTCCCGTCTAGGCTAATGAGGCCCACGGTATACCCACTAAAAACCCCCCATATGCCACCTCGCCGCCTTATTGGTGGGGTTACGGGAACACTTGCGTACTCATCCGCGACCCCACCGGCGGCAGCCGCCCGCGAGCGGCTCCTTCGCGGATGCCCGAAGGCCCTTCACGCGAGGCGCGCCAGATGGTTCGACGCGCCTTCCTCCTCGGCCTCCGTCCTGCAGTGTAGCGGACCCCCCCGAGACCGCCACAAGGAGGCCACGGGCGCCAGAAAACTCCCCAGCGCCCGGCGGCAGATGAGGTCCATGGTTCTGCCGCAAACCACAACTCGGCTGCAGAGGACAGGGAGAACGGCACACCGTAACACCGACACTCCTCTTCCTCTGCAGCCCCACCAACGCCGCTACAGCGGAACGGCCCCGCCAAGGTCGCAGGGGATAGGCAGAGTGGCGCATCGTGATACCATCACGCCTCTTCCCCTGCGATCCTACCTCGGCCGTCGAGGATAGGGAGAACGGCTAACCGCAATACCGACACTCCTCTTCCTCGACGGTCCACCTCCAACGCGTCACAAGCGGGCTTGTCAAGCCCACTTGGAGCGTCCTCCTCGGGCCAGCCAGCACCTCAAACAGGCCGGCCCTGGTTGCCTCTTCGCTTCACCGTGGGAGACCAAGCCACGGCTACTAAGCCCCTCCACCACGACAAGGTGGGCAACCCTCGGGGGGCTCCCTCCCCTCCTTTTTTTTTTTTTTTTTTTTTTTTTTTTTTTTTTTCTAGGGGGGAAAATGCATTCCGCATACCACCCGGGTGCGGGGGGTGACCCGAGTGGTTATGTGGGACTCCCGTCTAGGCTAATGAGGCCCACGGTATACCCACTAAAAACCCCCCATATGCCACCTCGCCGCCTTATTGGTGGGGTTACGGGAACACTTGCGTACTCATCCGCGACCCCACCGGCGGCAGCCGCCCGCGAGCGGCTCCTTCGCGGATGCCCGAGGGCCCTTCACGCGAGGCGCGCCAGATGGTTCGACGCGCCTTCCTCCTCGGCCTCCGTCCTGCAGTGTAGCGGACCCCCCCGAGCCCGCCACAAGGAGGCCACGGGCGCCAGAAAACTCCCCAGCGCCCGGCGGCAGATGAGGTCCATGGTTCTGCCGCAAACCACAACTCGGCTGCAGAGGACAGGGAGAACGGCACACCGTAACACCGACACTCCTCTTCCTCTGCAGCCCCACCAACGCCGCTACAGCGGAACGGCCCCGCCAAGGTCGCAGGGGATAGGGAGAGTGGCGCATCGTGATACCATCACGCCTCTTCCCCTGCGATCCCACCTCGGCCGTCGAGGATAGGGAGAACGGCTAACCGCAATACCGACACTCCTCTTCCTCGACGGTCCACCTCCAACGCGTCACAAGTGGGCTTGTCAAGCCCACTTGGAGCGTCCTCCTCGGGCCAGCCAGCACCTCAAACAGGCCGGCCCTGGTTGCCTCTTCGCTTCACCGTGGGAGACCAAGCCACGGCTACTAAGCCCCTCCACCACGACAAGGTGGGCAACCCTCGGGGGGGCTCCCTCCCCTCCTAACCTAACCTAACCTAACTCACCGGCAGGAACACAACTATGAGTAAGGTCTAGTGTTATTTGGCTGCGGTTTTCTGTAAGGTGGAGGTACTTCCCCAGTTGGGCTCTGCTCTAGATCTGGAATGACATCCGCTGTGCTGTACTTATTGTGACGGAAGAGTAACTACGGAACCCTACACTGAGAGTGGCTCGACATGCTCTTAGCCGGTTTTTATAGATAATTATAATATGACAGTACTTTAAAAATGTTATACCTCATTGTGACACAGTCCTACGTTACACATTTCAATCTGTTTCACGCTACCAACCGCGTTGAAAATTACCTGTAGGATAGACACGCTAACCCTACCGTAATAACCGTTTAAAAGTAAATCTCGCCGCGGAGGGATTGCAGCGAGTAAATGACTTGATCGTATCGACCAAATAGGGGCGTCGTTCCCGTCGGGTCATGCACAGGCGAGTCGAGGGCTCAGGCGAATCAAGACTTGGAACTCATGATTGTGATAATGTTTGACGCCGTCATACTTGACGTAAAACTTTGCGGGTAATTTGGCTTTAGAACGCTTATGCTTTAGCGGATTGCGTACATATAAAGGGTGATTAAGACTGACCATACCACCTTATTGTTTGTAATTAAGTATATACCTAAACATAGGTCATACTGAACAACTTTTATTGTCGGGGCACGGGGGCCGATAACGCAAGACAGTCAGTTGTTTCATACATTTGGGCAATATTTTCCGGGGAAAAACTGGTACCTATTTTTTGAGTTTTATAGTTACAGATTTGTAGATGTAGCAGGAACGGTGATAGACTCTGAAGATTCTCTCGATCAGAGTTGGAAGCGAGTGCCATTTGCCGCACTCGCTTTCGAAAAATTCCGGGCTAATTTTTGAGATTAGTTTGGGACCTAAGTCTCCCTGAATAAAACCGACCGGATGCGAGTCGGATTTGCGCACCAAGGGTTTCGTTTCGATTACGAAAATGTGTATGATTACACACTTTTTTTATAATTTTTTTTATTGACGCACGCTCAAGTTTTCTACCGGTTTAGGTAGGTAATGAAAAAATTTCTAAGGTTCTTGACGCCACGGCAAACTGGTATTTCCGTGATCTCGGCTCGCTCTCGCAATAAGAACACACGGGTCGCAAAACTGCACGATCGCGTGCCTCGGAGCTTCCGTGGAACTATTCGTGACACATTTTCTCGTCCATTTAATCGATTTTGTTTCGGTGTTTTGTGCGGATACTGCTTTATGATCATTGACTTTATTTATTTCGGTTAGGTTATTTAAAGCTTGGAGATATTTTTGCCTGAATTCAAATAAATAAAAGTGCAAGTAATTTTGCCCAGGCGAATTTGATCGGTAGGCGCTAAAAAGCTCCCGCCTAGGTATAGTTTAGGTTAAAAATAAGCTAAATTAAATTTTGTATTTATCTCGATAAGTGTATTGTAAAGTTCTTATTAGAATAAATGATCTTAAACCTAAAAATACCTATAAAACGAACCAGTGTTGCGACTTTATTTAACATGACTTATTAAGTTATTAATTACAAACATACGAGGGGTGATCAAAATTACCTGTACCTAGTGATGATTAGATACTTTTAGTGGATGAAAACAGTGAAAATAGGAACGTAATAATTATTAAATAATATAGATCTGTTAGAGTGAGACAAATCCATTTATTCGTGATATGTCGGAAAAAATGCGTGGAAATGGAAAAATCTGAAGTTAGCGCCGTTACTAAGTGCTTTTGTTTGAATAAAATGTGTACTAATGCACATTGACTTAGCGGGAATTGGGCGAGTACTCTACCTCTCCGTATTCTACAGTTGTACGCTGGTGCAAGCAGTCTAACCTGGGTAGAACATCAGCTAGAGACGAACACCACGAAAACCGCCCATCTATCGTCCTTACTGAAGAAAACATAAAAAAATCCCGATCTCGTGTTAGCAGATAGAAGGATACCTATCAGGCATCTAGTTGAGCTCACGAGGACCTCGTGTGGCAATATTCGAAAAATCTTAACACAAGAAAAAATACTCTGCTCGTTGGGTGCCTAGACTGTGCCGAACAAAAGACCCCCCTACAAGGCTGATGTTGCAGTGGCAGCCATACGTCATGCAGGGTTCAAATTGCTAGAAAACCCCCCATATTCGGCAGATCTAGCCCCCAGCGTCTTTTATCCATTTCCATGGCTGTAGGAACATCTTAGAAGCAGCAAATTTTTGGAAGATAGCGATGTAATGGCCGCTGTGAAGGCATTTTTTAAGGGTCACTTTTTTTATGAACAAAAGGTCTAGAAAGAACAGAAGGTCTGGGCATGTGTAGCGTAGACACGATGACCATATTATTAAAAAGTGCCTTTCCATGACTACTCAAAAGAGAGGGAATGGCAGGCCACAGACTACGTGGATGACCAATGTCCAGAAGGACATGAAAGAATATGGCCTGTCTGGCGACGATGCAAAACAGCGAAATAGATGGCGCCTCAAAATCAAGAATGCCGACCCCACGTAACGGGATAAGGCGAGGACCATGAAGAGAAGAACAGAAGGTCTAGAGAAACGATGACCTATGTGAGTAAGCTTACTAAGAGACTAAATTGAAAAATAAAATATGTTTTTAAAATGTGATGTGTCTTTCATACTGATTATCATTACTCTTGGATCACCCCTCGTAATCACTTAGATGGTTTGGCAGTTCTGAAAGTGTGCGTTTCTCCAAAAACTTCGCCTCGCACAGCTAATCTGTGGAATATTAAACTCTCGCCCGGGTGTATTCCCATTTGTCCCCGCCGGGCACAGATGAAAATAGGTGCTTCATTTAAATCATTCCCAGTCGCCCCGGCCTAATGTAATGTGAAGAGAGGACAACTGGGAATACACCGACGCGCCCGTGATATTTCGGGACCGATCGATCTACAAGAAAAGGGCGTTTTTTTATACTACGTCGGCAAACAAGCATACGGCCCGCCTGATGGTAAGCAGTCTCCGTAGCCTATGTACGCCTGCAACTCCAGAGGAGTTACATGCGCGTTGCCAACCCTAACAACCCTCCCTCCCCTCGTTGAGCTCTGGCAACCTTACTCACCGGCAGGAACACAACACTATGAGTAGGGTCTAGTGTTATTTGGCTGCGGTTTTCTATAAAGTGGAGGTAGTTCCCCAGTTCTTCACTAGATCTGGAATGACATAAGATGTGCTGTGCCCTACCACACAAGGCGAGATGAAATTCACAATGCCCATACCTCTCTTGTGGACGTAGTTTAAGGACGTCCCCGGGTCCATTATTGTTGTCCGGTTCCGCGTATTCTCATCTCAAACGTCGGTAACGCACTTGTAACCCCTCTGGTAATGCAGGTATCTATGGGCGACGATAGTTGCTTCCTATATAATAAAAAAGCACAGACAATGCAATATACTAAGACGAATAATGTAGTTGAATATTGTAGCCGCAAATAAATGGCATTGTACGGTCCTATTAGTAGTAGTAGTGCTTACTTCATGCGTCTTAATATTATTCCCTTGTCTACGATTAAGTTAATTTTCCAGTGCATTACACTGCAGTAACTCACTATATTCGCGCTCTATTTTCGTTATGCTCCAACGGCGGCCGATTGCAATTTGCAATGCAACGGTTATGGTAGCGAGGTTTATTGCCTACTCGTTATAACAGGGGTTTTGCATTTTACTGCATAAAAATATGGGATATTATTACTGAATTTACATTTTACGAACTACACTCGAAAACACGTTCAGATCAGAAGACTAAATTCAAGCCCCTTTATTATTTCCCAGAATTGATTTTGACTAGCTCTCACCTACCTATATTTACTTTAATAGCGTTTTGATTTACTACTCGTAGCTAGAAAAACCTTGGCATCATCAAGGATAGGACCTTATCAGGGGAATCTTAGGTGGGTGAAGTCAGCAAGAAGATAATCGCGGCAGTTAGCTCACTCAAGAGATTATAGAACTTCCTTTCCTACCGAAATTGCACTCGCTCAAACTATTCTCCTCCCCATTCTGGAAGACGCCGATAGTGCTTATTTCGGTCTCACTGAGGAGCAACTTGAGCGAATCGAAAATGTGTGCATATGATTTATATTTATTTTGGGGTACACAAATATACCTAACCATGCGTCTCATTTCCGTTCGAAGCTTAAAATACTTTTTGTTAAATTATTATCACAGCGAAATCATAATAGTTTTAAGTGTCATAGACCCTATTGGAGCTCAAAAATCTATCTAATTACCGAACTTCAAACTCATAAAATTTCACGAGAAACAGTTGCAGAGGAGAACATCCGGACATACGAAATCATTTCTGCCCAAGCTGAAACAGAACTTCGCTAACGCTCGGTCAATGAAATTGATACGATAGAAAAAATCACGAAAACATCATGATTTCAAACGACCAAAATCTTAACCTGAAGTATATTTTCAGAGTAATAGAGATAGGTAGTTAAAAAAAAGCCCGCTCGTTGGCCATATCATCCATCGCAAGTTTCGCGCGGCACGCCATATCTTTCGTTTCCTTCTAATTTCCTGGCTTTTTTTAAGAGGGTTTTTTGCTCGTTATGCACCTATCCATTATCATGCAATTATGTAGTCGTTTCAATTAACATACCTTTGTATGTAGGTTTTGTTATCAAATGAATCAATTAATTCATTCTGTTCGCGCGGTTACGAGTAGGTAGGCATTTATGATAGGTGTACATTAATGAAGTACTTAGCTATGTAATTAAATAGGCAGATGCATATCATATGTTGCTGTTCTTAAAAACTATTTACCTAATACAGTTCCACGTGAACCCTGTAAGGGCAACATAACATGTTTGCTTTAGAACATAAGTGTTCTAAACATTAAATTAAGGGGAGCTTTTCGACTTGCCAAATTGACAGAATGCCATAAAGCTTAGAAATAAATTAAAAGTGAGAAATAGTATTGGGTTTAGAACATTCGTGTTCTAAACATTAAATTGCGGCTATTCGACTTGCTAAATTGACAGGTGAACCATGGCTGTCAAATAACGATCTTGTGGTTTCAAAGAACAAAAATTACAGCAACGTACCAGCAGGTACCTATGTCTAATATTTAGATCCTCATACTCGTATTTCTTTACCCCCTTTGGATTATAAACACATAATATATATATTTAAACAACTTTCTCAGTAGAAATAACCCTTCGCGCCTAATTTTTTTTTAATTTGCCGCTTTTTTCTACTGATGGAAATGGCTAGACAGACTACGATCCACATCAATCCGTAATTTATAAATGGCTTGGCTAACCGGCATAAAATACAAATCACGGAATGGCGCAATCGGCTTAAAAATCAAACAATCCCAATCCGGCTCAGTCGCCCGGCGGCGGGTAAAATTTGCAATGACAAATAAACAAATGACCCAACCCGGGATATTTTTACGTTTTAGCCTTGCCACAGTACTGAATCACCATTACCGGTAAATTGGGGTTACTTTGAATCGCGGGGAAACATTGATCATAGATTTTTAAATTACTTATAAGGAATTGGTGCGTGAACGCCTCAATTCTGAATTTCTGGTAATATACCTGCTAACCACATCATAAAATCTTAAGCGTGCGTTCAAAAATCAATTCCATATTTAACATATTTTTTTTTTTAATAACTTAAGTACCAATATTAAAATAAAACTGCTAATTAAATAACTAACTTTGCCTAACAACACCTCTAATTGTCCATGTGAACGGCGTTCCACTTGTTGACTAGGTACCTAGGTACCTATTAGACAATCCAAACTGCCATGCTATCCCATCAATGTCTCCCCGCGATTCACAGTAACCCTAGTTTACCGGTAATGGTGATTCAGTACTGTGAGATGGCTGTAGGGGTACCTCAGATGGTAGCTGGTAGCTTTCACCCGATGAGGCGAGATATGTAAGGGTTTGCCAGCTTTATAGCTTTCTTTTTCGATGGGCGGTGATTGGCAGTAGATTTATTTAAATTTGGAACTGGCAGTCACTGTCAGATGGAAAGGATGTGCTGGCCGGCATTCCTATAGAGGCAGCCATTAGTAGTAGATGTCTGTATTGTAGCTGATGATAAATATATGAAAGTGTAAGACGCCCTACCCACCCGTTAGATCGTCTCTCTTACAGTAGGTAATACCTACCTACCGTTACTACTTTTTAGGGTTCCGTAGTCAACTAGTTTCGCCATGTCCGTCTGTCTGTCTGTCTGTCCGAGGCTTTGCTCCGTGGTCGTTAGTGCTAGAAAGCTGAAATTTGGCATGGATATATAAATCAATAAAGCCGACAAAGTTGTACAATAAAATCTAAAAATTTAATTTTTTTGAGGGTACCGCCCCTACACGTAAAGTGGGGGTGAAATTTGTTTTCTGCTTCAAACCTACAGTGTGGGGTATTGTTGGAAAGGGCTTTCAAAACTAAAAGGGGTCTTCAACAAACATTTTTTGATAAAGTGAATATATTCGGAGATAATCGCTCCGAAAGAAAAAAAAATGTATCCCCCCCTCTAACTTTTGAACCATAGGTCCAAAAAATATGAAAAAAATCGTGGAAGTAGAGCTTAAGAAAGACTTTAAATGAAAACTATAGCGGACATGATCAGTTTAGCTGTTTTTGAGTTATCGCAAAAAGTTTCCCCTTCATAGTAAAAAGACTTTAATTAGGTACTGATTATGCAAATTTGCCTATTTGTTTAACTCGCGTGAAAGGTACCGTTTCATCCCTTGGTTAACAATTTACTTTAAGCTCCAGTTTAGCTTATTGTTACGGAAGAGTAACTACGGAACCCTACACTGAGCATGGCACGACATGCTCTTGGCCGGTTTTATTATTTATACGAATATACTATTATGTCAGGACACTTCTATTGCTGGACAAAGGTTGTCAACGGGTTTCTACTGTCTTGGCCGGTTAATCGTTCAATATTTCACTTTAGTAGTCCGAACAATAGTTAGTCAGCCGCCAAGTTTTTCATAAATTGTCGCTGCCAATGGTAATAGATACAAATACCAATAGATAATAATTTTGGGATCGGGGAGATCGGAGTAAAATCAAAAATGACCGGTTCGATGTGTATATAAATCGCAATGACAAATAAACAATGAGCCGCCGACCCGGGTTATTTATTTTTTAAATTAAAAAACCGGCCAAGAGCATGTCGGACCACGCTCAGTGTAGGGTTCCGTAGTTACTCTTCCATCACAATAAGCTAAATTGGAGCTTAAATTATAGTAAATTGTTAACCAAGGGATGAAACGGTACCTTTCACCCGAGTTAAAGAAATAGGCAAATTTGCATAATCAGTACCTAATTAAAGTAAGTCTTTTTACTATGAAGGGAAAACTTTTTGCGATAGCTCAAAAACAGCTAAACTGATCATGTCCGCTATAGTTTTCATTTAATGTCTTTCTTAAGCTCTACTTCCACGATTTTTTTCATATTTTTTGGACCTGTGGTTCAAAAGTTAGAGGGGGGGACACATTTTTTTTCTTTCGGAGCGTTTATCTCCGTATATATTCACTTTATCAAAAAATGTTTCTTGAAAACCGCTATTAGTTTTGAAAGACCTTTGCAACGATACCCCACACTCTAGGGTTGAAGCGAATAAAAAAATTCACCCCCACTTTACGTGTAGGGGAGGTACCCTAAAAAAAATTAAATTTTTAGATTTTATTGTACGACTTTGTCGGCTTTATTGATTTATATATCCATGCCAAATTTCAGCTTTCTAGCACTAACAACCACGGAGCAAAGCCTCGGACAGACAGACAGACAGACGGACATGGCGAAACTATAAGGGTTCCTAGTTGACTACGGAACCCTAAAAAGGCTCCACTATATATGAAACTAAATAGGTACATGTCTGACTTTACCTGTTTACATTTTTAGATATTCCCAACCCAAGTGCACTTTCGCTTTCAAAATTTTCCATGCCTTAGTTTCTAACTTGTGTTAAATATTACTTGCTAAATCACTTTCTGACACTGCCTTTACTGTTCTGAGCTGTCTTCTTGCCCTGGGCTCCACGGAAGACCAGCGCTGTAGCATATATATGTTAAAGCATATGCTGAGTGGTGTCCATTTGTACTATTTGTAGCCTCTATCGCAGCATCATCACTATAACGATTGCATGTTAGTATAGGTTACAAGTAGCAATAACTGTTTGGTGTATAAGATCTTCTTTCTTTCTTTATTTTTACTAATGTGGTGCTATTTGTAGATGGTTTTGCAAAAAACGTTAAAAAAAAACAAAGCTGAACTGGCAATATCACCATAGCTATCTACTTTATATATATTTATTTTATAATTTTTTCTTGACTGCAGAAAGAATTTCTCATTTTAACTGTGGTCCCACTGGTTTGACCTACCGTAGCAATTCGCATGAGTCCTTAATAGCGTGGTCGGACTCTATGACTTGCAGCTATTCATTCGACCAAGTGTTCAAGATACGATCCAAGCGCTTATCAAGATGAAAATTAACTCGGCCCCGTAATCTGTAAAGCTTATCTCGCAAAGCCAATTTAAATCTGTACGAAGTTAATCCACTTCCGATTACCACAAAACTCTGCGTTTATCAAACCTGGCATAAATTATTACCCGTGGCAAGTCGATAATAGATCCACGACCTGTCATAAATTTCATTGCAATCGTGGATCTGGGTGATCAATTTGCGAGTCGAGTGACTGGGTTGCTATTGGATGAAATAACCTCACAATTGCGAAATCTTGGAACGTCTTTGATCTTGCACGGTTAAAAATAAAACTGTTTAAGAAGTAATTTTACTTGAAATTCTAATATTATTCTTATAGTAGTTTAATTATCATGATAACTATCTCAGTTATTAATAATAATTACTTCATGGATAGCCTGTAAATATAGAAGTTAGCGAAAGTTCCCAAAAAGGTAGTTGTTTTGGTAATGCGAGTATTGAAGTTGGTATTATCGGGTAGGGCGGGCGGCTCGGTGGGGGCCAGTGGTGGCGCGCCTGCGCGGGCCCGGGCGGCGGCGGTCCCGGCAGTGCGCGAGCCGTCGTCGCCTGCCGCGCCGCCATGGCCGCGACGCGCGCTCGCTGACGCCCGACCGCGCCCGTCCCGCGCCGACCGCGACTTCTCGGCCGAGCCCACACCTCAATACGCCGCCGCTAGGTAAAGTAAACTATAGTTGTGTTGATTCGCGACCCTCGTGCTTTGTTCTCGTCGCATGCTCTGTTCATGACGGATAGGTAATGTTATCAGTAGTACGCACGTTGCTCCAATATCGCGACGTCACACAACCTATCTTCGATTTATCTGAACTCTTCCGAGCGGGCTCCCAGCGTCGATAAACGGCCGTGTGCTGCGCATCCAGCTGCTCCGATGCCTTTTCGGTTAGTTCGTATACCATAATCTTTCCCTTTGTTAGAATTAGATTTGTTAAGTAGATAGTACCATTTTGACGACCCTGTCTGATATCATCTGCTCATAGCTTCAGTGAGAGTGGTTGTTACATAACAAGGCTTCCACTGTTGGCTAGCTCTAGCTCTAAACATGCTTTTCGGCCTGATTAAAATCTGTAGAGCTTGCATGCGTTGAGCAAATGTTTTCAGAGGTTTGATTTACAAAATAACATTTCGATGTTTATGTTGTGTTTGTTTACGTTTAGGTATACCACAGAATACAAATCTTATTTTTTCTTTAGTAACAAGCATGACGATGTATATCAACAAAAGTAATGTTATTCTTTTGAGCTTTTTTAAAGCTTTATTCGATTTATTTTTAATTTTGTGGGATATAGATATCTACACTCTATAGGCATATGCATGTATTACCTACCTCTCAGTAAGTTCTTTTAAGAAGGATCCAAATCACTTAGAGACTAACAAAGGCATTTAAATCACTGTACGATTACTGCTGTGTACATTTATTAGCGTAGTTATCGATATTTGCGTGCGTGTGTTCGGAATATAAGGAGCACACGGGAAGCAGACGAGGGACTAACCGAGATTACGAATGAGCAACACCAAGTTATGATATGAGTCTGTATTAATCGTAGTAAATTAACACACAACTATATCTAGTTTTATATGATCGAAAACATTACATTAAAAGAGGTTTGTAAAAGTTATAAAGGCTGAGTAAAACATAAAATAATTAAAATAAATGAGACGACACAATCTTACAACCGCATTGGGCTGAGGGCAGCGACAAAGAGGAAACCACAGATACAAAATCTTTTTACCCCTAATGTACGGCATAGATTACACAATCTTTAACACGCCTCCTTATGCTGTACATTGGATAATCTTACAACATGATAGAATATTGAACAAGTATACTGAACAACATGAAATCTAACTAGTACTGTGACTCTAAAACATAACAAGTAACAACAGCTATGGATGCGAGTTTTCAGTTATGCATTTTAGTTTCAAACCTTTTACAAATTTTAGATGCTTTTGCACACACAATGGTTTTGTAAGCACATCGGCTATCATTTCATCAGTACACAAGTATTTAACACTAATATTCCCTTCATGTATCAAATCTTTAACAAAATGGTACCGCAAGTCTATATGTTTAGTTTTTCTATGGGAATACTCCTTGACTAACAACAATTTCTGTGCACTTTGATTGTCATTGAATACATTGACATTAAATTGTTTATCAATAATTTCCGACAAGAAATTCTTAATAAAACATATGTCCTTGCAAACATCAGAAATACAAAGAAACTCACTTTCTGTACTAGAAAGAGCGACACATCGCTGTTTTCTGGCTTCCCAGTTGATGACACAATTACCAAGTTTAACTACAAAACCAGTATACGACTTGCGGTCAGTTATATCATTAGCCCAATCAGCGTCCGCAAAAGCGTTTATTTCAAAGTTCTTATCTTTTTCGAAATAAAGGCCATAATTGATAGTACCGGCTAAGTACCTTAATACCCGCTTTGCAGTCCGCCAATGGCTTTCATCAAAACATGTACTGAATTGACTTAACTGGCTACACGCGTATGAAATGTCTGGGCGAGTACAAACGGACAAAAACATAAGCGAGCCTAGTAGTTGCCTATACTGATAAACATTGTCATCTAAATGCTTGTTGGACTTTTCTAATTTATAATTTACAGGCAATGGAGTTGACACTGGTTTACACTCAGACATGTTGTAGCGCTCAAGCAGCCTCTTAATATAATCATGCTGATCTAGAACAGTTACATTATTGTACTTAGTAACATTCATGCCTAAACAATTTTTTAAAGTACCAAGATGGCGTATTTCAAAGTGCTGTTTTAGCAATGATGTAACTGTCTCGATACAATTATTGTGAAAAACATAAAAATCATCTACAAATAAGGCTATAATTATGTACTCAGTCTCATTTTTCTTAACATACACACATGGTTCGCATTTACTTTGCAAGAATCCGTTTTTAGCAAGCAATGTGTGTATTTTAATGTTCCACATCCGGCTTGCTTGTTTCAAGCCATATATACATTTTTTAAGCAAACATACTTTATTATTATTAGATTGGAAACCAGTTGGCTGCTCCATGTAGATTTTTTCAGTTAACTCACCATTTAGAAAAGCTGTGGTGACGTCAATATGGTCCATGCACAGATCCAACTGATTTGCAATTGCAAATAAAATTCTTAGGGTGGAATGCCTAACCACAGGCGAATAAGTATCCGAGTAATCTATTCCTTCTTTTTGACTATACCCACATGCAACAAGTCTTGCTTTATACCTATTTAAATTACCTGTGGAGTCGTATTTTTTCTTAAAAACCCATTTGTTTTTCACAATATTAACATTCTTTGGACGATCTACCAACTCCCACACATTATTTTTGACCATCGAGCCCAACTCAACCTCCATGGCACCATACCACTCGTCTTTTTCAGGTGAATTCATGGCGTCGCGGAAAGTAAGTGGCTCTTGCGATGAACTTGCTGTAGCCATCAGAGAATCAATATGGAAATCATTATACCTTTCAGGAAATATACCTCGCGTACTCCGCACTGGCCTAAAGTTGGTTGGAACAGCAGACTCTTCTACTTCCGCCAACATTGGCTCGTAATCTGAAGATGCAGAGGGTTGCAGTGGTGAGGTGACAGGGCTAGACAGCACCACAGCCTCGCCGCTATCCTCAGTGGCGTCTTCAGTTGTGCGATACAGCTCAGACAGGGGTGATTGCACTGGTGTGCTTGCCGCCTTCTCTGAAACAGTTATAGAGTCCCGATTAGGTGAATTATAATTTACATGATCCTCATGGCTGTTTAGAGGGTTAAGATTATTATCACAATCATTATTACCTACACTAATATCACAGTTATTGTTTAAAATATTATTGCAGCAAGTATTATTCCCTCTATTATCATTTTTTAAATTATCATTTATTAAATTATCAAAAATAATAAAATTTGCTCTTTTCGCCTCAGCATTTGCATGTAATAGATTGTTTCCTATAAATTTGTCCTCAAGGAACACAACACTTCTAGAATAAATAACCCTTCTAGGGTTAACTGGATCTATTAAGCGATATCCCTTACACGTTTCTTCTTAAAACAGCGGCTTGCGGAGTGGCCCTTTTTCTGACAGTAAGTACATAAGTTATTGTTGCTTTTCTTCTTCCTGTTAGCCATGAAGGCTAGGTTGTCTGTAGTGTTACTTTGGCTTCGTCTGTGATCTTCTTGAAGTAGTCTAGTCCGGACCACCTCACTTGATAAGGTGCCGCTGAGGTTAGCCGCTTCAAGGCTGGACACTAGTATGTTGAATTCTTCTGGCAAGCCCGACAGCAGGATTTCAGCTGTCTCTGCATCGTCGATAACCTTCCCGATATCGGCTAGCTGCGTGACGAGCTTAAGGACACCTTCGATGTAATCCGACATGCCCGCAAAGTGACCGTATTCTACTCTATGTAATTTGCGTAATAAAAGTACTCGCCTGTACAGTCCTTTGTCTTCGAAAGTATCGGATAATGACTTCCACGCATCCCTAGCGGTCGTCGCATTCCGCACGATTTGGTAAAGGTGTGGCTCACATGACAGGCAAATTTTTGCTAAAGCCCGTCCATCTTTGGTAGTGTCCGTGTCTGTGCCATCGACGCAGCCCCATAAACCATCAAGAGTAAGCACCATCTTCACAGCGAATTTCCAATTGATCCAATTGTCCAAGCCTTTCAGTTTCTCTAAGGTGGACATTGAGGTTATGTTGCATGTGCTCGTCCCTGGTTGCGCCATTGTCGTAACTCGGGTAATCTGGGAATATCTCAACGCCTTTTAGCTTTTCTGCAGCTTTTGTGCCTAGGCCCTGAACCTGTTCGGAATATAAGGAGCACACGGGAAGCAGACGAGGGACTAACCGAGATTACGAATGAGCAACACCAAGTTATGATATGAGTCTGTATTAATCGTAGTAAATTAACACACAACTATATCTAGTTTTATATGATCGAAAACATTACATTAAAAGAGGTTTGTAAAAGTTATAAAGGCTGAGTAAAACATAAAATAATTAAAATAAATGAGACGACACAATCTTACAACCGCATTGGGCTGAGGGCAGCGACAAAGAGGAAACCACAGATACAAAATCTTTTTACCCCTAATGTACGGCATAGATTACACAATCTTTAACAGCGTGTGACTTTTGTGGATATATCCACAAAGCCTAGCGACATATCCACTTGCAAGGAAAACAGATTGGAGACACGCAGAGGTCGAGCCGTGATCGGTGTTAATTGGTCCATAACGACCGCGCGACATCCGAGATGTGTTCTCACAAAGTTACACATGGGAAAAGACGTCTTCTCTGTCAGGCAGCTGTCTTTCTGCGGGGCCTGCGCCTCGCCTCCCAGGGCTGAGGTAGGTGCTACTTTGTCGATCTTACACAATCACTAACACTCACTTCTTGCCCAGGCTCAGATCTGGATTCTTTTATTGTTCGAGATTAATGTATTAAATGAGGTAATCGTTTGCTAGGTTATGCAAGAGTAAGCACCCGCACAACAATTACAATGTAGTAAATAATTATTTTAGTTCGTTGATAGTAAAATTATGACGAGTTTCTGTCAAGCGTTGGGTGGACAGTCAGCATCAAATAGATAATGACCGCCAAAGTGCCCAAATATATCGTAACACACCTTTGTTCCTATAGAAATAAGGATGTGTTCCTATATAATTGGACACTTTGATCGTCACTATCATTTTGATGCTGAATATCCCTACCCGTCTCATGTGCAATGTTCAAACAAGCATAACTAGCAGCATGCCATTCAGCAGTATCGATCCTAAGGGACAGCTGATCCTATAAGGGAGTTTTGTTCATTTACAACGTTTGTACAAATATTAGGTATTAATTTATTAAAATCTCTTCTAAGTCTAGTAAGCCTACCTAATGTAAAAGTCGGTAGATAAAGAACGAGAATTACCAATGTTGTTATATAGTACTGATTTATAAATATTTTCAAAATTATATGCATAATTGCATGTGTAAACAAAATAATGCTTGGCTAAAATAGTAGTTAGTACCTAAGTGCTGCCGCATACAATCAGTGTAATATTTATAATTGGCCCCGTGAGACATAGGTAGATAGCTTATGTGCGATTACCTAACTGTGCCTTAATATCAAATGGGTTTAGTACGTTAGCAGCGTTTAATAGCCTTTATTCTTTACTCCTTTTTGACTTTAGTAGTAAAGTTATTCTCTGCGCCTATAGGATTTAGTATCAAAAAGAAATGTCAAGACAACATCGTCCATGGAACTTCGCAATAGGTACTTACTTCTTGGTGGCTAGTCATAGTAGCCATGTCTTAACCTTTTGATCGCCAAGAACACCTAAAGACATCGTTACAAGTTGTGTCCGCAGCGCCAAGGATAACTATAGGTGTTATGGCGTACGCTGTCAATGGAACCTTGACACTTTTAAGTAAGGTTTACATTAGCTTGCTTGAGCCCGGGACCTTGGCGTGTCAGTGACGCTTTTGTTTATGACGCAAAGCGTTCAAAAGATTAAATATATATATTCCGTGACAGCCTGGCAGCTTAAACCAATTGTTGTTAATTATTGAAGAAGCAAAGAAAAAAATTGGCACGACCCTTCAAACTTAGGGTACTTTTCAGTGACTTGCTAATCTTTTAATGACATCCAACGAATAGGTTTTGCAAAATACGTAGGTACAGTTGCAATCATAAATTATATATTTTCAGAAAAATAAAAGATTCATTTTTTTTATAATAGATTCAACCCTGTAAAAACGAAAAAGAAATAAATAGGGATCAAAATCACCTTTATTATTATTTTTTGCATATATTTTTTTTAAACATTTTTCCGAATATTACATAGAATTATGCAAAACTGAAACAATAAATTACGTTAAATTATTTTGTAAGTAATTCAGCATTAATTAAGCTTTCAACTTTCAACCCATATACCTATGAATAATAAGGAATCTGTAATATCTGTATGTTCTTGCAATAAAATTATTGATTGTACACTGTACACATAGCTCTAGCTTTTTCATCAGTAAGAAATCTTTATGACAGAACTTATGACCTGAGTTACTGTCCTTCTCCGGGACTCTAAATTATCTCCGTACCAAATCTCTTTAATTGGGTTCAGAGATTTAAGCGCGAAGATGTAATAGACAGTCAAATGGTCCGAGTTACTTTCACTTATATATTAACTTATGCTTTAATAATTTTATACCTTTGTCACTATCATATGGTGATCGAATTCCTTAGTACCCGGTCACTCACCTTTGACTTGACTTGCTACATACCAACCTAGTTCTGATTAATCTCGCTTATGCGGCTGTCTCTGTTCAGTACGTAGGTTTGTTTATGAGTAATATCTGAGTCATCGTTGGGTTTATCTTGTTAATTCGAGGTCTCCTGGAATAGGTGACATAGCTATGTGATTTTGTAAATGGGTTAATTTTGAGAAACTCGCAAAAATGTCACGAAAACTGCGATAAATGGTTTTCCTTTTTTACACCCATGGTGTTTCGTTGGACAGATGTTTCAGAAAGTATAAGTATTAAGGTTTTTCAAAGATGTGACGTAACATTTTTGTAAAACCTGACGAAAAATCTTTCCAAATGTTGTTAGCAATTCAAAATTTTTGTTTTGTTCCCTATTATAAAGTGCTCGTTCTTGCGTGCACGTTTATTTACTCGTACTATTCAGATATTAGTCAGTACGGTTGAATTAATCGTAGCATTTGTGCCCCACGTTTCCTTTGTCCGTGAGCACGTGGCGCGCCATAAACAAATGTGTTTATATTCAATCACTCTCATAACACTCTCCGCTCTTCGGCCACAGTATAAGTGACGAAGCCAGCACATTAGTTTACTGTTTTTATGGAATAGGGACTCAATGATCGTACTCCCACAGTATACTCAAGAAGGCTTATGTTGTAGGTTTAAACGACGATATCTATAATGCAGCTGCACCGCCCGTATTGCTGCGTAACTCCGCAATGGACAAGGTTTTTAGTTCAGTAACGGATTTAAATACGAAATAATTTAAAACGTGTGTGGTTTGATTTTACAGCCAGAAATGTTGTTATCCTATACACCTTTGTAATAGTAGATTGTTAACCAAGGGGTGAAAGACACTCATTTCTGTTGAGGTAGGTAGTTGAAGTTCAAGTGCCTGTACATCAATATGCTATTAACAGTGGTTACTTCTAGAACGACTTCATACCACTAACTGTATATGCCTGTGCTCGGCTCCGATTTCACATTGAAGTCCATAAACAGGTTCGATAGCAGAAACGTAGTTTGTTGATCGTAGTTACAAACATTCCATACAACTGGTCCTCTGGGCCCGATGTTTCTCATACTCTATCCGACTTTATAAAGACAGTAATATACTGTGAACGTAAGCTATCTGTAGCATAAATCCACACCGCTAACTACCGCATGTTTTTGCTCAGCGATAAATAACGCTAAACGTATGAGGTAATAGCGGTTAATAAAACTTATGAGCAGGTAAACAATTTTTAAGTATTTTGAAGAGGTTTCCGGTCTTATTTGGCAAAGATTATCGCGATAGTAAAGCATCAATCTTTTTCATTAATTAATAACAAGTAGGTAAATATCAGCGAATTATATAAACTATAGCTGAATAGAGAGGTTACAAATGACCCCACGGGAATTGTACTGCGAGCGAATTAACTGTACGTAATTAATAGAATCAGGCGTTACTTTGCGGAAATCCATACTAATTAAAACAAAAAATATTACTTTGCTGATCCGCGAAAAGATAACGTGCTAGTCAATCAGTGCTACGAGTATCCCGTTATACCTACTTGCGTATTTTTACATGCAATGAATGTACCCACCCTCCCACCGCAAAAATAATTACGCAAATAAATATAACAACCCACCATCAAATGTACAAAACTCGACACGTGTTTCGCCTCTCTCGGACATACGTACCTAACAGCGCGCATGTTGACAACGTCATAGTAGATTGTTAGTTAACCAAGGGATGAAATTGTGCTTTTCACCCGAGTTAAACACTGTACTTTTCGAGAATACGAAGAATAAAAGGAAAGTAAAATACACGTTGTGTGTGACTATGACTACTAGTTTCAATTAAGAATTTAGATAAAATAAGTATCGTTATTTATGGAATGGGGAGTTGAATATCGGAATGAATTTGTATCGTTGTACAATTTTCATTCCATTTAAAATCAAATTTTATTACTTATCGTATTTGGAAAGTAAACCTAGAGCAGAAACGTACCACTTTCTGCACCCTTCATAGATAAACAATGGCCCAATTTCAGAGAATGATAAATAAAATACTAGGGATGAAATCCCTTCACCTGAATTAAACACTCTATTTTTCATTTCGAATACAAGGGAAGTAAATACTTCAGTAGTTTTTTTTTATATATTTACTCAAACGGTGCATCCTTACAGACAACATTTATAATATCGCCAAACATTTCTTGAGGGTACTGTCAATTAACAATTTAGGTAAAAATATTGTTTATTTATGGAATGGGCAGTTAATTATAAGAATGAAAATTGTACAACAAATCTAATCAAAACCAAAATTTTAAGTGCTCTTCGTAAAAAAAGAGAAAAATACGCACTTAGAGAATACGTAAAGCGCTCTAGAGGAGAAACGTATAATTTTCTGCACACTATTTAGAACAACAACGACCCACTTTCAGAACATGAGAAGTGAAAAGTGAAAGACCAAAGCTTTTTTGCTGACACCCTAAAAGTTGTGTTTTTCGCCCTTAGTCGCACAATTTTATGAATGAGAACTGCGCAATACCTTTACTGCGTAATTCTTTAACAGTTGCGTCTTTTTGTTATTAACCATGAGATTAGTTGACAAGATGCTCCTGATTTTAGCAACTTAATACTAATTTTTACACGTATTTATTAAGTACCTACCTACTCGTGCTTACTTTGGAGGCACGTTCTGTAAACGGCAACGTTATATAAGTGCGGGATTTACTTATCCCTTAAATAAGATTTGTATCTGGGGGCTGTAGGTGAGCAAAAAAAAATTATTGGTTGTAAAATGCTCGAGAAAAGTTGAAATTCGCAAATTGTGGGGAGCGCCCTACTTTCCATATATCAGCGATATATCATACAAACATGTAAAGCTTTATAGGAAGTAATACTGCAATGTTCAGCCGCCAGAGGTAGCACTAGCACAAACTCTAAAGCCTAGAGTAACTTATACTATTTCTGTGACAAGTTCTCACATATTATTTGTTACGAATAAATATGATTGATACAGCTAGGTAGTTTATATACAGTTATATTTCCTATTCCCAAAAAAAGAAAAAACTCAGACTTTTTTGTCGCCAAAAATATGGAATCCCTGCTGGAAAAGTTCTACGTTTCACCAACCACATCTTCAGTTGCGTACGTTGCGTAAGTTCACTTCCTATTTAGTGCTTGGGGGTTTAAATTGTTTACCTCGCAGGAACGGCCTTAAATACTATTGGAAAGTTGTACGTACGTACAATTGATCTCATCTTCAGTAATCAGTTGCTGTAAGTGCAAAAATCCTTACATTACCTTAGTTCCTTAGATAGGCTTAAGTGTAGGTAGGATTGGATAAGCTTTTCGTCAGATCAAACTGGCGCTATTTGTGGGGTTATACGTCATACTAGCATAACACAGATATTATATTAAGTATCTAAAGAATAGGTTAATCAGACCTTACATGACTTAATGTGTTGACCATTTAAGACGCGATGGCAATGACATGCGTTTGATGCGTTCCCTTATAAGGGTGACAGTATTACCTGATGACGTCTACAGCTGCCTAACTAAAACATAACAGTATATGGGTACCTATTCGTACAGTACCACATAGATACATTTGTTGTTTCATAATATCACAAAATGCGGAAATTTTCTAGCTACTTACTACCAGGGGTAGGTCTTTAGGGATAGTTGTGTGCGAACACACTTGTCAGAACATGGCGGCGGAACATCTACATTCTACAACGATAGGTAATAATAAATAAAATAATAAAATAAAAGGCTTTTATTTCAGGCAGTCAGTACCCATAGTGCATACAAAGTTATTATTACTAAATTAAAACTAAACTAAACTAAATTGACACTGTAAAGGGGTGCCACTCATGTTAAAATTAAATTAGAATTAAGTATAAAATTAATATTGCACATGGTATGTGCAGTCATTTTTTTGTTCTGATCCATGTGAACAGAAATCCAGCGCTTAAACACCGGACTCCTTATATCGTCAGAAACAGCCACAAGTATTTTGTTGTCGGAACGACGCAGTCTCCTCCAGAACGAGGCAACGCGGGATCTCGTTACCGCGAAAAAGTCGGGGACCCCCGCGTCCGAGAACATGCCCGACGCGCTGCAGCACCGCGGCAGCTGCATAAGAGCCCGGAACACGTCAAATAATAATAAATAAAATAAATACGTAATGATTATAAGTTAAGTATTATAATATTTATTAGACTTAATTGTCAAATTATCTTATTTTAGAACGCACGAATTATTATCGTCAATTTCCCAACCGTTCTTTTGATACAAATATCAAAAAACTACAAATAAATGCTACCAAATGTATAGGTAAAATGAATCTCTTCTTAAATCACTGGCAGTGTCTAAACAGTTTCAAACACTAAATTCCTCGGGATCCCAACTAAAATAAATATCCTCGCACTTAAATGGCCGCGTTCAATCAGCAAATCGTACCTATCAATTTGCAGAATGCTTATACAGAAAGAATGATGTTTGATTCCGGGGACAGATGATTGCTGGTCCACCTGTACCTAATAAAGTAGTTCATAAATTAAGGGCCAGTTGCACCAACCACATTTTATGAACTGATCAACGTCATTCAGCAGTCAACTATTAAACTTCCCATATAATAAAATTTGATATGATATAATCAAATGACAGACGGTTTGGTGCAACCGACTCTAAATGTTGTAAATAATATTTCCTGGGTTTGACAAGCCAAAATCACTAAGTGCTACTTGCACCACGCCACTAATCCGGGGTTAACCGGTTTAACCTGGAGTTTCCATGGTTACCAGTACAATTTGACACTGGGTTAACGGTTTAAATTGACCCTTCCAACTCCGTCTTCTATAATTCAATTGCTAATTGTATAATTTATCGGTATTTATTATATCAACAAGTACCTATGTAAACTATGTAAATATAGCTTTTCCTAACCATTAAAAATGAGATCTGTACACGGACAAAGTTCCTAAAGTATGTAGGTACTCACTATTTTTGGCGCTTTGTCAGTCAAGGCTTGACTGTAGGTATTTAGGTATGAGTATTCCTAGCGTATTTTCGTCATATCAGTTGTTACGGTTGTAACATCTGCGTTGCAGTGATAAGAAATAAAGTAGGGAGGTCTATTTAAAATAAAATCACAGTAAAAAATATCTTAAAGGGGTAACGTGTATGAAAAGGTTAAAGGTTTCGTTCATATAGCTTTGACTACATTCTTATATTGTATCCTTTAATAAAAGCAAGTTAAGCATGTCAGTGAACCCTGATATATTTGGAATGACCTTCCACTGACTCGGCCCCTGTATGTAGGGTTGCCAACTATTTTTTGGTGGAATATAGTATTTTCCAGAATAAGGCATTAAAAATATAGTACATTTAAAAAAAATATAGTACTTTTAGATAAAATGCTTAACATAAGTGTAATATATGTTTAATCATACTTACTAGCACTCTGTTAAGATTAGTTATGGTAACGATTTTAGAGCAAAAATGTAAAATTGATAGATTTAGTCGTTGAAATTGTACTCCTTTTGTTACGCAATATCTAAATAACAAGTATTGGTTTCTATTAGCACGTCTTCTCATCTTGCCTTTTAATAATGAGGTCGCAAGCGTGCGTCCCCGGTAATATGTGACGAGAAGGGACAGTTTTTAAAAATTCATCAAAAAACTATGGTAGTAAATTATACAAAATTATGTATAAGAACAGTTTTAGCAAATGTTGTAGATTGTTTAAGTATCAAAATTACGTTGAAATTAAGTCGATTTTCAGAGAAATTGTCACTTGTTTTGAAGTTAGTTCTGGAGAAAATTGATTACGTCTAACTTTCATTCAAATAACTAAATTCAAATTTATAATAACAAAAATGTAGTTTATTAAAGTTGAAGTACAGGATATGTGTAATACAAAATTACCATTTTTAGCAGTCCAAACTTTACGAAATTTACAAATAAGATCAACAAAATCAGTGCTTTACGCGCGTTTACCTAAACGTCCATCAGAAAAACAATCATTATTAATTAAATGAGACTATTTAAAAAAAATAAAGATAACAAGACGCGCTAATAGAAACCAGTACTTGTTATTTCTAATAGTTAACAGAAGTTGTACAATTTCATCGACTAAATCTATGAATTTGACATTGTTGCGACTAAAATCGATAACGGCCTCTTAACTATTCCTTTTGTATAGACCACTCTCTGTTTTCAAAATCATCCTATTCCTAGACTCCAGCTAACATGCCATCAGTTAGTCATATATGTAAAACTGCTCACTCGTCATCTCATACGCCCAGTAATAATAAAGAGTAAAAAAAATCTTTTTAATAACAATATTTATTAAAAGTTTAAATTTATATTTTTTATTGAGCTTTGAGCACTTTTTAGTAATGTCTAATTTTTAATAAAATGAGACAACGATTCAGTAAATTCATACTGAATATTTATGACAATTTAATAGCTCACTTTTTATTAAATTTATGTCAGCCCTGTTGCATTCCTCATGCCATTTTGTCTTCATACTTGAAATAATTTTATTTGATTACAGGCGCGGATACAAGATTTGGCTTAGGGGGGGGCCATTTTGAGAAAATCATATATTTTTGCACAGAAAATAAAATTTACTCAATTTAGTAATGTGAGAGCCAGGGTTTTAGGGGGGGGCCATTGCCCCTATGGCCCCCCCCTTGTATCCGCGCCTGTTTGATTAGAATCAAATTGATAATCGATCTTGAACAAATTAGAAGGATGTCGGATATATAGTATTTTAGCGTACTATATATTTTTTCAACAGTATATAGTACAGAGAGCCAAAATATAGTACAATACTATATAATATAGTACGGTTGGAAACCCTACCTGTATGTGATGTGTCTAAACGCTCTGCCTAAGGGCCGGTATAGACGGACTGCAACCCGATTGTAACTTGTATGGGAACTGCACGCCGACGTTGCAGTTGGCGTGCAGTCGACGTGCAATTCCTATACAAATTACAGTTGGGTCACAGTCCGCCTGTATCGTCCTCAAAACTTGGAAGTCGATTCTAATTCAACTATATGTCACGGTTTTGAACTTGTTTTGATATGACATTGAAGATCGCTCACACTGATTGGTGCAAGCGAAATGAAGTGAAAACCGTACGTGAGATGCGCGCCAATCACCAAGAAGAACAAGTTAAAATCAAAACCAGATAAAATAAAAAAATGATGATTAAGAAAAACTATCCTGTCTTTCCCCGGACCTCAAACAACAATGTAAACTCCATATAACGTCACTCGATATAAAGATTCACTCCCTACGAGTATAACGTCGATATTTGTTTGCTATAGTTTCTTTACTTGATATTAATTTCTCAAAAAACGCCCGGTCCTTTGAGTGTCGCTATATAGAGTTCACACTGTATTTCCGCGACGCTGTTGTCCAAATATGGTACTACGCTCTTATTACACTGGAATAAAATGCTATGGGACATATTTTTGAGTAAGATGTGTACACCCATATTTTTACACTTGACTGTACCTATGTACTCATAAGGTCATGTGTGGTAAGTTAAACATATCGAGTATATTTTGCTCGAAGCAAGCGAAACAGTATAAAGATTCCCTTCAAGCGCTTTTCTTACCCCATCTTAATCAATCTCAATGAGACTTTTACTGTCAAAAATATGCCTTTTAAAAAACGTTGTCCAAATTTTGTTTTCCTCTAGGTACTACTTTCTTCACAGGTTCGAAGCAGAATTGTCAGTACCTATATTGGCAGAGCAGTGCGCTATCTCGCGTAATGGTCATTTATGCATCTATTTCAATAGATTATTCTACCCGAAATGGTTTCATAGAGTTTTTTTTCGTCATCATAGAATTGGTATATAGGAACCTAAGAAAATACTCTAAATGGACGAGTATTTATGCATCGGAGCTCGTATATAGTAGAAAAAACATTTGCAACCCCAGTCAATAGGTAGGTACCTAAATAATATGATAGGGTGGGGTGTAGGAAAAGGTAGGTAGCACATGCTTACCTAAGAATGAGTAAGATTTTGACTTATTTATTTATCACGGACAAAGGAATATGTAAAAAACCTACGAATACCTAAGTACATATAAGCTTCAACGACAACGCCTTTGTAGATTAATATCGCGCACAGTACAGGTAGGTATGATTTAGATATCACAAGTCCCACATATTATGGAAATGATTACCTCAAGGCCGAAATTCGCGTTTAAAATTCGGGTCAGAACCGCCTAATTTATTAACGACGCATGGTGTGCCACAGGCGAGGACACCTACTTATCTCACTTATCTAAAGGTGCTTAAGCCTCCCGAAAATTCCCGCGTGCGTAGAAAATTTACGACTTGAGAAGAGATTTTAGCGTTATCTGCTTTATCAGGAGATATTGCGAGGTGCCGTGAGCTTGTCGTTTGCTAAACAATAGTAATTTATCTGGGCGCTAGATCGCACGCCGGCCAACCGCTGTCCGCTATATGAATCTCCAGTCTGAATGGTGTTCGAATCGCTTACTCGTTCGTGTACACATAGTGCACATGTTGTGTATAGTGTTGGCAAACGCGTGCATTCTTCAGATGTATGTTTTAGTTATTTACTAGCTGAGGTGAGTGATATTTTAATCTTTCGATTGCTTCAAAGTTGTTGAAATGTACTGTTTACAATTTATTTCAAATTTCAACAATTATTTTGAAATTTTAGAACATTCTACTACTTGATTAAACCGTATTAATTCCTAAATATAACTTTTCAGATACCAGAAATCAATGACATCCTTAGATGAATTTGTCAATTCATCAACATGGCTTATCAAGGTATAATAGTTTATTTATTTTATTTTGAGTATATGCCGATACCTGATTTTAACATTCAAAGTGGAAAAAATTATTCCCTGTCGGCTCTCATTGCTCTCAGCCATGTTGCATCTGTGATTCACCTTGAGCGCTCTATATCTAGAGAAATCAATAGTTTTTGGATATAAAAACCTTAAATTATCCCTTATTAGATCAAAGGATAAACACCAAGTTCCAATTGCCACAAAAAAAATGTGCGTATAAATAACTAATTTCACACAGATATATATTCGTGGCGAAAAGCTAGTATGGAACTAAACGCAGTTTAACCGCCATGTAAATAGTGGTTTATACACTGCGGTAATGAACATTACCATAATTTACCGAGTATTACTGCATGTGGCAAGGTGGTTGTTTGTGCCTAGTTTAATGGGCAGGGCTGGACCGATCACGCAAGCATCCTTCCATTATTACTGCGGACTTGGCCGAGTGCAGATTAGTAAACATTATTCTATATATTCGTGAAATGATTGAGCATAGTTAAAATTAAAAACTTGTCATACTTAAATTTATATTAGTAAACAAGGTAATCAGCATTTTTGGCACAAACCCTACAGTAAATTGGTAAACCCCAATGGAATCTTCAACTGACGGCGAAGACGATGATATTGATGATATCTATGATGACGTAAGTTATATTATGATACACCATACAATATACATCTATAAATTGAAACTAATATCAAGCGTGCGCCCAAACCCGGTACCGGTCGATCAACCACTGGAAATTAAGTTGTTGATCATAATTATACTTATCGACATCTACAGAGTTGTATCGCTTTTGAATGTTTGTGAGGTGAAAAACAGTGAGGTTCACAAAATCGGAGATACGTGGAAATTTTCTTTTTTTTTAGTCGGTAACTTTTGACAAGGAGTTTATGCGGCTTTCATAGCTCTCTTTGTGTCTCTCTATGAATCAATGGTTTAATCATATTACGTGTTTCCGTCGTCAATTTGTTGAGGCCTGTGCGTCTTCGAAGACGTATCACAGCGCGGAGTCCCCTATCTCATTCCATCCACCGCAGGTTCGGTGGAAGGATATACAGTCAACCAATTTAATTCCTAGGACACTATAGAACCATGCCATAATGACTTCTACGACAGTGCTTATTGAGTGATGCGTGTCAAGTATCAGTAGTTAAAGCGACAAGGTTCTATAGTGGCCTAGGATTTAAATTGGTTGACTGTACATAGAAGTCAGAACGAACAAAAAATAACTAAATATTACTTAGTTTAAATAGTGCGAAAATTGCTTGAGCATCGGCATGGTGTAGACTGTACAGTGGAGTGAGTCATCCTTAATGCGTACCGTTACTTGCAATATCCATAAAAGGACTGATCCACGCTATAGCCCCATACTACAAAACTACTAAGTTTTGGACCATGTATGTACTTAGGCGCGCTACACCGCACATACATAAATTAAACAACGGTTCAATGTACATATTTATTTATTTAAATGGACTGATCTCATCAATCACAGCTAACCTATTTTAAGTCGTTCCTTCGCAATAAGAAAGCTAGTTTCAATTCGCTTATGAATTATTAATCTTTCTACCAGCTGAAGCATCAATGTCTATGAAACGTGTGTTTTATTTGTATTTTAAAACTATAAGGAGGGTAATAGTCGATGTGTGTATGTGTATGCATATTGTAATAGTTGGTATTTTATCGCGTTAATTACATAGTTATCACTTTTTGAAAGTGTTAATGCATCAACCTACCCGCCTAAGTGCATAATGCGCATGTGCACGTACGCACATGTTCTTAATATTGCAACAAATTGTGATCATCTTTAATAGGTGAGCTGAACATACCTATTTTAAGGTTACATGATTCCCGTTAAGTATTGAACCGATTTGAATATATACCTACTTAATCATATAACTTATTTTCATATTCTAGATCCAAACAAACTCTCACTATTTCTAAATGATGTATCTTAATTACGCGAGAGATCGCTTTTTGACGATAAGACCGCCTGTTGTTACCTGGTTAGTTTTTCTTTAAAATTTATTTGTAGTTTTACATGTATGTAAAAAGTATAATTATTGGTACAATAAAGAATATTTAGTTACGTGTATAAAATATCCGAAAAACAAGGTATTTTTTGAATGACATTTTATTTACAATAACAATTTACATAATGGATATACACAGAGGATTACTATAACTAGCTTAAATCTAAAATAGGCCCCTGAGGCACTATTACAAGTTAATTGATTACATAGTTTGGCAAATAAAATTTAAAAACCGATATTATTTTTTTCGCAAACAGTAAACATTGAGGACATGATATAACTAATAATAATACAAATAAACGTGCATAAGAATATTTGAATTTCAGCCAGAGGCGATTTTACTATGACAATCTAGCTAGGCCCTTATGTTTCATTTTGTTTGGAAATAACCCACAATAATAAAATTTTCATTCAAGAAATACCTATCAATAGTACAATGAGAAAAAAAAACATTTACAATTTATTTTGGGTACGAATCCAACCGAATAAAGGTGACAGTCCATTTCCAACTGCAGCTGCACTACCGTTGCGACATTACTGGTGCGACATTACTGCAGCGGCCGACTGCTGCTGTTTGCGGCGTGCAGTCGCGGCAGCGTTCGTCAGTTGATTGCCAAAGTCAATGAATAATGTCACTGTCAGACGTATAAATAAAATTACTAATTTACTTATTTGTATTTTTTACGAGAAGAAGTAAGTGACGATAATGCTACATGGTACACGAAAACGAAAAACAGTTTGCCTTTCTACAAAAGTCACATTCAGTCGAAGGCAGCTACGCAATATTATTAAAAAACCAGATATTGTTGGTGATCGTTTGTTTGCCGATTAAATGAATAACAATTTAACTTCAAATTGAAGAAATACAACCAAATTACTCAAATTAAATGAATGCAGAGGAGAAATATTTCTTCACTTAAGGTAAGTTAACATTTTGAAATTATCTTCCCCATCCTCTTGACTAAATGCGTGACCACCGCACACAGCAACCCGACGAGAGCGGGACTCATGTTGCTCGTGATGGATACGGTATGCGCACTTGATCCACTTGCATCACGTGATCCAGCCAAATCCAGCCGGTGGTGTCTGCACGTTTTTAGTGGCCTAGTACCGCCTGGATGTAGAAGTCTGCGATAAACGTCCCCTCAAAAAGCTAGGTAGGCTCTTTTATCCCGGGTTTACTTTATTTTTGCAAAGGGATTCGTGGGCTTCGGAGATGGCGATGCGACAAAATAAATTCTCCAATGCAGTCGTTCAGTGTTAGCAAAATATTACAGATTTTTCTTTCTGAGTTTTCATATTAAACCAATCTTTCATTAGTTACCTAAAAGTAAAGAATAAACGAATAAATTGATTTGTAAGAGCTATAATTACGCAATTTACACTTAATATTGTCCAGTTTCCTATTTCAAACTAAAGCACAAATTTAAATCTTATAATCGCTCTTGTGTTGCAGGTGTCCATGGGTGACGGCACTCGTGGTCGTGGCAGATACAGTGTATGACTAGACCATATAAAACTTGATGGGCGAGACAAGAAATCCTTTATGAAGAAAGCTATTTACGTTAGCCAAGGGGCTGATAGAAAGAATATTTAATAAATTAATTGGAATAATAAATATTTTCCTCGTGATGGTGTGATAAAATAAATTCGTGTTGCGCTCTGTAGCAAAGTTTGTTTAACCCTCATGCCTTGAAGTCCCCGCAACTGTCAATACAATTTTATTTTAAAACCGCTGTCGCTTCTCTTGTGGTTCAATTTTGTAATTTTTCTTACGTTTGAGTATCCATATGCTACCATGAGGTGTTAAACAACAACTTTGCCTTTTGTATTTCTAGGTAATACAACTGAATTATTGCTTCTTTTATCTCAAAAATGGCTTTGAAATGACAAAGTGAGAAAGTGTCACGATATTATACACCGTGGGCTGGTAAAACCTGATAGTTTTAAAGTTGTATTCGTAATCGCATTTAGAGGCTAAAATATCATACAAATTTTCTGTAATCGGACTTCTTTCAGAGATAATGGCAATTCTTGCGAAAATTTGTTTCTGCTATAACTTTGTGAAAAACGCCTTTTTCGCTGCGGCACTGCCTTTATATGACTTGGTTTAGTCATACCTTTTGACAAACATTACTCAACTAAAAAGAACACTCGCAATTTTGATCTATAGATGAATTAAGAAAACTTTACATCTTCGTTGTAATGTTTTTTTTTTTCGCCAAGATGTAGAAAGAAATAACGTGCTGTGTGCAGAAAATGGCTTTTAAATCGGCTAAAAAAAAAACAGAACATTTTTTTCCGAATTTTACTAAACATTTTTTGATCCTCAGGAATGCGTGGTTAAGATCTGTCGGATTTTACCAACCCACGGTGTATATAATATGATATTACGACACTTTCACATTTTATCACGCCAAATTCACTGTGCCACGGTACTGTCAGCGAGAATTCAGTAATTAATCCTGTTAAATATAAGCGTCACTGAAACTCCTAAGCACGCCTCCAACTCCAGAAGTGATACATGCGCGTTGCCGACCCTTTAAAAACCTGTACCCTTCTTTTTTCAAGAACCCCTACTGTAGACCTTCAGAAAAACCTCGGCAGGGAGCTCATACTAAAGCCGGAGCGCCCGCGGGAGGAAATTCCTCTTAAGCCGCACAGTGCGCGACCATTGTTGCCACTAAAAAATGTAATCTACTGTGGTTTCGTAGTATCCTAACACAAATATAGAGGATACAGAGTAAGCTATTTCATTCAAAACATTTTCTCAGTCAAAATTTGGAAAAAGAGAGAAAGAGGAAAGAGAGAGGAAATTGCATACGACCACTCCGTTCAGTATTAGAATCATCATAGAAATATTATGTTGTCACATTTTTATGCTATGTGTACATGATTGTACGATAATGGTTAGCATACCTACATCGATCTTATTCTAACACATAAGTGCGTCCTGTAATTTAGTAGTAGTAGTAGTAAAACTTTTTATTGTACAAAAATGAACACAAAACAGGAAAAAAACACTCATCATTAATACAAAGGCGAACTAGTTTTCCAGTTTTTTCACTATTATTAGTTACCTGATAAATTCATTAAATAAACAGTTCTTTCCTTATTTCGTAGTTTTCCGAGAACAGCTATAAGCTCGAAAGGGCAAGAACGATAGAGAGCCAAATATACGATTTTCAAATTAAGATTTTCAAGGTAGGCAAAATGAATTTATCAGGAAACATTAAACAAAAACAATAAGAGCAACGCCAAGATACAGAGGAACTACCGCGAAACACAGAAACTATCGGGGTTGTTTATCCGCGGGTGTAATAAACTCCTTATATTGTAGTGGTTATATCCTCTTTGCTTAGAGCTACTAATATCTGTGACCAAAGACATTTCTGTAAAGATTTGACGTGCGGTTTGCAGTTGCGGTCGTATGTACACGAAACACTAAAAATCACCATGCTACGTGCAGTCGGTCTTGTCATCATTTTACTATGGAATTTGACAATAACACTGACGTATTCAGGCCGCTGCAGTAATGTCGGAGCAGTAGTGCAGCTGCGGTCGGAAATACGTTAAAATTACCATATTACGTGCAGTCGGTACCGTCATTGATTTTACTATGGAAATTGACAATAACACCGACACGATCAGGCCGCTGCAGTAATGTCGGAGCAGTAGTGCAGCTGCGGTCAGAAATGGACTGTCACCTTAAGGGCTATTACCTACTGGGGAAAGCACAGCAAGGGTCTACCAATATACATACTGTCAATTTTGCTTCGAGTCCATGAATGCTGAATTGGACGTTTTTTAAAAGTTAAACTTATTAAAATTACTATTATGAGGCCCATCCCAAAGTCGTTTGATCTACAGGTGTAAACAATAATTATATTACAATACTTAAATATGCTTTTAGTTTTTCGCTACATGAACTTTACTGCATCGGGGCTCGTATGCGGTTATTATCAAATAAAGGTCCATATTTACTCTAGAAAGTGATAGAGGTGACGTAAGTACTTACTGTACAGCATCTACAGGTAAATGTATGTGGTTGCCTCGTGGCTCTCTACTTTCCATGATATGATCACCATATGACTACCATATTTACTAATAGGGAGTATTACTGCAATGTTCTGCCGCCAGAGTGCAGCACTAACTCCTATCATAAACCACAGTAACTTATTGATACTGTGCCTTAAACTGTTTTTTGACAAGTTTTCACAGATAATAAAATAACACATAAATCAATTAATGCATTAAGGCGGTTTATTTACAAAGGACCTACTGGGAAACGCGAAAATCGAAATTTAGTTATCTGCCTCTTTATCGCTTGAATATGCAAGAGTGATAGAGCGGTTAGATAACGAAATTTTGATTTTCTTGTTTCACGGTAGACCCTCAGATTGTGATGGATTGTAGTAGTGGCCCCTGAGTCGCGTAATATTCCCTATTTGAAATTTCGGCTTTTTTCCGTGACGTCACCACTTATCACAAAAAACTATGGCTCATGGCTGATATGGTTACAATACAATACTCTTTTTCTACTCGTCGACTGTAATGGTTGAATTAAGATTTCGTACACCAATCTATAATTGCGTACTTTTCATGTATGGGCTCCCAACTCAACTATAAATTTCATTTCGATACGCTGTAGTTAACTATAAAAAAATAGTAATAATTGTGCTAGTTGATAGGTATAAATTTCATTATTATACCGCATGAAAGATGCTTACTTCTACGGAGTTTCCATTGGCAAAAAAGAACCATAAATTGCACGTTTTTTACTTTCTATTTGTGCGATAATTCCGATGCAGTCGGGCAATACAACTAAAAACGGGTACAAAAAGTTAGACAAGCTGAAAGTGTAGAAGCATATCCACTTACGGACCACATTGAAATAATACTTTTACAGTACATATGGGGCTACTTTATAGCACTAGTGCGAGAAGTAGCATATTACGTTACTGTGTCGAACATTTAAAGGGCCATATGTACTGTAAAACGTTGTACGATACATGTGCGAATAGGTAATTCGCAACTCGTGTCGATTTAAAACACTCCCTTCGGTCGTGTTTTAATTTATCGCCACTCGTTTCGAATTTCCTATTTTTCGCACTTGTATCGTAATGTACTATTACGTGTGCCTCCTTAAGTCTTCATCCGTGTAACTAGGCATGCGATGAATTTATTCATCTTTAATCTAATCGTTTACTAGCTACAACAATTTAATGTTTGTACTTTAATCTTAGAATACTTGATACTTTATATTAAGTCTGATTAAAGTATTTCATAGCTAATTAACAAATAAATTAACTGCCAGTTAAGCTTAGTATTTGAAGATTGTGAAACGCCAACGATGACTTTATTCGTCAGATAAGTGACAAGTAGCGTAAGTAGCAAGACTTTACTTGGACATTGTGAAACATCTAAGTAATGAAACTGATGTATAGTTCGTGTTATTCACGATGACGCGCGATTTGTCAAATCTAACCTTTAATAACATAATTACATAACATTAGGAGTCAAGCCACGCGTCTTCGTGTATGACACGATCTATACCTATAGAGTGTGCACTCTAACCAACTTATTTCTCTATGGCGTTAGGTAAGGAAGTTAGGTAGGAACTTAGAAACTTGGTTTACATGCTCCCAGAGCTAGCCCCAGGTGGCCTAAGTTTTTTTGACACCGGGATGTTGGTTATTTGTGGGTTACATGCTCGGTGCTGAGCTAATCCTATAAAGTTACGTTTACATATATATTAGGCAGGTTTACATTATATTAGCAATATCAACAAATTTATTTCTCATTTGTCCGTTTCATTTTTTAAGTGCGTTTCATAAGTGCTACTTTATATACAGCTTATGTACTTATACATTTCAAGTATAATTTCCCCTTTATTGAGACGTGCATAATTCATTGAAAAATAATAACGTCTAAGTATTTTCTCCGTCGTGGTCATAAATATTTATATATTTATGCACTTTGTGTCGTTGAAATAAAAATAAGAAAAATGTTTTCCATATTTATGAAGTAAACTGTAAATACCGCGTAAAATTAATTCATAATTGGAACTTGTGGCAATAACATTATACTTGACAGTTTTTACCGCATTAATAGGTAATCGGTATAATTGAAACGTTAGAGGCATTTCAATGTAATGTTTTATGAATGTTCTAAAAAAAAATTTGATGCGCAGCGTGCCGTGCTTTTGAGAAATAATTCCGACTATCTTTCTATTTTCTGCATAAATTTATTATAATATTTCACCTTATGTTAAAGAGATACGAACCGGTCTTCGTCCCAGTTATCACCAGGGTAATTAATTGCGTCAGGTTGGGTTTGTTATAACTACAAGAAAATGGATAACTATGTTGAGATAGGACGGATTTTAGACCACTATTCGGATCAAATCAAAGGGCTTACCGCAATGAATTTAAAATTTCGTTATCACAGGCTCTCTGTCACTCTAGCATACTTGAGCGATGGAGACGCAGAAAAAGAATTTTCGATACCTATTCATTTTTCTCGTTACTGCCTTAGCCCGAGCAAAGTCGAGAGACTCAATTATCCCAGTCGACATACCTTCTTCGGTATTTCTTATGAATGCTAGTTATGCTAGCGACAAAATATCCAATACGAGCTTTTGGAAAGTTGGAAAATAACAATATATTTTATCTTTGTTCGACAGGTGTCGGGGGCGCAGCGCGGGCGCGAGCGGCATGCGGCCCCTGCGGCAGACGCCCATGGAGGTCGGCTAGCGCGCGCCCAGCCCCCGCGCCCCTCCCCCCGCCCCACAGCCATGGAACTCTCTGACGTGCCGAGACACCGACCCCTTGCCTTCGATAAGGTAAGTGTACTTTACTGTTTGACTTGAGAATCCATGTGGCATTCGGCAGAGCCATGTAGATTGGCTCGCGCCCGCCTAGCCTCCGCGCCCCTCCCCACGCCCCACAGCTATGGAACTCTCTGAAGTGCCCAGACACCGACCCCTTGCCTTCGATAAGGTGAGTGTACTTTACTGTTGGACTTGATGATCCATGAAGCAGAGCAATGGAGTTCAGCATGCATCAAGCCCCCACGGCACATACACAGGTATACGCGCATATTTGTAATACGATAATAAGTATATAGTTACGTAATAACATTTATAAATAAACAAGTGAAATTTTCCAAAATTGAACAACGAGCGTGGCGCCCTCGCAAGGCCTGAGAGTTAAACAAAAAACTTTGCCATCGAGTGCCACATGCACCAACGCGAGGAAAATACTAACTGTAAATCATTAAAAATCTAATTCTATGATCGCAAATTAATATTTATCATTCAAAACCTTCATTACAAAATCAATTCTACCAGCCAATACGAGAATACGAGAAATCAACTCAAAATGTCTATAACCCTCGTGGATAAAATGCAACTTTCTTATCAGTTATAGAAGAACAAAGAGAGCCTTAAGGACCTGGTGTAGTGTTTTTTTTTAAATAGTACGTAACACTAGTGGGGGCCTAGCGCGCGCCGCCTCTATAAGGGATTAGCAAAGCGCCTTATAACGCCGCATAACCTAAACATTTTTATTTAAGTAGATATTATTTTCGCTTTTTAGCTTGTGCGTATGAAAACTGTCACTTTACTGCTATTCTTAACTTGGAAACGTACAATTAGACATCTCGGACCGCATACACAGTCACAAAAATAACTATAAAACATTATGAAGGCATTTAAGATACACATACATTTTATTTATGCATGTATACTTTAGGAGGTACTTACTTTATGAAAGGTATCCGTAAAACGATAAGGATTTTTAAAGGGTCGGCAACGCGCATGTAATACCTCTGGTGTTGCAGGCGTCCATAGCCTACGGTTGCCACCGACGTGGTATAAAAAAAGAAATAATTTTCAAAAAACCTTTCAATGGCAAAATGGCTGCTCAGCTCACGTTTCGACATTTTTTCCTAAAAACATAATGTCCTATTTATTGGCCCACGCAAAATTTCCTAAAAGTATGTATGTTATAATCTCTACCAGCCTTAGTTTATACTAGTGTGCTTACTAAAAACTGAAAGTAATACTGAAGCAAATAGTTAGCAGCCTCTCATAAATCTTAGCGCTTTGATTTCTATTTCGGCGCGGCGGCCACTTTCCCCCTACATTATGCATCACGTCGATTCTAGAAGTAACGCCTTCCCCCTGCTATTTATTTTTAACAAGAAAGCCTAGAACGGCGCCTCTGGCTTTTCTGAAAATCGATAAGGTTCGCTTCACCCGGCTTCAAGCTGGCCTCTTCTTTCCGTATTCATAAGGTAAGCCCTCGCACGTCATGCATATGTTAATAAAGATTTTCCGAAAATATTCATATTTTATCAGTCAAAAATGTGTGCATGGCTCCTCTTTTGTAGAACAGTTTTGATTCAGTTTTGATGAAGGTCGTTTTGCGATAAAGCTCCGGTAATGCTTTGGGGACTTGTCCGACCTAATCTCTGTTGACAATTCTCAGAAGCCATTGCCTTGAATGTGCCGTGGTCACGGCAGCCCGGCCGTGACGGAGCACACAATTCAGCGCGACAGCCGCTTCGATAAGTCCGATCCATTACATTAATTGGTGAAAGCTATTACATGAGAATGGTTACACGAGAAATAGCGAGACTGATTATTGTTCCTGTCGTTGATATCTGTGATTTACAACCTAACAACTCCCGTTGTTGATTGTAACGACGCCACACACGCTCGGCTGCAACCCTTTGTTGTCCCCCGGGCGCAGGGCCCACGCATAATGGTGGCTGGAATAACAAACAGGGAAACACATTTCTGTTCCAAGAATGCTGTTGTATTCATTCTCATAATCACGATCCTATTTTCTCTAAATTAAGCGCAAATATTCAACAAAGATTTTTTCCCAGGGGGTGGAATATCTCCGCCTAAATTTTGCACGCAATAACCGAGAACCTACTTATAAGAAAGCCTTCGAGAGTTTTGGGATGATGCCAGATAGCGAGCTAAGAGACAAAAAGCGAAATGGGTCCGCCATATTTCCGTGACGTCAGATGATGACTTAGCAACGGATATCTATACGGGTAGCGATCGCTGAAACGAGTTTTCGAGGAGAGTTTTTAATCTTTGCATATTTTGTAGTAGGAACAGATTGCGGGCTTTCAGTTCGGGTGAGGTCCGGTTTTATTCATAGAAAAGGGAGCGGTGGGGAAATAAAAGGGCTGAGTAAGTCCGCAACTTCGCCGTCATTTAACCGTCCTCCACTCCAGATTGGCTCAATACAACTTCAACTGGGGATTTCCTTCATTCAGTGCAACCCACGATCGAACACAGTATATTCCACGGTAGTACATTAAGCGATTCTGTATAAATAGAGCATTCTAATCCACAGTTTAACGACTTGGCTGGTTTGAAGTGATTAACGATGAAAGTTTCAGCAAATAGTTCCGTATAATGGTTTGTTAAATGGAATCGACCACGAATAACGTAGACTGTAACTATTCACTTTGTATATACATATTATAAAATGAATATAGATTCACAAATATATCTACAATATATGTATATACCCACCCCTTTTACGAAGTTTAGTTTGTCGACTTAAAAATACATAATTTATTTAGGTTTTACCAAAACACAACTATCATCGTTACATAAATCTTTTCTCACTTTATGTCGCAATTGCAAGAAGATAGAAATGTACAACCCTTTAACTATCCATAATCGTAATCTTGTTAATCCTAATAGATCGCAATATTGTCTTCAAACATTGTGTATCCCAGCGTTTAAAAACAAAACAATCGCGTGTATATAGTCTGATTGTCGAGCGGTACGGAGGTCCGGACCGCGGGATGTGACCCGGCCATGTAATTCCATCGGATGCGAGAGGACCGGTGTGCCCAGTTCTTTACCCTACCCTTGTATCATGAGCTCCAGACACGTAAACACTATGCATAAGCATAGAGCAAACTTATGCTGGTTGATGTAAGCCTTCAACTTGCCCGTGGTCGGTGAGTGGCTTGAATAGCGCCGCCGAGCTGCGATCGATCGGGCCCGTGACGTCACCGCCTTAGCCTTCGCGCTCCCGTCTCCGGGGACGAATCAGCGTCCACTAACACGCTTAGTCCAACAGTTTAACTGACTATTACACAACTTATACAACTATCATATCTTTAGGATAATTGACGTTCTGCTCATGCTGAATCAATAAACATATTAGTGGGTTGTTATTTAAGATGAGCACAATTTGCTAATTTGCTAATTGGATTAGTCATTTTGTCCGAAAAACCTTAAATATTGTCGGTTCTTCTGCTCCCTTAAAACCCTGTTTGACCATAATTAATAAATATTCGTATTTAACTAACCTCGCAATAAAGCAGTTGAACGAATTGATACAAAGGCAATTCATCAAACTGAAATAAGGAAATCGAGCCTTAAAAAGTTTGTTTTTAGTTTTAAAATATTGTATTTTATAATATGTATGCTAGTTTTAAGGTGATTTATCTATGAGTCAATAGTTGCCTGAAAATAAAGATTTTTCATTTTTTCATGTACTTTTTAGACCACAACACACTATCTATTCGATTGTTTGAATCGATGAATATGCCAATAACTGTAGATTAAAATGAATGCTACAAAACCTATCAAAATATACGAACAACGAGCCTATGGAGATCAATAACAGAAATCTAATTTCGCCAGTGCAGCTAAACGGAATCGGAACCATTAACTTTCCCAATTTCACGGAGCCAATACACAGCGCGATCGATATTTTCAATCTAAGCTATTACTACCGATTGCATCTTCGCCATTGGCGCGGTTAGATCGAGTTTGGCGCTTTAGCGCTGCATCGGCTTTGTCTTCGAGGAGGCTTGAGACTGGAGGGTGCTGGAGGGTCTCGGCCCTCGGCAGCTGAGCTCGAGTGCACATTGACCTAAAAGGACATAAATCACGTCACTAGATTCAAAAGCAATCGCCTTGAACGCATCGCTTGTGCTTCCGATTTATTTTTAAGTCGAGAACCTAGTTCGCGTTATTTTATATACTCGTAACCTTGGCATTGGTTTACTATATGTAGAATATTTACGCGACTTGATTACTTAAAACATTAATAAGTTCTCCTGCATAGGTACGATAAACTAGACCATTTAAAAATTTAATATTTGTTTAGAACTATGAATTCTGCAGAATCGCTAAGGCATATCGAATGACTAGTGGTTCTGCCGGCCTATTAGCCAACGTGACAATCGCTATCGCTTCGACAACGAATCGCTTTGTGTCTCTCTATCCGTCTTCCATATTAGTGCGACAGTGACAGTTGCGTTTCGATCGCTACGGAGCGTAAGCGATTTGCACGTTGGCTACGCGGCCCGAGCTGTAGATTTCGCGATAGATGTGTAAATTAAAAAAATGTCTAACTACTGAATCGATTAAAAAAATCTATTCAATCATCGAACCCGCTCACAAAATTTTACGATTGTCGGTTGATAATTGCGACCGTAGAGAAGAACATCCGGACATACGAAAGCATTTTAGCCCATGCCTAAACGGAGCCCTTCGCTAACGCTCGGTCAATTAATTATTACTGGTCGCCCGCGATACAGGCGTAGCCTAGAGGTCACAGCTCATTAGAGCCACCCCGCACCCGACCCTCACCGCCTCGCCTCGAGCGGTTAGTATTCTTCGTATGGATTTCTATGGGCATGCGCTCACTACATCAACTTCGTACCACCACCGGATAAGTTGATGTAGTGAGCGCATGCCCATAGAAATCCATACGAAGAATACTAACCGCTCGAGGCGAGGCGGTGAGGGTCGGGTGCGGGGTGGCTCTAATGAGCTGTGACCTTTGTGCGACCCTTAGAAACCCTTGAGTCTTGATATTCTGTTGTCTATGTGTTTTATTGATAATAAACTTATTCTTATTTCATATGGAGTCCAACTAAACAAAACCGTCAAAAATGATTAATGATAAAAGCTTACGAAATCAGTTTCGTGCAAATAGAACGATGTGCGTTTCTTGACATGCATGTCATGTTATTGGTATTACGCGAAACTTGCTGAGCACGCATGGCGTGCGGGCCTGTTGTTAGCGGCACATTATGTTTTAATAATGGTGGCGAAATGCGTGCACGTCATAATTTGCCTACATTTTCAAAATATATCCTTTAGGATATTTTTGTAATTTGAAGACGGATGATAAATGTACAAATGTACATGCTCGACTAATACTAATAATACAAATAAGGCCCTTTTAAAACCATAGGCGCATCATATTATAAACTAGCTGTCAGTAGGAATTAGAAAATCCGGTTCGAAGAACCAAGCCCGAACAAAAAAGAACCAGAGGCCCACTGCGAAAACCGAAAATAAAAATTTCGTTATCTTGCTGTCTATCGCTCTTGTATATTTGAGCTATAGAGAGGCATATTTCAATTTTGTTTTTCCCGGTTGGCCCTCAGTTCTAATGGTGGGTACCTACCATTGACATAGAAATACCAAATTAAACTTGGGTCTTATTGCGCGAGAATATATTAAATATTTTAATGAGTTTTCGGGTGTTACATACGTTCGTTATGCATGCATGCAATACTTATAATTCAAAATGGCTTTGGCGATGTTTGCTATCTTCATGTGTTTTAATGGATTACACTGATAAGTACTTGTTCATCATTTATTTATTTAAAAAAAAAATAGTTTCTTAATATAGACTTTATTTGTTTTGTAACTAACAATGCAAGTCGATTTTAACCAACTTCTAATAGTCGTATCGATTTCAAACTTTGCGGCTACATTACATACGTAGGTATATAAGTATGTACATAATAAATAATATAATACAGATGACAACAGAGGCTGATTTGATGATGGAGCCAGAAGATGGATAGTGGAATTCTTCGGTGGCTACTAAAATACTAAGTAGTAGATTCCTCGTGATTTTTTTGGGGGGATTAAGTTCAGTTGGCAATTATTAAGAATAGATTTTTTCCTAGAAACTTATGGCATTATTCATAAACGCGCCACAAGCTCCAATTAGGGCTTAATCTGTCATTTTGACGAAGGTATTTATTTGTAAGAAAGACATACCTGAAACATAAATAAACTAATTAACTTGCCCTTATCCCATTTATTTGCTGGGGTCGGCGCAGCATGTCTTTTTCTTCCATACCTCTCTCTCGCCCGTCATCTCATCATTCACTCGCGTTCGTTTCATGTCACCTCTCACACAATACATCGAACTTTTCCTCGGTTTTCCTCTCCCCCTTCACATTCGTTCGTAATACCTTTCTCGTCACATGACTTTCATCCCTCCGCATCACATGCCCGGACCGCGCTAGGCGATTCGCTGTTACTTTTTCTGCTATGTGTGCAATTTTCAGACTTCCTCTTATACTTAATACTCATTCCTTATCCTATCCATTCCAGTCACACCACACATCCATCTTAACATTGTCATTTCCGCTACATGCAATCTCTTTTCATTCGTCACCTTTAGGGCCCAAAACTGATCACGACAGGTCGTATGATGATTTTATAAATTTTACCATTCAGTCGGAGGGGCATCCGGACAACTATAATGGAATAAAGTTCATGTCACATAGCATGACAATATGGGAGAAAGTGATAGAGAGACACCTGAGAGACGAGAGTGATATAACACATAAATAAACTATTTAATTAAGGCTTGTAAAGTTTTATGAATGTCTATCAAAAGTGTAGAGGAGGGCGGTCTCATACAATGTATTACGTAGGTATACTTAGGTACTATATCGTCCTTTTAATCTTGTTATTTTGTAGATGTATATTTTTGTTCGTTTCTCATTTCAGATGGAAAGTTTAATAAAAGAAATGCAAGATCCAGAATCGGGTGTGCCTGTTCGAAGTCAAAAACTCTTTCTCACCTACATTCCGTCTGCTTTTATGGGTAAGATTAAGTCTTATCGCAATCCTAGTTAATAATAGTCACATTGTTATCTCTCACGCAGCCAAAACAACTTGTCCAACTTGAAATGTTATCAACTTCCTCTATGTGGTACAAAAATACATTCATTCAATTTATTTTGGTGATATTTTTAGCATACACTGTTAGCCCAGCGGTAGGCTGTGCGGCTTACAAGCCTTTTTGTTTCGTAACCCCGCTTATTTGGTATATACCGTTATTACCGTAAACCATTCCATAGTACGTGCTCTCAACCATCGCATGGCCATCTCGCTGGTCCAGCGCTGGGCCATCGTGTAGAGGAGCCATAACATTGGAATCGATACTTAATTACGTATGAAGCCTGTGGCCCATAGTTGTATGTTGTTCGACTATAGGCTATAGTTGGGTGGTGTTACGGTAGGTACCAGCTGCGCTTCGGTACAGACAGAGGGCCTACAGCGTACCACGTTCGACATGTTAATTCGTACGTAAGTGTGACGGGGAGGCAAAACGTCGAACGTGGTTCGCGGTAGGCCCTCAGGCACCGTGAGGAAACCTACATACATATTACAGCTGCAAATAAATACAAGTGCGAGTGAACTCCTCTATCCGTATTGGGCTAACAGGGAAGACAGTAACTCAAACCCTTTTGTGAAAGAAACTTTGCCCCGCATTGGGACGCAATTACATAGGCTCTTGATGTGATGATGATATTTTTTTATCAAATCACCAGTTATTAGATGTTTAATTAATTTCATTAACCCATTTTATTTATTATGTTTTAGATTGTAGGTATCACGAATTGGCATTTTTATTACTCAAAATTCAAAAAGAATCGTAGGGCACATGAAAATTAATGCTATCCTCAAACAATGTCCAAAAACAAAAGCAATAGTAATGAATTATTTGCAATTTCAAAACCATTAAGAACATAGCTACAATGCTACATACAAATAGAGCTACATGCATACTCGATGTTTTTTATTTGCTTCAATGTTATTTTACAATGTGGTTTTGAAATGTAAACTTTGTTTTGCATATAGCCAACGCGAAGAAAGAGGCTCTAGAAATGTCTCACTCAGCTCACTCAGGTAACACCAGACCTTCTACAAAATCCTTACTTTATGTTGTCTAAAATTACCTACTGCACAGCAGTCTATTTCTGTCAACGCAATATACCTATCAGCATACAATTCAGTATGTGAAACATTGATGTCGAGCAAAAGTAAACAAAAAAATGCCAATTTCGTTACCGTACCCCCTTTTAATAGTAATTAGGTGGTCAAAGGCATAGCCCCCGAAAAAGTTATACGCGTGAGCATTGTATTAATAATAACCATTAAAAGACTTCAACTCTGTGCTAATATTTGGTCGTCAAGGATATTATATTATTTAAAAGCAAAAAAAGAGTGGTTTTGTTCAGTATTGAGCAATCTCTGTACATAGACCAGCACCACTAGGTACGGCATGCGTTACCCGTCTGATTATAAAATCAATAGCGAGCCATATTTAATGTCTGCTAGCGGCCGTTCCCCGCCGCCAATTCTTGCTTATTCTTACCCATTATTTATTGACGATAAACGTCAGGCTCCTATTGCACATAAATGCCTACTAACTACTACCCTATCGCTTAAACAAAGCTATTTCAAATGTCAGTTTAAGCGGATACCTATTTGCGCAAGTTATTGAACAAAAGTCAAATCACCTGTAGATTTGTAGTGTTTTCTAGCTAGGTTTGGGACGCCAATTGGAATGTCATATTCACGTATTCTGTAGCCAAGATAGCAGAAACGATAAACGTTAATCTAAGAAAAGTAAATTTGAGAAAATAACAAATTATAACAAAAAAATATTATCGGTTGAAACAGATTTTTGCTATCGTCGTGAAATATATAAAATGTACCATTACTAAATTAAATTACAAGATTTCCTTCGTACAAAAATATGTTCGTATTATTTATTTAATATAAATACAATATTTCCGTCTCATGGCTAATACATATAGTAGAGCAAAACCAATCCTAAAATGTACGTGCCTCTATTCGATTTTTCAAATCGGGTCTAAACTGTACGCAAAGTCCGTCAGATTTGGATTCATTGGTCCGGGTGATTCTAGTTGCATTGGTATTGGAAACTCAAACCACCACTAATCGACACATTTTGATCGTAAAAACGTTGGCAGAGGTGCATGCATTTTCAGATTGGCTAAACCGTACTATCTATTGCTCATACCATAATGCACGCAACTATAAAATTACAAATTTCTCCTACATTTGCTACTTTGACAGATATTCATAATAAGTGTACTTTCTAAACTGGCTTTATCTGTAATTCAACTGCTCGGTTGCTCACCTGGGGCCAGAGCAACCACAAAGGGGGCACAAATAGGCTCATTTTCCATGTTTCAGGTTATGATCTTGTCGAATGGCTAATGGACCGGTTCAACCTCGACGAACAAAGTAACGGTAAGTTTTCGTAATTAATAAATATTTATCTATACTTTGTTTATACTTATAAAAAAACCAATGACGTTTGTCGTTTTGACGCGGGTGTCATCTGTGGTGGTCGCAGATAACTAATTGGTCAAACAAAAACTACTCGACTTGTAAGGGTGGACATCACAAAGTCGTACCACCCGTGGAGATTTTTTTAACTTACTTAAAAACATTGAATTTCTCGCGACAAGGAGAATTCGCAAATTGTTCTCTCATTTTTCTCAGATTTCCAAATACACCATACAATATCTAAGTATTAACGTAAGTATTTTCTCTTCTGTTTCAGTTGAAGCAATAAATTTAGCCAATCAACTCTGCCAGTATGGTTACTTCTTTCCTGTCAACGATTCGAAAAACTTAGTGTTAAAAGATGATTCTTCTCTATATAGATTTCAAGTAAGTACCCACTATCATATTAAATAGCCGCAGTGTATTTTGTTTAAATTTAGTGCTCACCACCAATTCTTTGTTAACCTGTTGCTACCGGTGGGAACCTATAATTGGCTCTCTGTTATTAACATAACATGTAATCTATAAGTTTTGTGCAATTGATAGATGTTGGTTCTCCGAATAATAAAGAAATAAAAAGAGAAGGAACGGGTATGAAAACGCGAACAAGTTTCTGATCGAATATAGATCAGCCCGCCTCCGACGTATCACGCACCATACTCATAACTGTCGTTTAGAAGTAAGGACATCTCAAACAAATTGTACAAGTATTTCAGTAATACGGTTCCAAGATATTTGAATAAGTATCTCCCAAGTTCTCTCTCTCTCTCTCCCGAGTTACGGAATAACATGTTTCTTCCCTGGTTCCGCAGAGCCCATATTATTGGCCGTGGCAACCGCCACGGGTAGGCGGCTCGGCGCCCGGCCTTGCCGGCTCCGACAACGTCGAGTACGCCATTTACCTCGTAAAGCGAACGTTGCGCAACAAGCAGCGACATGGTCTTGAAGACCACGAGGTGGAAGCGCTGGCCAACCTTAAGAAGAACCTTGCTGCAAAGTGGGACTTCATTACTATGCAGGCTGAAGAACAGGTTTGTTCAATAGCCTATGTGAGATTATGGATTAGATAACTCGTGGAGTGAGCGGTGCGAACCATATTTGTCAAACTAGTTTTACTCAATGTGTGGACTAAAGTCACAGTTAACCCACAAAAAAGTGTAACCTTATCTAAATGATTACCTATTTATTCCAGGGGTGAATATATCCAAAAAAGACCGACCTTAAAATATTCCTAACCAAACAAGTCTTCAAACCGTACCTAGACTAATCGTAAATAAAATAGTAATTTTTAAGCTGCATTCTATTTCCTCAGGTGCGGCTAGCAAAAGATCGCAAGAAGGGGGATAAGATAGTCAGCGACAGCCAAGAGCGAGCCTACTGGAGAGTGGCGCGGCCACCACCGGGACAACCGAGCGTACAGGAAACCTGCCCCGTGCCTGTCCGCTCGAGGGTACCCAAGGCCAAGAAGCGAACCATCCCGCAAATCACCAGGGAGGTGCGTCTCTTTTACACAGTCATGTAGAACAATAAGATAGAGTGAGAGCCAGGAGTTAGCCTACTGGAGAGTGGCGCGGCCATCGCTGGAACAGCCGAGCGTGCAGAAAGCCTGCCCCATGCCTGTCCGTTCGAGGGTACCCAAGGCCAATAAGCGAACCATTCAGCAAATCACCAGGGAGGTGCGTCTCTTTCAGTCATAAGGAGTAGTATAGAGTGACACTTGACAGCCAGGAGCAAGGATACTGGAGAGTAACGTGACCACGAGTAGGTACTCAGCGGTAGCCTTAGCATTTCTTCTTTATTCTGAAATAATATGTTACGTGGCTCCCAAACTCCAAAGGCAAAGAAATCAATGACTGTCTTATCATATATTCTGAACCCTTGACTGACCTCAACATACGTCACCTCTTCTACGATAGTTATGTTAGAGTAAAAAATCTCTGTCAATGTGTTTCAGGACGATTTTTTTGGCACTTTACCTGTGTCTTTATAACTTTAGGAACTGTCAACTAAAAAATAATAATAGCTAGAGATAATTTTACAAGGCAGGCAATTTCTACATGCTGCAATATTTTTGTATTGATCTTACTTCCATGTTTTTTACACTTGACTGTTATTTGTTGAACAATTACTTACTTGAATGAATATTCTTAATTCACTATGCACGAGTCGAAAAGTAGATTAGTGTATATTTTATTCCATAACCTCCCTTCACTCTCTTCTTGTGCCATCTAATAACCTATATTTCTGGTTTCTCCTTCTAGATCGAACATCTAAAGGCGAGCCTGGACCGTACGCGAGTGAAGACGTCTATTGCCCTTGAGGCCCTTATGGCGTACTCGGAGACGTTCACTCCCTACGATCCCTGGCTCACGCCGCCGCAGCCCTCCAACCCTTGGATCAGCGACGACACGTTGTATTGGCAAATCAACAGTCCCTTGTGAGTGACACACTCAGTTTTCGCCAGGAACGGATTAGGCCAATATAAAAAAAAAACCTCTTCCTTTAAGTCTCTAGGTAGGCGACGAAACCCCTTGTGTGACTCGGGGTACATAAGCAATTGTCTATATTGCATTTGAATCGGATAATCTGACCCTGGCTTTCGAAACCTTTTAAAACTGATTCAGCTAGTTCTATCTGTGAGCAATTTTACTTTCAACTAGCTGAAAAGGTTTTAAAGTCATTAAAGCTCTGAAATTAGAATCTATTAGATGCACCCTCCTTTACTTTGCCTTCTTATTGTTTAAATGACATAATCGCACAATAGCATAACCTAATTTAATTCCATAACGAATTTCACTTGTTTCTACCATAAAAACGCAAGTTTCACAGCTGTCGCTGAGTAACCGGGATCGCTTAGTCTCATAGCTTTGCTTAACCACGTTGAACCAGATTTTATAGCTTGGCTTTGGCTTTGACTTTATTGAATAAGCACCCTTTGGTGCCCATGGATATCATATGATGTCGGCAGAATGATATATTTATATGCCTGATTCCGAATATATACCCAGGTATACAATATACATGTCTGGTTACCGGAAATCATATTCTCTTATAGGGAAACATTCCTTAATGTTATTCTAAATAATGCTAATATGATTGTTCAAGCAAGCAAGCAAGTTCGGCCTGGCCAGCCACATTACGGCTCATGCTAGACAACGTCCATAATGTTTATTTAGGGTTGCCGTCATCGAAAACGACGACGATTATATATAATATGATTGTTCCCTCAGAGTGGAAGTGCCAAGTGAAAAGCGCGTGCAACGGTGGGCGATAAGCATCGACGAGCTAGTATCGGATCCCACGGGGCTGCAGGAGTTCACCAGTTTCCTGCGCAAGGAGTACTCGCACGAGAACATCCGGTTCTGGCTGGCTGTGATGGATCTGAGGAGGAGTAGTGTCAAGCAAATATCGAAGAAGCTTGAGGAGATTTACGAGTAAGTGTTCTGGTTTTATGAAGTGAAAGTACGGGTACAAAGTTAAAAGTGCGCTTAGAAATAAATAATGAGTATCTACTACCTAATTAGTGTCTGATCCTACAAAGGTGTAGGATTTCAAGCATCAACAAGCTCCTGCGAAAGGAAAACCCACTTTAAGCCTTAAGGCTTGTGAACTTCTAACAATCAATTTTGTCAATTACTGAACATCATTCTCTAAACCACAATACCATTATGATTGAATTGGATGTCAGTCGACCTTTATCGTTTCTGTACAGGAAATGAAGAGCTACATTAAAATTTCATGTTTAGATAATTATTTGTGAGTCTATAAGACCTCTCTAAAAGTAGGGTAACGGCGGCTATTAACGCGGGTATCAAAATCGACGTCTAACACCGCGGTGTTTACAAATACGCATTTTGCAAGCAAACAGATCTATCCCCTAAGAAATAAAGCATACACAAAACAAGCTCATTCATTGGTCTATCGTGCCCATTAGTGTGCATTTGTGTGAGTGTAACAAAAAACTCGCGATTCGTCAGTTTGTGCGACGGCGGCGCAAGAACCGGTTGTTCCATACAGACGCGTGACACCACAGGTAAGTGCACTCCAATCTTACTTAGTGTTTTACGTAATAGTTATGGCAAATAAACTAGTGCAATGCCTTTTAAGAGGTTGTGTATTGTTTTCTACACGATTTTGAATTACTTTTAACTTAGTTTTTGACCCGGAAATACGTTTAAAATTGAAAATAAAATACAACGGTGATAGGCGCCAATTACTTCTGTGGTAAGTAATTCCGTGGTATGCCACGGTAATAGAAAAAGTGGTAGTTTTGTTATTTACTCTTTAGTTTTGGTACAAATTATCAATTTTATAATTTCTTTTATTTATTCCAATCTTGATCTATTCACGCTATTAAAGAGCTATTTCCGTGGTATGGAAAGTATTTAACTAACCCTTAATGTTTAACACAAACTTCAGCACCGATTTCCTTGTTTCTATGGGAACCCTTAATCTGTCAACTTTTTTTTATTTTGAGTTAAAACCTAAAATTTACTTGCCAGTTATGTGATTTTGTCTTTACAAGAAGCTTGTAATATACGTGTTTGATTTGATTTGAAAAACCATCTCTGTTTTATTATTTTTATGAGTCGGAATTAGGTTTAATTAAACTCCAAATTAAGCCTATTACCGATGGTATGATCAGATTACTCTCGGTAATAGAATGTATAGAAATCTATTACCGACCCAGAGAAATATCAAATGGGTCGGTAATAGGCTCTTAAAGAGTTATCTATTACCGAGTGACTATTTGGTATTGTATTGAAATATCGCATTTAGGGTACCGCAAGTACAGATTTCGTTGATAAAATTTAGACTTCAGTTATCATTATCAGATTTAAATTCTTCTGTTTTCTGATTCAGTTATTACTCTGACAAGGAAGGGTACCCAACTGCTGGACATTTCCGATTAGATTTTTTTTTATATAATTTTATTTATACAGTAGTCCAAAATCTCAGACATGATTGTTTAGCTATAAGAATCAGCAATAAGAAAAGTACTGTGATTTGTTAATTATAAACGGGTAAATTATAACACATAATATGTGAGAGAATTTATTTAACTTAATTACCTTATCAAAAATATTAGAATTAAAAATTTTCATGTTTTTATATATATAGTCGAAATTTTATAAGGTGGACGTTTACCATTTCACTGTGGTAAACTTTCACTCAGGTGGTAAACGTCCAGTTTATAAAATTTCGACTATAATTTACGCTGTGCCTTATGAGTAAATGTTACTTACTTGTTTTTTTATTGCAGCTAATTATGTCAGTAAGACAAATTCTTATCAATCTTTATAGCATTTAAAAATTACTTTATTTAATAACAGGCAGGCCTATTTGTCATATACGTCCTTAGTAAAACTTTACTAATAGTAATTTTTGTTGTCTTACATGTAAAACATTCAACTTATAACTTGTTATACAGGTACTCGTGGGTACTTGGTAAGTTAACTATTTAATAGTATTTGATTGTGCCAAAGTGTAATTATAATCTCTTCGAATATATCTCTTATTTTTAAACATACTCCTATAGTTTTATTTTTTATTTTTGTGTCATTATTAAAGTTAATGACACAAAAATAATATACAGAACCCACGTCGTTATTATTGTTTTAACCCTCGGTATTAGGTTTCGAATTTTGAGTTTGATTTCTATTAACGAGTGCAGAAAAATCATGCCAATTGTACCCTCGGTAATGAAAGCTCAATTCGCGATAATAGAATCACAGCCTGTCCCTTGCCACGGTAATAGAAGATTTGGTCATTTTGGCTTCAAAAAATATTTTAATACATATAATAACCCAAAATGAATCCAAAAACGTGTGAAACGGAAAGTTCATTAAATGCTCTGATGAAAAAAAAATATTCCTGGCTGTTAGACAGCATTGATACCCTTAATTTTTGGATCTCTTTTGAAAAGTTCCTTAACTACCACGGTAATAGGTGCCTTTACCCTAATTAAGGATAGAAGCTAAATTGTTATATTTCAAAAACAAATTTTGACCAATTTTTATAAGACTTCGATTTTCAGAGATGACGGAGTCGAAGGAATTTTCTATTAAGAACACTAAATGATTTTGACGTTGCTCTTTCAATTGGCTCAGATCATATTCGAACACTGTTTATCCACAGAGAATTCCTAAAGCCCGGCGCGCCGTGTGAGATTAACATTGACGGTGCAACCATGGACCGCGTAGTTGAAGACATGCGGACCGGCTCGCGGTATGCGTTGGACCACGCCGCCGACCACGTGTACTCGTTACTGCTGAAGAAGGACTGTTATCCGCGGTTCGTGCGCTCCGACCACTTCCGGAGGCTGCTAGAGGAGGGCAAGAATGTGCATCAGAAGAAGAAGTAAGTGTACAGTAGCCTACAACAATAGAGGCTCGCTTGCACTACAATGGACCTCGTAGTCGAAGACATGCGGACCATCTCGCGGTACGCGTTGGACCATCACGCCGCCGACCACGTGTACTGGCTGCTACTGAAGAAGGACTGTTATCCGCAGTTCGTGCGCTCCGACCACTTCCGGAGGCTGCTGGAGGAGGGCAAGAATGTACATCAGAAGAAGTAAGTGTACAGTGGCCTACAACAATAGAGGCTCGCTCGCGCGAACATGGACCGCGTAGTTGAAGACATGTGGACCGGCTCGCGATACGCGTTGGACCACGCAACCGACCACGTGTACTCGCTGCTACTGAAGAAGAACTGTTATCCGCGGCTCGTGTGCTCCGACTACTTCCCCAGGCTGCCGGAGGAGGGCAAGAATGCGCATCAGACGAAGTAAGTATAAAATAGCTTATAATACTAAACAGTGGCTCTTAGTTCACTTTCGGTCGCCAGGTACCTGTGTACCTCAAATAACCCACCAATTCTTTTGACTATCGAATGAAGGAACAAACGATTATAGAAAGAATTAACTATTGCGCTGATAGACAGAGTTTGGGCGGGTACATATCTAAGGATACGGTTACGATAAGGTTACTCGGTGTTACTAGATAAGTCAAAATTGACTACTGATACTAACTGCATTGCAACGAAATTATTATTATTTATTTTATTTTTTATTTATTTTATTCTTTGAAAATTGATGTTTTTTGGCATATTATTAACCGGGCAGCTAAAATATTAAACGGAAACTTTCATTGGCCATATAATAATATAATTTGGCTGTGTATTATTCTTTTAGCGCCAAATATAAGCATCATATTACTAAAAGAAACCGGCAGATAATTCAAGCCACAAAAAAAAAAATAAGGAACTTGAAATGATAGTCTGACGTTTAAAATAATAAATTGGCACTTAATATTGTAAAGCATGTGTTTTTAATATTTGTTGGCATATAGTTGTTAACAACGAAATAATCATATTGAGCACATGGTTTCAGGTAATATTAAAATTACGGAAGTAGCTAAATATAATGAATATTGGTTATTATTTATACTATAACATCGTTTGTTTATGAAAACACTAAGAACGCAAACATATTTGTGCGTAAAGGTGTTCCCACCTTGGTGTTACAGATTATACAGATTGCCACACAACACATACGTTTTTTTTTAACTTTATCTATTTCAATAAGGTTAAAATGTATAGGTACATTTTATGAACTCGACTGTACCTAGTCTATCAAACGGACTTAAAACTGTTGCAGCCGGCCTACTAGTAGCCTAACAAGATTATATAAAAGTGATGTTTGTAGTGACTTTAACATTCCGTTATTATTTTATGAACATTATATTAACCACGACCATAGAGAAATAAGTAAGTAAGCATAAAATGATACTCCATACAAAGATAAAATAGTACATTACTAGTGCTATAAAGTAGCCCCATATGTACTGTAAAACCTATTTACAAGAATCTTTTACCGAGCTTTGCGAACACTTATCTAAGTATAATTTTTATAATAATATTAATTTCAATTATTTTTATTATTTTAGCAAATATTATAGTTGTAGTATACTCACTTATCTAAATGTTATGTTTTAAGCAAGTTTTAAACTTATTAGCAAAACGTTTTACCATACCTCCCATACAACTTAATATTATTAAGTACGAAAACTCATGTATGTTGTGAGCACTCTATTGCTTACTTATTTCTCTTTGCCGCGACATAATCAAACACAAGACAAAACCCCTTTTCATACAAACGTTGTCCTCAGTTTCCTCTCTGGATTTACGGACATTATTGAAAGTATTGTGACACAATTTGTTGTACATCAACCACAGCTATGCCCCTACGTTTGATTTTTTGAGTGTTTGAGTTAGAAGCATTTAAAAAATTGTATGAAATCGGTTTTTGACTCCTAGTTTTTACAAGAATCAAAAAATAAAATCTAACATAAGGGCATAGCTATGGTGAATATAAATCAAATGACATAAAAATATTTTACATAATGTCAATATTCAAAGAGGAAAATGGGGACCATATTTGTATGGAGAAGCGGCCGTCTCCTGTCCTCTTAAGTTTTCTACCCTTAGGTTCAACGTTTATACGATCACAATGACTTTTTAAGACTTTTACATATAAAAATGACAGCTTAAGTAATGATTATCGATATACAAATTTTTAAAGTGCATTTAGCTTAATTTGTTTAGTCGCCAAACTATTAATTTTAGTACGGTTTTTCTCATTTTTTAGCTACCGAAATTTGATTTCTTAGTTGACCGGTTAAATACGTGCCTTTTAGGGTTCCGTAGCCAAATGGCATAAAACGGAACCCTTATAGTTTCGCCATGTCCGTCTGTCTGTCTGTCTGTCTGTCTGTCTGTCTGTCTGTCTGTCTGTCTGTCCGAGGCTTTGCTCCGTGGTCGTTAGTGCTAGAAAGCTGAAATTTGGCATGGATATATAAATCAATAAAGCCGACAAAGTCGTACAATAAAATTTAAAAATTTAATTTTTTTAGGGTATCTCCCCTACACGTAAAGTGGGGGTGAAATTTTTTTTCGCTTCAACCCTAGAGTGTGGGGTATCGTTGGAAAGGTCTTTCAAAACTAATAGGGGTTTTCAAGAAACATTTTTTGATAAAGTGAATATATTCGGAGATAATCGCTTCGAAAGAAAAAAAAAATGTGTCCCCCCCCCCCCCCCTCTAACTTTTGAACCATAGGTCCAAAAAATATGAAAAAAATCGTGGAAGTAGAGCTTAAGAAAGACATTAAATGAAAACTATAGCAGACATGATCAGTTTAGCTGTTTTTGAGTTATCGCAAAAAGTTTTCCCTTCATAGTAAAAAGACTTACTTTAATTAGGTACTGATTATGAAAATTTGCCTATTTGTTTAACTCGGGTGAAAGGTACCGTTTCATCCCTTGGTTAACAATTTACTATACTTTAAGCTCCAGTTTAGCTTATTGTGACGGAAGAGTAACTACGGAACCCTACACTGAGCGTGGGCCGACATGCTCTTGGCCGGTTTTTTTTTGTGAATGAAATTGACACTAAGATACGAGTATAACGCGAGCAAATGTTTATTTACAGTCTGTTTTAATAGCAACAATACATATTTGGATTAAGAAGGAATTTAAACACTTAAAGCGTATCTCCGTTCCAGATTCTTCAACTTTGGCGGCGGTCAAGTAAAGAAGAAGCCGGGCAGCACGGCGACCGGTGGACTGTCGCGGCGGCGCGGCTCCGACCGCTCCCTGTCGGGCTCTGCGCATGAGCTGGCGGTCTGCGCCGCGCAGCCGCCGCGACTGGCGGAGCCACCGCCGCATTCACACTCGCAGTCCAACCTGGCCGACATCCCCTTCAGGTTAGATCAGTAAAGCCGGGCAGGCCCGGACTGCTCTCTGTCGGACATCACGCACGAACTAGTGGTGAGCGCCACGCAGCCGCCGCGCCAGGCTGAGCCGCTGCCGCATTCGCACTCGCAGTCCAACCTGGCCGACATCCCCTTCAGGTTAGATCAGTAAACAAGCCAGACAGCATGCCCTGGACCATTCACTGTCGGACTCCATGCACGAACTAACCATGTGCGCCAGAAGTTCCGCGCCTGGCTGAGCAGCCGAGTCCAACCTGGCCGATATCCCCTTAAGGTTAGATCAGTAAACAAGCCAGACAGCATGCCCTGAACCATTCACTGTCGGACTCCATGCATGAACTAACCATGTGCGCCGGAAATTCCGAGCCTATCTAGCCGGCATCCCATTTAGATTAGATCAGTAAACAAACCAGACAGCACGGCCGGGACCGCTCGCTGTCGGGCTCGGCGTACGAGCTGGCGGGTGTGCGCCGCACCTCTGGGAGTCTCGGAGATTAGACTTATACTCCACGTTTATAATGTTAGATTAAAATAGCTTTTAAGCTCGGTACACGAGTTGGTGAGGTGTGCGGCAAAACGTATGTTCTAGAGTAATTTCGAAAAATTATTCGCTTCTTATTTTTGATATCTGGTATGGGTATACAGCTCTCAGCGAACCTACACCGGCCAGGAATGCACTAATTAATTAGAATTAGGGGCTCAGCTCCCTTTACGGACATTCTAACTTGATCGTTTTTGTAGGGATCCAATGGACGATGACAGATCGGACGTGGCGCCGTGGGAGACATCAAGTCGAGAGAGCTCATCTTACAGTGGCGCGCGACGTCGACAGGACTCCGCCGCCGACTCTGGCAGCTCCTCGTCCGACGTCAGCGCCGCCGTGTGCGGCGAGCGCGCGCGCCGCCTGCCGCAGCAGAGCACGCTGGACGGCGGGCTACGTGGCGCGCCGCCGCCCCTGCGCCGCCTGTCCGCCGTCGAGCCGCGCCACCTCGCGCCGCTCGCCTCCCCGCCACGCCCGCGCCCCGCGCCCGCCGCCGCGCCCGCGCTGCCTCCGCACCCCACGCCTACCATCAGCGTCAGCTCCGCGCCCGACGACGACTCCGCCTGCGAGCCCCCTGACTCGCCCGACGAGCCGCGCTCGCTCGCCGTCTCCGACGAGCCCTCGTCCGTATTCGCTTCGGCCGACGCCACACCCACCGAGCCGGCACGCACCACCCTGCGCGCTCTCGAGGACACGCCCGAACTCGACCCATCGACGATCGAGGAGACAGGTCCGGCCTCGAAAACTGGCAGCAAAATCGGCGATCTTCCAGAGAGCGTTCCCGGGAGCGATGATGCCGAGTCGTCGCCGGTGCGAGCGCCCGCGGCCGTGCCCGCCGCGGTGCCGCTCGCGTCAGCCGGCCCCAGCCCGGCGCCGGACAGTCCCGCGCCGATCACCCCGGCCGGTCCCGCGGCGGTTGTGCCGAGCAGCACTGCGGCGGTGGCGCCGGCCGCCCCGGCGTGCGCCGCGACGCTCGCGGCCCCTGAGCCCGTCGCGCCGCCCCCCGTGGCCGTACCGCCGCCCGCCCCCGCGCCGGAACCGGCGGGCTGGGCGGCTCCCCCGGCAGCTCGCCCACCGGAAGCCGCAAGCGCCCAGGGCGCGGAGGCGCCGAGCTCGTCCCCCGCGCGGCCACCGGCGACGCCGGTGGCGCCACTAGCAGTAGGGGAGGACATCGGGGTCGACGACGACCACGTAGACAAAGTGCCTTCGGCGCCCCCGCAGGTCCCGACGGACCTCGCGGCGGCGGCCGAGTCGGACGCGACGAAAAAAAATTGCTCACAAAGACGAACTGTCGTCGGTTTCGAAATCTAATATTGTTAAGCGTGATAATAAGAACGACCTCGGTGATCGTAAACAGCGGAACGACATTTGTCCCTGGGAGGACGAGTAAGTACCGCCGTAGCCCGCACGCCTCCCGCCGCTAGCCCGATGTTTTGTCCGTCACTAAACGATTGATTCTGCATGACAATATAAAAACAAACATTCCTAAACACGCTTAACTCCTAGAGTATTGAGTGCAACAACAGCCTATTAGAGAAATAAACTTTTTTTTATATGGGTTGCGATAATTTAGTTACTTTTTGTTATGTTATGTGTGTATATAAAGTTTAGTATTGCGTACGTATTTGGCGTAATTATATGAGTTGAATATTGCCATTTTGTTGTTTCTTTATCCTTGTGTAAGTAGACTGTTTGCACGTTTTGTTTTGAAATGCCTGTACCCTGCTCGTGTACCCATATATACAACATAATATATATAAATATAATTTTCCGAATTGTTGAAAGACCTTGAATGTACATGCAACTACAAAGAGTAATTATGATTAGTAATTATAAATATTGACAGTTTAGAAATCTACCTAGGTGTAAAGTAACAATTCATACTAATCTACAAAATTTAGGTAAAAAACACAAAAACCTAAGAGTATAATTTATTACAAACAGTATTACAAATGGACAGTAACCTATAATTTATTACATAATTATAACTGCCCTTTCTTTGAACAAACGCAGGTACTTATCGACCTAATTACATACCTGCATAATTATTGAATAACGAGCTCGGTAACATTCCCAATACAAGCAAACATTGACGAATATTACTTTTTCCTTATGTTGAAGTATCTTATTATTATTTGAAGGTTTTCCCTAACCAATAACCTTGTTTTACCATATTAAATATTCTTTGGGTTTAAATTAAATTTTCCCAACGTTTGTGGAAATTTTCTGGATAAGGAGAGCCGCAACAATATATTCGCGTGTGTGCCCCGCATACTTAAGTCGTCCACACAGTTAACTGACCATTTGTAAAATCAGGGTCAAAAGTAACAGATCAGACCACGCGCAAAAGTATCTACCATTCACTGATAGCTTAGAAATGATACTGAAAACTTTCATATACCATGGTCATGACCCGATTCCATTTGAGACTGCACAAAAAGAACCATAATGTTCATCTATTGTTTACCAAATTGCTTAGCGAGCTCAGCTCTTTAAATTGGCACGTGGCGGTACGACCGACAGTGAAGTAAATCCGGCCTAAGAGCTATTATTGATACTTGATACTAGGTAAAGCCTGACAACAGTTTATTTAACCCTGAGATAGTGTCGCTGCAATAAGCTTACGTATGGCAATAATGTGCGTACGTCATGTATAGTCGGGGTAGTGGGCATTGGCTTTATACTCGTATAATGTCAAAACAATGCTTACAGAGAATTCGGTTCTTTCAATTTACCTATTCGTCAAAATCTGATTCTAAATATTCAATATTAATATATTCTTCGTTTTCTGACTCTGACGAATTCTGATTTTCATCAGATGTTGTGTCGCTTTCAAGACCACCAACTTCGATTATAAAGCGTTCAGTCTCCAATTCGACTATAGGACCTTTATTCCTATAATCGTCTTCAATTTTTTTAACATGGTCACAGCAATTGCTCCAATTTTCTTGAGTTACTTCCTATACGATAATAATTTATTAAAAATTTGAATCATTAATGATATAGATTATAGACTGAATTCAAAATAATTTACATAATTTAACTAAATTCTCAACATTAAAATAAGTTTTATACCTGAAAACTATCTTCGACAAGCTTTAGAAAAGCCTTATTATATATCGATAGACACATTTTTAGTTGCCACTTTAGCTTTTACAATGCCCCAAATCAGCTCAATACGATTTAAATCACAGTGATATGGCGGTAATCTTATCACTGTGTCCGTATGTGGAGAGAATCGTGTCTATTTCATATATTGGTTCAGGTTTGTGACGTCTCAAAATCTCCACCAATCTAGCTTTGGATGCTTTTTGTGGAAATTAAATTTTCGAACGCAGCCACTCTGAAATGACATGCTTTCTGTCGCCAGATGTTGGTGGTTTTTTAATTCGAAAGGAATGGTATCGGGCATTATCCATAACTATACATGTGGGTTCACTTAGATTGGGAATTAATTTCTGCGTAACCCATTTCTTAAAATGATTTTTATTTATCGAATCATGGTAATCTGCTGTTTTTGCCTTTATCATTATATACCAGAAGTGCATTAGGAACAAATCCGGATGGTCCACCGGCATGAACAATAATATGTCGTTTCCCTGTTGAAACGGCTTTCGATACTCCAGGTTCATTTTCGCTCTGCCAACATTTGGCGTGGTTCAGAGAAGTATGAATGTAGGTCTCGTCCAAATAAACTATAGGCATATTTTTTTCCCTTACTTCTTGTATTTGATCCAAACAACTTTCACGCCAAACCACAATATCAAAACGCTCCATCAATATTGAACGTTGGTTTCTGCATTTTTTACGAGTATATTTGAATCCCATACTGCAGAGTACTTACTCTCTGCTGCCTGTAAATCCAATGTCTTTTTTCAAAGCAGTGAGCAGAGTTTTGATACTCGGTACTTGTTTTCGCACGGCATAAAATTCATGAATTTTATGCCTTATGGCACATTTATCGAAGTCATCTATTTGAATTCTCTTTTTGTGTGGGGCTTTGTTTTGTACAGGTGGCAAAGTCAAGACCGTCTTTTTTTTACCGTCGATCTACATAAACCTTAAATGAAATATTAAAGTTTAAACCAAACTACTAACCAGTTCAATACAACCGCACTATAAAAGGTCAATACCGGTCATGTCAACAACCAACTTTAAAACATTGTTTATTGGAATGCTATGTAATCCTTCGTCTTTTTTTAAGCTGTAAGTATTTGATTGCATTCACTACAATTTTTTTTGCATCTTTGGAAATTTTTATTGGCATTTTTGTAATAAAGCCGTTTATATTTGAATATATTCGTAGATATTTTCTGTTTGTTTACATCGGTGACATTGGATGACATCCAAAGTTCGTTGTCAAAGAGTACTTGTTGCCAGTAAAAGAAATTACAATTAGTACCATTGAAAATCCGCAAAATGGCGAGGGTCAAATAAACTGTTGTCAGGCTTTAATAATGTAAATTTCGTCATTTCGTCACTGATACGCGGTTTAATCGTGGAATTTTTCCAGGGTCAAAACATAAATTATATAGTTTAGGTACGTGTATTCAGAAGAATAGTCAGATGACAACTCATTTTAAAATATCGTTTATCAGACTGACAGTCAAATAAAAAGCGCTGGTGGCCTAGCGGTAAGAGCGTGGGACTTGCAATCCGGAGGTCGCGGGTTCGAACACCGGCTCGTACCAATGAGTTTTTCGGAACTTATGTACGAAATATCATTTGATATTTACCAGTCGCTTTTCGGTGAAGGAAAACATCGTGAGGAAACCGGACTAATCCCAACAAGGCCTAGTTTATCCTCTGGGTTGGAAGGTCAGATGGCAGTCGCTTTCGTAAAGACTAGTGCCTACGCCAAATCTTGGGATTAGTTGTCAAGCGGACCCCAGCCTCCTATGAGCCGTGGCAAAATGCCGGGACAACGCGAGGAAGAAGAAGACTGACAGTCAAATAATAACTGAGAAGGACCAAGACTAGACATTGATGTATAAAACCACGCCAAAAACAGGTTTAGCCGGGTATCATTTGTTATCACTAACTTTATTGTTCAACACTAATGATGGTCTTAAGTGGAATCGGGCCGTGATGAGAATTCCAGGCCGGCATCGGCAGATACTTTTTGGAACGTTGTTTCATCCGTTAGTATTGAAGTTGACCTGCACCTTATTTCAACGAGATAAGGTCGACGAATGATCAGTTAAGTGTGCTCCTGTTAGTACTAAACCAAGCTTCTTCTTTTTCAGGAACTCGTGTGAGAGTGATGCTCCATTTGTTAAAACGTATGCAACGCTCGGTTACTTATAACTTTTAATTTGTGTAGGAAAATATCAAGAATATTTTAAAATTGTCAGGGTTCATTATAGAAGATTGAAATAATATAAATTTAATTTTTTATCTTAGATCCTATGTTCTAATTATCACAGATTAGATCATTATTATGTAATTATATGAATATTTTAAAGTAAATGATCGTTAATTATTAGAAAATTAATTGTTTCATTGAAACCTCCACCTGTAGATAGTCACAAGTAGCAAAACATCGCTTAGAAGCATAAGAAACGATAGAAAACATAAATACCTAGTTTATTCGTTGGATACAATTAAGTACCTTAACCTCATATATAGTAAACCTAATATAAGTGCATAGTCGTAGAGTTAAAACAAGCTAAGTCTGCAGCGACCGATAAAATTAAAAACTAATAAAAAGTAGTTTTTGAAAGTTGATTTCACCATTAACCGATTGTGAAAAACATTTAAATCAAAGAGGACGTTCATAAGATTAGTTAGGCATATGCATATTAGGTAGGTGTGGTAAATTTTCTGTTTATAACCTTGGTCTAAATTATTATTATGTTTTTCTACCCGTCCACTGTAATGGTCGCATTAAGATTTTGTATACCAAACTATTATTGCGTACTTTTCATGTATGGGCTCCTCAACACACAACTCAACTATAATATTTATTTCGATACGCTGTTGTCAACTATAAAAAAAATTGACCAATCACATGCCGTCGCGCTCCCATAAAATAGTATTTTATGCAACCGTTGTTTAAGAGAGGTCAAAAAAGGCGAGTGGCGTGAGTAACAATTAGAGGCGAAGTTGAAAATTGTTAATACAGACGCCACGAGTATTTTTTTACTCAGTTAAACACCGTTGCATACAATACTTTGTCTACGACCAAGCACTTACATTGAAAAAAAATTGTAAAATTTCTTCAGGCGTAGACACTGTTTTTGTTTTCATCCATTTTAACTTGAAAGACTCACTGTTTTTAACACAAAACTTTTATTTATTATTAAGCTTTTATTCGACAGCCACAATAACCACATTCAAGAAGTAGCAAAGAATGAAGGGTACGGGCGGGAAAATGAATAAATGAAATTAAAAAAATTGTCTATGGTTCACTTATTTGTCAGAGATGACATTTAAAATAAGGTTGGCAACAATGTATTTCATACAATATTTTTTAAGTGGTCATTACACGAAGTATCGAAAAGTGCCAAAAAGATACTGTGTGTATGCAAAAATGCGTTTTTGGGGAATAGACTAAAGACTTGTCTTGACAATTATAAGGTATGTGTGCACGACCCTTTAAATGACAAATAAACTTTTATTTACGGGAGTAGAAAAAATACATAAACAGACGGGACAGGCGGACGGGCGGTGCTTGGGGTCGCGCGTTTACGTTTTAGTTTTTGAGCTACTAAGATACTAATTTTCGTTAATTATTTAGGTATTATAGCAAAAACAGTATTTTAGATGACTCGTAGAAAAAGTATTGTATAAAATAGTGATAAACTTTTCAGTCGAGTACCATGTTTAGGCAACGAAGCTTGCCGGGTTGCCTATATTGTATAAAATACTATTTCTTTATAGTGCAAGTGCTAAAATGTCTCATTCCACTTACCTCTCATTAACATGTCTTCGTGACAGCTTAGAAACATTGCCATATACATATTTTTAAGTAATAGTGAAATGATTACGCGGTAGAATTAGCTTTATTGGTCTAACTCTATTAAACTTCACATTTTAAGCATAGTAGAGAAATACTCCACCTGCGGCCTGTTGGGCTTATGTATGTGGTAGCCCGCCAGGTGATCCTGTGAGACAGGCCTATTTCAACAATACAATGTGATAATCCTCGTAATCTAACATGGATCTGACATTATTTCAATATGAGATGGTTCCAATCTCGTAAAGGAGACCTAAAACGCTCAAAAGAAGACCTGCTGAATTGCGCATTATTCAGCCAAAAACGTCTCTTTTGACGCTGACGGATCAGTATCAGATCAGCACGCATAGCCAACATGCCAAGCGTTAACGCTGAGTAGCGTAGGATAGTCGTCTTTCTTTATCACTCTTCCACATTAGTGCGACAGTGACGGTTGCGTTTCGCTACGGAGCGTTAACTATTGGCACGTTGGCTACGCGGGCAGTATCATATTGGAATGACATCTATATAATAACTAAAAATCACAGACATATCAGTACCTATCATATTGAAGTTAGATTTAATAAATAAACCTCGAATTGGCTTGTTAGATACATAAGCTTTAAGGCAAACCCGTCTTTGTGACTCTCATAAAAAATAAATATAGATCCTGAAGAAAGGCCAGGTCAAGAGGATCAAAGCGACCCTTAACCGCGAGCGTGTATGAGGAATGTTATGAAAGTGAATGAAGCGAAACAGAGGTATGTCAGGATCGTAGCAAGTGGAAATCCGTGGTCTCTGCCTTCCCCTCCGGGAAATGGGCACGATTATATGTATGTTTGTATGAATGTATATAGAGATCTACATAGTAGCTTACTTAAGTAAAAAAGTATGGATTAGGAAAAAAATCGTAAGTCTTGAATTCACAAGCTAAATTAATTAGGGAAAATCATGTCATTTTTAAATAAATCAATCAACATTTTTAAATAAGAAAATGTATTTCAAAGTAATAGGAACGCACACACGACAAGTAATTAATACATACTAGATGTAACATATAAAACTTATCTATAATACTGTAACAAAGATTGTCCAATCTTCAATAGCTAAACTTAAACAGTATTCAGTAGCTAAAAATAAATTAAGATTAGAGACCTAAACCTAGCTATGAATTCTCTTTCATATTATTTGACACGATGAGTATTGATACAATGGCAAATAAAATGTATAATAGATATTGTACATAGGCATACAATAATCCATACATTTCATTTCCCCCAATAACAATAGCAGTTCCGATAATCCCACGTATTTATCGTATCAGTAAATTTATTGGTTGTGTGAAATCGCGCGATATAACAACCAAATTACCAGACTTCTCGGCAGACTCCGTCCGCATCCATCTTGTAGCCTTCCGGGCAGTTGTCAGGCACTTGAATCATATTCCTCATGGCGATCTTGGGCGTGGTCTCCTGAGGAGCCTCCTCAACGGTGTTGCTGTCTCCCGCACCAGACTTGGCAGCCACCTCTGCCGCCTTGGCTTTCACGTCCTCCACTTCGTCGGGAAATACGACGCGGTCGTTGGCAGCCATTGTTCTGAAACACAAATTAAATAATTACACGATCATCATCAAGAAAATTTAGGTAAGTAAATTTTAGTACTTAACAATTTTACGTTCAGTAGCCCCTGCAGCTCAGCCCGCGTAGCCAACATGCCAATCGTTGATGCGCCGTAGCGTACCGTAGTCATCTCTCTCTATCACTCTTCCGTATTAGTGCGACAGTGACAGTTGCGTTTCGTTAACGACTAGCATTAAGTATTCAAAGGACTTTGAATGCTTCTACAGTTTAATATTGCAGGGGTTTACTCGACTCGTCAGAGTAAGATGGTATTATAATGTGGCCACAATCATATGAGATTCTGAATCGAATCGAATAGACCCCTGCAATCCTAAATTGTAAACGCATTTTGTTATACTTGTTAAGCATTGTTGTGGAGGGTAGAATAAGTTTTCTGCCAACAAACTGCAGTTTGGCAGATAAGTAAGCATAACTGGTGTAACTCCTCTCTTTTTATAATTGAATTAAAAAAAAAAACTTCAGAGTTCGGAGAATAATCGACTAAAAAAAACGGAAAAACATTGTCTGTTATCTATCCTTACGTGACTCATAGAGAAAGATCGCGAAATAAATTTTCGTTCTGTAGCAAATAAGTAGTCTGTGGGTTGAAGGTTAGCCAAAATAGAATGATGCAGCAAAAAGCTCTTATGTCACGACAAACGAAGGTCACAAAACATTGTTACGGTTATTCACTTGCAATAGGTAAGTATATAAATAGATACAATGATGTCATGTCGAGGTGTCAATAAGTAGGAGATTTCCATGCCATTATTTACTTTACCTACATAAATTTTCCCTTCAATTCAGAGACAAATCAGACAAACTAGAGTTGGGGGCCTATTTCCGTATCGTTCGATACAAACTAACATGCGAGATTTGTCAAAATTGTATGCAGTTTATATTTCATGTTGAACAAAGGCATCTGGACTGATATTGGAATAGAGAGATGTTCGAAATTTGAATGTCATTAACAAATCGATTTTGATGTAGCAATGAAGCAATTACGACATTTACACAGATAAGATATTTGTTGTAACAAAACAGTTTATCTTAATGTTGGCCATTATTTACGGATTTTAAAGGCATCATAGAAGGTTTATGATAGTGTGTAGATAAACCAATCAACAGGATAAGCATACAAACACATTTCAATGTTTATTTAAATGATTCGTAGGTCAGTATTATAAACAAGAGCACTGTCATCTGGAATTTCTATAAGTACAAAGTAACCCGTACAGCTTGAGGAAGAGGTACCTATTTTCGAGAAAATAGCTTATTGGCACTGTATCTGTGCCCTTATTACTTTTGAATTCATCCAATGAAAGGTAGGCACTTTAAGGCACTATTAGTCAACCCTTTTTATAAATCGAAAGTAGAAGTAAGAAATCAAATCAAAAATGAATGCATAACAGCATATATTTAAGAAGGTTACCTCGTCAGATGACAACAAAAACTATTTACTACCACAAGTTCATCAGAGCTATATTGGTACGGTAGTAAATACCAAAACAGAGTTGTATTTTGTTTAATTATGTTTTTACAATGTGTACGTTTTGGTTGTCACCTGACATCAGTACCCCTAGTGTAAATATTTTCGACAGCGAAACGTTACGTACGCGTTTGCGTTAAGTGTCATTTTGTATGAGATTTTTGACTTTCCAAAACGTCCCGCTTGGCGCGCTGTTCAAAAACCTATACAAAATGAGACTTAACGCAAACGCGTACGTCACGTTTCGCTATCGACTAAATTTACACTATGGGCACAGAATTATTTTCAGTACTTACATCAAATAGAAGTAAATTACAGTGAAATCTTGCACAACACAACCGCCCGTTGCGTCTTGCTGGGATGAATGGTGTCCGGTCGGTTCGCCCTCTAGTTAAATACTTATCGACTGTTTAGAGACTTATCGGGCCGATGTGCGAATCAACGGAGTGAGTCACACCAAATATCATGCACTATTTAGAGATACACATATAAAATTATCAATATAGCTGAGATAGGTATGTCAATTTGGTTTTACGTACGTCATACTTATTTTTATAAACTTTTGGGCAGTACCTATATCTTTTAGCTTCCCACGGGCCTAATACTATTACAAATTACCTACAATGAAATTTAAATAATTATTAAATGAAACACACCTACATTTTCTTGTATGGTGAACTGCTAAAGGAAGGATCCAGGAAGGAAAGGAAGGAGAGGAAGGAGGACCTCCTCACCCTTGCATTGGTTTCCTCGTCATCACTGAGGGTCTTGGCCACTGCAAGGGAACAGCTTCTCTTTCTCAATTTGCCGCCATCTCTTTCTGTCTATCGCCGAATCTAGAGCACGCACCGTGGAGCGTTACATAAAGGGCTGTGCGAATTTGGTCTATTCACCTCATTGGGCTCCTGCATCTCGGCTTATCGCCTTCGATTTTACCAGTGTTTAGCAACTTTCCAGGTTATCACTGTCTTTCCTGGCAATATAGCCAAAACACACAAGCACTAAAGGATATAATAATAATACTTAGTATAGGTAATCAATTATAAGTTATAAGGTTATTTACAGGGTACCTACTGTAAATACAGAGAATTAATCGGATACATAGAATTTACGTCATCATAGCACTTAAAGAAAAAGTAAGCTTTATTTATTCTGGTTTTCCATGAAAAATGTGACTCAGGACCGAAATCCAACCAAATCTACCACATCAAAATATACCCACCCTCCACCCTCCCCCTCCCTTAGCACCCTCTAGTGACACCCAAGTACCTCATAATGTTTAACACCATTTAATCGAATTTGGTTTTGATAGCCCGAGACGGATGGCGGAACCTAATACAGGTCTCAGCAATACGAGAATGAAGTGTTCCATGTTCCATCAAGTTCTCTCACTATGCCGTACATAGATTATGCGCATAAAAACGCAAACAAATACAGAAATGAAAATGCATAATCCCCCAACAGGGTAAAAAGAAGACCAGAGCAAGATCGCCGGAGGCCGTCGAGTAAGGGCAACATGGAAGCGGTCGTTATAGAGATCCTTAGGGAGGTTTAATCTAGCAGTAGAGTTTTCGCTGATATGGTTAAGTACAGTTACACTATTGGGAGCGTGCACGACTGTCACGCAACCTAGTGTCCGCAATTCTAGGGGAAAACGTCAATTCACTACATCTTATAAAACTACTCCAAAACTAAAAACTACTGAACGGATTTTCATACGACTTTCATCTATCAATAGAGTGATTCTTGAGGAAGGCTTAGGTAGGTATATAACTTGTTAAGGTTTTGTGTAAATTGTTTGAAATATAACGATGCTGTCGGAAAAAATCACGCTGGCTAGGAGCTTTAATCGAAAACGCTGCCTAATCCGTTTGAGCTATAACAACACAATGTATGGTGGGGTTGTTTCTCATTCATAGGTCTACAAAAAAGTCCGCGATGTGAAATGTCTATCTTTTAAGGATAACTTACTATATCCATTCTTAACTTCTAGAAAAAGATCACGTAATATGTGGCATTTGGAAAGCTATTTACATGGATACATTATTAACAATTATCAAAATAAATACGTTAGTTATATTAAGCATTTCATACAGATTACAATGGTCCCTTACACTATATAATTTAAATGAATATTTCAGGAGTAATCGTAAATCAAAGTTTCATTTCGAGCCATATAATTGTACGAAATGTTAAAGACGCTATCCGCAGTTAGGTCAAATTTTTACCACCTTATGCGCTGGGATCGCTTTACTTACCCCCACCACGCACTTCGCACGGTCCCAATATACCTACATATTGTAGTCTTTAAAATAGTCCAGACTCCAGATCCTCCTTTAGGATCTTTAGATGAACTGGACATTATCAAAACAGCACGTATGTAACTATATACAGATGCGTAAACACACTATCAGCCCAGACTATATTATTATATACAATGTATCTTTGCCAAATCGTCTGATTTGTTAGACTTAAATTATTAGAGAATCCAAAACGGCCAATAAACATACAATAAGTACAGTCAGCAGATCATTTTTATACTTAACTCACCCGCTTAGCTATTTCTGTTGCTAACTCTACTTAACAAACAATATGTTTGCCTACAACTTATTTGAATTTAGAACTTAAAAAAAGAGTTTACAGGTTTTTAAAGGGTCGATCGGCAAAGCGCATGTAACACCCCTGTAGATGCAGGCGTCCATAGGCTACGGCGACTACTTTACGATCAAATCGATTTGCTTGTTTGCCACCGACGTGATATTTAGGGTGTTTATTATTCACCTTTTACTATGGGACCAACCCCGTTTTCCATGACCCGTTCAATAATAAAATAATGGGCAGGAAATAATGAATATAAATCATTTGCCTAATTAAACTATATTTTGTTACTTTTTGTAAAATTTTAATAACCGAAATTCCGTGTAGTGTTGTAGTTTTATAGTTATAATTCAATCAGTATAATTCTATATTTAATTGTATAGTTTTAGGTTAAGTTAAATCTCACTGTGATGCGATATAATATAAGTAGTCAATGTTTGGTACTCCATAATTGTTGTACGTTATAATATGTATGATGTGGATGTACTTTAATAAATTATATTAAATATAAATTCAAAATCCCGAAATCTCGAAAAAAATATCTTGGGTTTTTTTTTATTCGGGATGGGTCCCGTAGTAAAAGTTCCAGCTAAGTATGACCTTTATATTCACCCCTTAAATTATTTCAGGTGACTAAATACACACCCTTTATAAAAAATAGTTATTTGTACAACAAGAGAGCAAAGTTTGATATTTCTTCGAGTGCTTATTTTGAGTCCCGTGAAAGCGAAAGATTCTATAATAGATCCTATTTAGAATCTTGAGCGCAGTAAGGGACTCAAAAGCGCACGAGATGTAAATAACTTTGATCTCGTGTAGTACACAATTTTTTTCACGACAGCAGTGTGAACATATTTGAAAGGTAAAAATACAACCTGAAAAAATGACCGTCTTCATCACTATTTCACCCATGTTTTCTTAAGGTATTCTAACGAAAAAACGAAAGAAATTTCAATAAAATAATACGGAAATAATGAAGTAACGAACATCAATTGACAGTTCAATCAACAACTTTTTTTGGTAAAAAAACTTTGTATGATACGGTCCGAATTGCGGATACAACAATTTGTCAACTATAGTAGAGATCGTTAAAAGTAGAATTATTTACTTTGCGTAATAAATGCGTATTTTTTTAAGTTCATTGTTTTGGTTGTATAATAAAATATGGTGTTTTTATTCAATTTTAAACTTTTATTTCATTAATTAATTATTACGATTGAGGGCTCGTAGGGTGTTTTGGAGCGGTGCGGTCTGTCTTATTCGGGGGTCTAATACCGTCAATATACCGTTGAATTACGTATGCACTTATTTTTGTCTCTTTCTTTTTGCTAATGAAGTGAAAGGGACAAAGACAATATATAATCCAAATATTTCGAACTTGTATTAGGCCCCACACGTTAAAATGACATTCGAATATAAAGGTCACTTGAATGTTATTTTGTCTCACTCAGTGAGCAAAATGCGATTTTGCTCACTATTTTTAAGCAGCAAATTACCCTTGTTCCAGCTGCTGACGTGAAAAATATTTTTTTCGAATTATTTTATTAGCATTTGTTTTCTAAGAAGTGCAAAATATTATCCTCTTTCAGTATACCTAAGTAAATCGATAAGGGACAGTTCTACCCATAAGTGCTGTAGATATATGATTAATCACACAGGTAATATTATATTTATGCAGTTTGCCCCATTCGTATAGATAAGCGTGTGCAATAAAGTTCTTATTCTAATAGCCTACCAAAGACCAAACTCGGGACAGTCGATGCATAAGAAAAACCAGTCAATGTGCGTTATCCGATAGGTATGGTTATTAGACACTTCAGGGTGCCTAGCCAATCGTTTACGCTCGCGCGTTAATATTTAGTGTTAGAGATGACTACACTACGCTACGGAGCGTTAACGATTGGCACGCGTTGCGCGTTGGCTAAGCACCCTGTGTCAAAATTTGACATTAGCAATCCACCGTTAGGTGACAATCAAACCAAACCGAACCACCCCGAGTTCAGAGCCATTACAAACCGTATAGTAGTAATTAACAAAGTTGATTTTTGTTTGATAATTTTTTCAATTAATGAGTTTAGTTTGTAACTTTGTACCAAATGATATTATCAACAGTTGATCGAATCAACAGTTGATCGAATCAACACTTGATAGAATGAACATGCGATAGAATCAAGTGTTGATTTGATCTGGACGCGAAATCTGACAGTTGTGCATCTCGAATAAAGCCCCTAGTTTCATTGTACTGGTAGTCGTGAGTACACGACTCGCGTCTACTCACGCAACTAATAAGAATACTTATACACCCAGTACTTGATGTGTACTGTGTAAATATACTGAGAACTTATCGATGGGTTATAGGAATCATGATAACCAATCTACGCATTGTCAGAGCTGAGTCAACACGTGAATTTGTAGAGGCGTTCAAGGGTACGGCTCGAGATAGAGATCGTGGGTCCGCGTGGACAGAGAAATCCTATGACGTTGGTTCCGTATCCGTTAGTTGTGCAGTGACGTTAGTGCACTGTGTAGGTAAATTACACAAGCGGATGTCAGCCGTAAACAAACAACAACTCGTAACATTGAAAAAAAATATTTTGGTCTTCATTAATTGGTATATCGATTGCCTTTAAAATGTTTACTCACTGAGGCCTAGTTACCTTGTTTTTTTTTTACCAGCTTAGACCTCTGGTTTAATGTTACTGTTTTAAAAACTTAAAAGAGGGTAGGCTGATTGGCCCTTATGACCTAAATAAGGGCAAGCGATATGTGACATGATAGGTTATTCTATGTTGTAAAACTTTTACTATGGCAGGTAGTCCCAAATGTTTGTGTGAAAAAAGTTATCACCGCATAGAAGTAGTGCAAATTGACGTTACTATGTGTATAGATTTTTTCGATACCTATAGTAACTTATTCCTGTGTCGCAGATTATGAAGGTTTTGTAATTGTCGATGATTTTGTGTTACGATATTTTAGTTTTTTATGCGTTTTCTTATGTTATGTATGATGTTTGAAAAATAGTAGTCATTTTTTCAAGAACTTCTAAATTTTAGGCTGCCCTTCTTGTGAGGGAGATTAGCGAAGATGAGAGGAGACGTTCGGGAATCGACCAATTGATTCTCTTCTCCGCTTCGCTGGATTACAACCAAATGCTAGTATGTACATACATTCATACGTACATATAATCACGCCTATTTCCCGGAGGGGTAGGCAGAAACCACGAATTTCCACTTGCTACGATCCTGACATACCTCTCGCTTCCTTTACTTTCATAACATACCTCATACACGCTCGCCGGTTTCGGGTGCTCTTGACCTGGACTTTCTTCAGGATTTCCCCGATTTGCTAGTATGTAGTTGGTTCATTCCTCTCATCTCGACCTCAGTGTAAAAGCAGCTGTATGATTTTTGCAATTCCGGGATTGGCCCTATACTAAAAGTCGTTCCTATTCTTACCCAACTGAAACATTACAATCTACTTATTTAATGTATTGCATGGGACCGTGCGAAGTGCATGGTGGGGGTAAGTAAAGCGATCCCAGCGCATGAGGTGGTAAAAATTAGAACTAACTGCAGATAGCGTCTTTAACATTTCGTACAAGTTATATGGCTCGAAATGAAAGTTTAATTTACGATTTCTCCTGAAATATTCATTTAAATTGTATGGTGTAAGGGACCATTGTAATCTGTATGAAATGCTTAATATAACTAACGTATTTAATTTTATAATTGTTAATAACGTCTCCGTGTAAAATAACTTTGCAAATGCCACATATTACGTGATCTTTTTCTTGAAGTTAAGAATGGGTATAGTAAGTTATCCTTAAAAGATAGACATTTAACATCGCGGCCTTTTTGTGGACCCATATGAATGAGAAACAACCCCACCATACATTGTGTTGTTATTGCTCAAACGGATTAGGCAGCGTTTTCGATTAAAGCCTCTAGCTAGCGTGATTTTTTCCGACAACATCGTTATATTTCAATCAATTTATACAAAACCTTAACAAGTTATATACTTAAGCCTTCCTCAAGAATCACTCTGTTGATAGATGAAAGTCATAAGAAAATCTGTTCAGTAGTTTTTAGTTTTGGAGTAGTTTTATAAGATGTAGTGAATTGACGTTTTCCCCTAGACTTGCGGGCGCTAGGTTGCGTGACAGTCGTGCACATAGCGATTATGTCTAAATTATCTAATTTAGAATTAAAACACATCGTAAAAATACACAGATGGTTGCACACACAAATCAGTTTATTGAACCAATAAGTACAGTACAGTGCTACTGTACAAGGACCTTATTCAAAAATCATAATTTAAATCCAATACCTAGGTACTAACATCGCGCTTAGCTCTTCTCGCGCAGACAGATCATTATGGTACTGAATTAAATAAAATGATGACGAATAAGGTCCCTATTACACTAGAGAGCTTGAGTTATTACATCAAGTCGCGACACATGCCGTTTATGTATTTTTGTTCTCCAGGGCAGTTGTCAGGCACCGTTATCATGTTCCGCAGATGACTGGGATCAGGGAAGACAGTAGACGCCGTCCATTTCGGATTGATGGAACCAACACATAGGTCCTGTTAAATTTGATCAGACAAACTTTACAATAAAATTATTCCAGTATCTTCAAACTATTTACAGTTTTAAATGTATTTATTTTAATAACAATATACATAATGGATATAATGGACATAATGGATACTTATACAGAGAATTAACTAGATTAAAAAATAGGCCCTTGAGGCATTGTACCAAGGATGTTGGCGGCATTTCCTCGTTGTATCGCAACGTTGTTCGAGGAAGCCGCCAGCTCTTCGGTCACCAGTTACGTCCAAGACTCGGAACCGGTTTATAAAATGCCGGTTTATTTCCGTTTTCCTCCGAACTGTTATTAGAACGCGAACGTTTTAAGAACTATAATGAAACCATAAAAAAACATTTATTTGACGAGCGACGAAACGGCCGACCAGCCTGTTGAAGTGCCACGTAAACATAGACACCGACATAGGAAGAAACCAGTTTTTATTGCTCTAAACCGGTTAATTTGACAAGAACCGTTCTCATAAAAGCCGGTTTAAAAATAACGATTTTTGAGTGAAACTCTCCGGTCCCCACCTGCGATACTTACCATCAACAACAATATTCTTGTGGGGCTTGTTTTCCTCTTTTTAGTGTGCAGTCGGGTTTTTTGTTTTTTTTTTATAATATTTTTTTTATTACAGCTCTTGTAAGGGAGACGCAGGGAAGACGGCGGAGTGCTCATCGCTGCCCCAGTGTCTTATTTCAACTGAAGACATTCATGACAGCAATGGGCATGTTTACCTTAGATGACTTTAATGAAAAGAAACTCGATGAGATGTCATGAGGTGTTGTTCCTTATGGTCCCTCCACATCAAGTGAACGAAGCCATAAGTTAACATACATCACACCGTCACCACATCCAGAAACCGTAATCAATGTGATAATGATAACCGCTTAAAGGTGGAATAACATCTATCAGCATCTTCGGAGTCGGCTTTAAGAGCTTACCCCTCTGTCGAAAACCTCGGTCAATGGTCATATGTAATGTATGAACTGACGTTTATTTGATGTGCCCCTCCCCCGAAAAAAATGGCGGACTGTTTTGTACAGGAAATTACAAACAAGGCGTCTCTAGTTGTTAAATCCCCCAGGACCAACATCGAGTTGCATTTTATATATTATGAGAAATCCCTCGTTAGCTTACGCATCGGAAAGCTGAGAGCATGCGGAAAATGCGGAAAATTTTAATTTCTCGCCTATTTCTACTCACAAAGTGGATTTTCTACAGTATATTTAGAACTTACCAAATAAAGCAACAACATTAGATACTTACAATGGTGATAGCTAATAGCATCATAATGCTTATCAGTTTAAAGCAATGCATTGTAGTCTGAAACAAAAAATACGACACGTCACTCGTAACGTATTGCCTATTACGGCTATTTAGGAAGCCTGGGAAATGTTATATTTGAAACTATGATAATCGAAAGCTTTAATTATGAAAATTTTACCAATTCGTATAAAGCTTACAACAATTTATTTTCTACTGCAAGAAAGGATTTGAGTTTTAGTTGCTCTCTTCGTTATATTTATATCATAATATTGTCACACTTATTTAATTGGCTTAAGTTTTAATTACAAAGTAGAACAATGTAATTATATGCGGTCATTAGCGTCATTATTTTCACATAAATATTTTTTAAATTAAAATTAATGTTGCAATATAATAAAAGGACCGCTGGTAGCCTGGCGGTAAAAGCGGGCGACTTTCAATTCGGAGGTCGCGGGTTCAAACCCCGGCTCGTACCAATGAGTTTTAGGAACTTATGTACGAAATATCATTGATATTTACCAGTCGCTTTTCGGTGAAGGAAAACATCGTGAGGAAACCGAACTAATCCTAATAAGGCCTAGTTTACCCTCTGGGTTGGAAGGTCAGATGGCGGTTGCTTTCGTAAAAACTAGTGCCTGCGCTAATTCTGGGGATTAGTTGTTAAGCGGACCCCAGGCTCCCATGAGCCGTGGCATAAATGCCGGGACAACGCGAGGAAGAAGGTAGGTTGTAATATAATAAAACCACTGACAATAATGATGCAAATTCTACAGAGTAACCCCTTCATAAGATAACTTGCACTTTATAGGTAAACAGTTTGTAACTTTTGCAAGGAATTTCTTTTTCATGCACATGACTATAATGATGCCACTTCTTCTGCGTGTGTCTCCGCTCCGACACAACACGTGTAATAAATACTGAATGTAGGGCTGTCTCAAAATTAACAAAGAATATCAGTGGTACTCCGGGTGCACACACGTGGTAAAAATCAGATTCACATTTGGTGACCCCAGATTCTTTGTTCTGAGTGTCTGAGTTGACAATAACGCGGCAATTATCAAACCGGAGGATACTCGTTCGCAGTATTTTTAGCTCGGTTTTCATTTACTCTTGTTTCGACTTAACATGTGAGATATTATACGTGTGTCTGAATTACTTAAGTATAGTAGATTATTTGGGGCACGGCAGTGTCCCCGCCAAGTCGAGCAAAAAACCGGCACGGCCGTACCATCCTTTAACTCGAAGCAGTTCAGGCCATTTTACATTTGCAGTGAATGATCAGTGTACCTGTATATGTATAATATATTGGAATTCAAGAAGTAGAAGATACCGAAAAGGAAAAAAAGAAGTAGGACTATCTACAAAAAGATGTGAGATGCCATCAAAAACATAACTTGTAAAAAAACCCAAGTCTCGCAACTCAGTTCTTCTACCGTAAAAAGTAGTGAGATACATGTAATACCAAGTCGGTTAATTTATTCAGTCCCTACTTAAGTGACCTTCTGTCTTAAGTTATTACGTAATTATCTAACCAAACAACATCTTATAAGTGACCATAGCAATATTAAAAATCTTTAAAAATATTTTAAATAAACAGAATGACTTGTCCATCGCATGAAAACAATGTATCTCACAAGTAATCTTATCTTATCTATATATACACCGTGGGCCAATTAAACCTGACAGATTTCAAAGGTGTATTCTTGACCGCATTTAGAGACAAAAATGTCATACAATGTTTTCTGAAATCGGTCTTGTTTTAGAGATAATGACAATTTCTGTGAAAATTTGTTTCTTTTATAACTTAGTCAAAAACGCCTTTTTAGCTGTGACGCTGCCACTATGTGACTTGGTTTAGACATACCTACTGACAGATATTAAAGTTTGAAAGTAAACTCGCAATTTTCGTCTGTAAATAAATAAAAAAACTTTACTTATTCGTTGTAATGATTTTTTTTCAGCAAGGTGTAAAAATAAATAACGTGTCGTGTCCAGAAAACGCGAAAGGAAATTTTTTTTCGGCAAAAAATTTTTTTTTTTTTGGCGAAAACTCATACAACATTTTTTGCTCCTTATGACCTCAGGAATGCGTGGTTAAAATCTGTCGGGTTTAATTGGCCCACGGTGTATAAACGTGAAAGACTTGACTGGCTGACTTAAATCAACGCACAGCCCAAACCGCTGAGACTAGAAAGTCTAAATTTGGCAAGTATGTTCCTTATAAGTTCTAGGGGTCCACTAAGAAAATTTAGCCCCTAAAGGGGTGTAATGGGGGTCCAAATTTTGTATGAGGAAACAAGATTAGTTAGCCTATTTTATTCCAAATTTCACAGGAGTATTCCTAAAGATAACTGAGTAAACACGTGTTTCAGTTTTTTTGAAAATTCAACCCCTAAGAGGGGGAAAAGTCCCCATTAGGGTTGATATCTCAAAATATCAATATGGGTATCGTTTTCATAGTATTTTGAGACACTAATTACAAAAATGGCATCACGGTGAAAATATAACGTAGCCGAAGTGAACAATCACCCCCCTGGTGGGGGTGCAATGGGGTTGAAATCTCAAAATATCAATATGGGTATCGTTTCCATGGTTTTGTGGGTCGCTAATTACATAAATGGGATCAAAATTAAAATATAACGTAGCCGACGTGAACTATGGCCCCTGGTAGGGAATGCTAATTACGAAGATAGCATAGATTTTGAAATTGAACGGTTGTAACATACACGCTGATTTACAGCCACACGACACCTTTTGAGAATGCAATCCCTTAAAATAATTTTTTTTAGCTACACACAGGTACTTACAATAATTTATTTTCTCCTGCAAGAAACGGTTGAGTTCTTGTTGTTCTCTTCGTATTATTTATACCCTATGTTGTCACCCTTATATAAATCGGTTATGACGGCTGCATTTACCACACTATAGCGTGGTAAATGGATTGTTTATTTACATTATATCCAATTTTTTTTCACGTCCACGTTCCACATTTGACAGCGATAAATTTTGATTACAAAGTTTGAAAAATGTAGGGGAAGATGGGCACCATTTGTACACTTTATTGACTTTGATTTTTAAAACTGTATATTAATAAATATATAATAAAATAATAAATCGTATAATCAATCAATATAACATTTTACAAATACTTAAGTTTACTGCTCGCTTGCCAAAAATGTAGGTATCACAACGCGGGAGTACATTCATACATAGGCAGGGGAAAGGGGAACATTCAGAAGGTCTGGATAGTCTGGAGTAGGTTCGTACAGATAAAACATCAAAACAATTGTCAAATGGCCATGAAAATAGCAACAGCCAAACCTTTTGTCAATAAAAACATATATTTCTTACATTAGAAAATGTAACAACGGTACAGGCAGTTTTTTGTGAGACGTTGTTCCTTCAACACAGGTAGCGTCCCATACAAGCATCCTCCTCAGCTTTCATCGAGACACCTGGGGGCCTACCGCGAAAACCGAATTTCGCAAATTGCAGGGATCTTTCTCTTTTACACTCATTAAGACGTAATTAGAGTGACAGAGAAAAATGCCCGCAATTGACGAACTTCGATTTTTGCGGTTCGGCTCTAAGATGGCCGGCACGGCACGCTGACGGAAGCAAGCGCCCTACGAATGATATCATTCAAGGATGCATCGCCCTCCTCTGGCAGGACATTAAAAATAAGGACATTGCTACGGATGAATTCTCAATACAACTCGAGTCTCCGCCGGTAAGATGGAACAGTCTTTCAGTAGATTTCGCTAGGTGACCACCCTGAGGCGTGTATACATAAAGGAAGGAATGGAAAGATTCGCATGCTTCTGGCAGGCTACCGTAGCTAAGAGCGATTGGACTGGTGTTCCAAAATGTCGCAGGTTCGAGTCCTGCCAGAAGCGGAGGAAAATAATTTAAAGTATAGTATGGAGGCGTATTGTCAAAATAAATTTTGTAGTCAACTAAATTTACTGCCATAATTTGACAAAGGACTAAAGTTCTTAGATGACATATGGCAGCTTTGACTATTTGACCCATATTCTTTCACTGATATCATGATATGCCAAGCGTTTGACATGTCTCTGGATATGCCTTAAATATCAAACGGTGTCGCCATCTACTCGAGTATAGGCCAAAGTTTATATATCGCCATCTATTCGCTGATTCGAGCATACATTTTCTTGATTTTTTGAGGCACGTTTTTTTCTTAGACTTTATATATCTTATACGGAGTTATTGCGGAGAGTCTTTGATATGAGGACGCTATTTCCAAAGTTTGCCAGGGGAAATTATACGAGTAACCATGGTTTTGCCGCTCGTGTTGTTGTTTAACCGCTCGTACTAATATAGATACCCGAGCAAGCGAAGGATTCCCAAATTGAACCACGAGCGTAGCGAGTGGTTCGAGAAGTGGAATCTTGAGCGTTACGAGGATTTCAATGCACGAGGGTTAAACAAACTTTACCTCCGAGTGAAACACAAAACATGAAAGACTCAACCAAGTTTATTTATTAACACTAACAATTAACTAATGATTAAGCAAATAGTCTATTGTTACAGAATTCACATATCTTCATAGCCTGCAAATACCGTAAATTAAACATAATCGTATAATGAAGTTGAGATTCATTGCTAATAAAGTATGCTATCTAGATGATTCCCACATCTCCCGGCATGCTCCGTCCACGTATTTCTTCCCATCAGGACAGTTGTCGGGGACAGTTATCATGTTCCCTAGACGTGCTGGTGTAGTCGCAGTTTCTGGATCTGTTGCATTGTTCGTTGCTGGCTTCAGAGTAGTGACATCTGATGCTTTCACTGCATTAAGTTCTTTTTCTGTTGCCTCACGTCGAAATCTTCCTCTCATAAGAGGCACACGATGCAATGTTTCTGTTGCATTAGCCTCGCGTCGTACTTTTTTAGGTGTATTAGAGCTATGAGGCTTTACTGTTGATGCATTAGGCCCAAGATGTTCTATTACTGATGCATTGGCCTCACGAATGTCACGACGCACTTTATGTCCACCAAGTCCGGTTAGTTTTCCTTTATCGAGCACTTTTATTGATCCGTTAGGCCCGTCAAGTACGGTATCTTTTCCATTAGGTCCATCGTGCACCTTTATTGAACCATGTCCGAGGACGGTTGCTGACTTATTAGGCCGATCATTACGTGTTATCGCTCCATAGCATAAAGTCTGTGAAATATAAAATAAATAAGAGATTTTAATTTATTTAACATTAGAATCCTTAAAAATACAGATCATTATATTTGATAAAATCATTTGATTTGATCCCAAAGTTGAAGACTTTTTCAATTCTGAATAGTTGGGAAATACTTAAAATATAGTTTAACCATAGACAACGTATTTGACAGGACTAATCATTAATGTTTAAAACGATCTTGTCATTCATTCTTGCGGAAACTCAAAACTTCAACTGTCAAAAATTTTCAAAGAGTTGTGGGCAAATCTATTTATTTATTAGCCATTAGCAAATATTGAATACAATATGATTTTAATATTCGTACTCAGTCATCAACGTTGAAATGAAAAAGAGCGTTAGTTTAGAAAAGGTATGTCCAACAATATTATTTGCATATAAAACATCAACATCGACGTATTTAATAGGTTCACACTACTTTCATGGATATTCGGCGTCTAGTCAAAATAAAATATTGTAGGTATTTTCTTATATAATTTGGGATTATAGGTAGATATGATTTTAGGAATAAAATTCCTATAAATGCTTTTTAATACGCATTTGCAAATATCTGTATTTCCAATCGGGGATATGCGAAATTCCGGATCTAAGCCATTGTGAGCCACGGTACTTTCAATTAAGAATTTCGTCATTTTTGGCTGAGACAAACTTTCATAATACTCACGTTAATGACTATAAGCAGCATCGTAATTCCTGCCAACCTCAAGCTCGACATTGCGATCTGGAACACAGATTTCAACCTTGTAAAATATACTAATTATTATATTTAATTTAGGTTTTTTTTTTACTAGTCAAAGCAAGAATGTACAAAGAACAGGCAACAATAAGATATGACACGAGCAAGTTTTAAAGAATCCACATATTAGTTAATCTCTTAATACACCCTACATCTTATTGATTGACGATGATGAAATCTTTAACGAATAAATAAAGAAACATGATTGATTTTATTAGCAATCGTTTTTATTAATAGGAAATTAGTTTACGAAGAACTCTTTGTGCGTGTCAGCAATATATAGGTAATTTAATTAAATATTGCTGTTCACGTAAAATTCATTAGGTAAGTACCAGTGACTAGGCGTCGGTTTAGACATGCCGGAGATAGATTGTCTTCTTATTTTTAGAAAACGAAGTTTAAGGTACTTAATTGTCTCAAATAGGGAGCCAATGTGTATCGACTTTGCACATTCCTCGTCATTGTTATAGCTCTCGCGTCGAAGGATGGTCCCTAGGACAATTTCTTTAAATTAGGCTAAGAAGAAATAAGTGTTTTACCATATTACATAAATCTTACATTTCTAAAGAAATTAATGCGCTTAACTTCCAAAAAATGTCTACACACATTTTAAGTAACAGATAATCGTACTTCGTATAAAAATGATATTTCATAGGGACCATTATTCGACGCGAAGAGTATACATACCTATGTGATTTACGTACCTATATTACTATTAACAACTTACAATTTTTATCAGATCTCGTCTTCCTCAGATATATGATGCAGAAATAGTATCTCGTGTAAAAAACAGCTCTTATATACGCCGATTTCCGGAGTAAGTGCTTATTGTTCTTCTCACATACGTATGACGTGATAGATAAATTTTAAATAATATGATTTCAACGAAGGTTAGTAGCTTACCTACCTAAGTAGCCTTGGCATTTATTTAAGGAATTGTTATTTTTAAAGAGTTCCATATTTCACTGGCATAGACATACACATTCTTTATCTCTAGTTTCCTCACTAACTCTATTTCACATGTATTGTTTTGATCTCTTTGTTTTGTATTGTTTTGGGTTCAAATCCTGGTAAGGGCATGTATTTGTGTGATGAGCATGGATATTTGTTCCTGAGTCATGGATGTTTTCTATGTATTTAAGTATTTATAAATATTTATATTTTATATATATCGTTGCCTAAGTACCCTCAACACAAGGCTTATCGAGCTTACTGTGGGACTTAGTCAATTTCTGTAATAATGTCCTATAATATTTATTTATTTATTTATTTATCAAAATGATAATGAATGAATGATGAGCTTCCTGCCAAGGTTTTCCCGAGGGGCTAATATGGGGCTCTTCAAAAAAGGAGTGTGCAGATTTTTTAAAGGGTCGGCAACGTGCATGTAATACCGCTGGTGTTGCAGGCGTCCATAGGCTACGGTGACTGCTTACCATAAGGCGGGCCGTATGCTTGTTTGCCACCGACGTGGTGTTAAAAAAATGATGGTTTGCTAGATAAATTTGCTTGATTAAAATATGAACAAACTTTGGTTACTTTTATGCTTTTGCTTACCCACATCACTCAGTAAAAGCAATAGCTAATATAAATATATGATCATTTAAGTACGGTAACATTAAATATTTCGTGATATATTTGCTAATTACCTGCATATTAATACTGATGTACTGAAGGAAATTTCTAAAATTGGGAAACTATTCGCGAAGAAAGACCCCTACTTTAATTCGTATCAAACATCCTGAATTTTTCTAAGAACAGGAAACCTTACACCATTTTCGCATAGTCTGTACCGATATCAGATGACAGCTAAAAATAACTAGGTACTACAGAGTGGCATCAGTTTGCACTAACGCTTATTTTCCAGCAATAAAAAAAATCGTCAGGTGACAACCTGACAGTCAAAACTCACTAATTTCAAAATAGTAACTAAACAAAAATTAACTTTATTTTGATACTACGAAGCACTCTGGCTCTTAACTTGCGATAGTAATTAGTGAGTTTTGGTTATCACCTGATGAAATTATGATATGTATAAATTAATATAGAAATGTATTTCACATTTTTCATATCTTTGTGGTCGTATCCGTCATCCAATATCGGATTGGACAATGTGAGTGTGAGAAGGTTTTTAAAAACACTCATTGAAACTTTAATCTTCAACTCCATATTTTCTAATAAGATTTAAAGTAAAATCAGACCAAGATAAGTTGGCAACGATTTTGTTGGCTCAGCCTGTGCAAGTAAACGTCATAATTAAGTAGAAGTATGATGTTTAAAATAACACTTTCACTGTCTGTGCTATCAAAATCGCTGCCAACTTATCTTGGTCTGACTCTACGTATTAGCTTGCTTGAAGTGACCACACCGCTGCCTAAAAACGGTGACGGTACGGAATCGCAGCGACGTTCCATAAATGTCACGATTTTATTGCATGCCCTCCAATTAAAGTCGCCAAGTTCACTGCGATTCCGCACCGTCAACGTTTTGAGCAGCGGTGTGGCGGGCACGCAAAAACGGTACGTTTACGTCACGTGACTGCGATTCCCTATTGTTACCGTTTTTTGAACATCAGTGTTGCAGAACCTTAACACTGTCACTTCGATCTTGCAGCGTTATAATTGCTCCCAAGAGAAGACTCCGGAATACGCTCGAAAATTATAGTGAAATATATTCTATTATCATTCGGCCTAAACTACACAGGAGTTGTTCTTTTTCTGAGCTGACCACCAACTGCAGCGACAGCAGTAAGTCTTGTTAAGAGGGAAGAATAGTTTTGCGATCCTAGCGAAATTACTTTTTCGAATAGAGAAAACGTTTTCCACTAACTAAATCTTAACAAATTACTTGGTTGATGTCGATCGCTTTAGCATAATATATTCTAGGTTTATAGATTTCGCTTGAAAAAAGAAATATTGCAAATATTTTGAAAAATAATCGGACAGACAGACGGACATGACGAATCTATAAGGGTTCCGTTTTTTGCTATTTGGCTACGGAACCCTAAAAAGGAAAATTTAGAAACTTAGATTTTCATTGTGTTAATAACATATTAAAAAATCATGGAAAATGGAAAATATTAACAGTGGAAAAACGTTTTCTTTTTTATTATGAATGATCACGTGGTATACTTCCGTCTTTAGTGATTAGTTAATTAAACTTAAAAATCAAAACATATCTTTCACCTGTTCATAATATTTAGGTATTTTTTTAGACTTTTCTGGAGACACCCCAGCGGTGGCAACATGGTTCCATTTTTATCACTTGTCACTATACCCGTCACTTTCGCGCTTACATACTTGTTAGAACGTGAGAGCCATGGTGACAAATGATAATGAGCCGACCATCTTAGCCCTACAGATGTCAAATGCTAACAAAATCTGTACCTGATATTTGTTTAAATTATTTGCCATTTCTATTGAATTCGACTTTAAGTATCTCACGCGCGAGATACCGTCGGAACTACTCGGGGCGCCTAAGTTTTATATCTTATATGACTACCATCTGATGTACCAGCCCAGATAGGGAACTAAACCTTAATAGGTAGGTATTGTCAATTCACTATGATAACTTGTATCAGTCATTGCCTGTTAAAAATGTGTGCTAAAATATTGTTATTTGTGCTTTTAGGCTTTGTCAAACAGACAAACAGTATATCAGTGCAAAAATACAGTAGTAAATCGTTCTATGAGCAATCGGGAGACGCTCTGGTGAAGTACTGCTCCAACTCTCCGTCCAGCACTGCGCACACTCACATGTCGTGGAATTATAAGGGAAAGTGTGTACCTATACTTTAAATAGTACTATTAAGTACACCTTCTTTTGTATGATGTACAGTCACGTCTGAAAATATCGATACGAAAAATGTGCCAAAAATATATATACACTACCTTAATATATGGGCAATAAAGTCATGTATACATATTTTTGGTACTTTTTTCGTATCGATATTTTCAGACGTGACCGTACAGCAAGCTGTAAAATTGCATAAACTAAAGCTTCGTTTTCAGTTGCGTAGAATTCTGACAGCTGTCATAATTTGACGTTTCAGGGATAGTAAACATATTTTTACTGTACGTATTATTGTCAATTATTAATTTATATAATTATTTATTTATTTTATTTTTTTTATCCTGCATCTTTGTTTTTACGAATAAAGTGTTACGATGATTGTAATTAAAAATAATCATATCGAAATGTAGTTCCAATGTTTTATTTTGGCTTGTAATTCTCACCAGAAATTCAAGGAATATTTTTTTGCCTGACATCACCAGAAGACGTCAGAATTCCACGCAATTAAAAACGAAGGTTTATAACATATTATTAACTTCATCAAATGGTAATGCAAATTTGCGGCTGTCTGGGTGTACGCTCACCTACAAAAATATCTTTCATATTAAAATAACTTTATTTATTTATTAAAAATGTAAAATAGCGGACTTAATGCCTTAAAGCATTCTCTACCAGTCAACCAATGGGCTAAACCAGAAAAAAAAATTAGTCCTACGGTAGCTATAAGCATACTTACAATACCCTTTTTGCCATGTGTGTCTATAATTTATTTGTAACAACTATGTACCATGATTCGCAATAAACGATTTCTTATTTCATACCGAATCGTGCAAATAATCTGACACGATCTTATTAATAAAACCATAAAAGCCAGACGATTTTTATACGCTTTTCATGAAACATGTGGAATAAATTATATAGTTATGTTTTCTAGCGCCTGAATTCTAAGTTGCAATCTCGGCATTAAAAATAAGCCTGTTAGATGTGTACCTTACTTTTACAGCAATTTTATAGCTGACGAATCTCATTAGAACTCAAATACCTATGTATATTGTTTACGTAATTTATGCTAGGAGTAGCCACATACATGGTAATATAATGCTAATCTATTGCATAAGGTCGCAAAAGAAGAAATCAGCGATGACTGAAGACACGTACGGTTCAAAGTTCGCTAAGGAATTCGCTCAAAGTAACCAAATAGAGTTGGCACCCGAAAGTAGCCATCCGGAGGACTCCAGGTACGTTCCGAATTACGTAGTTCTATTAAAAAAGTAAACTTTGAAGAATCCAAACAATCCAATGCTGCTGTCAAGCAGGGGCGTAGCTACCGCCGTATCTGCCGTATCAATTATACGGGGCCCCCGGGCCACGGAGGCCCCCAACGTGCGTTTTTGTGAGAAATCTTTACCCTTCCTAAGGGCCCTCAAACAAATTTTTATACGGGGCCCCGCCAAGGCACGCTACGCCACTGCAGTGTCAAGTCATCCCAATGAAATCATACCAATCACACTTCGATTCAACCAACACATAATGCCTTTTCCACAGTTAAACGAAATATAACTAAGGGATACGCTCACATCTATGATTATAAAGCCTGACCACTAATATATGATCACGCGGCATATTGCGGAATTTCATTGGAACTAAATTTTTCATAATAAACTGAACTGTCAACCTATACATGAGAATAACAGCGCCCTGACAATGATCATATATTTCTGGTCGGGCTTTAGTTATAAATGTAAAAGTCATGTCTGTTTGTCTGTCTGCCTTATTTTACCCAGTTAGCTAAACCCAGGAACCCTAGTATTTTTTTAAATACTTATATTCCTTGCTACCCCAAGGAATAGGATTGAAAAATGTGGTTGAATTGATCGAATCGCAAACGGGCGATAGCGCAGGCATAGCTAAATAAATATTATAGGACATTATTACACAAATTGACTAAGTCCCACAGTAAGCTCAATAAGGCTTGTATTGAGGGTACTTAGACAACGATATATATAATATATAAATATTTATAAATACTTAAATACATAGAAAACACCCATGACTCAGGAACAAATATCCATGCTCTTCACACGAATACATGCCCTTACCAGGATTTGAACCCGGGACCATCAACTTCGTAGGCAGGGTCACTATCCACTAGGCCAAACCGGTCGTCGAATATACAGTGTGTGTCTTTCATACCGACACTAATTTTAAGGGCTGAATGTGTAAGTCCTAATGAACTGAAATTAGCATTATTTAGTTAAAAAATAAAAAATAAAAATTTTCATACAAATTAATTGGCCACGCAATGTATCAGTAATAAATTAAACTTAACAATTGACATGTGATTTCATTGAAATTTCGCTCTTAGTGACATCCTGACACCTATTACAATTACCTACATCGTACATGTCGGTGACACTTTTGATTGACAAGACCGTCAAAAATCATGACATGTGACCTTGTTCGTAAGAAAAGGACTTAACCGCTCTGCTATCGCGAAACACTTTGCGAAGGTTCTCCTCTCTTTCTCACTCACAAAAGTTGCTTGAGGAGAAACTACGCAAGTGTTTCTGGGTCAAAGTTCGATTAAAAATAAAAAAGATTAAAAAGTTGTGTTAGTTTTTATTTAAAAAAATAAAATCAATCTCTGCGATTCACTCGTCGAAGATAACGATGTTTGATGTGACGTCCTTGCATTTCGATGCAAGTGTTGCATCGGCGTATGAGAGACTGATGTACGCTTTCAAAATTAGTGTTCTGCTGCAGTTTTTGAAACGCGTCAGTTATTCTGTTCCGAAGATCTTCAACAGATATTTGTGGTTTCGAATACACTTCGTTTTTTATGGCCCCCCATAAAAAAAATCTAACATCGTGAGGTCCGGTGAACGGGCCGGCCAACGTCGAGGCCCAAATCTACCGAGCCAGTGGTTTCCAAACATTAAGTTCAAATGATTACGCACGCGAACTGATGAATGTGCCGGAGCTCCGTCCGTCCATTTGCAACCAAGTCAGCTCCCGTGCTTCTTCTCGCAACGAGTTGAAATAATTAGTCAATGGACCACTAAGCAATTCCAGGAATTTTTCGCCATTGAGATTTCCGTCGATAAATACTGGACCTATTATACGGTCACCATGAATGGCTGCCCAGACGTTTACAGCCCATCGGTATTGATGACCGGTCTCTCTTAGTACACGAGGATTTACTCTTGCCCAATAGTGTGTATTTCTCTGATTCCACACGCCGTTCCGAGTAAAAGTACTCTCATCAGTCCATATTACTCTTGAGGTAAATTGGTGGTCGGTATTGTGTTTGTTCAATAGCCAGCGACAAAATGTTAAACGTGGCAGCAAATCCCTAGGCAATATTGCGTGTGCCTTCAAAAATTTGTAAGGATGCTGCAAGTTTTTTTTTTGAGAATCCTGTGAACTGTTTTGTGCTTCATTTGAAAATGTCGCCCGGCATTTCTTGTACTGCATTCTGGATTTTCAGCAAAATGTTCCAGTATAATTTCTTCATTACGAACATGAAGACGTTTGCCAACGGTTGGATTCTCCCAGTAATGGGCATATCTTCCCGGACACGCTGCAATGCACCGACTATGACTCTGGGGTTTTGCGGAATTCGATGATTTGGAAATTGCTCCCGATATAATGTTAACGCTAGTCTAGCATCTTGCATAGCTTCGCCATACTTTAGAATCATATCCGCTAATTCTTGCGAGGTATAAGGCGATGGTCGTGGCATTTTGGCAAGAAAATTATGACATGACAATTTCATGAAAAAAGTCACCTAAATATTTTACGTCAACCTACCTGCATCTTGTCATACCAGCCAGTGCAGTCAAAAGATTGATGTAAGTAGGTAACTTTGTGTTAACTAAGAAGGCGGAATCAGATAATTGTTTTGTTTAAGTACCGATTGATAACTTCACATTGATTGGGTTGAAGTGTCAAGATAACATCGAGTTTGTTGATCAACACAGACATTCCTAATAAATTTAATAAGCATGTTTGAACTAGGTAATGTGATTTTTAAGAAGTGATAATAAATGTATGTGCAGTGATTTTTGATATCAGTCTAGTTCGGTGAATAATGCGATTCATAAATGTGGTGGCTAAGACACAGAAAAATTTGTTGATGTAAATTTGTTGTGCTAGTGTGGTCAAAATCGCGTATGTTTTAAATTGCAGTGTTTTCTAGTAGTGAATAATTCAGTAAATAAGTTAACGTCGGCAACAGTTCCGAGTTACTTTAATGTTTTGATCGAATTTAAATGGAAACGAAACTAGCTCTTCCTCTCTGAAACGTCAAATAAATGTTTGCATTACATTGCTGCTCGAGATTTTTTTTTAAATTAATTACTCTTAATTCTAAAAGGTAATCGTTATATTCTTTTGATAAAACTGTTAACAGCACTTTAAATTATCGTTACTTAAAACCAATGTCGTTATGAAAGACACACACTGTATAGTAGGTACAATAAATAGTAGGTACTCGTATGTAACTAACTAATAATTATACAACCTTACTAATTTCCGAAAGTTTTATGCACAATTACTATTGGTATACTTAGATATACATATTAAGAATGCCAGAAGTAACTAACTAATTCGTCACATATTTAATTAAAAATAAATATTTGTTACTGCCGATGATTAGTTATGGTTATGTTTCAGCGCGGAGAGTTCTGACCATGATGCCTATAGGCGCCCAATGTTTCCCTTCAAAAGCACTCCGAGTGGTAATCTAAAGGTGCAATCCAATCAGGTACTATCACAGAATAAGTAATAGTACAATCGTACAGAAAATAAACTCCCTACAAAATCATGCCGTCCCTTTCTAATGCATGGCACTATCCCTATTACCTATCGGATATTTAGGGTTGTCAAAATTCAAGTTATTATCTTATCTGTGGTTGAGCACGTCAAGTTGTGCCAACCCTAATAATTGCTCGGAGCAATGCTGAGCCGAATGGAGCCGAGAAAGTCCGAAAGCTGCAGTTTCTCCTCCCTGGTTTATCATCAACATTTTAAATAAATAATATTTGCTATCTAAAGCTGGAGGCGTATTCAGATTTTTAAAATATTATACCAATATCTCATAAGGTCGATTTTAAGCTAAAATATAAATTTACAAGACTTTATTGTCAGTGTCTTGGAAGCGTGTAAATATATTTTTGGAAAGTTGGCTGGTAAAGATGTTTGTGAACTCGACTTTACTAATATTTATTTTACAGGGAGCAAAACTTTTACTTAATATTAGTATCATATTTCCAGAATATAAATAAGCCAAAATAAATAAAATATAGATCATTTATAGCGTGACGTCTAGTCCAAAGAAGTATATGCTCGCATGACTATTTAGGTACCTATACTGTACTTATTGCTTATTGTTGGATATCTGACGAGTGTAAGAAATCCAATAATGTAAACTTTTAGTGGAGAGTAGGTATTTAATATTTTTGTGATTTTATTTTGTATACAGGTAGTATTTCAGTCTTCGACCGTGGGAGTTCTTTTAGCAGATCCTACTCAGGCTAAAGTAAAAGTTAAATTTGAAGGAAAAGCAGCCGGCGAACCGGATGATGACAGCGAAATCAACGACGTTAGTGTTTTATTTAATTATGCTTTGTCTTAGTATGCGACAGAGTCCGTTCATTTGTATCAATTCGAATCTTATCGTATATGGTTTTTTTTATGGATGAATCCAAATGACTACAATGGGTATGTTGTGTTTGCTCAAAAAATAAGTTTTAACCTATTGCTAGACGAGCAAAGGAAAAATACAAACTATAAGGTCCGAGCCCACTTAACACTAATGTGCCCCTCAATAGGGCCCGTTTCCATTGACATATATTTAAAGACGGGCCTAACTGGCACTAAGCGTGGTGCTAGTTCGTCTGTCACTCACGGATTCGAGCCAATCGTGCAGTTTACCGCGACTAGTTGAAACGAATCGCGCCAGTGATGTGAAGTCATCTACTCGTACCAATCGCGTTGTAGCGTTAGACTGCACGATTGGCTCGAATTCGTGTGCATGAAACCGCAGTACTGGCCCTATTCTTATTGACATTTTCGTAATAGTAGAAGTAAGCACTAAGAAGAATATTATTTCTGATGAAAGGAATAAAATAAGGGTTTTGCCTGACCGATTACAAACTTTCATGAAACGGTCCCAGGAGGACCTACCGGGAAATTTTGTTAACTGCATCTCTACCTCTTTCTCAAGCGATAGAAATGCAGATAACGAAACTTCGATTATCGGTTTTCGCGGTAAACCCTCAGTTATCAAGGATGCGAGATCAGGTTGATCCACAATCCAAATATATCAACTTCAAGTCCACTTCCAGCCACCGGGCACATGCCACAGCGAATGTGGTGGCAAGCCGAAACTGTCCGAAGTGAATCATGAAAATGGCAAGAACTTGGAGAGCCTCGGCTTCACTCAGTTCGAGCCCGTGGACTGGCTGCGAGTCCAGTTACCCAAGAAACAGGACCTCTTTCAGGAGTTCTATCGACGTGTACATAACTATGTGTAAGATTATTTAAACTCTTGTCTGTGTGATACGGATTTTTGTCGGGAAGGAGAATGTTTTTAGGTAGGTTGCCAAGCGGATCTCAGGCTCTGATGAGCCGTGGCAAAAAATAACGGGACAACGCGAGGAAGGGCTTATTAGACGGCGCGCGAGTTCACATGGCAATTTTAGTTACATTGCGGACTATAAAACGTAACCAACTTTGCAATTTTTTTAATGAAATTTAATAAAGTGAAACATAATGTATAAATCAATTGAGCTTAGTAATTTCCCTTCATTAATACCTATAATTGCAATACAATTATATGTTTCTGCTTGATAATAATTGTTCAGTGTAAAAAAAACCCAAACATCAAATATTTTTAGTCGGTTTACTAGTCATCTGATGACGTAATACAGTAAAAGGTATATTTCCCTGCCTGTAAAGTTGTAAACTTATCAATTTATAGCCATTCTACTGATCAAATATATCGATAATCGTACAAATGTAATTTTAGCAACACCGACGCAATAATACATATCGGCGATGAGGAGTTCCACTGTCATCACATAGTATTACAAGTGTATTCGGCGTTTTTCAATGCTAACACGCAAAAGGATATAACACTGCCAGCGGTAAGTTTTGTATAGACAAGTAAGAGAGTTACCACACTTAAGATGCAGTAAGTTCAGCAGTTTTTGAAAAAACGTAGCGGTTTTTTTAGAGCATAGTACCTTTGCCAAAACTTTCATTAGCAATATTGAGGCCTTGTTCTAGTATCTTTATCGATACGACCCCTGGATGCGTAGACAAGATTCCAATCGTTAATACTCCGTAGAGAACGAAATGCGACTGCATCAGTCGCAATAATATGGAAATGTGACACGGGGCCTTAACGATTCGGAAACGATTTGAGCCTATAATAACTTATGAGTAACTATAACTATAATATACTATGAGCCCGCGGACTGGATGCAAGCGGCACTTGGCGCAGCGAGCGCCAAGTCAAGGTCGTTCATACATTTAGTCGAGCACAATGTATGAATATGAATGGCCGCTTTCGGATGAAGTCGGCGGCTTTACACTGAAGCTTTTCCGATATCTATTGACATATGTAAGTTATTAGACATGTTTAGATGACGTCAAGTGTGTCAATCAAAATCTGTGACATAATCATCATCATAACCCGCCAATAGAGTACATCAACATTTCTAAGAGGGTTTAGTCTATAATCCTAGCACTAGACCAATACGGATTGGAAACTCCACAGAAAATAGTAGGTACGACGGGACAATATTTTATTCAGTCAATACTACCAACAGCATTTGACTCATTTTTTATAACCTCGCAATTTTCTGCTCTGACCGGCTTAGTTACGCTTCCAGGTCAATTAGTGTGGAGACCCCCTAACGTTATCAGAAAAGTGCACTGTTGATACCAATGGGTTTATTGCAGGCTCGCGTCACGCCACAGGCCTTTCAGACGTTATATGAATGGATGATTTTCAGCGGACCGGAAAGCAACAGGGTACTTAAACGGGAAAATATACTGGCACTATATTGCGCAGCACAGTTTCTGGCTATTAAAGGTTACGTAGATTCTTTTTATATATGTTTCTTTTTATACTTCCACACTGGCAATGGACGTAAGATAAAATATGCGAAAAGTCGACTTGAGCTAAAATGGGCGTACGAAAGAGGACGCCCAAAATGGTGCAAAGTAGAGAAGAATGAATGGACCCTGGCAGGGCCAAAATAACGCACACGTAGCGCTTTAACTAAAAATCCATTACCATACCCGATCTCCCCACTTTAAAAAAATGGTGATAGTTTACATTTAAAGGTTAGTTCTGCTTCATCTACAAAGCAGTTGTTTTTGTTTCAATGTGTATATTTGTAAGAATACACAATGAAACAATATATTTTTCAATTCTCATACTTTGAAAGTGGGTCATTGTTGTTCCATGAAGTGTGTAAAAACGATTTTCTGCACAACAGCATTTTATATTCCTAGTGCGTTTTTCTTAATTTTTGTATGATAAGATTAATAACGAATTGAAATTTGGTTTTAAATGGACTTTCACCACACCAACTGGTAAAGGCCTTCTTGATTGTTCAACAACTAATGAAAAATCTGCATTTTATCCACATGTAGAGCAAAGTAATCAGATGCAAATTTTGAGTTGTTTCCTTAACATAAGGAAACTAGTAGAATTGACTTTTAAATGATGATTTTGAATGTTATTTTTTTATAACGTTGATTAGGTTTGTTTTTTTTTTTGATATTTCATATTTAGTATTTGCTCACGTTGGTGTGGTGAAAAATGCTGTGTTTCACACGGAAGTAAAGTTCCCTCGCGACGCTCAAGATTCCACTTCTCGAACCACTCTCTACGCTTTTGGTTCGATTTTGGAATCCTTCGCTTGCTCGGGTATCAATTTTAGCACGAGCGGTTAAACAACAACTTTGCCCCCTTGTAAAACAAATAACTATTGTTGGTCACTTGCCATTATGATGTTTAACTTCTTTCTGATACTTTTACCTAAATTGTTGATTCAAAGTACCTTATATACTTCATCTATTTAAGTTTATACTTAGTCATGTTTTATAATACACCATATATTTTACTTTCCTCGCATTCGAAATAAAAAGTAGAGCGTTTAACTTAAGTGAAAGGCATCATTTCGGTGCCTTTCATCCCTTGGTTAAGACGAATCGCCTTCATACAAACGTAGTCCTCATTTTCCTCTCTGGATATATGTAATTATGTTAATTATTAAAAATATTTCGACTCAATTTGTTGTATATCAACCACAGCTAAAGGGCATAGCTATGGTTAATATACATCAAATTATGTAAAAATATTTTCCATAAAGTCAATATCCAGAAGGGAAATGGGGACTACGGTTGTATGGACAATCGGCCGACCTCTTTCCTCTTAACAATTATGATCACTAGATTTGGAAGACCAATGTTGGGCGTTTATTGCTAACGAGTCGTTGATAAATGAAGATACAGCGTTTGCGTTGTTTCGAGAAGCGCGGGCTAAAGGCATCAAGGAAGTCATGGATTTAATGGTAATATTGGTTATTTTATAATAAATAATGATAATCGCGTTTATTGCAAACCATGGTACAAGTAGTTAATACAATAATGAATAGGATCACATGGCACCCTGGTAGGTTATGACAATTTTTAACACGCTTTTATTAGGTCGACCTGTATGTAACTATGTAATGGAATCTAAGGTAACTAATTTAACCATCTTCCAAGGATCGTAGCGTCATGAAAATTGGCAGCTGTATGTAGTTCTGATGACAATCCAATAAAATGGTAGGTACTGTCGAACTGATCTGATGGTGGAGCCGGAAGATATGAACTGGAACTTCATGATGGAACATCGTATCATAGCTGTGTTTGGATTTGTTAGAAAAGTCTTGTAATGAACTATGACCACGATTAGGTTTCAAGGTCTGATGATGAAGCCGGAAGATAGGCACTGGCATTCCAAGATGGAATATCGTATCATAGTCGTGTTTGCACTTGTGAAAAAGGTCACGTAATGGACTTTGAACACGATCAGGTTTTTTTTTTACTTGCACCTATAAAAGCGTGTTTTTCTAGTGTTTTTTAAACTATTAATTTATTCTTAATACTAACTTACACATAAGTTTTAAACTAACTTAGAGCTTAGTCTAAATGAATGAAGTTGTTAAAGTTTTTATTAAAATAGCAGGTATCAAACTTCGAGTTTGTAATGTAACTGAATATGTGCACTCCTGGGACAAACAGTTAATCCTTATTTGGATACCCCTGTCTACCTAATTGTTTGAATTTGATCGTTGTTATTGGTTTACTTTTTAATCCAATCATTTGGCGACCAGTCTGGCCTAGTGAAGCCGATGGTCCAGGGTTCGAATCCCGGTAAGGACATTTGTTTGTGTGATGGGCACAGATAATTGTTGCTAAGTCTTGGGTGTTTTCTATGTGTATGTATATTATTATATATATCATTGTCTGAGTAGTTGAGTACCCACAACACAAGCCTTCTTGAGGTTACTGTGGGGTTTAGTCAATATGTGTATAAATTTCCTATAATATTTATTTATTTAATAATGGCCCACAGGTACCACGGGTTCAAAGGTTTTTCCTACCTTTGGTGGCATCGAGAGATTTCTTTGCTCTAGAATTGGATGAGATCTTAATTTTCTTAAGATCTAATTACATCTGCGTCACCAGGTATGTGGAATTTCCTAGTAAATAAAGTGTCTTAGCAAAGTATCTTAACATGACGTTGAGAAGAGTTATTGAATAGGTACAATAAAAATAAATGGGATACAGAATAAATTCTGTAGTCAATGGGATTTCTAATTTCCTAAAATTCCTATCACCAATTCAAAACACGCAAGTCGTTCAAGTTTTATCTGTTTGCCTTTTTTGACACAAATATCCTGATATCGGTTATAGCCAAACTAACCTAACCTAAACAATTGTCTCACAGTGAGATAGAAGTCCTAATGGCTGGAGTGCGATGGCTGCACGGCGACTGGCCGGAGCGGCGACGGCACGCAGCAGACGTGATGCGCTGCGTGCGTTTCGGCCTCATCTCGCCGTGGCAGCTCGTCGATATCAAACGGAATCCCGACAACGCTGAAATTCTGGAGATCGTCAACGATCCTGACGTTCAGCAGATGGTCGACGATGGACTTGCGTGAGTTTATCTCTCTTCTTAATTAATGGCTGGAGTGTGATGGCTGCACGGCGACTGGCCGGAGCGGCAGCAGCATGCTGCCGACGTGATGCGCTGTGTGCGTTTCGGCTTTATCTCGCCCTGGCAGCTCGTCGATATCAAGCGAAATCCCGACAACGCTAAGATTCTAGAGATCGTTAACGATCTAGACCTACAGCAGATGGTTGATGACGAGTTTGTGTAAGTCACGTAAAGACTAGTCGAGTATTTTTTAACTAAGAAAATTTTGAAATACGTTGAGTGAAATACATAGTTTATTATTACTTACCAACCCACCTCGCTGCCATAATCCAGCATACATCCGGCAACAATTGGGTTCATACGTGTACCATTTTTTTCATTAATCCGTTGCGATCCTGTTTCCACTTTTACATAATTACTTACCTTGTAAATTTAGTAAGAAATTGTGTCAGGGAGCACGTGCCACTCTATTAGTTTTGAAGTAATAATTTCATTTAAAAAAAGATTGGGTAATGAATCACAAGGAATTTTTTGAGAACTAACTTCATAATGGCTGGAGTAAGTGGGTGGGAGTGGGTTACTGGTAGCATCAAAGTGATAATTGTTTGTAATCTTGAGAAATCAATTCATCATATTATTGGAAGCCGTTGGCGTAAACAACTCAATTGTGTGTGTTCAGAAAAATAATATATATATATATATATATGAGTGATGTTCTGCTTACAGCTACGTCATCATAAAATACTGGTACGGCAACAACTCTAAGAACTACTACCATTGGATAGATGTTCTTGGTCTCACGGAACCAGCTGAAAGGAATTGGATTGGGGAAGAAACGGTAAACAAAATATTATTCAAATTTCAAGGCGTTATTTAAACTTCCATGCAATAACGCTTACGTGCTGTATGTAGGTATGTATATCAATGAGTGGTATTCATACAAAATGATCTGACGATATATTGCCCACCCCTTTATATTATTACACCTGTAAATATGATAAAATATGCCCACTTTTGTATTTTTTATCTCAATTACATGGGGGGCTCAACCACAACTCTAGAGGAGCCCCTTTGTGGTTTAGATAAAATTACAAAACTTGGCGTATTTTATTAACTTATTCGATCTAAAAAATAAGAGAGTTGCACGTGACATTTTCCCATACAACTTATAATAAATCCGATAATATATAAAAAGCTGGCAGTGTGTCGGAACATGTACATGAAAAATTTACTCTTTTAATCATTTTGCAAGTATGATCTTATTGCTAGCAGAAGAATTACTATACGAATCCTCAGCTACATGATCATTTACACGCGTACGCAACGTATGACTAGGGATTGCAATCCGGTCCGGCGGATCCGGTAATCCGGCCGGATCCGGCACTTTTCAGGAGCTACCGGATCCGGTCAAATAAAAAAAATGCCTAACTACAGCACGCACTGTGCGGTTTAGATGAGGAAAAGGCGACGGATGAGAGGTATAAACTTAAACAGAGCATAAAACGAATGAAAAAGTTTAAATTTAGTTAAATAAAAATATATTTATTATGACGATGACTGGGAACAGAAGTTGCCTTTCATGTTGGTGGCACGATACGACGATTACATAAATACTGTAATAAAAGGAAAAATTAAACGATGGAGATGCCATGGAAGGCATTTGTAATTTATGCTAAAGAGAAGAAAAGAGTGTCATAATGTTGTGATAGGAGATTAAAAGTAAACAAATGAGCAGGATTAAGTCGGCGGTACTCAACCGACTAGAGCTGGGCTAATCAATATGTGTTACATGTGTGAATGAATATAAGATTGAAAGTTTGTATTGAAAATGAATGTATGAAATGAAATGATAACATTGATAATCTTTAGTTTACTTCGATTTTATATATATATGATAAAATATTGTTTATTTTCTATTCAAAACTGAGAGAGAATCTTTTGTATTTACAATTTCATCCATCTTATGCAATTTCCTTAATGGTACATGCTACTCTACGTCTAGCCAATTCTATATTTAATCCATGTAACTTTTCTTAAGGAGTCCCTTTCCGCGATGGATTTCAATCCTACACTCTATTATTTTTCGTATGAGATCGTCGTGTCGTGTTCCATTCCCTATAATTTACCAATATACTTTTCTGTAAATAAAAAAGGTAATTTTTAGACTACTACTTTCTTGGGCAAAAAATGAGGTAAAATTGAATATCATTTTGGTTAATAGTAAAATATCTTATTTTCTTACTAGAATGGATGTCAACGTTACAAAGAATTCAATCAAGGAACAGTTACGAAAACTTGTCATTTCAAGGAGTTCCAATTCCCACCCCACGTCCCATTACCGGGCTTTGGAAACTAATCAAATTTATAATTGTAAACGAAAATTTGAGCACTTGTGAATGGTTATATATAATAAATGACCGATTTCATATTTGGGTTTTAAGTGATATTGACAAGGTCACACTTTTTACTACTAAGGGTTATTTTATTGTTAAGAAGTTATTTATTAACTTCAAATTATAGATTTAGGAATAACTATTACGCAAAAAACTAAAAATATGTCATTTAATTAATTTTGATATCCCTATACCAAACCGGATCCGGTCCGGCCGGATCCGGCCGGGTTATGGCCAAAATCCGGCCGGATCCGGCCGGATTGAAAATCAATCCGGTTTGCAATCCCTACGTATGACCCGATAGGGAGAATTATGTGTTGACGCAAGTTCTAATAAGTAGGTACTAAATCAACAAAGCACGTCAATAAGGAAAACCAAGCATGTCTGTCGTTAGATTTGTTAACAGCTAATTGGTAAACAATACCCAATAAACCGCAGTATTTATCTATTATTTACTTACATGACTGGCCCCAAAACATTAATTTCTCAGAACAATACTGTGTTTTGTCCTAAAAACTTTAACTCTTATCTTAATCGGTGTCTATTTATGACAAACCTTTAAAATTTCACGGAATCCATTACAACTTGTCATTGTTGTGGATTCTAATTTTCGATATAGGTATATTTAGAGTGTGGGCTGGTAAAACCGTAAAGATTTTAACCACGCATTCATGAGGTCATTATAGGAGCAAAGAAAAATGAGTTTTGATCAAATTGTTTTTTTTTTTTGCGTTTTCTGCACACTACACGTTATTTCTTTTTACACCTTGACGAAAAAAACAACGATTAAGTTAGGTTTTATTTATTTATTTACAGATAAAAATTGCGAGTTTGCTTGAAACTTTAATATAGGTATATCTATTTAGTAGGCATGTCTAAACCAAGTAACATAGTGGCCAAAAAGGCGTGTTCCGCTAAGTTATTAGTATTACAGAAACAAATTTTCCCAAGACTTGTCTTTTATCATTATCTTTAAAAAAAGACCGATTTCGCAAACCTTTGTATGACTTTTAGTCTCTAAATGCGCGATGCGGTCAAGAACCTTTAAAGTCTATCCGGTTTTACCAGCTCACTTAGATATATCAGATTAGGATATTCGACAGATGTAAATACAATTTTGATTTAATATTTAATGTTGCAAAAAATTGTATAAGTGCTAAAAATGCACACGTAGGTGAGGAATGTAGTAGCTTCTTAGGCATAGGTATATATCAATTTAACATTTAAATAAATATGTATAATCATAATCACCATTACAGAATCATGTCACGTTCAAGGACTTTCTGAAATACCTTGAACAGTTCATGGCGCCCAAAGACCAAGTTTACCAGCAGATGGCCCTCATGCAACCACCGCGGAGGAATGATGACATGCCCGGTATCTATATCTAGTCTATTAACGCATAAAATTCAAATACATTAGGTAAATTTTTCCATCTAGAATTTATCATTCTCAGCAGTTGATTTTGTATGTGGATAATTTGACTACTTAGGCCCCATTTACTCGTCAATTAAACAAAACACACAATGTGTGAATCGATCATAAATCTCAACTTCTAAATAGTCCGAATATTTTTAGTGGTCTAGCTTACTCATAAATAACGTGAGCCTATGCATATGAGCACTTCTAAATTAGAGTTTGTGCGGAAAGAGATGATTCGTGGAATGTAAGGGAACCCATGCATTCTACGACTCTTTCCGCACAAACTGTAATTGTATCTAAAGATTGTACTAAAAATTTAACAGCCTGTATATTTTGCGATAGCAATCCACAGCTGAACAGTTTTAAACAGAACATGTTTATGTAGGCAGTCTTCGCGGTATGGACGCTGATAAAATGGACTCGCGAAGACCGAAACTTGACTTGCCTCTGCCAACAACGCTGAAAGGATTCACTGGAGACAAGGAAAAGTTTCCTATGAGCGAATTCTTTATGGATCAAAGAAAGGTAGACCCTTAACAGATGCCTAACACATAAACAAGTTATTTACTTATCGGTACTCGTTTTAGGTGAGTACCACGAGTGACTTTTGACTATTACATCTTTTCCACTAATTCTTTGTTGACGTGATCTGGTCCAGGCAGAATAGCAGTGCTTCTCCCAAAGGATAAAGCGTAATACTGAGTCAGAACCCTTTTGCTTTTATATTAATGGAACATATTTATTAGTATTTTTTCTTTCCATTTCTATTTTGTAAAAATCTGTGTGTCTCTTATTTGATTTTGTATTTTTCTTTTTTGTATTTTCTGTGTGTATTGTGGCAAACAAATAAACAGATTATCTATTTATTTATCTTAATGGTTAACATTGGATGCACATAATACCATGCCAAAGAATATGTTGCCTCTATGCACCATCAAGTAAAGCTGTGACGCCTCTTTCTGTCTGTCTGTCTGTATCTAAATCGAGGTCAGTCTCTTTTTCGACTATTCAATTTTATATCATTTTCGCGTTCTAACCGCAACCTTAGGTAAACTTCACGTGTTATTTTCGCATGTGTTCATTTAAATTCACTAATAGGTACTACAATTGCAAAATATCTGTAATACCGATGCATAATTTTTTAAAATAGAAAAAAAATAGGAAATTAGAAACTAAAAATGTACTTTGTCGATTTTCGAAATAAGAAGAACATGAACCACGTATACAAAATTATAGAATAAAGACCGTAGTCCGCCGGGCGAGTCGCCGTCGACCGCTCCTCGCGACGAAGACCTGGCGATGCAGATGAAGAGGATGAGGAATGTGCTGCACGGCAGGAGCGAGCAGGCAGGAGAGGTTAGTGTCACTTGTAACAAATTATCATCCATTTTACGAAATACCTATCGTTGATGAATATATTCATAATTTTCCAAATATACCAAAATAATACCGCACCCACAGTTAAATATGAAGAACCTTGTATGTTCTTTTACAATTTTAAAATTACTTATTTGTTCATGGGTATTGACCACTACACGATAGTTTGTAATTAAACAATAGAAGTACGAAGAATTACGTGAACATTTATTTTAATCTAAGTCTGTATATTTTTTTCTGTTTTTTTTTTACTATAGGATCGAAAACGAACTGTACAAAGTAAATTCCACCTGCCCGCGCACCGTCCGCAACTGCAACAGATTCAGATGTGCCTGTTGGAACAAGATAATGTAACATTTTTTTTAATATTATTTATTTATTTTAAACCTTGTATTTATAGTTTGAGGCGGACGGCTGGTCATGACGTTAGTAGGTAATCTATTTTATTAAAGTGCCTTTAAAGTGCATATTTAACCGACTTCGAAAAAGGAGAAGGCGCCCAATTGATTGTATATGTTTTATGTCTCCTCCTCAAAATACCGACAGTTATACCTAGATTTTGAGTAATAATAAGTAGCTTAAAACTCCTGAATTGTCCCATAGAAATTGGTTACCATTTCTTTTATCGCTTAGATCGGTTTATTGAACCTGGATTTTTGTCTCCATTTTATTAGATACTATGCATAATATGCACCTGCACGACGAGACAAACACATGACTTATGATAAAGGATTACTTTACAGCAGTCGCAAAAACAGCGAGAACAGGCATTCGAGCTGCCCGAGAAAGACTCCATCGAAGAACTCAACACCAACCAGAGTGAGACTAGCGACTCTGAACACATATTGCTGGTAAGCTATTTAATGTTTCTTCTATTGTTTTGACTTCATAAGACCAAGCTTTACTTGACGTTACAGTTTATTGACCAGTTCTAGAATACCGTTCCATTTCATTCCAAAATTATAGTCGTGTAAATAGGGTTCATTATTTGGTATTTTAGTGGACTTCCTTTTTTACAGCGCTATGAGAGACGTCCGAGCGCAGCAGCAGCCTACTTGGCTGCTGCCACAGCTGCTATGGCCGGCACCAAGTAAATAGAACTTTCTTTATTTACTCTGTAACTCTGTAACTGCCTTTCTCGCTTTTATTTTTCTATGTACATAAGCTGAATTAGTACCAAGTTTACCCACCCACTGCATACCGACTTTATGAATGAATTAATGAATTCTTTATAAAGGGACTTTTGCAACTTGCTTAGGTCGTGTCATTCACGAAGACGCGTGCCATGACTCATAATGCCATGTTTTAAGACGAAAGGGGACGGCCGCTTCGCCATACAAACATAGTCCCCATTTTCCTCTCTAGATATTGATATTATGAAAAATATTTTTACATAATTGATGTATATTAACCATAGCTATGATTTATGATTATTGTATAAAATTAGGAGCGAAACAGATTCATAGAAATTTTTAAATGCTCCAACTCTTATTATAATTCAAAATTCGAAAAAGTCAAACGTAGGGGCATAGTTGTGGTTGATATACAACAAATTGTTTCAAATATTTTCAATAATGTGAATATCCAAAGAGGAAAATGAGGACTACGTTTATAGGCATCGTGGATGACACGAACTATATATATGCAATAAAGCATACATACATACATACCTACATACATACTGTCTATGACTATGACAGAACTATGAAATGTTAATAAGTTTTAACTTGTAAAAAAGTATGAATGAAACTATTAGGTGGTCTCTGCGCTTACTTGTTAGCATCCTAAAGTAGCATGGAATAAACTCGGCTAACTAAGTTGGAGTTGCCATGAGATTTGGAAAAGTGATACTAGATTCCGAGTTCAAATAATCATTTCATGGATCTTGCATTTCCCATTCAATTACGAGTATTTGTAGGGCGCAGACAGAGGCGGCGTCGTCAAGTGCTCAGAGAGCTTCAGCAACACCAAATGCGCCGGCGCCGGGGCGACAGAACAACACAAGTCCAACTATTTCGCTCTTCAACCAATCCAAGGAATCTTTGGCAAGGAAGAATATGTGGGTGCCGTATTTTTAATTTTCATGATGCTGGTTATATTTTGATTTTTGTATTATTTTTTCTACTTTCGATTTCGAGACCGCAAATCACTATAATACACATACACAAATACACACACCACATAACAATATTAACAATACGAGTAAATACCGGTAAATTACTTACCGGGATTACGGGGTATGAACCGCAGGGAAAGATGGATCATTGATTTCTAAATAAATGGAATTGGTTTCTGAACGCTTTTATCATGTATTTCTGTTGAGGTTGCCAATCACACCAAAAAATTCTTAAGCTTGCTTTAAAAAATTAACACACTATTTCTCAAAAATAAATGATCAATGTGTCCCTGCGATTCAAAGTAGTAGTAGTTTACGGTACATACAACATAATTTTATCATCCATCTATTGTAACCTATTTATTATATATTTTTTAATGATAAGGTATTTAACTCGAAACATTTCACTTTCAGGAATAAGTTATCAACATCGATCCTAGGACCAACTAATAAGATATACACTGCCGATGGTTCTCTGTTCAACTACACCAGAGAGACCGTGTTAGTGTTTGGTGGCATTGACCCTCATGCTAATTATGGCCTCGGGAGAAATACTGGGAAGGACATATTTAGGTAATCCTAAAAACGAAACCTAAGTAACAAAATGGATTCATGCTCTTTAATAAAAAAGAATAACTACAGAGAATATGCACAAATATTCTCACGATTTTAATGTTCCTATGTGCAGATAGCTGAAAAATTGCATGGACACATTATGGATAGAATTCATTCATAAAGTGGCAATGCACTTCTGCAGTGAGTGAAGCTATAAACAACATATTGTCAATAATTATTTCGCATTTACGTACATTCCGAGACCTATATGTAACTTACGTAACATTTTCCGCCTTGTGCTGGAAATTTCTGATGAGTGTATGTCAAAAGTTATGAGCAGAAATAAAAGTTTTTGTGGCAAAAAAGAGTGTCTGAAAAAATTAAACATAGATTAATCTGTTACCGATAAGTCAGTCACAGATTAATAATTAAAACGAGAAATTTCAAGAATACAAATCAATTACAAATCGGTAGGTATATAGTATCTTTATTACATTTAATTTAGTAACTAAAAATAAAAACAAACTGTTGTATACATTGCCAAAAGAATAGAAAACTACCAATATATTAAAGAAGATATCGAACATGTTGTGGATTTCGCGGTAACTATCTTCTTCTTGTTGTTGTATAGATATTGCATAAAACTTTTTTATTTTATAAGTACATAATAATGCAGTGCCCTGACAGGGTTTGTGGTAAACATACTGTTTTCTAGTTATAAGACCTATTGTAAACCCACAAAAGTAATCAATAAATGAATTATGAGTTATACTTACAATGTAAAAAAATACCTATAGGTAACGTTAAAGTAACATCGATAACGGACATGTCTGTGTATATTTCATTTTGTCATAAAAACGTCTTTGTGTAGTGATGAGACTGATGAGAATAGACGTTTACAATGCCAGAGAGTTATCGATTATCATGGAGAATTAAAGTCTAAGAATAACATGCCCCCTAGTTCAATGTCAGCCGAGTCAGATGGCGTTGTACTGCGCCATACATGTTGTGTTGTGGTCACTGAAGTGACAGACGTCAACTTTTGACAATCAGAATTACCGCATAATATACAGAACCGTACAGCGCCATGTCATTTAGTCTGGGCTATTAAAATCGCTGCTAATTTAGCTTGGTCTAACTGTAGCTGTCAAATTGACAAAAGTTAAATAATCTTAGTTGTCTGAATACAGGTTTGACCCAGTAACTAACACTTGGGATATCGTCGGAGAGCTCCCAGAGCCGAGACATCACCATTCAGTCGCTTTCCTGCGAGGAAGAGTTTATCTCGTTGGTATGAAATGTTTTCTAAACTAATTTAGATTTCTATAATTGATTAGTAATTTTTTTTTATTATTATAATTAACTACCCTTGGATAACATTTAACGGCTCGTATGGCGAACGAGGATTTGTACAGTACTCGTAGGTAGGTTTTAAGTAATAAATGAAAATTTGAGTTCGATATATTATAGCTAATATTGGGTGAAATTCTTGGCTTGGGCTGGTAGAATGAAAAAAATCACCTGATATTAAATTGACTACTAACACGAATCCACGTTGCAGTAAGTGCATTTTGTAGCTGCCCCTTGGCAGACAGGATATGATTTATGACGAAAATATCAATATAGTGGGTTCAAATTTGTATTCTTATAATTTGATATTTACCAATAATAAAAAAAAAAAAAAAAAAAAAAAAAAAGCCTTTTATTTCCTGCAAACTAAGACTATACATTTTGCCATAGCTAAAAAAAAACATTAACTCTAGATTTATGAATAACACAAATTTTCTTTTTTTTTTTTTTTAGACTAATAGTATTTAAAGTGCAAGAACCCCTCCGCAGGTGAAGGCCTCCTCCAAAGATGCCCATTTCGCTCTGTTCTGGGCTATTTGCATCCAGTTTGGACCAGCTATTTTATTTATCTCGTCCGCCCATCTTGTTCGCGGTCTTCCGTTACCGCGTTTCCCACGTGGGCCTTTCCACGATGTCACTCTTAGGGTCCATCGGCCGTCTGTCAGTCGTGCTACATGCCCGGCCCATTTCCATTTTAGCTTTTTGGCATATTTTAGAGCATCTATAGCTTTTGATATGTTTCTTATTTCAGAGTGCCGTATTTTTTGGATTTTTTTAATATTTAGCATGCTTCTCTCCAGGCCTCGTTGACACGTGACAATTTTTTTCTTTATTTTTGCTGTGTACTTCCAGGTCTGGCAAGCATATGTTAAGCATGGTAAAAGGCAGGACGACATTACTTGCGTTTTAATTTTTATCGGCATATTGCTTTTGAAAATCTCCTTCAGACTCCAATATTTGTTCCAAGTATGTTGAATACGCCTCTCTATTTCCTCGTCGTTGCTCTCTTTTCCGAAGCTGATTTGCTTTCCCAAGTATGTGTATTTCTCCGTAAAGATCAGTTTTTCGTTGTCTACCGATATCGTCTTAGCCGTGCTGTTTGTCATTAGCATTGTTTTAGTGAGGTTCATATCTAAGCCTACTTCTTTGCTTGCTGTGTTTAGTGAATGGATCATGCGTTTTATTTGCGCGCTTGATTCCGATAGAAGCACCAAGTCATCTGCAAATCGCAGGTGACTCAAGTAGTTTCCGTCTATGTTTAGGCCGCAGTTTTTCCAATTAAGCTTTCTTATGATCGACTCTAGGATGGCAATGAAGAGCTTGGGGGAGATCGGATCGCCTTGTCTTACCCCTCTTCTAATAGAGAAGGCTGGACCGTATCTTTCCAATTTTACTCGAGCCGTGTTGTTACTGTAGACATTTTTGATTAACTGTATATACCCGTCCTTCACTCCCTGCTCTTTTAGCGTGGTCCAGATACTAGCATGTGATACGGTATCAAATGCTTTTTTATAGTCTATGTAGGCGACGTATAGAGGTCTCTTTCTCTCTTGATATTTTTCAATCAATAATTCCAGAGTGTGAATATGGTCTATAGTCGAGTATTCTTTCCTAAATCCTGCCTGTTCCACCGGTTGCTCTGCTTCTAGTGTGGTGCCTATTCTTTGGTTTATGAGAGAGGAGAATAACTTGTATACACATGGCAATAAGCTTATTGGCCTATAATTTGAAATGTCGCATGGGTCTCCCTTTTTATAAATTAGTATTATATCTGATTCAGACCATTGTGACGGTGTTTCTTGAGTTTCTAGAATGCGGTTGAAAAGGTGCGTTAACGGTTGGGCCAGTAATGTAGAGACCGATTTAATCGCTTCATTGGTGATGTTATCTGAACCAGGGCTTTTATTTGTTTTTAATCTATTTATTGCGTTGACAACCTCGGTGATGACGAATGGTGCACATTTCATTGAAGTTAGGTCCATACTCTGAGTGTCCTTATGACCGGTGTTATCTGACTCCTGGGCGCTATACAGATTTTTGTAGAATGCGGTTGCTATTCCTATTACATCATTTCGACTATTTATGATTTTTCCGTCCCTATTTAAACCATCGATCCATATCTTGTTTGTTCGTAGTTCCTTGTAAGCCTTTTTTGAGCTACCTGCCTGTACCAGATGCTTCTCGATGGTATCAGATCTGTATCTTGCGTAGTCGTATTTTATGCGCTTGCTTATTAATTTGTATAACGCCGAAAGTTCATTTTTCATAGATCTATTTTTGTTTTTAGTATTTTGCACTACATGTCTCCTCTTCATTAGTGCTAGAGTACTCTCGGACAAAATTTTGTGCTTTTTATTTGTATCTTGATTTGGTATTCGAGCGTCGTGAAGGCTTTGAGTGATAGCATTAAGTATTTTATCGTGATATGTTTGTACTGAAACATTTATTTGAGGTCCCATTAGGTTTGGTAAGTGTGACGAGATGCATTCTTTGTATCTGGTTATATCCTCTTCATTTTTCAATGTAGACTTTTGGTTATTTTTAAAACCAACTCGGCTCTTTTTTATATTTGATAGTATAATTGTTGCTCTAACAGGTCGATGATCTGAAGAAAAGTTGAGATTTAATACTTCCACGTTTTGTGCCGTAGCAGGTCTGTTTGACAAAATGTAATCGATTTCGTTCTTATATTCACCACTAGGTGAACGCCATGTCCATCTTCGTTTTGGTTTTCTTTTGAAATATGTATTTAAAATTGACATTTTGTTTTCGATAGCGAAGTCGATAAGCCGCTGTCCTCTTTGATTTCTTTCACCATATCCGTTTGATTTCATTATCAGATATTCATCAGGTTTGGGTTGGCCTATTTTTGCGTTAAAGTCACCCATAATTATATACGAGTTGTGTGCTAGGTCCATGGCTTCATACAAGTTTGCATAAAAAAGCTCGATATCTTCTTCGCTTGCTGCTTCTGTGGGAGCGTAGACTTGTATAAGCGACATTTTGTTGCCGTGTATATTTAGATTTAGTAGAGCCACTCTATCCGAGATGCCAATGAAACTTTCAATATTGTTTTTATGACGTAAGTTTATTAAAAAGCCAACTCCATATAGCTTTATTTACCAATAAAGGTAACAAAATAAATCACGATTGATCCGATAATATTATGTGTTACAACGCAAAAGTTTTAAATGTTTATTTGTTAACTGTCAAATATATTTCGTCAGTCTTACCCATCATTTTCAGGTGGGTCAGACCCTCGAGACGACGACACGCGCGGCAAATCAGTAGTGGTGTCTACTGTGTGGAGCTTCGAGCCGGTCACTAGGGCCTGGTTCAGCGAGTCCGGCCTCGCCGTGCCTAGGAAGAACTTTGGCCTCGTCGTCCACAAAATGGCTCTGTATGCCATAGGAGGACAGGATAAAAAGGGGAGGTAATTTTCAGACCACGTACGGGTAACATATTTGCCGTCAAACGTTTGGCGAATCTTCGTTAACCTTTTGACCGCCATGCCAATGAAGTATAAAAGTGTCATCAGCGCCAAGCCACAAATTGCACGTAAACAACCCGCATAACATACCAAATCGCAGCGCGTGGGGCACGAAATGCTCTGACTTTATATCAAATCAATGGCGGCCAAAAGGCGTATCGTTTGGCGATTATACCATTCTTTTGGAAATTAAATAATAAAATAAAAAAAACGAACTAGTCGAAGAGCGCAGCAGGCCGGTGCCGGTAGTAGTGTCCATTGTTTTGCCATTCGAACCTGTCTCCCAGGGCTTGTTAAAAGAGCCCGGACTCAGACAAAGACAGATGCTTCAATTGCTTCAATAATAAACTCAACCATAGTAGAACCTGTTACAAGCACCATTTTTACAACATTGCGAACATCTTTCAGATTTCCTTTTTACTCACAGTAAGACTGCTATTACTCGTACTATTGTCAGCATTCTCACAATAATTTGTACATATTTATTATGTAAATTAGCATATAAGCTTGCAATCATTGTGCAGAGTTCTCCGCTCGGTGGAGAAGTTCGACCCGGCCACAGGCTTCTGGAGCGAGGTGCGCTCGATGAGTGTAGCTCGCATGGCGGCTGCAGCCGCCAAGTACCGAGAGTACATCTGGGTCGCTGGCGGCATGACCGGCGACAAGAAGCGGCCCGTCTGCAAGGTCGTTGAGTGCTACAACTCAGAAACTAACCAGTAAGATTGACTACCTGTTACATTCTACCTGATGTCTATATTTGGCCATGCCAATACATGGCAGGAAACCGCGCTGGATCGGGACAGGTGGCGTTCTCTGGTTTCGGAGCCCAAGATTCTTTTTGGATCGCTGAGCCAAAGCAGTTTGTTTAATTAGTAGTATACCCACTCTTGCCAGTCATATGTTTCTAACCGTGGAATCGGGACAGTGGAAGCTCAGGACAGCTTCAGGGGATCCATCGCGTCCATCAACCCATTCAACCTTCACCGCATCCTTGTACAGTTCACGGGTTAGGTCTCATATAGGCTTATCAAATTGGTAATAATTGCCATTCTAGGAACGGCAACAAAATGTTTACGCATACATAATTTTCATTGACTTAATATGTAATATACAATTACATATTAAGACAATGAAAATAAGGGCTTAACACACATGTCGATCTGAACCAAAAATTTATGAGACTGATTTTCCAAGTTTGCAGCTCGTACAAACAATCTCTAAGAGAATCAAATATAATTTTATATATGTCAACATTAATTTGATACAATTTTGAGGTGGACGGCTATTTACGACTTGCGGTTTCCGCGGTGCTTCTCCACGCTGTTCGCCATGAACGACAAATTGTACCTCGTCGGAGGCGCCGGCAAAGTGTCCGAGAGGGTGAGTTCATGCAAAGTTTTTGTGAGGAAGATTTACTTATTTTGTTGTTTTATATTAGGTTGAGGCCTACAAATTAGGTTTATTTAAAGGTACCCTGTTGAAAAAAAGAAATATTTTATTTAAAGGTTTAAAGGCTTACAACAAACACTCGCTAACATTTACAAGATCCTGTTGGCAGGAGAAACCTGCTGTAGAAGTCGCTGTAATTTTATGAACTGAAATAGATGGCATACATACTACATAAAAAGTGACCATATCCTCCACGGGCTATGACCGGAGCTGAAGACGCCACTCCGGCCTCGATCAGTGAAGAATATGGTCACTTTTTTTCTGTAGTACAGGGTACAGGTATGACATCTATTGTATTTTAGGAGAAAACTGCAAGCAGTGTCGGTGCTATAGACTACTGGGATTGGAAGTCGCGCAGCTGGAAGCAGCAGACAGAAATGTCCATTCCGCGCCACGGGCACGCCCTCGCGTACCTTGGCACGCAGATGATCATAATTGGTGAGAAATAGTCATAGAATACTAGATAATATTTAGTCAGCAGCAGAAATAGTTAAGAGGACGAACTGTTCAAATAACCTCCATGCGCTTATTTGAACATATTGCCTGCTTATACACGGTGTTTTTTTAAACGCCGTTAACTTCGGGATATGGCTAAGTACATTTATGGAAACTGAATGGCATAGTACTTATTTTTTCGTAAAAAATAATTAATGTAATAGTATTGTTGTAACACGGGCATTATTATTTTTAATCCACCATACATTGAAAACAATGACATTTTGAATATCAATCTTCCGAGATAAACTTGCATTTAGAAGCGAATGTAAAAACTCATACTAAAATACTAATGAATATGTAAGGCCTTAAGGCAAGTTTACACGCTCACTAAATCATTGGTTATCTCCAAAATGGAGTTAATTGGAATACCGGTTTCTTTGAGAAAGTTTCTTGATTTAAGCTTAGGAATGCACCCTTGAAATTCACGGACTTTAAAAAAAACACCGTGTACCTATTCCTACTTTTATTGCAAAGTATATTGCATATTGACTGAAACATCACACCATTAACATTGCGAATGTAAGCTGATAATGACCCTACTTATATCTTACAGAGGAACAATAATTATGTCCAGAATTATTTTTCCACTACTTGTTTTAAAAGTTGATTGATACCACCACCCGTAAATTTATCTGTTCAAGGTGTTTTACTGATAGGCCTAATAACATTCAAAACAACAATGTGATCGGGCAACCCGGAACAGGGCATAGCGCATACAAGGATATCTATATCCGAAGAAGTTTCCAGACATGACAATAGTGTACCTAGTGTTGGTTAAGACTGAAGTCGGTTGAGTCCTCAGCTTTAAGACTCCACTCAGTTTTTATGACTCTAGTCGAAACTTGAGTCCTTATCGAGATATCTTTTATAAAGACTTGAGCCCTTTGAAGATAACTCAAATTATGTACAAAAGTTCTCAAAAAGGTATCGGCTCCACATTTAATTCATGGGGTATGCACAAATCATTAAAAATATATAATTTTCCTATTGAAAAAATTACGAAGTCTTTATTCGAAAATTCGAGTCCTTTTATGATAAGTTGCAAAAACTCAATAAAGGACTCGAACTCGGGACTTAAAAGACTCGGAAGTTTTTTAAGCGCAGAATCGCGTTATAACGACTGGAGTTCTTCAAATAACTCGAGTTCTTACCAACTCTAATTCTAGCTAGTAGGTGCTTTCATACTGTATTATATTGATGTATTTGATCATTTACCATTTAATATATTTTGATTTATATAATTTTGTCTACCTATATACCTAATAAGACATTGCATGATTAGTTTTAGCAATGACCTGTATTTTGACATGCTAGATGTAACGTTCTGTTGTTACTTGGCCAAATAAAGAAACTTGAACTTGAACTTGAAACTTGAAACTAGCTTAATCACTTGTACTGAAACTTCGCGAGCTATGCTTTGAATATTAATCTCGTTTCCTATGATTGTCCAGGTGGTGTTACAACTATCTACATGCGAGCCCTCAACAATGTGGAGTCGTTCTGCTGCGAGCGGGAGGCGTGGATCAGGGGTGTCGCGTCCATGCCGTCGCCTCTGTCCGGGCACGGCGCCGTTACCCTGCCACCGGCGTCACTCATGTAACCCTACACTAAAACCTTATTCAATGTGACAGCCTGGCAGTTGGGATGTCTCAAAGTTACAGTCGTTTTGTTAAGCGTTGAATTGCGATCCTACAAACGTGAGTTTTTAAAATAGTATAAACTTCTTGAAACAAAACAGAGGGAAAATAACGGTAGAGACATTGCATTGGATTGGATGTTGGATTATAAAATCAAAAGCTTGTTTCTCAAGTTATAATGCGCGTCTAAAATTAAACTGTGATGAAATTTTTGTAAAAGTATTTAATTTTGAATATTGTAAACGTAATCTTTAGGTAAATCGACTTTTATGGTCGCTTGTTTATTAAGTTAAAATAAATTCCTGTATTTGTGTTGCACGATCACATTTATTATTATACTTAATCAATAAGCACTCTTTACATTCATTGAAGAACTATAAAATATTCCATTGCACTTCATAAATTTTTATCTCTACGGGACGTGATAAAGTATTTTTAGCCTTTGTAGGATATCTTATCGAACATCAAAGTCTAGGTTTGCCGCTGGACTGAAACGCCGTGCGAATGGAGTTGTTTGTTGTTATGCCAACCGTTGTATCAAACGTTCGTAAATACGTTGGCGTCTCAGTCATGTGGCAGAATTATAGTTCGCGTCATCCACGAAGACGCGCAGATTTGTCATATCTAACCGTTAATAACATGACAATAAGAATCAAGGCACGTGTCTTCGTGAATGACACGATCTATATTGCACTAAATTACTTACAACTTATATTACCTATTTTTGCCGTGTCCATGATACACGAACAAGACTCTATAACTAAATCTTATGACTAGTATCACATTAATATAGAGCACCTTATATTTAGAGTACCTGGATCAAACCACTGGGCATGAATTTATTATTGTTTCTAAAAAATTTCGCGGTAAATGATGACTTGAACAATGCCCAAAAGATTGAAAGTATAGGTACATGGTGCCGATTCCAGTGTTAATTTGGCCGTCATGTCATTATGTGTTATTTTCGGTGAACAAACTAAGAAGATCCTGATCCGATTAGTCCCAGACTTCCCTGCAGATACCCAAATAGTCCCGCTTGAAGCCCTCCTCTGGACAAGGCATTTGACCCATAAAGAAGATCTGGTTGTTCAGTGGCATGAAGCGATTCGGTTTAATGTTGCGTGGAATTTCCTGTAAACAAAACAAGTCGGTTGTTTTTTAGATCAATATCCTTTTTGCCTCAGCCTAAGTTTAGCTTTTCGTAGTCTTATTTCAAATAACACAATTATGGTGCTCAAGGGATTGTCCTAAGATATTGAAAATTTAATGGTATATTTAAAAACTTCAAAATACTGATAGTAATAGTTTGAAGAAAGCAAAAATACTAGATGTTCATTTTTTATGCAATTAAGTTATAACTAACTTAACTGTCCTCCCTAGAAGGCAAATCAGTTAGGTTGTTAAATTAAACTAAAATGATTATAATGTATAAGGTATACGTACCTCTATTACCTCCACATTGATGTATTCATCTTTAATCGGCACAGTTTTTAAAGCTTTCTTAGCACCATGCTCACATAACTCGTCTACAGCTTGATGACTTGCATGGGGATCTCCATGGGGATGTATATGCCTTGCATTTGTGAAGACAAGGGCCGGCACAAACAACAATACTATAAGCTTCGTCATTGTTGTTTTTACTACTATCTTCTGATGCGTGCTTACTATTACTCGTCAGTATTGTTTATGAATCTTCACGGTCGAAGTCGAGTCCTTATAAATGATTTGGAGTTATCTTGTGTGGTGCGTTTGCGTCGCGCTTATACGTCATTTTCTGGGTAGCGAATTGCGGGTTTACAAAATTGTGTTTTCCGGTGGACAAATAGAAAACTAAAGAAATTTCGTACGAAGTAGTGTATTTAGGAACAGCATTTAAAAGTTTGTAGATAGCAGGAGCCACGCAGACTGATGAATGTGTAATGTTGACACAGTTCGGTATTATGCTCTAACATGGGTATACTCGTACTTACGTCACAATATTACTTGACGAATATAGAAAAATGACGGGGTTGTACTTCAACGATAGTTTTTCCAAGAGATTAAATAAATCTATACCTATACCGCTCGCGTCGAATGATGGTCGCTATGACAGTTTTATTTTTATTTACTGTCTTCATTGGAGAAATTCCATTCATTTTCATTTTGATATACAGTAGCTGTCACGTATCACGAAAAATGTTTGTAAACATTTTTAAAAAGTTTAGCATACTAATTAATTTACGAATTAACAATGAAGTAATAAAAATGCGGTAAAAATATATTTCTTCAAATATTATTTTTCAATTTTTCTTTTTTGTCATAGATCATTCGACGCTTTAGCCGATATTAAGATTAAAGTGACGACCGGCGGCGCAAAACCACAGCTGCATACCAAAAACATTTTTTTTTTTTTTCGAATTTTGAATTTTTTTCTAAGAATTAGGATTTTTATAGATCATTTAAATATTTGTATAGAATTTATTTTTCGCTATTAATTCTTATAGTACCTAATCTAAAAATCGAAAAAAGTCTAACGAGATGCGTAGCTAGCTGATTGAGCCTTGGTTTCACGGTATGAGTGACAAAGTGATCACTATTTTGGAAAAAAAAATTGAAATAATATCAATCACTAAAGAAAGACCTGTCCGCCTTCGGAATACCCAACTGGCGTGAGGTGGCGCAGAATAGGGCAGAGTGGCACTCTCTTGTGTCAGAGGCCAAGTTCTGTTTGGGTCACTAAGCCGGTGAAGTACCTTAGTAATATTTTGGTGGAACAAGTACAGTCAGCGTCAAATACTTCGTAGCAGTCAAAGTGGCCAAATAGTTCGGTACACCATACTAAATATATGGTGTACCGAACTATTTGGCTACTTTGGTTGCTACAAAGTATTTGACGCTGACTGTACCACAGTACATGCAATGGGATTATTGTGTCCCGCGTGTTTTTTCTGATTTTCCCCACCATATCTCACTTTTGTTAAATACCATTTCGAACAAAATTTTATTACGGTTACAAATCTATGAAATACGTTTGAAATTCCACTCTTTTTTTCCGTACCAGGGTTATATTATTGGTATCATATTTCAATTTCAATTTGTTTCTAGGAAATAATTTGAGTTATTGTACTGAATATACTTTGGAACCATCCTGCCCTGCCACCTAACAGCAAGGACGAGAAATCATTCAATTTAAGCCAAACCCGGAACCTTAGAGCTACGCTACAGAGAGCGCAAAATTACGGGAAGTATCAATGAAAATAATTGGAACAAGTGTCAGAAAATTGTCATTGAGGTAGAAGATCTTGTAACACATGTTTAAAAGCCTCCTCGACACTCATGTCATCAATAATTGCAACCGATTTGCGTATAGATCGATTAAATATATCTAACATCGCTTGCAAATTTTTACTACGTCACAGGAGCTATTCAAATTTTGAATCGAACAAATTACAAAAAACGGGAAATCAGACAATACAATCAAAATTACGTGAGTATTAGTACATTGTGTATTAAGGGCGGTAAACAAGAATTTACGAACGAGTGTGAATTGAAGCCTGAAGGCCAGGACCATGCCAGGACTTAATTAACACGAGGTCGTAATTCATGTACCGCCCGTGGCACACACAATGTGAGGAAAAAGAAGGGAAATAAATAACACTTCTGCCTAATTTCCGGCGCACATTAAAGCCGTGGGTCGAAAGTTAGGATTTACGGACCGCATCGCCTAGCAAGTAGAAATGAAATGAAATGCATTTATTTCAAGCATAGTTGTTTTCAAGTATGATGAAATAATATTTTTATAACCTTAAATAATTTAAAGGAAACCTACATTTCGGAAATGGAAAATTTAGATAACTACAAAAACATATAATGTTTTCGAAAGTTTTCCAAGTGGAAATTTCGCAATTTTGGAAGTTTTCCGATGGCACCGCAGTACTCTTAATACGATAAATGCACAAGGTAGGCAGGTAGGTATTTACGATTGACTCGTGCGATTAACGATGTCACAAACTTTTCATTCCTTGGAATACTCATTATAAGTGTTAGGTAGATGTACCTTATTGATGATTTCTAGTGAAAATCTATTTGATTATTCTTATCGATCGATTGTGTAACTTTTATTTGTTTACGCTCGTTTCAGATATTAGGTATTCATTTATTGTTTTGCTGCAAACAGTATTAGTTATACTGTATAAGATACTGTTTAATAATAATACTCAAATTAATCTTTACTAGGAAACAGATCCAGATATGAAACAAATATTTTTCAACACACCAGCTGGTTAAGGATCTTAGTAAAGAGAACTGATCAAAAACTAATGAGAAAGTTGCATTTTATCCCCAAGTGTGGCAATGTAACTTGATGCAAATTTTGAGTTGGTACCTTATGACTTTTATAAATAATGATTTTGGAAGATAAACATCTAATAACGTTCTGTTGCATTTCATTTGTAATTTTTTAAAGGTAGTAGGTATTTACCTCGCGTTGGTGTTATAAAAAAAATTTACTTCACTCGATAGCAAAGTTTGTTTAATTCTCGTGCCTTTTTTGTGAATTGTTCGCCTGCTCGGGTATCAATATTAACACGAGGAGATAAACAGCATCTTTACCCCCTTGTTAAACAAATATTATTTACCTACTCGTTTAAGTGTCTTTAAAACAAGAATGAAAAGGCTGTTCCAAACTAGCGAAGTTCATCTTGTGATGTGTCATCACTAGTAAGGCCAGATTAGGGTCACTGGTCTGTCTAAAAAAACCACACACACATCAATACACGTGGAAAACATGCGGCTTATTGTAATTAGACGTTGTTTAAGTACACTTAAGTGTCAATTAGAGTTTTTAACAGTAATAATCCAACACACAGTATCGCCTCGTGCCACTTGTTTTGATTGTATTTTATCAGGAATAATTGTTAAGATTACGATAAAATAAATTATTATTATATACAAATTACAAACTCGATTAACTATCGTACTTATAAAGGTAACTGACCAAAAACAATGCAAAGACTGTTGCCGTAGTTACACTCCAGTTCCAAGAATAAAATACGCATCCATTTACTTACTTGACCATTAATGCGTTTAAAAAAATATGAATCTGTGAGTGAATATAACAAACATTCAAAGGTTGGTCCGTTATATTATCATTTTTTGACTGGTTGAAGGCACGATTGAAAATTGTGTAAAATATTTTTAAACATAAACAAAACAATAAAATTATAGACGTTGGTATTTTGAAAGTAACACACATTTTATTTTTTTAGTTGGTTCGATTCCCGGGCGAGACATGTGAATTTTAACTTTTTAATGTAGTTGTTTATTTTAAAAACTATAAGAATGTTTCCTTTAAGTAAAATGAGCTAACTTAAGGTTTTAAGTTACTGTTCCCTCCAGGGCCTACTCGTATTCATTTTTTCCACCCTGTATATTTTCCTGTACATTCGATTTATTACATAATAGTAACCCGTACTTAGATATATATGATTTTTTCTAATATTACTCTAAACCAAACCCGTAACGTAAAAAAAGAGAATAATACGCCAATATAAAAACTTTTTACAAAAAAAAGTAAACCGACTTCAAAAAATATAAAATAAAATATTATCCTTTTTAAGTATATGCGTTACCAACTGATATGTTTGAAGTCGGTGCCAAGCCAAATATTAAAAATACCAGTCAGAAATAATAAGTTTTATGTCTATAATAAATCACATTCATCATCATCATCCCGTCCTAGCCGGTTTCGGCCTCGGCGACTGATTTTGTACTGGCTAGTGACAAATCACATTACAACTGTCGTAAATGGAAATTGGAAACTGGAATTAATTCTGTCTGTCTTTTTGTTACCTTTAATAATAAAACCTCCGCACTATGTAATTTAATCAAATTAGTAGGAAGTACTTATTTTTTTTAACTAGTCGTATCTCCTCCTTTTACGATTATTTTTATTAACTGACTTCAATTTCATAGAAGGTGGAGGTTCTGTATTCGGTCGTGGCTATTTTTTTTTTTATGTACGTTCACCGATTACTCCGACAGTACTCCGACACCCGTGGGCGGATTTCAGTAATTCTTTTTTTGTTTGAAAGGAGTTATTTCCAAGTTGGTCCCATTTTAATTTGGTTCTGATCTGATGATGGGATCCACGAGGAATTGAGGGAATTCCTCAACTTTTAAAGGCACGTGTATGGTGATTTGGGTGTTTTCTTAAGTAATTCGAGCATTTTTTAAATCTGTTTTTACAGTAACCATCATGAGACAGTTTAGGCAGTGTCTTACCTGAGCGAATAACTCGCGAACGCGAAGCGGCGCGGCGCGACGCGGGTGAATTCAATCCTTTGATACCTATGGAAGTGTTCTACGTGGGCGATCTCCGAATGCCCTTGGGGCGCCACGCCGCGCCGCGCCGCATCGCATACGCGAGTCATCGCCCACCCCCACGTAAAGTAGTGTCTTAGAGAAAATTTTAATATTTCTAGAGATAGACTAAGCTAAGTTGGCAGCGATAGTCCAGCCTGTGCAAGTGTTATTTAACGGATCCCTTTGTTTGACATAATTATTGAAAGTCATAATGTAATGATAGTCATATTATCATTAGTCATAACTCTGAAACCGTTAACTTTTCAGGAATTTCCTTAGATTATCCTATAGATAGGTCAGGTTAGGTTAGGTTTGTTTTATGGCAATCCTGAAAAGTTACGCGTTTCTGAGAAAAACCAAATTATGACTAACGAAAATGCGGACAAACAATACATTATGACTTAAAACTTTATGGGAAACAATAGAGACCCGTTATTTAAACTTCATAATCTCATAAAAAATTGAGTTATATATAAAGATTGAATGTCCCATTAGTTTTTAGGATTCCGTACCCAAAGGGTCAAACGAGACCCTATTACTGAGACTTCACTGTCCGTCCGTCCGTCCGTCCGTCTATCACCAGGCTGTATCTCATGAACCGTGATAGCTAGACAGTTGAAATTTTCACAGATTATGTATTTCTGTTGCCGCTATAACAACAAATACTAAAAACAGAATAAAATAGATATTTAAGGGTGGCTCCCATACAACAAACATATTTTTTTTCGCGTTTTTATAATTAATGGTACCGACTCGCAGTTGCCCGGTTTTATTATGTTTTCGGGTGTGTTTAATGAAAGATACTTCAATTGGCTTCGATAATTGACAAATCAAAACTATGTTATTTTTCCAGTCAAGGACAGTATGGCGCCATATTTTTTATTTATTTTTTGTGATAATACAGACAGTAACTAATGAATTGTCAAACTTAGCAGCTCTAACACTCGTTCATGATAAAATAATACAAGTGTTTAAAAACTGATGTTAAATACTTATTGTACTGGAAAACCATAAGGTTTACGTTGATTATAGGTTAATACTACGTCGGTGGCAAACAAGCTTACGGCCCGCCTGATGGTAAGCAGTCTCCGTAGCCTACGTAAGCCAACAATTTCAGAGGAATTACATGCGCGTTGCCGACCCTAACACTCCGCTACCTCATTGAACTCTGGCAACCTTACTCACCGACAACAAGACAACTCTATGAGTAGGGTCTAGTGTTATTCGGCTGCTGTTTTTTGTAAGGTGGAGGTACTTCCCCAGGCCCAGTTGGGCTCTGCTCTACATCTGGAATAACATTCGCTGTACACAAAGCGAGATGACATTGACAGTGCCCTTACCTCTCTTTTGAACGTAGTTTAAGGACATACCGGATCCAGATTAAATTAAGCCGATCAACTATGTATTGTGTAGGTAACACATAGGTTAGGGAATTAGGGATGTAAACAATTAATTAAATATATTAGACTTCATTAGCAGTTCTGCTGCTTTTTTAAATGGGGAATATTAGCTATCTAAGAGTACCTAAGTAATGTCTAGATTTGTACCATTTCTGATTATCTACGTTTACTACGCATTCACTGCCACCGACGCATATATACGTTCACCGTCATACAAGGTTGTTCCTAGGCCACGCCCCCTGGCAGTGAATGCGTTAAACTGAATACCTAAGTGTAAACTGATCGATCGTACGATCCAAAGTAAATATCGAATGTCACTGACGCACACACCACGTAACGTACGTTACCTACAGAATAACTGATTCACTAGAATTATTACTCAATTTTTATTTTCCTTTCAATTCTTATCGTTGTGAACTTCTTTCATACGATTGGACACCAATTGACATGCATGATATTTATACTGAATAAATAGCGTATCGTTTATCAATTATCATTATTTAGCAGGTTGTAACAACAGTTTTCAATGATTTAAGGTTAGTTTCACTAGACTTAACCCTTTCCCAGGCCGCACCAATTTACAAGGTTTTTCCAAAAAATCCAAATATATTCCAATTAATCCAGCTTTGATGATTTGAAGACAAGTAACATTTCCTAAAAGTGTAACCTAATTTGAACCTTAAATCGGAATGCTAAAGTTGAAATTCTAATGGCGCGTATCATTAGGTAACTTACCTGCTTACCTTAAAATGCAAATTTTCTCTCTAACATTTTTATAGGTTGGATAGATACATTTACCTAATCGGATCTCTTAGTGTTCGTAAAATGTCTACAGCTAGTCTAGTCGACAAGTTCAAATTGGTGAAAAGTAGACATATTGCTGCTATAATACGTGTGATAGCTCATTGGATTCGGAATGATGTCTAGAAAAACATATTCGAAGTGTTAATTAACACAAAAAATTGCAAAAGCAATTAAAATTAAAAAAAGGACAACGGGTTGCACTCCGGGAATGACGGCAGAAGTGAAAACTTGAATATTAACATTGTGCATTTTTGATATTTTGGAATGGTTAGGGAATAATTTTGCACGAATTGCTTTAATTATCAGTATAAAAGTACTATCATTTATGTGATAAATTACAATAAGTACATAAAAAAATTAACACTTCAGAACTATTACAATTATTTAACATCGGTCTACTGGCTTCAATGACATTGTAACAATTTTTCGATCAGGTCACATGTCCGTCTTACGAATTTTCAATCTGACGAATCTGTCGGTCAAGTGACCTGTCGCGAGTTTAACATTTTTTCCCCATCACAAATAGTGCACAGCGCCGCTAAAGAAATTTTCACTTCAAAAGTTATTTGTTTTTTTTTGCAAATGTCTCATAAACAATTCCCATATAATAAATTGAAACGACAAGATTCTTAAATAGTAGGAAATCTTCAGTAAAAAATACTTAACTTTTGGAACTGTACCTCCATCACTTATAATTTAAATTTAACGTTAAAAATAGCCCTCCGCGCGTCTTTTACGGGATGCGTCCGTGCCGTCAAATTAAATATTCATCATCATTATCCGTTGAGTTACGACTATGTTCACGTAGATCAGGGTAGTTCTCCCAATGTGACTGGTTGAAGCGGCTGGTTTTCATTGGCCGCACGCACTGCATGAAGTAGCCCATGCTCTCCCCGGGCGGACACGTGTCGTAATCTGCAAAATTAGTTTGGAAAATATGAAACCAACAACGGTTTCTTTGTAAAAACATCTCTTTCACAGTTAAAAATATAGTCCTGAGGAAGTCCGCTAGATGGCGCGGGCACTCGCACGCGGGTGCCATTGTAGGTAAAATCAGATAGCGTTGCTCATACTATATTTCGTTAATCCGCTCATCTGGGGGCCTACCGCGAAAACCAAAATTCGCAAATTGCGGGGATCTTTGTCTTTTACTACAATGAAAGCGAAATTAGTGACAGATAAATACCCGTAATTTGGAAACTTCGATTTTCGCGGTTATGGCCCTGCTCCGTGCAACCGCGCCCTGCTCATCCATTACGGCGGGACACGCGATATCCCACCCCCATAACCCACAGTGTGTCCCACATCACGTACAGTCAGCGTCAAATACTTTATAGCAACCAAAGTAGCCAAATAGTTCGGTACACCATATATTTAGTATGGTGTACCGAACTATTTGGCCACTTTGACTGCTACAAAGTATTTGACGCTGACTGTACTAAGGTAACGCAAAGAAAAAGTAGGTACCTAAGTACAAGTACGAGTAAAAGTAGTAAAAGTAAAACCCTCGTAAATTATCAAATTAGGTATCAAGCAAAAGCCACAACATTTATAAAATAAAAATATAAATAAAATTATAAACATTTTTTACCCGACTGTAAAAAATGTTTTACACCTAGGTAGGGAGATTTATTTTCTATTGCTATGAATAAAATCGAAGATATCTAATATGGGTTATATGGGACTATAGAGTGCTGTGATTTATTCAAATGAGATAAATATACAAAAAATATATTTCAACCAGTGCTTACTACGCTAGTAGTGCGTCTAGTGTCTTATGGTTTTGAACTGGATTTGATACAACATACGACCTTGACGATCGTCTTGGTGATTGGCGGCATCTCACACAATATGTTCACTTCATTTCGCATGCATATAGTCGTGTCAAAATAAGACCAAAACCTATTACAAGTTGTCAAATCTGAATCGGGTTCCGGTGTGTAGCTAAAATGCGTCGTCGCTTTTAGAAATATAAGGACCAGTAGGCATATTCTGATTTTGTATTGAAGATGACACTTTTGACACTGAGGCATTAAGTCCGCCATTTGTACCTTCATGTATTGTGCAATAAAGATTAAATAAATAAATAAATTGCCGCAGCGAAAGTGTTAAATTTAATCAATGAATTTTAGGTGTAAGTATGGCGATTCAACCATCTAGTTTTAATATTTTTAAGCCCCCAGCCCTCTCAAAGACATGACTTGATACTGTAATGTGTAGGTACAGTCAGCGCCAAATACTTTGTAACAGTCAAAGTGGCCAAAAAGTTCGGTACACCATACTAAATATATGTTGTACAGAACTATTTGGCTACTTTGATTGCTACTAAGTATTTGACGCTGACTGTACATAGGTACACCTACACATCCACTTGAGTTCAATTAGGTACTTATGGCAAATGTAAGTATCTACTTAGTACTCTAAAAACACAAGTAGAGGGTAAAGGTTATAGACACTACCACCATATCATATGTTCGTGAATAGGACAGTTAGGTACAAAATAGACACAGGATAGAATTTTTGCAATGAAAGTCACAGATTTGATTATTATTATTTTTATTTTTATTTATTTTTTATTTGATTTAAATAAATAAGTAGTGCACATTAAGTAAATTATCACTTGGTTTGTTAAATATAATATTCTTACATAACCCATTATTATCCTAGAAGTTTCTTTAATTGGCAATAAAATCTTCAGGAACAGGCTCTTTCAAAACTTCACGATGATCATTCTTAATTTTATCAGCTGGAGGTTTAACTTTATTCCGAATTACTTTCTGGTTCCGCAGCGATTCCTTGTATGAGATTGGGTTTAATACTTGTACTGCAGGTGGATATGCATATCCCTTATGTGCCATAACTCCTTGGTAAATAATCGGGGAGCAGCCAAAAAGCAGTGGCCTTGAACAGCCCCCAACAGCCTGAGGGAAAGAAGCCTGGAGTGGTGCTGAGCCGCTGCCATATGGTGCGTAATAATGAGGCCCCGCTGTCCTCAGGAAAGACATTGTTGGCAGAATATTGTTCATCTGAGCGTCATGCGACAGCTGAGCCAAGAACTCTTCGTAGCTTGTAGCTCTCCTCGCAAGACGGTTAAAAGGCATTGGATTTACAGCTGGATATACATCTCCATAGTAAGCTGAAGTATGTTGCGGAACCAAACCGTGAATGTACGTACGTATTGGAGAGCTTTCGTAGTTATAAACGTTGTAGTTAGGATTATGTTGCAGAAGTTCTGCTGCTGGATTTACCAAATTATTTTCTTCATAAATAGAATCTTGGTCTAATTGTCTTCCAGCTAATTCTATTGGGTTCTCTGGTATCAACGAATAATCAGGTGTTTCAGGTATATTTTCAGGCACCTCGTTATAAAAAAAGCACTTCACATCACCATTGTGAGATCGTAAACACGGACTCTGCAAGTCAGAACTCTGATAGTTGTCACGAAATTCTATATCTTCTACATCTCTGGTATTAGGATTGTAGTAGTCATAAACAACTGCCGGATAAGTGTTAACGAGTACGAGGATTCCACAAAAAATAAATATTCCAGAATACATGATTCTGATTATGACACAATTCGTCGACTTCGGTGTAACACCCCGGCCGCACTTAATCGTATTACTTAAACTGACACCTTCCTCAAATTACTTGGTAATTGTTATTGTTCGTGTGCAAATTCCTCAGACCGCTAAACATTATTTAATGCACAACTGAGACTTAAAGCTATAGTGAAAAGTGTAATCATTGTTACCAGTATTTTATCGTACTATTGTTGCGATGCAATGCGTTGTCGGTTGAATTGAGTAAGATTGTCCCATAGTATTTATTTATTTTTTCAAAAAACTACACATACCCATTACACGTCATACGGTTGCTATAAATAAATGTATACTTAAGTCGGTAACTTACTTTTTTAATTAAGTTTGGGGAAATGCGTTTACGCATGCTACCTGGTCCCAGGGCTGGATTTAAGGGAGGGCAACCGGGGCTACTATAGAGACTTCGAAAAATGTACTTTTATTTGAAAAAAAATTTGGGGCCAGGGGGCCTCCACTCCTTTATTGCCCGAGGCCTCCAGACCTCTAAATCCGGCATTACCTGGTCCGGGGAACCAGCTGTCTATTTTCCATATAGTGCGATAGTGGCAGTTGCGTTTCGTTCGCTCCGGAGCGTTAACGATTGGCACGTTGTCTACGTACTCTGAAAGGATTGCGGACTAACCAGTTACAGAATTACCGTATAATAGTTTTTTGTTTTTTTTTACAAGGGGGCAATGTTGTTGTTTATCCCCTCATTTTTTTATTTTTTTTAGTAGCCTATGTACGCCTGCAACTCCAGATGAGTTACATGCGCGTTGCCGACCCTAAACCCCCCCCCCCCTCGTTGAGCTCTTCCAAATTTACAATTCCAAATCTTATACAAATGAACCAAAGTTAGAAGCCTATATACTTTACTCTTTGGTTAGAAGTCAATTCTATCAGTCAACGTAAGCAAACAACTCAAATTTTGCATCAAATTACTTTGCCACACATGTGAAGCTGGTGGGATGAAAACTAATTAGATATCTTACTAGTTAAATCTCATTTATTAAAATAAAAAAACAGATTGAGTAGGTATAAAAACTTTTACAAAAATACAGAAAACCGATTTCAAATAGGATAAAATAAAATAGTACTTATCCTATTTAAGTATATAGGTTACAAACTGATATGATTGAAGTCGATGCCAAACCAAATAGTAACAATACCGTTCAAAAATCATCAGCTTTATGTTCATAAATTACAATCGATGTGTACTTATTAGTAAACGTGAAAAATCTCTGTCTTTTTATATTCCATCTTTTTACGGGTAAACAACTGAACCGATTTTGGTGATATCACTACGATGAAGAATTTATACTGTAATCTTTATTGACTGTGGTAAGGCAACCAATAGGTGTGTGTTGCAATGCAATGCATATCTGAATATATGTATATGTATGTAAAAACATGAAAAAAGTCAATAAACTCCCACTTTAAGATGATAAGTACTTTATCTTTAGGTGTATTTAAATAGGACTGTATTTTTTTTATTACTATAAAGTGATTTTATTATTTATAAAGTGATTTTGTGTAAGTACAAGCCAAAAAAAAAATATCACGAATAATGCGCATGCAAATGGATATCAAATCTATTTTTAATAATATTTTAGGGAAATATAAATGTAAACGAACGAAATAATATTTTTGTAAATAGTTTATTATCTATTTGTGATTGCTTTGCTATATTTGAATAATACAAAAAATAAATTAATTAATAAATAAGTAATTATCTCTCCTAAATACTACATTTTAAAATTACAAAGTCAGTTTCATTGTAGCGGCTTAAGACATTATTTTAAGTTTTTTTAAAGCTTATCGGTTATCAGAATAGTTTTATGTTGTAGGCCCTTGTTGGTCGGAGCCCGTTTTATTTTTAATGAACGGCTGATCTTCGTGATGTCGCGTTTGGAGTGCGAGCTGAGGTTGTCACTGCCTCTGTACCCTGAAGCGCCGTAGCTGGGCGCGGCAGCGTACGAATGGCCCTTGGCCAAGTGGCCGGCCACAACGTTCGGAGAACAGCTCAATAGCAGCGGGATAGCACAGCCACCGACGTGCGCGCTCGGGAACACGCCCACAGCACCTGATCCAGAGCCATACCCGGAGCCGTAGCTGCTCAATCCCGCTGCTCCGGATCCGTAAGCTCCTCTAGCCTGCGCCTCCTTCCAAGCCTTCGGAACTAAAGCTTCTTTAAAGTCAGAGTTCATTCCGATAGGAGCAAACAGGGATCCACCTTCAGCCGATTTGCCGTGAGCGCCGTGAGATAATGAGGGGTGTAACTTTTCTAAATGATGTCCGGATGGAACAAGCTCATCGTGCTTAACAATCGCTCCGGATAGTTGACTTTGTCCAGTTAGTTGATCAGATGACTTCATTATCATTTCATGTGCCTCTTTACCGTTCATGATGGAGATTGCAGATTTAGGTTGATCCAAAAATTTGCTCTCTTTAGGCAGGTCTAAACTGATTTCTTGAGCTTCTTTGGGGTGCATGACGGGGCTCGATAACTTCTGATGATCATGTTGCGAGATGATACTATGACCCATTTGTGATGAGTGGTCGCCTTGTTGCGAGTGCATTCCATGACCCATATGAGATGAGAGTTCAGCTTGTTGCGAGTTCAAACTATGACCAATATGAGATGAGTGTCCAGCTTGGTGATGTTCTTCTGCCATTTTCTGGTGCTCGTGAGTGCTCATGTCATGCTCTTTGTGTAAAGAATGTCCATTTGAACTGAAATGCTCGATTTGCTTCTGCTGTTCAGCTTGGTTATGCTCAGCAGACTTCATGAATGTGGCGGTATCAACTAGAGGAGAATCCATTTCGATTTCAATGTGCGCTTGCTTTGCTTGTTTCATATCACCGTCTTCATTTGATTTCGGCTGGCTTAGCTGGGAAATGGATGACTTGATATCCATCGATTTCGCGGTCGGGACAGACAGCATATGAGTCTTTTTTTCAGACTGACTACTTTCGCTTCTAAAAGCTTGGTCATTTGTATTGTGTAAGGTTGTTTTTGACTCGCTTAATGTAGATGCAGAAGTTTCCATCTCATTGTTGGAATCAAAAGACTTTTCATGCTCTCGTGCCTGCCAACTAGATTTTTCATCTGTCGATTTTTCCTCCATATTCTGTGCTATCTTCATGTCTTCTGTTTGTGACTCTTCATTCTTACGTGCCTGCAAGACTGAAGTAACATCAGACGATTTTTTTTCCAAATCCCGAACTGACTTCATGTCTGAAATATGCTTTTCAGAACTCTTTTCTTTCTTTATTTCGATGGCGCTCTTCTTCAAATCATCGCTTATCTCATGGTTGAGACTCGAGCTTTTTTCAATAGTAGCAGACTTCTCGGAATGAGCGCTATTCTGAAAACTATCTTCAATGTTTTTGACTAATTCGACGTTTTTCTGGATAGTATCAATGGCATCTTTCCATTGAGCTAATCGTTCCTCATCTGTTTTCAGGTCGTTGGAACTCTTGAATGCTGGTTCAAGCTTCAAACTCGCATCATGTATTTCAGAATCCTTAAATGCTCTGGCGTGTACGTTCATAGATTCCAAGTTGCCAAAGTTGCGCTGCATATGCTCCAGAGCTAATTTTGCCGTTTCAACGTTGTCGTGCATGTTACCATCAGCCACCGACTCTCCATGTTTCCATTGCGTCATTCTGGGATTTTTTTCAGCTAACTGCAGCTTTTTTTGTAAGGTATCAACAGCTTCTTTTGCCATCTTTAAGCTCTGTGCTACTTCGCTATCAGATACGCTTCCGTCGATATCTTCTACCTTAGTGGCTTCTTCAACTTCGCTTGATCTGGCAGAGACTTCATCGTCACACTTCGCCTCCATCTCCTTCATGCAAGTTTTCTTCGATTCCTTGGCTTCAGATGAGTGAGTTTCCAGTTGTTCCTCTTCAGAACGGAAGATGTGGCCGTGATGGTGTCCATAAGGTTGCGATACAATCAAAGGTTTCTTCAGACCCAGATGGTGCGGTATGATTGGCTGCACGTAGGGTTGGTGGTGATGGATCGGCAGTGGAAGGTGATGTTGGACGGACCCGAAAGTCGGTGATCTCTTCTCTTTGGTGATGTCGAGGTCTGTGTCGCCGGCCCGGTATGTGGGCCCGGCTACGGCGACCGCCGTTAGGGCGGCTAGCACAACCAGTGTCTTCATCGTGTGCTACCGTTGTGTGATGTGGAGATCAGCCTCTTGATGGCTTTATAGTAAAATGTTGTGATCGTCCCTCCCCTGCCCGCGTGCGCGCGTACGTGCCCCGTGCGGTGAGTCGTGCGGGACATGCTGAGGCGGCCCTTCCGCGCAACCTTGTCATCGTTCCGCATTCTAAGAATAGCGTTGAAACATAACTTGCATCACGTATTTCAGGCAAAAATAGATTATATGTGTTTAAAATAGTTTTCCTTGTCGAAATATATGTAAGAAATTTTATAATTTCAGGTCTCCCTTAATAAGCAAGAGGCTTATTATAATATAAAATATATTCTCTAGGTATATTCATTTTTATAAAAAAACAACAGTTAAATTATACATTGATAACCTCTGTCCCGATTTGTCCAACTTTACGTTTACCCTCCATTTCACCCATTTAATTTCAGGGGTTGTATTCTATTTTTTTAATATATATGTTTATACGAATTATAAGCTATAGCCTTTTTTGCATGATTGAGTAACAATCATCCCAATATGTAAAACAAACAACCTATATTTACGAGACTGTGTTAAGAAACATTGGTCATATTTTTTTAGGGGTCCGTACCTCAAAAGGAAAAAAAACGGAACTCTTATAGGATCACTCGTGTGTACGTCTGTTTGTATATCTGATGGTGATGGCCTACCGCGAACACCGGAAATTAAGGCGTAATTAGTGTGGCAGAAAAAGTTGTCCGTAATTCGGCCGTCTGCCCTCTGTCCGTCCTCCCCCTTATCTCCGAAATGAGGTACTAGGCCTAACATTTACAAAATAATATATACGTAACGAAACCTATACGTAAGATCAAGCGTAAGTTAATCATAGCGAAAAAAAAGTTATAAAAATATATGTTTTCGGAACCTTCGGTGCAAGAGTCCGACTCGCAGTTGGCCGGTTTTTTTAGTGTGCACCTAGTATTCAAGTACCTATGAAACGTCGTCTGCATTATTGACTTTACTTTAAAAGACTGTTTCAAAAATACCCAACAAATAAAATAATACTTTAAATACTATTTTTTTACTTTAAAATCAACTTACAAATGTCTAGAGTCTGCAAATTATACTCGTACTTAGATATTTGCTAAAAAATTACCGGTCAAGACCGTGTCAGGCCATGCTCAGTGCAGGGTTTCGTAGTTACCTTTTTGTCACAATACTTAGGCTGCCTTTAACGGGGGCTATTTTGGGTATATAAGTACTGTACGTAACAAACAAAAGGGAGTATCTTGGCAGCACTTTAACTAAGAAGGGAAGACTTTTAGCAAAAACTGAAAAACGGCTTAACCGATCATGTTCGCTATAGTTTTTATTGAAAGTTTTGAATAAATATTACTTTCACGATTTTTTTAAATATTTGGTTCAAAAGTTACAGGGGGGAGCATTTTTTTCTATTGAAGCGATGATTTTCAAAAATATTCTCTTTATCAAGAATGCGTATTTCACCACACCTGCTGATAAAGGCTCTCTTGATTATTCAAAAACTGATAAGAAAACTGCATTTTATCCACATGTGTGGCAAAGTAATCTGAGGCAAATTTACTCAAAATTAGGTTTCCTTATCAACATAAAGCAACGCTAGTAGAATTGACTTTCAAATGATATATATTTAATTAAGTTCTTTTGGATTTGATTTAGTTTGATATTTTACAGTCATTATTTTCCTCGCGTTGGTGTAGTGAAAAATGTTGTTTTCACTCGGTGGCAAAATTTGTTTCACCCTTGTCCCTTGAAACCCTCGCAACGCTCAAGATCCCACTTTTGGAACTACTCGCTACGCTCGTTGTTCAATTTTGGGGTTTTTCTTGCTCGGGTATCAATATTGGAACGCGCGGTTAAACAATAACTTTGCCTCCCTTCTAAAACAAATAAAGAACTATTAAATGCCCATATCTAACAACACCCCACACTATAGGATTGACGCGGGAAACAAAATTCATCCTCACCTTAATTTATGTATGGGTAATTTATGCACCTCTCCTATTTTTCCTAGTTTTTAATTAAATCACTTTGTCGGCTGGCTGATTTATATATCCATGCCAAATGTTTTCTGGCACTAACGATCACGGAGCAAAGCCGCGGACGGACAGACGGACAATGGACATTGCTAACCAAATTTGCCGCCTGCGGTATTTCCGGACCGATACGACCTTCAAGAAAAGAGCGTACTCCCATCTTAAAATCCGGCAACGCACTTACAACCCCTCTAGAGTTGCGGGTGTCCATGGGCGGCGGTAGTGGCTTACCATCAGGTGATCCGTCTGCTCGATTGCCTTCTATATCATAAAAAAAATAAACCCTTATATTTGTTGACTACGGAACCCTAAAAAGGTTTTACATATATTTACATAAATGGAGTGCCCTCTATAAACATTACTTCTAAATAAGTACTACTTTGTTTAGAAATTACCTTTACCGGCCCGCGTAGCCAACATGCCAATCATTAAGGCTCCGTAGCGTAGCGTAGTCATCTCTTTCTAACAGTATTCCATATTAGTGCGACAGTGACAGCTGCGTTTCGTTCGCTACGGAGCGTTAACGATTGGCACGTTGGCTACGCGGGCATTCGAAAAGTGGAATCTTTAGCGTTGCGAGGGTTTCAAGAACGAGGGTGAAACATTTTGCCACCGAGTAAAACACAACATTTTTCACCACACCAACGCGAGGAAAGTTCATACATCTACGGTTAGATACTATAGCAGTATTCGAGTAGGTATGGTAGTCCATGATATACGGTCAGTCAAATATGGCAAAACTGAAAGAATTCTGTTTTTGGCATTTTGGCTTTGGCTATAGCTATCATTAATGCTCTTTAAGGCTTTTGCACAAATGTTCAACAATTTTATTATTGTTCGTAGAGCAACATCATAAAATTCATAAATATCATAAACACAAAATTGTTTTATTTCTACAAACCTTAAACTTTTAATTATTCAACCTCTTTAGGAGAGTAAATAAAGAAGTACAATATTGTTTTTTAGGTTTTTTGAACAATGATATTATTTTTATTTACAATAAAAAAATACATAATGGATATATACAGAAGGATTACTATAACTAGCTTAAATCTAAAATAGGTCCTTGAGGCTTGAGGCATTGTACCAAAGAATCTGGCGGCATTTCCTCGTTATATCGCAATACTGATACGTTGCGCGAGGAAGCCGCCAGCTCTTCGGTCACCACCGCGTAGCCAACGTGCATATCGTTCACGCTCGTGGCGAACGAAACGCAACTGTCACAGTCGCACTAATATGGAAGAGTGACATAGAGATATAGCTATGATACGCTACGGAGCTTCACGCTCCGTAGCGTAGCGATTGTAACGTTGGTTACGCGCGCGGCCAGTTACGTCGACCAGACGCTTTGCGATTTCGACAAAGATTAATTAATGGAATAAGATGTGTAAAGTCTAAGACAAATTCGTACTTCAATTATGATACTTAGCTGGTCTGAACCACTAGGGGTCCATCATCAGAGCCCCAAGTGTAAATTTATTCGATATCGTAACGTGACGTACGCTTTTGCGTTAAATCTCATTTTGTATGGAATTTAGAAACAGCGCACCAAGCGGGACGTTTTAGAAACTCAAAACCCCATACAAAATGAGACTTAACGGAAACGCGTACGTCACGTTACGATATCGAATAAATTTACACTAGGGGTACTGGTTTACAAACTCAAATATGTACTTATACTTATAGCTACACTATGTATGAGTAACGAATACATTTACGTAAAGAATAAATAAGTACTTAATACCAGTAGTAGGTATATTGTTAACCAAGGGATGAAATGAAAGGGGTTCGACATGATTGTTTATTTTACAAAATGTGAGTAACTTTACTAAGTATAAACTTAGTAATATTTCTTGAGGTAGCTTGCACGAGTACTGTAAGTTACGAGCTTACGAGTATAATAATCGTAATTTATGGACTGGAGTTAAAAGTATGGAAATAATAAAAATATACAACATTCCATTTTTAACTGTTTAACTCACTAGGGTCGAAACGTATCACTTTGTACCCTCTTCAATACATACAATGAAATAGATAAAAAATTAAAAAAATATTATATTTCAATTCATATTTTATTTCATAGAAAAAATAAATAATTGAATAAATTATTACACAGTAGGTACCTTAATTCGCTATCTCACTCGTTACAACTATTTGTTGCAAAAATTATATTTTGGACATGTGATCATGAGCGTGTTCACCCAAAGCCGTGTGGTCACCGGTAAGCACCCTTGTGCTGATGAGTGAGTCCAAGTGGTGATGATGAGGACCGAGATTCGCGTCCCTCTGAGCCTCTGACCACGACTTTTCCATTGCCTCCTTCAATTCAGTGGTTTCCTCATTCTCCGCCTGCTTGTACGCCGGAGCCGCATAGCCGTGGTGGGTGGCTAGATGACCAGCTACAACGTTGGGGGCGCAGCTAAGAAGGAGTGGAACTCCGCAAGGACCAATCTTTCCATGAGGGAAGTAGCCCACTGCTCCGCTCGGGGCTGCCGGTGCCAGGGAAATCGCAGACGCTGACGCTCCGTAGCTGGGACCTTCGTACGAGCGAGCGCGTTCAGAATGCTCATCAGTCATTTCTTCTTCTCTGTAGTGGGGGGCGCCTTGAGGAGCCAGGTATAGCGCTAAAGGTGCTGCCCCAGCGCAGGGAGGACCGTATGAAGTGCCATACGATCCGCCAGCGCCGTATGGAGAACCCGATGGAGATTTCTTCGTCCTCTCCTTCAGGATTAAGTCATCGGTGGGTGCAGCGAAGGCAGATGAAATGATCAACGCGAGAGCGACTGTGAGCTTCATTGTGATGCAAGAGAGTGAATGGTGAGATGAAATTAGAAGGACTATTTATATTATAGATCTATGGAAATAAACGCGCAGATAATGAGTGGTGTAATTAAATTTATAGCAATTATGGCACGTATTGGAAGCTTGGTTTTATCTAGTTATAATATCAGACACGACAGATATAGTTCTAGCGAAGTATACTCAATATAGATAAAGAAATAAAGATTTACGGCCCGATTCGAACTTTAAAATACATCAAACATTTACTAAAAATACGATATTGATTAGATATGAGTGTCAAAAGTGACGTTTCTTCAAACAAAAACGTCATTTTTTACACTGACATCCAATCCATATATCGTATCTTCAGGAAATTTATGACGTATCTTAAAGTTTGAATCGGGCCGCTAGGTAGTTAGCACAAAAGTTAGTACAAAAGAAACTACTGAATTGAAGGAGGCAATGGAAAAGTCGTGGTCAGAGGCTCAGAGGGACGCGAATCTCGGTCCTCATCACCACTTGGATGGCCTTTTGCTTACCGGTGACCACACGGCTGTGGGTGAACACGCTCATGATCACATATCCAAAATATAATTTTTAGGTATACAATTAGTTGTAAATATGCTGTTAGGTACTAAACTTCACGTTAGACGTCTTTAGAGAAAAATATAGCGCTTAAACACCCTTAATAGTCCTTAACCTTTTGAACGCTTTATGTCATAAACAGAAACGAGCTAATGTAAACTTAACTTGAAAGTGTGAAGGTTATACTTTGACAGCGTCCGCCATAACACCTATAAGTAGTTGTCCCTGGCGGTGTGGGCAGCACTTAGTAGCGGCGACTTTAGGTGTTCTTGATCTTAGTGTTCAAAAGGTTAAAAGTACCGTAAGCTGTCGAGTGTTACAGCGTAGGTATTTACGCTGTCAAAGAAATCTCTTTGTTTTCATATATGGTTTGTAGCTATATATGTATATATCTAACGGTTGGTGGAAAATATATTCCCTCTGCCTTATATAGAAAACGCCGCTCAACATCATGTTTGCGAGTACGAAACATTTTTTAGATATGATTACAAATATCAATTAAAGGTAAGATCAAAATATAACTTGAATTAATGTTCAATACTTTGAACTCTGTATTTGATTAAATTAGATTTAAATCGATTGTTTCTTGTGGCCAGGGTGGCTGCCTATATTTTTCCACACGTATATATGTAAATACCTACCTATTTAGGGATGTTATAAATTATAATCAAATTTAGTACAAAACTCAAATAATAATTTATTAAGTACCTAAATAAATAACAATCATATTCTAATACAGTAACTATTTTAAATTAGAGCTAATTTCACTGAGTCCTGGCTGGGGTGATGTTGGCAGCTTCATGTACCGTGGTGGTGTGCGGTTCGACCGCTGGCTGCTCTGACGGGGTCAGGTCGTGTGGAGCCTCGGATTCACTGCGGTAGGCACCGACTCCAGCTCCGGCTCCAACTCCGGCGATGGCTGAGGACCCATAGGCAGCGTGCGAGCCGTAGGACGACCCGTGGGATACAATCCGGCCTGGCACGATCGACGGCGAACAGCTCAGGAGTAGCGGCACATTGCATCCGCTAACATGAGCGCCTGGGAACACGCCGACCGCTCCAGACGACGCGGCGCCAATAGCGCCATACGAACTCGCATGTGGCGCGGCGTAACTCCCACCAAGCGACACGAATCTTGCTTCAGGCGCGTTATCTGAAGGTTCCATCTCCGAGAAGCTCATCATTTCAGGTTCTTCGTTAGCATTTTCTTCCATTTCGTCCGCTCGATAATGAGGTCCTCCATAGCCCCCGCCGTAGCCGCCGATATGAGCATGCCCGTAGCCGACGGGCCCGTAGGACTGCTGTGCGTGGTATGCAGGAATTGCGTGATGGTAGCCGCCAGCGGCAGCGCACGGCGAGATGTAGCCACCATAGCCGAGGTGTGACCGGGGTACCCTCAGGAATTCACCGTAGAACGGCTTAGCTAACCCCGACACTGCCAAGGACAAGACGCAAGCTATGACGACCTGCATTTTCGATATATCCAAGTACTGTGATCACATTTCATTACCCGCTAACTTTTATATATTTTGCAATCGAAACCAAATACCTTAGCTTGCATTATGAGTTGACACGCTATTTTTGCATACTCGATTTTGGGTCATATTTAACATTATGTATCTAACACGAATAATTGCAATTAAATCATATCTCTATGATCGACCTCAATTTGCGTGTACTTATTGTAATTTAGATTAAAATATTCAAATTCTCACGTCCTAATGAATCCACTTTTCAGAGTTCTGTAACCGAATGGTGACAAACGCAACCCGCCGTCCGTCTGTCTGAGGGCAGGCTCTATATCATGAGTCATGACATGAACCGCATCTAATATTATTATTGGAGTTTGTGGGCCTCTGAGTGCCACGTCGACCAGGCAGTGATCTATTGTGACAGCCCTTTAAAGTTCATTACTAATTCCCGTTGCATCCAGGAAATTCCAGATTCGTTGGGCCGTAATGTTCTGTACCCCATAGGGTTGCAATACGTGCCGCCCTAAGTGGGTACTTCTTTTTGACATTGGTGGTCCACAGGAACTGAGAATGTGCATTGCAGTCTCCTCTGACTCCTGGCACAACCTGCATGTCGCATCTTGTTTTTTTCCAATTTGAAACATGTGTTTGTTCAACTTACAGTGTATCTAATAATGGTGACATCTGTTTTATTTTGACAGAATAGAATAGGTACCTTCCTACTAAGGAAACAGAGGCTTACTAAATCAAAAGTAACGAAGGAATTAGGTACTTGCGCAGAATGTTCGAGGTAACAACAACTATACCTATTTATATTACTGATATAAAAATAGTTAATAAGATTAAAATTAGGTACTTACCTACTTTGTAATTGAATTTAATCAAAAATCTAATTTATGAAAAACATAATTTTCCACGGTTTTATGTAATTTGAATGAAGCAGTGGGCCAGCGATTAATTATCCCGTCTTGAATGAGGTTTTTTAGTTGAATACTGTAGTTTTTCCTCATTTATTACTACCCCATTTAATTTCTTACCGTGTATATGAGCAATGACGTAATTTGTAGATGATCTAATAGTTTACACATAAATTGAGTAGAAAGATTTTTTTATGATATAGAAGGCAAAGAATAGACAAATCGCCTGATGGTAAGCAAGTACCGGCGCCCATGGACACCCGCAACACCAGGGTCGAAGTGCGTCGAAAGGCCGGGAGCCTTTAAGATGGGAGTAGGTCTGTTTCTATATTTTCAGACTGTACGGTCACCAGTCAAAGAATTTAATTTCATTACTATTTCGTACCTTTTCAGAGCGACAATCAATATGTAACTCGCTAGGCACCGCATACTATTGTCATTGTGACAAGATAAGAAATGGTACTAAAATAGGTACTAAATGTGGAGCGTATAGTACTAAAATTAAATTCCTTGACAGTGCGTGTACCTACATAGAATGCGGTAGAGTTATTTTACGTATCGATAGAGTGACCTCTTATGGCTCTACTTACAAATAATATTTTTGGGCGCTATATTATGAACATATTATTCCAGCGAACTGTACTTAAAGTAAATTGTATAAACTCTACCAGTTTACCTACCACAAATAGTTCCTAAGGACCTACCACGAAAATTTCATAATCTGCCTCTCTATCGCTCTTGCATATACGAGCGATATAGAAACTTCGATATTCGTTTTTCGTTGTAGAGCCTATATGTTTACTTCAACCATATTAAATAGGTACCTACATATCGTACATTTTGTCTAATCAGCTTCTTTATTTCTGTAAGCTTAGGTACTTACACGAAACATTCATGTATGTACTTCATAGAACTAATGTGTCTGACGACAATAAAATAAAATATATTGATGAGGAATAAAATCCGTTAGTAGCTTAGCGGTAAGAGCATGCCACTTTCAATCCGGAGGTTGCGGGTTCAAACCCCGGCTCGTATCAATGAGTTCTTCGGAGCTTAAGTACGACGTATATCATTTGATATTTACCAGTCATTTTTCGGCGAAAGAAAACATCGTGAGGAAACCAGACTAATCCCAATAAGAGCTAGTTATCCCTCTGGATTGAAAGTTCGCAGTCGCTTTCATAAAAATTAGTTCCTACGCCGATTCTCTGATTAGTTGCCAAGCGGACCCCAGGCTCCCATGAGCCGTGGCATAAGCCGGGTAAAACGCCAGGAAGGAGATATTGAGGAGGATTAAGTAAATTACCACTAGGTATATCATCCTAAAATTAATTGACCCAAATAATTCAGTAAATTATAAAATACAAACAGTTCGTGAGAAAAAATGCTGGCAATGCTCAAAACGTGAGATATTTCATAACAAGTTGTTATGAACATTGGCAGTTTCAGTTTTCCTTGAAATATTATTATAATTCTTTGTAGTACATTATTTTGAGATAATCTTAATAAGGCTTTATAAGGCGTTCCAAAATCTTGTTTCATGACTCATTCAGGTTACCTATTTAATTTCTAACTTATGGCAGCGTCTTTAGATGCTTTTGAAAAACTATGGTTATTGTATATAAATGAAAATATACTTATTGACAAAACATTGGTCAAAGCGAATAAACTTAATATATACTAAGTAATATTTGTATTTGTTTTACAAGGGGCCCAAGTTGTTGCTAATATTGACACCAAAGCAAGCGAAAGATTCCAAAATTGAAAAATGAAATCATGAGCGTTGCGGGGGTTTCAAGGCACGAGGGTGCCACTGAGTGAAACAAAATTTTTCACCACACCAACGCTAAGAAACTATTAAGTGTAAAATATCAAACAAAATTAAACCAAAATCAAATACAATAACCGGCCAAGAGCATGTCGGGCCACGCTCAGTGTAGGGTTCCGTAGTTACTCTTCTGTCACAATAAGCTAAACTGGAGCTTAAAGTATAGTAAATTGTTAACCGAGGGATGAAACGGTACCTTTCACCCGAGTTAAACAAATAGGCAAATTTGCATAATCAGTACCTAATTAAAGTACCTAAGTCTTTTTACTATGAAGGGAAAACTTTTTTCGATAACTCAAAAACAGCTAAACTGATCATGTCTGCTATAGTTTTCATTTAATGTCTTTCTTAAGCTCTACTTGCACGATTTTTTTCATATTTTTTGGACCTATGGTTCAAAAGTTAGAGGGGGGGGGACACATTTTTTTTTTCTTTCGGAGCGGTTATCTCCGAATATATTCACTTTATCAAAAAATGTTTCTTGAAAACCCCTATTAGTTTTGAAAGACCTTTCCAACGATATCCCACACTCTAGGGTTGAAGCGAAAAAAATTTTCACCCCCACTTTACGTGTAGGGGAGGTACCCTAAAAAAAAAAATTTTTAGATTTTATTGTACGACTTTGTCGGCTTTATTGATTTATATATCCATGCCAAATTTCAGCTTTCTAGCACTAACGACCACGGAGCAAAGCCTCGGACAGACAGACAGACAGACAGACGGACATGGCGAAACTATAAGGGTTCCGTTTTATGCCATTTGGCTACGGAACCCTAAAAACGAATATTTTTAAATATTTATTATTGAAAATCTTCATTTAAAAGTCAATTCTACCAACAACTCAATTTTGCCACACATGTGGATAAAATGCAACATTCTCGTCAGTTTCTGAACAATCAAGAGCCTTTTACCAGTTGGTGAGGTGAAAGTAAAACTACTCTTTCTTTTTTTATGAATTACAGCCCAAAATGTTCTGTTCAGAATGTGTGTAAGTGTAGGTAACACTTGATTTACCATAGAAATACCTAATTCTAAGACCACTCATCGATCAGAAGTACTCAGTGACCGTACAGTGCGACGATGAAAAACTCAAATTAGCAAGCACACTCTTACGGCTAAGTAACTACAACACTTTACCTGGACAATCCGTAACCATTACACACTCCTTCGACCACTCATCCCTGAGGAACCCAGGTGCGCATCGACAGCCAACATGACAGGCCCACGGCTGCGGGCAAGTAGCGTTCAACGACAACATCTTGATGTTGACGCAAGTTGGAGCACATTTCCACGCACACAGGGAAAACTCTTCATGATCTTTGACGCACACTGACGTGAGGTACGCTGTGGTGTATGTAAATATAAGGAAATTCGATAAGAAATATAAGGATTGAATATGCATGGCGCCTTTTAACGCTGTTGGGAAACTGAAACACACGCTAAAGGCGATTTATTTTGATAAACCGAGGTTTCGTACAGTCAGCCAAGAAAGTGGTTTACCACTTTTCGACTTTATTTGTCAAGTAATAGTGTTTAAACCACGTTCTTGGCTGACTGTACCATATAAGTTACTGCTATAATATTATTCTGTGTGGTCTTATGAGAGCGGTATTCAATTTTGTTTGCATAATAACTCGTGACATGGCCAGTCGTTTCTCATTATCATGGCCGCCATAACTATCACTTTACATTTATACTATGATATGATTTCGGTGGGAATTTTCATCTTATAACTTATACTTTTAAGGCTCGAGCTTCCTTGTTGTAATGAAACTTGTGGCGTTTGACTTTCGGTTTAATTAAACCCATTAAAGCTAAAAAATGGATGGTACAAAGTTTATAGGTGTGTAGGTGTGTTTATTTATTACATGAATTACATCACATTACACCTTGTACTTAAACTTGGCAAATTTGGATGATGCAATAATGCCATTGAACTAAATAAATAAATAAATGATATGTCAAAATCTTTATATCTTGCTATACTTATTAATATATTACAGATTGTAGTCTGCTGAAATATTTTTTTATTTAAAAGTGCGGGATACCTAAAGAAGCTTCTATTCTAATGTATATTGGAACTCACGGAAGCCTGGGGTCTACTTTGCAACTATTCCGAAGAATTTGCGGAGGCACTAGCTTTTATTAGGAAAACGAATGCCATCGAACCTTCCAATCCAGAGGGAAAATTAGGCATTATTGGGACCCGGTTTCCTTACGATGTTTTCCGTCCTACGATCCCTCGAGCCGGGCTCCGATCCTTTGAAATTTAATCTGTGATCTCCAGATTGAAAATCGCGGTATGTATAGGTACATAGATGTGTACAAAACGTTATGAGAAACTTGTAAGGGAACGAGGTAAAGAACAAAGCGAAAAATTTCATATGGGAATCCTGAGGTTTTTGAATATGCATTTATGGGGTATATTTTAATCATTTTCTACTAATTACTTATCATTCCAGAAACGTACGTGATGATTTTTTATGTCTTTACAAATCTCAATAATCTTTGATCTCAAATCGTACATTGTGTATCACGTAAATACCTACGTATTTGCAGAAGTGCAATAACAAGTAGATTGATATACAGGCATGTTATGGTAACCTACTTAAACTGCAGAGTAAAGAAATATATGCATTGTAAAGAAGGTACATATGTTTGCCAATTATTAACCTATAAACTAAAACTAACGAATATACTTATAAAAAAATATTGAGGTATTACTTATTAGGACATTATTACACAAATTGACTAAGTCCCACAGTAAGCTCAATAAGGCTTGTGTTGTGGGTACTTAGACAACGATTTATATAATATATAAATACTTAAATACATAGAAAACACCTATGACCCAGGAACAAATATCCTTGCTCATCACACAGATATATGCCATAACCAGGACTTGAACCCGGGGCCCTCGGCTTCATAGGTATTTTTAGGATCAATCAATCAATAAAATTGAAATAAAATAGTGCAAGTCGATTTTAACCAATTTCTAATAGCCGTATTGATTTGAAACTTTATAAATTACATATCGAGGGCTTCAGGCCAAAGGGGCGTATACGCAAAAATGCCATTTTTCGTTTTTAACGGCATCGTATTCGTCTTGTAACGATACGTAAGCACAATTTTTTTCATAATTTTATCATAACAATTAGTTAAGTAAATAATTAAAAAATCATTTGGCGTATAACAGACAGTCATAATTTTATGTCGTTCCAAAAAGCCGTACTGAAGGCGTATAAGTGATATTTTCATTCAGTCCCCGATATTCATCGGAGAATAAAGGCGTACGTACATACTTCTCTCATGTGACAGTGCGAACCACCAAATAGTGTCACGCTATATAGGCGTACATACATACGACCATAAACTTTTACCAACTATCCTCAAAGTGCGTCGCGGCAAAGAGGCGTATGAACATACGACCGTACAAAAATTACGTTGGCCTTCAAATAATGCCGGGCCAAAGGGGCGCGGAGACAGCGTCCTTGATTGCCGCATATTGCTATCCCTTTCTGTCAAGCGGGTAAGCGCACTAGGGCCTCCTGTCTCTCAGTCAGTGTCTAGTGCGTTACAGTATGGTGTGCATCTCGTGCGAATAATAACAATAAAGTGGAGCGCTCTGATGCTGATGGCTCTGCCCTGGGCATTCAAGAATGACGTGGGCGGCTGTCTCCTCTGCCTCCAAGTACTCTCTGCAGAGGGGGCTATCTGTAACACGTAGTGTTAGTAGGTGTTTGTTTAGTGGGGCGTGGCCGGTTATGGCCCCAGTCAAAAGCCGGACCTGTGGCCTCTTCAGCTGTCCCAGCCTCCTCGACAAACCGGGGTCGATTTTCGGGAGGGCTTCCTTCGCCTGCCTGCACGTGCCTAGGTTAGACCAGTACGGTTGGTGTTTTACCTTGGTGTTGTGTCGCAGCATGTTCCGGAGCCAGGCATAAGGCAGAGGTATAATTGGCTCCGGTCCTGCCACCCTCAGTTCCGAACATCCTCTCGCCAATATGTCGGCCGCATCGTTCCCTCGCGAGTTGCTGTGTCCCTTGATCCACTGCAGAGTTAAGCTGGCGGTGGTGTTTACCTCTGACAGAGCTTTGTGGCATTTGTAGATTAGCCCTGAGGTCAAAGTATAACTTTGCAGAGCTTGTAGTACTGACCAACTATCAGAGAGTATGCGGATGGAGTAGTCCAATACTTTCCTTGAGGCGATTGCGTGTGCTGCCATTATGATGCCAATTCTGCCTGGAAGACTGTGTTGTGGGCACCTAGTCAAGTCCTAGTGGTGTTGAGATATGTATGTTTAGGTCCTCTGAGAATACTCCAGCGCCAGTGCCTGACCTTGTCTTTGATCCATCCGTGAAGATTCTCAGCTCTCATGGGTTGAGTCCTTCACGAGGTTCTTCGTGTAACTGTATCTTAATTTCTTGTCGAAGACGAATTGTCTGGGTATCCTGTCAATCACCGCTTCTATTAGCGGTTCCTTACCTATCGCCTCGTAGAGGACCTCGGTGTGTGGTACCCTAGGTGGTCTCCAGAGATTAGATTTTTTGAGACGTACCGCGGTAGCTAGCGCTTCCTGTTGTATAAAGAGGTGCAGCGGCGGCAGGCTCAGTAAGGCTTCCAGGGCCGCGGTTGGTATTGTCCTCATGCAGCCCGTGGTCGCCATACAGGCCAACCTCTGGATTCCTTGTAGTTCAGCTTCAACTACGGATAGTGTGGTGCGTGGCCACCAAACTATCGCACTGTAGCTTATTATTGGTCGCATGGCTGCCTGGTGAAGCCATAGAGTTATCTTTGGGGTTAGCCCCCAGGTTCTACCCACTATCCTACGACATTGCCAGATTACGACTGTGGCTTTGTCAATTTTGCCGTTTAGGTGATTGCTCTAATTTAATTTGCTGTCAAGTATTACCCCTAAATACTTTACTTCCGCAGATAGTTGGAGTTCAGTGTCGAACAGGCGGAAGTGTTTGTTGGTGAACATAACCAGCTCAGTTTTGTTGGGATTGTCTGAGAGTTCGTTGTTAAAACACCAGCGTTCCACGATGGCTAGTGCAGAGCGGGTAACATCGCATACCGTACCTGCATGATTGCCGCTCGTCAGTATCACTATGTCGTCAGCATAGCCGATTGTGTAATAGTGATTATTGTTTAGTGTGGTGATCAGGTCATTCACCACAAGGTTCCATAGTAGTGGCGATAGGACTCCTCCTTGGGGGCATCCTTTTGCCATTAATGCCTGCTGTGTTTCGCCCGTCCCGAGTTTGAGGGTTCGTTGGCTCAACATGTTGTTTATCCATTCTGTCATAACTGCATTCGCGCCATGTCTTACCAGTGCTGCTGTAATGCTACTGAACCTGATCCTGTCGAAAGCCCTTTCTATATCTATGAAGGTTCCTAAGCAAATGGATCTGTTTTTGACCGCCACCTCAATTTTACTTACTACTACGTGAAGTGCCGATTCTGTAGATTTGTCAGGGCTGTAGGCATATTGGTTTGGATGCAAGGGCACATGAATTTGCACCCTCTCTCTAAGGTACCTGTCACACAACCTCTCTAATGTTTTCAACATGAAAGAGGTCAGGCTGATGGGCCTGAAGGATTTGGGGTCCGAGTAGTCGTTTTTACCTGGTTTCGGTATGAAGATAACCTTGACCTCCCTCCATTGCTTCGGCACGTACCGGTGAGCCAGACAGGCGCGCAGAACGATGGTCAGCTTCAGAGTGAGATGCTTCCCGCCCCATTTAAGAAGCGCAGGGAAGATCCCATCCATTCCTGGAGATTTGAAGGAGTCAAAGCTGTTTAAGGTCCACTGCGTGCGCTGCGGGCTGATTACCTCACATGTCTGTAGCCACTCGTCCTCCGTCGGGGTGGTAGTAATTCTTAAGTGTAACATTCCTCTGTTATAATTTGATGGAGACGTAAATGAGTTAAGTTGTTAGCTAAACTACTTTTAGGTTTATTAGTACAGAAGATTTAATATTGTTTCTTTTTATGAAATGACGATAAATGATGTCGTATTTATTTGTTTAGAAGTTTTGATTAATATTTTATTGTTTAAGATAGTTATAATTTTGTTACCAGTGGTACCATTAAAGAAGGAGTAATGTTTATTGTCTGAATACAAGTTTTGATACGTTTTAACTTTAACCTTTTGTTTTAGTTAATGCACTCTAAATTTAATCGTTTGATTGTTTCTTGACTGCTTTTTTAGTAAAGCTGTCATTGTGTTGTCTTAGCAATTTCTATGCATCCTTTACTACCAATTTCAATTTTATTCTTTTCTATTAAATCGTTTTGTACTACTCGACTTTTGAGCGACTACCATTTACCTACTATCACAAATAGTAAAAATGATCTTATTGGAATTCAGTTAAGTCAGTTTTCTTAAGTAAGCCCACACGTCTTAACTCTAGCTCCCAGCGAAGTGCTAAACGATTGCTATTATAGGCAAAAATCAGAATAAGCGGCGTGATTGTCTTTTGAAACACTTTTTCTTATCGTGTGGGTTGTAAGATTGATGTACCTTAAAAACCCTGGTGTTAGAGTTATTGAGTCGCCAAAGGCCTCTGACATGGCTCTCATGACGAGCACCACCGGATAGATAGCAGCCGGGACCAACGACTTTACACCGTGCCTTCCGAAGCACAGAATCATCTTACTTTTCGGACAATCAGGTGATTCAGCCTGCAATGTCCTAGCCAAACCGGGAATAGTCTCACAAAGTCACAAAGCGACTTTTGCTTGACAGTGTCCCAACCGGGATTCGAACCCGGAAACTCCGAATCGAGAGACAACCGCTCTAACCATTAGACCACGGAGGCTATTGAAACACTGATATGCTCAAAGTGGCAATTCAAAATAGTTACTTACCCAATCGGTAACCAGCTCGAGTCGACATTGCTTAATCTCGTGGACAGTTGTGACACTATCAAAACCATCAGGAATCATTTTAATGGTAAAATCTAGATGAATTTACGAATATTTAGTCAAAATATAATTTGGCGCCCTATTATACGGCCACAAATAATGGATACTTACACGATAGATTCGTCAGCCCAGACGGGCGTATAAAAATCAGAAAAAATAGAAGAAACTACACAATGATGACTAAATTACTGTAAAATTAAAGTATTTCGCATTATTAACAGTATTTTCACCTTTCATGATTAAATTATCGAATAGAAAAAAAAATGAATTATACGACCATAAATCTCAAGTATTTTTCAAAAAATTTCAACCTATATGTCGGAAATTATTGTCGTGGTAAAGAGGCGTAACTACATAATTACTGCTTTTTAGAATACGTAGAACGAAACTAGGCATGACACATGAAACAGACAGTAATTTAAATACTCTATGCAAAATTGTAGAACAATCGGTACATTGTAACAAAAGTTATTCAGTTTTTTGTCTCTCCTGAAAAGTAGGGTTCTTGCTTATACGCCCCTTTAGCATGAAGCCCTCGATATATACTGATAACGATACAATAATTTACTACCATTGAGCTGAGGGTCTAGCCAAGGTGCCAATCGTTTGCGCCGTAGTAAACCTATCACTCTTCCATATTAATTGTGCGACAAAGAGACATTAGGATTTCGTTCGCTACAGCGCATAGATTGGCATCTTGGCTGGACACCCAGATCTGAAGATGGATTCAAAATATGGTTAGTTGACTCTGTACTGGCTACCCCTTGAGGGGAGTCTACTATACTGGTAGCTCAAATAATTTGTTTTGACTTTTTTTTCCTTCCTTGGAGGTAGGAATTATGTTAGTACCTACAGTTGGCAATAGGTAAATATGTTTTTAAAATAAATAAAAAATATATTTTGAAATATCATACGGCCTGCCTGATGGTAACCGGTTGCCGTAGCCCATGAACGCCTGCAAATCCAGAGGTGTTACATGCGCGTTGCCAACCCTAACACTCCACACCCTCGTTGAGCTCTGGCAACCTTACTCACCGGCAGGAACACAACACTTATGAGGAGGGCCTAGTGTTATTTGGCTGCGGTTTTCTGTAAAACGGATGTACTTGCCCAGCAGGGCTCTGCTCTAAATCTGGAATGACATCCACTGTGCTGTGCCCTACCACACTAAGCGAGATGACATTCACAGTGCCCATACCTCTCTTTTGGACGTAGTTTAAGGACATACCCGGGTCCAAAATGTTACTTAAATGCTTATCCCTGTTTCATATTACATTTTAAACAAAGATAAAAAAAGCAGGTGAGGATTTTTCTGCATTTTACAATACCTATAGTAGGTACCTATTTATAAGGTGTATCCCAAATACGTAGAGATAAATTTGCGATCTAACTTTTAAAGGCTCTCTTGATTTAAGATACTCCAAGAACTGCTGAGAAAGTGGCATTTTATTCACAAGAGTGGCAAAGGAATCAGATGCAAATTTTGTGTTGTGTCCTCATTTTGGCTGGTGGAATTGACTTTCAAGTGATGATTTTGAATTGACTTTCAAGTGATGCATTAGAATTTAATAACGTTTATTTGGATTTGAAGTGAAATGTTTTACAGTTAGTAGGTATTTTCCTTGTGTTGATGTGGTGAAAAATGTTGAGTTTCACTCGGTGGCAAAGTTTGTTTAACCCTTGTGCCTTAAAATCCTCTTAACGCTCAAAATTGGAATCATTGGCTTACTCGGGTATCAAATACAGCACGAGGGGTTAAACAACAACTTTTTCTATTTAACAAATAACTATTTTTCTTCGGACCCCTTTGTTTGGCATAATCATTGAAAGTCATATTATCATTAGTCATAACTCTGAAACCGTTAATTTTTCAGGAGGTTCCTTATTTTATCCTCCTGAAAAGTTACGCGTTTCTGAGAAAAACCAAATTATGGCTAACGAAAATGCGGGCAAACAATACATTATGACTTAAAACTTTATGGGAAACAATAGAGACCCATTTTTGTTTCGAATGTTAAATTATCAACGATTTTGTTTATGAACGTAATGTTTTGCCGCTATAATACCTAGTGTTAGTATTTACAAACAAAATGCGTACTTAGATAAACATGTAGGTACCTATAGTATTCAGATAAAGTCAATTGATATAATAATATTGATTGCTATTTAGATATTTAAGAACTATTTCTAACCAATTTATCACTTTTATCAGTATTGGTTAATGTTGTTACCCCGCAATATTCTTAAAATAATTGATAACTCTTTCACAATTTTCCAAGACGTGAATTTATCACTGACTCATCTAACAAACATACGTGCCGTCAACAAATCAAAAACTGAATCATGTAAAACTAATCTAAGAAATAACCTATCTTCATCTTGATATTTATGATGTAACGATGACAGTTATCAGTTACACTTCCTTTAAAATGCCGCATTTCCTGTGCAAGTCGTCATTCAAGTTACAAGTTTGTGAATCATTGGCCAATAAGTTAGACTTTCCAAAAAAATGTATAAGGAATTTGCGGTTCTCGTACTGGCTGTCGCCTCTGCCAGGGGACATCTAGCATGGCCTGGAGGTGATTATCAGGCAGTGCAGGGGCTCTACATCAAGCCCTCCGGCGATGGCACTACAGGAGACCTCTACGTAGCTGCCACGGAAGACAACGGAGTCAGCTCTCAGTGGTTAACCGACCAGCCAGTCAACTTCTTGGCAGCCGGATCACATCCTCAGCCTACCGCTCTTCCTTTATTTTCAACCCTATCAAGTAACGCTCTACCACTTGAGGAATCGACTAGTACTCAAAAACGTGCCGCAATCACAGGCCCGGCTGCAAAATATGCCTACGGTCTTCCTGCTGAATCTGGTTTTTCATCATATGGCTATGCTGGTATTCAGTCTCCCAAGTCTGAAGCAGTTCCGGCGACTGCTACCAAGCCAGAGGCTTCAACGATTGCCTCGGGTTCTGCTGTGCCTCAATATCCATACAATTACTTGTACCCCCATATGGTGCAGGCCGCCTACTCTAGCGCTTTGAAGGTTTTAAAAGATGCTGGTGTAGGTAGTGAGGATGCGTCTAACAACAATGCGATTGCTCCGTACCCGACATCCTATTGGCCTGCTTCCTATTACCCCATGCAGTACATAATGATGGACCCAACTGCTTGGGCTAAAAAGCAAGCCGCCGCTTTAACAACCACAACAGCTGCAACTCCAGTAGACTCTGATGAAGAAAATACAAAGCCTGAATGAAATCTTTAACAATAGTATAGTTTAATAATTTATAAGGATTTACTTTAATAATTTATTATTTCTCTATAATTTGAATAAAAGACGAAAATATTTGAGTGGTTTAATTATATTTTTAGTTAGCCTAAAAGCAACTAATCGTACCTAGCGATTAGTTGCTTTTAGGCTTTTATACTTTATCGGGGACGACCACGCGTGACCACGCCGAGACGGCACGTTTTACCATCGTCACGGCAAAGCATGACATCTAATTCATCTAAACGCATCCTTAAGAGGAAAAGAGACGATCGATTCTCCATACAAACATTGATATTGATGACAGAAGGGGTGAGATAATTAGTATGATTTAGGTATATATTTAGCTATATAGGCACTTAGGTATTTATAAATAAAACGACAGAGCTTTTGGGCCGTCAAATACGAACTGGTTTATTCATCGAGCTGTAAGTAGAGTGAACCTGTTTGTTTACATTATGGGGTCGTGACGGACCACAACCACAGGGCGGCTAATATTAATTTTGACATTATGGAAAAAAAATTACACAACTTGATGTAGTTTAGTCAAAGCTATGCCCCACCGTTTGATTTTTTCGATTTTTTATATATTATTATAAGAGTTAGGAAACGAAAAACAGGTTTCATACAAATTTTCAAAAGCTCCTTACTCTTATAATAAAGTAAAAATCGATAAAAATCAAACGCCCGACCGTTATGCTATGCTCAAAATACATCAAATTATCATAATGTTAATATCCAGAGAGGAAAATGAGGAGTACGTTTGTATGAAAAGGCGATTTCACGCGGGTCCTCAACTTTCGTCTTAAGAGGAAAGGGGACGGCCGCTTCTCCATTACAAACGTAGTCCCCATTTTACCCTCTGGATCTTGACATTATGGGAAATATTTTTACATAATGTGATGTATATTAACCATAGTTATGTTTGATTTTTTCGATTTTTTGATTATTGTAAAATGATGTGCGAAAAACATATAAGACGATTTCGCGCAGGTCCTCCACCTTCGTCTTAACGTATGAAGTAGTATTTAAAAACGAATTTTACATACGAGAAACTACCTACTTTACTAAATCGTATGTAAAAAGGTGAAAAACTTGAGCAAAGCCCTTCTTGCGTATTGTTCTACAGTTTGCAAAAAAACTCGTTATAGGTGCTCAGAGTTTTTGATTTAAATACATACCTACTTTCAAATTTATTTTTCACCACACCAACTGGTAAAGGCCCTCTTGATTATTCAAAAACTAATGAGAAAGTTGCATTTTATCCACATGTAATGTGGGGCAAAGTAATCCGATGCAAATTTTAAGTCGTTTCCTTATGTTAGCTGGTAGAATTGACTTTTAAATGATGATTTTGGATGATAAATATTTAATTACGTTCATTTGGATTTGATTTGGTTTGTTTTTTTGGTATATCATAGTTATTATTTTCCTCGCGTTGGTGTGGTGAAATGTTGTGTTTCACTCGGAGGCAAAGTTTGTTTAACCCTCGTGCCTTGAAACCCTCGCAGCGCTCAAAATTCTACTTCTCGAACCACTCGCTACACTCGTGGTTCAATTTTGGAATATTTCGCTTGCTCGGGTATCAATATTAGCACGAGGGGTTAAACAACAACTTTGCCCCCTTGTAAAACAAATAACTTTTTATTTTATTTTTATACTACGTCGGTGGCAAACAAGCATACGGCTTGCCTGATGGTAAGCAGTTTCCGTAGCCTATGTACACCTGCAACTCCAGAGGAGTTACATGCGCGTTGCCGACCCTAACCCCACCCCCTTCGTTGAGCTCTGGCAACCTTACTCACCGGCAGGAACACAACACTATGAGTAGGGTCAAGTGTTATTTGGCTGCGGTTTTCTGTACGGTGGAGGTACTTCCCCAGTTGGGCTCTGCTCTAGATCTGGAATGACATCTGCTGTGCTGTGCCCTACCACACAAGGCGAGATGACATTCACATTGCCCATACCTCTCTTAACTATTAATGTTGCTGTGAACTTGTCAACCACAACCATGTAGTTTTCTAGGTATGCACACTAGATGATTTAATGACCAAAGGTCTTGGTGTTGATAAACAATCTGAGTCTTTATCGCAAACCTCATGGAAATATTTCTACAACCCTTTATATCTTATCGTGACAATAGGGGACAGGAATAGTCACACTTTAAAAATAAGCAAATCACTAGTTTGCATACCATACATTAGGTATATTGCAAATTTCAAAAATAGAATGTCAATTCGAACACTTTACACACACATGCAAGCGGAGCTTTAATAAATTCAACACACTTGCTGGTAACGTGGAACTTAATACTGAACCGCTTTTAGGCTTTTATACTTAATCTTAGATATTATTGTGATAATGTATGTGCACGAGTGCGATAATGTATGATAATCCGATCAAGTTAAGATTGTACAGATTTTAAGTAATTGCTAAGTAGTTTTTACAACAAAGTAATGGAGAGCGCCGGACTCCAGCGGCAAGGTGGAGGGGGCGCCGGTGGGCAGTATGAAAGATTTTAGCCTTTTAGCGTTTTTTTTTCCTCGAAAGTGCGTTGAAAAACATCGCATGGAATACACATTGGTCGTCACACACATCGGCTTTTTTATTGCGCGTTGCGCACAATATCGCCTCGTGTGTGATGACTAACGTAGCGCACTTGTATCATAATTTGATTTTTTGAATCAATAAATAATAATTTACTATTTCATCACACCTGCTCCTAAAAGGTGTTATTACACGTAGGCGATACGGTCCGTAAATCCTAAATTTCGACCTAGGGCTGTAATGTCCGTCCGAAATAAGGCAGAATTTTATTTATTTCTCCTTTTTTTGTCCTCACAAGTGTGTGCGTGGGCTTAATTCACACTTGTTCGTAAGTTCTTGTTTACCACCCTTAATACACAATGTAGGTACCAATACTTTATAATCGCATTAAATTGACCATAAATGAAGCCTTTCTATTGTGGTAAAGTGATCCCTAAAATATTTGCACACGGCGCATATAACTGGAACAAGTAAAAACGTGGATTTCATAAGCGCGCAAACTAAAAAAGTTAGTTGCATAATTTACTTATATATGCTTGAACATCGCGCGTTTACTTGGTCCAAACGCACTACGCATGTAATTTCTATGTAGGATAATTTTATACCCACGCAACCAACCCGTTACATGGTTAGTTGGGTCATGCTGTGAGTGCTGTGACATCTGCATGCTTTTATACTATTTAAACAATGCCTATAACAATCCAATACCCAACAGTCACCAACAACTAAGAAGATACTACGTATCCAACAGGTGTGTTACGCCGTGCGCAATGACCTAGCCTGTTGAATTTTTAATTATTTGACTAGCAACACTAAGCGATCCTTTTGTCAAAATGACGTTTTAAGTACTGCGCATGCTGCAGAAATAAATAAAAGTTTAATTTAAATAACAGTATAAAAGTGCATTAAGATATTGTAGAAGTAAAACTAATTTATAAATTCAAATACCAAAATGGTGTCAAAGAAGAAGAAGAAGGTTTGTCACAAATATGATAGCGTACTAACAAATAACCAACAAATGTTTAGCTTACACGTGTTTTTGGTATACATCACATAAAAAAACCTCTATTTTTACAGTATTCGTCCGGAGAGGGTGCTCAATTTATGACAAGAAAAGCTGCTTTAAAGAAACTGCAGCTCTCTCTTAAAGACTTTCGGCGAATTTGCATCTTGAAAGGAATATATCCCAGAGAACCCCGCAACCGTAAGAGGGCTCAACAAGGCGCGGGTGGCATCAAAACACTCTATCACACAAAGGACATCAAATTCTTATTACATGAGCCTATAATATGGAAGCTACGAGATTTAAAAGTAAGTATATTGCATCATTGTGTGTTCTTTATGAACTTGATTCTGTTTTACTATGCCTACCATTTTATTGTGTTCAAGGTTTATCAACAAAAAATCCGCAAAGCAAGAGCTATGCGTCAATATGGACAGATGAGGAAGTTCTTGCGAGACTACCCAGAAATAAACATAGACCATATTGTGAAAGAGAGGTACCCTACATTTGTGGATGCACTCCGAGACTTGGATGACTGCCTGACTCTGTGCTTCCTATTTAGCACATTCCCGTCACTGAAGAGGGTGCCAAGAGACCAGTCCATGCTGTGCAGGAGGCTGACGGTGGAGTTCATGCATGCGGTCATTGCTGCAAAGGCCTTGCGTAAAGTGTTTGTGTCAGTCAAAGGATATTATTACCAAGCTGAAATTGAAGGACAGACTATTACATGGATTGTACCTCATCATTTCTCATTCCAGGTAATTAAAATAGATATTCTGTTAATAGCTTTAATCTCCTGACACTCGAGATTTGATTTTATAGGTTTAGCACACTGAAAGTTACACTCAATATCTTATGTAAATTATGAAGTATGCCTATGGGAGCCCGGGCAGGAGGAGTATTAGTGAAACAGTGTGATAGCTGGTTAAATAATGAACATTTATTGTATTAACGGGGTCCACACAGAGCGAGCATACGCGCGAAACAATTTCCTCATACACAATCCGGCTCTTGAAGATTTCTTTCAATTTCCAATACTTGTTCCACATACTTTGTATTCTCCTTTCAATTTCTAGTTCATTATTTTACTTGTTGAAACTAATTTGCTAGCTGAGGTATATATATTGATTTTCATACTAAGCAAAACCTTATTTATTTTATTTTTGCATATATTAATATTATTATGAAGTGCCTGTAAATAAAAAAAATTGTGAGTATTTTTTTTTAACAAATTTAATATTATTTTTCAGCCTCAAAACAAGGATGAAGTAGACTTCAAAATCATGTCTACTTTTGTTGAGTTCTACACAATGATGCTTGGCTTTGTGAACTTCAAACTTTACCACTCTCTGAATTTGGTCTACCCCCCAAAACTGACTGCAGCATTCTCATCAAGCTCAGAGAAAGATCTCATTGATGAAAGAGCTTATGTAGCTGAAAGAATTGCAGCCATGAACATGTCTCTAGCCAGAGTAGCTGGTTCTAATGAAGCCGAAGAACTGCCAGAAATTGACATATTCAACACAGAAGATGAAGACCCACAGAAGCTAGAAGATGCAAAGCTTGAAGCCGAAAAAGTAAAGAAACTCAAAACCATGTTTAAAGGCTTAAAGTTTTTCATCAACAGGGAAGTCCCTAGGGAACCTTTGGTATTCCTGATTCGCTGCTTCGGTGGTGAGGTGTCGTGGGACCGCAATATGTTTGTTGGGGCTACGTTTGACGAGACAGATGAGTCAATAAACTACCAGATTGTGGACAGACCGAGTATGGACAAGCAGTTCCTTTCCCGCTACTACGTACAGCCCCAGTGGGTGTTTGACAGTGTAAACACAAGAACACTGCTGCCTATCAACAAGTATTTGATGGGAGCTGTGCTGCCACCACATTTGTCTCCGTTTGTTGACAAGACAAAGGATCAAGTGTATATTCCTCCTGAGCAAAGAGCACTCAATGATCCTGAATTTAAGCCTCAAAGTAAGTTTAAATCATAAGAATAAATTTAGTGCTAATGTGTGCACAGCTCCCCAATGTTGTGAAGGGAAATCCTCTGGGATTCACCGAGATTGGTCTCAGAGCATTAAAACTTATACTATTGTAATTGAAATAGAAAAAAATATACATTGATAAATTTAATGTCCTTTGCGCTGCCATCTGCCAATTTGCGCAGGCCTTTAAGTGACCTTTACAATCTATTTTTACTATCTTACTTAGTTAATTGACCAGTAATAAATGTGCTAGTATATTTTATTACAAAGATGTAAAAATGATCATAAGTCTGCTAAAAAACTTTTGGAAAGTCTTTGGATTTGGAAAGTACTAAATTTAATTTATTCCTTTTTTACAGATGATGAAGCCTCAGATGAAGACATTGAGGAAGCCAGTGATGAAGACAAGGAAGACATAGAAAACAACTCTGATGAAGAGGGTGCTGAAGAAGCATTGACCCGACAGTACCAGGAAGAGGTGGCTGAAGAGTCCTCCTCTGAAGAGGAAGTAGCAGGTGATGAGGATATGGAGAAGAAGAAATTGGCAAAGGAGAAGGTAATACTTACAATAATTTTATTTTATTAAACCATTAATAACCCATTAGTGCATTACAATAAGCAGAAAACCACAGCCAAATAACATGACCCTTCTCATAGTGTTGTGTTCCTGCCGGTGAGTAAGGTTGCCAGAGCTCAACGAGGGGAGGGTTGTTAGGATCATTGGTTGGTGTCACATCACTTAGAGGAAATTGTCAAGGAGCCTCTACGTGTTGCCTTCTGCCCCACGCTTCTGAAGGCGTGCCTTCTCAATGACTGGAACCCCATGATCCCGTGATTATGTAAAGGATTAACCCGTAATAGCCTTTTGGCCTAAATCTTAAAAAAATAGAACAAACATATTTTTTGTTATAATTTTATAAACAGAAAGGCCGTAAAAATAAAGTAAATACATAATAATCATCACAGATATCTTTTGTCTACCTGAATCTTTGATATCTGTTCAAAAAGCTAGAAAAATGTACATAAACTTGCATCACATAAAAACCTGTATTTTGTAACACATGAAAATTTTCCTTGCTACAGCAAATAAATCATTAAGAACTAAACTGTGTGTGATATCAGAATAATTAATCTCTAAATTAATATTCCAGAAAAAGGCAATGGCAGTCACAGCGGGCGTAACACACAAGGAGCACCCCTATCAAAAAGAAATAGAGGACAAGCAAGCCTTCAGGCTTCGCGAGAAACTCGTCCGTAAGAAGCATCGGAACCTCTACAAGAGCATGAAGGCCGGCCAAGAAGCCCGCAAAAAGGAAATCTGGCTGCTTAGGAAAAAGAGGCGTTTGCATGATGAAAAAGTCAAGGAAGACAAGAAAAGTGAGAAGCGGAAACAGAAGATACAGGCTTTGGAGGCGGCCATGGCTTAACATTTACTTACTGAAAATAAAGTATTGAGATGTTATAGGTGTTTCATCAATATTGGCCGGCATGACGTATGCCTGATCACATGATTTTGGTTTATTTATGAATCCCTCGCTAGATGGCGCTGTTCCAAGTAGTAAAAATGCTGAAACGCGCTATAAAGATTGTTCTCGGTATAATGACCAAGAGTAGTACCAAGTAGTACACGTTTGGATTAGTTCCCGAATTACTCGGTAGATAACGCTGTTCCATGTAATAAAAAATAAAATTCCTGAATCGCACTATCAAGACTTCTTGGAATAATGATCCCACACACGTACAGGTTTCTTATATTTATCAAATCACGCGTAAATGGCGCTGTTCCGAGTACTAATAGTAGTATAAATCCTGAAACGCACTGGCAAGATTTTTCTCGGTACGCATGATCGCATTTGTATCACCTGTGACACAAATGGTGAACATGACAGAAATGGTGAAATCTTAGCCCCACTGGACTAGTATATAGGGACCGTGCGCGTTGGAGGGTCTGCCATCTTGTGGCCTGAATCGGAACCATAAACATGCACATGTACACGTCACGTGTTTTCTTGTGCATAGTAGGTTCTGCCATCTTGTGGGCTACATCGGAACAAAAAACATCACATTTACGCCTCGCGCCAAAAATCTGACGGCTCCTGTGCTGCCTCCTATAGTTCATGCACGCTCCCTATTCGCACTTTAAAATACGTCAAATGTTAAATACGGTATGGATCGGGTGACGTTTTTGTTTGAAGAAACGTCACTTCTGATGCTGACATATTCGATCCACATCGTGTCTATCCCTAATACTTGAATAGTTAGTTGGTCTTCTAGTTGAAGTTCGGATTGGGCCGACGTTTTGCTTAATTTATGAATCACTAGATGACGCTGTTCCATGTATAGTAAAAACCCTGAATCCCACTATCAAGATTTTTCTTTAGATAAATTAACCCACAGTCGACAGTTATTCCTTACTTTTTGAATCACGCATAGATGGCGTTGTTCCGTGTAGTAGAAATCCTGAATCGCACTATTAAAATTTTTCTTGTATAATGACCCCAGATTTATTTTAACAATTCGCTCGCTAGATGGCGTTACCGCGTTATTCCATGTAATGAAATCCTTAATCGCGCTGTCTAATAGCTATTTAATACGTCCCATATCTGCCAGGGCAGCGCGACGATATGTATTATGTACACAGCCATAGGCAGCTACAAAAAATTCTAATAAATCTAAATTATTCTGTACCTGCCTCTCTATTGCTCGAATATGCAAGAGCTAGACGGGTAAAAACACAAAACTAGGACTTTCGTTTTCCGCGCCCAACCAACCATTCATTCCAACACCGTCAGCTCCAATGGTTTCATTTTTAGCCGTAGCGAGCGCTGTGATAGAGTAAATAAAAAACAAGTGCTGAATTTGGTTATAATTATTAAATATTCAAATAATTATAATACGCTCTTGAATTGGTAACAGTACTTAAGGGTAGTATTCCACCTGTCCAATTTCTTGGTCCAATGTGTATTTGCGTCTCACATTTTGCTTAATGAGAGTGAGACGCAATGCACATTGGACCAAGAAATTCGACAAGTGGAATACTACGCTAAGACAATACCGTACATTAACTATGCATAACAATAAGAGCCAATGCTCTGTTCAAAAACAGTCAGACAGCAACAACAGAACAACAGAATTTAATCAACTTTTCATAGTAAATTACATTTTTAACACATTTGACGTAGCTAACACTAAACAGAAACTAAAAACTGTAAATATGTACAAGTAAATGGTTCGGTACAAACTGCGTTTTGGTTACAATACTCAAGATTCTAATAACTTTTTAGCGTAGCTGTATGTACACTGTATGAAAATCAAATGAGAAAATATTATACTTGTGTACAATCAGCGACAGATGTAGCCAAGCCGGCGAGGTGTTAAAATAGTACATTACTAGTGGCCGGGAAATTAGAGGTTGTAGGCCAAGCAGTAACAGATGATCACAGCCATAATGACAATTATTTCCACACATGTTTATGAAAATTATCTTATTCACTCATGTTCTCTTAAGAATAAGTTAGTGCTAAGATAATTTTGAACACCTCGCCTGCTGCCGACTACACCAAAGATTGTTCATTGAGCACATTCTATTGTGTTAATGTGTAAAAATTAATCTGAATCTGAATCCTCGTCTTCTTCATCACTATCTTCCAGCTCGGGCATTGGGAACCGCAGAATAGCTGCCAGGCCTGTTAGCTGGTCCAGTTCTGTAAAAACAAATGCTACAGATATACAACGTGCCTATGAAGAATGGTGATTAATTTTGAATAGTGTTCCTGATCACAAGAAAGACCAAAGTATTTTTTTAACTTACGTTCCCCAGAAACGTGCATACTGGAGAATATCCTGACGTCTCCACCATTGTCTCGTACCGAGTCCACCAGCGCAACATACTCCTTCCTCTTCTGGATGTCTTGACATCTGTAAACAGAAAATATACCTAGTTAAAGCATAGTTAATAGAATATTCACCTATGTTTAAAAATAATTTCTGCTGGTACATTTGGCATATATCTATATTGAAAGTTTTAGACGGAGATGCCTATTCATATATTGCCGGCGGTCCGCCGGTCGCGTTTGTCCAGTACCCGGTGTTACTATACCAGCCTACAAACGGCCCACTGCCTTCCCTGATTATTGCAACAAACAATATGGCATGTACAAATGTGTTTATAGTCCCCACGCTAACCCAATGTGGATTGCGGACTTCACATACATTTTGTTTCTTCACGATATTCTCCTTTAAGTGCCAATTACATCCACACTATATCATGCCCGATGTCGGGCCCGAGTAAGAGTATTTTTCCGTTTCACCAAAGATCAGCACATCGTTTACAATATTTGAAATGTAAAAAAATGCATATGAACCATTCTTTACATTTCAAATATTGTTAATGATGTGCTGATATTCCGTGAAACGGAACACTATTATCAGGCCCGACATCGAGACTGTTTTCAGGCCTGATATCGGTAATTGGCGCTTTACCCCAAACACAATAAATGGATGAATGAGTTTAGAAAGGAACTTAATACAACTTACCTAAATAGCTTGTCAGATATCATCAGGACCTCAATTGCCTGTGCCTCATTAGCCCTCTCAATATGCTTCTTCCCGTAGAACGCCTTGGCTGGTTCCAACTGCAACATGGTGTAGAAACTCTCCAAGAGCTTTACCTCACTCGCCGCTTTTGTGTCTGAGATTTTGGCCATTACTGCTGGCTCTTGAAGAACCTCTGAAATTATACAATGAAGAAGATTAGATTAAGATACAATGGGGACCATGTTCAATCATTCTCGAACATAGTCCCCATTTTCCTTCCTGGATATTGACTTTATGCAAAACATTTCTAAATATTGTATATTATCAATAGATATGCCCCTTAGATACGACTTATTTCGATTTTTTGTACAGTGGTGCCTTAAAATAAGGTTGAAAGTGCCCACCATTTGGCACCAATAAATAGGATCAATCTATCTATTAAAATCAGTTGAGAAACCTGAAATATTTACATCTTATAACACCCTGAAGAGTTGCCGTTGGCACTGACTACCAATTGCAAGAAACTTTAGATTTCTGCTGTAACTTGAGAGTATTTTGAAAAAGGACCAATTAAGAAACATAATTTTTAAGGAACTAAAGTACAAATAGTCAAAATGATACTGTTGACTTATGAACAATAATAGTATTCAGAGTATATTTAAATTCAGTTTAATGAATATAAAAAAAAAATAACTATATCTGTTTACATACCTTTTAATGAATGTTTGAACCCTGATGATGCTTTCACCAGCAAGAACTTGCCCTTATTGTCAATTAGCAGTTTGTTGTCCGTTTTAATGGCTTGCTGCATCATGTATTCGAAGAACTGATCCTTGACAAAGCCAGGTGATGCTATGATTACACACTTAACTATGGAGAAATCGATGTGCCGCAAAATTCCTTGCATCACTGCATCGTAAAACTTGTTTAGGCCCTGGAATTACGCATTTGTATGTTTAATAAAGCCATTTTAGTTATTTGCATAGTTATTTTCCTAATGTGAAAAGCATAATATTTTACTTTTTATATAATGTACTCACAAAGCCTAATATAACCATTCATTTTAAAGAAATAAAGTGATAAGATAATACAGTAATAAACAGCGGATTAAAGAAAAAAGGGACAGAGTTATAATTACTCCATTTCCTGAATAGTAGGTAGTACTTTAATGACTGACTAAAATATATTAAAGCTAAATCAAAAATTCCTATTAAGGTGATTTAACCATTGACAATAACTTTTCTTTCTAGTTTAGTATTTCTTTCCCAGTCTACAATATCTAGTGCTATGCAATGATCTCCTTTATTTTCTGTCACTCATTCTTTGAATTATATATTCTCTTAATTCTTAACTAATAAGCAGAAATAATGTAGACTCAAATTGAAAGTAACCTTTTCATGTTGCTGTACAAAACCTTTCCGTTTTCGAGGAATAGTGACATCAATCTTTGACCGCACTAGAGTCATGGACGGTGTGATGAGGCACACATGCGCAAGTCCCTCCTGCATCACTACTGCAGCAACATCTGCGTTTGCTGCCGGGTCGCATGCCATCTCCACTCTCTCCAGGGCCACTGAGTCCCATAGTGCTTTTTGTAAATTGAACTTTCTGTTTAGTTCTAGATCTAATGTGTGGTATGCACCCATCTAAAATGGTTGACATTATTATACAAGGTTTGAATAAATAACGGCCCGGCCACGACTTCGCGCGGCGGCCATAAGTGGGAACAAAGGATCGGTTTGCGGTATCTCGCTCCAACCTATGCTCGCCACTACCGCCGCCGCGTGATGTCGTGGCCGGGGCGTAAGGTTTCAACAAATATTAAAATTACCTCAAGAATTTTATAACTAAACCTCAAAAAAACTTGATGGCTACACTTATTATTATTATTATTTGGTTTAAGACAGGCAGCTGATGCTGGTACGTCTAAATCAGAGTTCACTACACGATTTCACTGCTTAGATAGTCTGTCAAGATTGCTTTTAAATTGATTCACACTACAAGAGTTGCTTGATGCTAAATGGAATATGAGTTTGTCTGTTCACTGTATAATCTAAAACATCATGTAGAATATACTTATATGAAACTTGGCATGAACTTTATCATACTTCATTAGCCGGGTCCACACAGTGCAAGCATACGCGTGAGGCAATTTCTTCATGCACAAACCGGCCAGTGTAGGTGTGCCTCGGCCGAGGCGGCGCATGCGTTTTACACGTCTACACTGGCCGGTTTGTGCGTGAGGAAAAGGCGCGTATGCTCGCTCTGTGTGGCCCCGGCTATTAAATATTTATCATTCAAAATCGTCACTTTAAACTCAATTCTATCAGCCAACCTGAGCTAAACTACTAGTTTAATTTCAGTAGACAAATAATGACTATGGCCAATATAAGAGCGATGGCAGACATTAGAAGATCATATTATTACCTCCAAATGGGATGTATGAAGAAATTACCTTGACATATTGGTTTTCCACCACATTTCGTCCTTTTAACCGTAAAACACATGCTTGGGTATCAAAGTCTATTGTCTCCACATTTATAGTCAAAGTAGTCCTAACTCTGTTGCTGGTAGACGAACCAGTAGAGGATTCGGTTTGCACTTTACGTACGGTAGACGCAGTCACAATATCTCCTTCAGAAATGAGATTGTACGCGTGCCAGATATCTTCTGGCTCTTCAGGAGTAAGGCTGATGCTCCTGTAATCATAAATAGGTATGTTTTCCTTACTAACGATGAAAATTTAGAAAATTCTCCAGTATTTTCAGCAGTGTAAATGAAGCTTACCCACACCCATCCTTTTCGATGTTTTTGTGATTTAACTTCATCTTAGGATTCTTGGGGTCTGTCTACTTATTTTATTCCATTTTAGTTTTTAATTGAATTACTTATGGCCACATTTAATTGCTGTTTGTGCCATCTGCTAACCACACAATCAAGAACCGAAAGAAAAGACAGACGAATGAGATGAGTAGTGACAGTGACGTGACAGACGAAATGACAGCTGATGAAGAAACAGTTTCAGCCTATTTGAGACTCATATTAGACTGCTGGTTAAGACAAAAAAATGTATAAATGAATTCAACAATTGATTCATCCTATCATTTACCTAATAAATTATTTAGAAAAAGAATGCATTTATTTTAAGCAAACAAACATGCAGCGAATAATAATACTTTTTTTGGAAATTGTCAATAACCGCGTTTTTAACTATTACTGGAGTAATATTTAACAACAAGACTACGGAGAAAGTTCATCTGTGGTAATTTTGAACGTTCGGTCGGTGACGGAGCGGTGGAACAGCAAATCGCATTTGTTGTCGTGGTATTAAATAATGGGTTTATAAATATTTACCTACGCGCTTCTTAACTTCACAATAATGTTCAATGACTCTTAGTGCCAAACTACATTTAAGGATGTAAAAGGAATTTTGTTTATGGATTAAATAATGTTTGTGCAGTGCTAGTGCTATTGATAACGCTGTCAAGCTCAGCTGGGTTTCAACGAGCGGTAAAAATCTCGCGATTTTTTCTAGGTAGCGGAAAGCACTTTTGTGCTCCAGTTCCTCAAGGTATGCCGTTACATTTTCTCTATTATGCTAGCTTGCTCAAGATGAGCTAACGACTTTGTGATATTAAAAACATAACACTGTATTGTTTTCTGTTATTTATTTTTTTAAGCGGTCGTGTGATGTTTACGTCACTTTATTTTGGGTTTTGAGTAGTCGTAAATATTCCTAAATAAACCTAAGATATTGCAACATTTCTTAAAGTAATATCCTATATTTACAGTAACCAACATTGGCCGTGATCCATATTGCGTGTCCGCTCCTATTGCGCGGGAACTTGCTTTATTTTTAGCATTCGCATATTTATCGGTGTCGCGTCGTAAATATTATTTAAATTACGGTATTTGCAGTGAAAACTTAACATGCGGGCAATTGATAAGATAGGTTCATGAACAATTAAAAAAATCTATGTGCATCAATAAAGTGAGTCGAAAATGAGTGAACCTCAAGAGTCGGCAGCGAGCGACGCGGCGCTGCAGCCGGCCGTGTCATCAACGTCGCTAGTGGGAGATGCATCTCCCTCAGGCTCCACAGCATCCCAGAGCACAGCTGCAGCTTCAGTCAAGTCTGCAGAACCTACAAGACCCTCAAGCCTGCCGAAACCTTCAGGAATCAAGCCTCCCAGCAAGATTGGCAGGCTGTGTTCCAACTCAGCCCCAAAACCAGCAGTCCCCATCTCTCCAAGGACAGGTGAGTGTTATTCAATAATTTCATTTCTTAAACATAATTTTTGAATTAGGCATGTATGTGAAATCTAAATCTTAGAAGAAATCTAAGTAGGATCAAGCAAACTGCAATTGACACCAACTTTTGCTTTTGGTGTTAATTATTTTCTGTAATTGTTAGTTGATGTGCTTATCATCATCAGCATTATTCTCATCACTTTGTTTACATTCATTCATTATAGACATTAAGCAATTATTGGCAGAGTTCGAGTTTAGATAATGACTGTTGTTAACAATGTTGATTGATTTGACTTTACCCATTGTTCCCGTGCTCTTATTATCTTCAATCAATTTAATAGGTCACAAAGTCTCTAGGTCAGATCACATATTCTTCAAAATTGGTTAATAATCAAATCATTTTCCCATTTTATCTTCCATATTACCTATTCCAAAATGAATAACATGGGAGATCAAGAATTAGTTATGGGTTTTCACCTGAAATATAGTTAGAATTATCCAGCTTTTCCATTTATAAAAAACATAAGTAGTATCTTAATATACTCAACAATTTTGTGCAAGTAATTTGCAGGAAAATACTGTGGAATGTGTTTAAGTTTGATGTTGCAGTACATTGCCCCAGTTTCACAGGCACATGTTTTGATAAAACAACAGTATGCACTTGTTGTCAAAACAGAGCTCATGTTCAAGCCCACAACACACATTTTAGGAGATTATCTGTTCTTGCTGGAGTAAAATGATAAGAAAAATACCTATGTATGTTCTTGAAAAGATAAGAGAACATTTTATTTAATACATTCTTAATATGTTTACTTGCAATGTAGGCAGTGTTAGGTCATCACTAATATTAAACCATGAGCTGCAGGTGACCTCAGCTCTCGTAATATTGGAATGTCATTAAATTTCGATGAGAAAACAAGCTTGGGAACAGATAATACGAAACCAGTTTCTTGACTTTAAAATTTGCGTCGATTGTGTTTAGCTGTGCTTGAGTTTGATGAGTAATTGTGGCCATTAAACATGCAAGGCTGATTTAAAATTGGATGTTTAATTGTGGTTTCTAATTGATATTTATCAGACATAAGTAGCTATATCAATAGTTAAATTAGAGGTGGCCAAAAACTCTCTAGAGCAGGGGTCCCTAAACTTTTTTACCTGAGGGCCTCATAAACTTTCGCGCGGGCCACCATCGGTTTTTGCGCCGGGAGAGGGAGAGGGGGGGTTGCTAGTTGCAGTTAGGAACAGTTCCACTCTCAATGGAATGCTGAACCCCTGAAGCCTGGGATCAGTTTGGCAACTTCCCGCGGAACGGAGGCTGTAGCACTGGGTGTCCGCGGGCCGGGGTTTGGAGACCCATGCTCTAGAGGGATGATCAATTAAGATCCTACCTACTATGTACCAACTTTGGCCTGTGTTAGCATTAGTTTATGTAGGTATAACGTACTTAGATATGGTACCGGAAGTGTGTACCTTATCAATTTTTAGGTATAAATAAGTTTCGTACTCGTAACTTTTAGTCACTCGTGCGTTTCGGAGAGCGTACTAGAGACTCAATGATTAAAAGGTCGAGTTTTGTAACACTTTGCTGAAGATTCTGCTGCTATGTTTCTACATACCATGTACGGACATACTGGACGATATAATCATTAGTATTTAGTATAATATCATATCAATCGGAGAGTTTACATGCAAATGCATAAAAGCCTACTCGTTACGTGCCCGATGACGATGCCCGAACGTCACGCAAATGCTACGGGTGACCGAATGCTTTTTATTGCATTCTCCTAAATGGATTTCATTCGTGCGTATAGCATGCCCCAGAGTGCCTGTTCGCTTTAAGTTCAAAGGCAATGAAATACGATTTTAGATTAATATTTATTAAGCTACATGTTAACGCGTTTTTAGCGATAAGATATCATAATATACATAATTCATTCATATTAGCATGTTATTTCCATACTATAAACGTGGTGTGACAATGACGTGGCTACTGGTTAGTTTCGCTTGAAAGAAATCTGTCTCGATCGTGCGGTCATTCGTTAGCGGCAGTAACTCGATTTCACCGTACCACAGTCAACAAGGAGTGTTATTCCAGTCGGTTGCCAAATTGGGCGTTAAGAAAAACCAGTACAAAGACCAGCACTCTTAACCCATACCTGTAACGGCTCTCGAGGTCACAGTTACACTAGTTATTTTCAACGTTTAACACACCTGAGCACTGTAAGCTGTGGGAATACACGCTTAGGCTATAATTGTTACATGATAGGTATTTTTTTAACTTTTACTGTGGAAGCGTGACTAGTTAGTTTCTAGGTTCCTGACAAGCCGGCACGTTCGCATTTAAGTCCGGAACTAAGCAACATCTACATTCGACCCTTACTAGCAAATCTAGCATTCTGACTGGCGAGAGGGACAAATAGTTGATGTCGAACCTTCCAAGGTATTGATTTTTCCAATAAACTTTTTCATGTTGTCTTTCGTTAAACCTCCGGAAGGCCAAACATCATGTTATATTTTAAAGGACCTAATGTTCCCGTTGGAGGTGTGAACGCAGACATAATAAATAAATAAATTCATGATAAAAAATATAAAAAAAGTTCAAAAAGTTGTGGTTATTAGACTCCTGATGTTAGAACTGAGTACTTTTCATTTATATATCTATATATATATATAATATGTTTATGTCAGTTATTTATAATGTGTATTTTATATATAGGTGTATATAGGAGGTTTATGTATATGTTATAGTTTGCGTATTCATACTACGGGTTTTCTACTTTTAATTTTATTTTATCACTATTTATTGCTCTCGTTCTACTTTTCTGTGTATCCAATACTCTCATATTGCTGCTTTTCATATTGATTTGGCTTTCACCTGTTAGTGTTTGATCCTTTCGCATTTTCTCAAAGGTTAACTGGAAGAGATCCCTTTTAGGGATAAGTTCGCCTTTGTACATAACTTTTTTTGTCTGTTTTATGCTAACCTGTTTATGTGCAATAAAGTGACATACATACATAAATGTCAATGTGGAAATTTTAGTTCTACACCTCCTTTACTCAGCCCTTTTCCGGTTGCATCCTATATTTAGGGATGCTCAAGAGCTCTCGGCCATATAATAGGTAGTTGCAATTCTGTCGGGACCTAATCTTGGAGAGAGTAGACCACAGGAGTAGACTATAGATTTTTGCCCAGCCACCGTTAGTTGACCTTCTAAAAAAGGGGTAAATCCATATTGCGATCAAGTTTTATCCAAGTGGCGCAGGTAACATGAAAAAAAAATCGTTAATCTATTTCTACAATGCCAGAACTAACATTATGTTCAAAGTTGAAAGTTCGTCCTAATTAACGTTCTCATCTCAGTTTAATAGTCAGTCTCAGTTTTTATATCAAAACTTTCGCGTTATTATACCGCGGAATGTCTAAACGCAAGTTGTTTAGAGTTTTTATATCTGCTAACGGGCCTTCCCAACAAAAACATTAATCCTGTTATAGTTAAGTGAATCTGAATACCGGTTCTTGGTACGACCTTCGAGTACTGCGGAATGAGTTGCGTTAATATTATTATAGTACAAATACCGTTATTTTGAAACAAGCTATGAGGAAACGATTTAATACACACAGTTATTAACTTATTAAACTATTATTATGTGTACGTTTAATTTTCGTACTTAATTTTTTTTAAAGTACAATCATCAAAAATAACCCCAATAATGGTGTGCTGTGCTGAATGGAAATTTTGTTTGTTTGTCATTTGTTTAAAATGGGTGTCTTCGCATAAAATATTCGAAAGCGACGGGTGTAGTTTTTTGGCAGAAATTAGCAATTTTACAAATAATCCCGTTGTTGAATTTACCCTAATTTAACTTAACCAGTATCATGGTGGTCTAGGGCTTCATTTTTTTAATTATACGTCAACAATTGGTAATTGTCTTTATGCGTTGTAAACATAAGTTAACTACATAATTGATATAGCAACCCGCAATTTTCGAAGTAGGTGAGACGTATAAAAACAAATGACATTAATTAGTAGTAGGTATTAGTAATACTACAGCATTTAGATACGTGTCAAGGATGTCCTGTTTGGTTTGTAAGTGAGCCCGAAATGGCTTATTCGTGTTTTGGTCATGGACCTCCGATTTGTCTTCGTCCATTCTATTGTTCGTGATTCACTTTCTCCCGCGTGCGTGACTGACTGGGTTCTTGTTGCTAACACTAAGTGTTTGACTCAGTCAAACCGGTATAGATTTGAGCTCTAAGGGCTACCGCGAAAAACAAAAGTCGAAATTTCGTTATCTGCCGCTCTCTATCGCTCTTACATATTCCAGCGATAAAGCCTAGAGGGGCAGATAAAGAATTTTAGATTTTCGTTTTTCGCGATAGAGCCTCTGATATTAAATAAATAAAGTGTCCCATATGTATTTTAATTGTGATGATTTGAGCCCACGTGCACCCTTTATAAAACTTACGTATCGTACGTATTTTGTAATGAACCTTATCACAAATTGTTGATAGTTGTAAATAGTTTGCTAGTTTGTTTCTTGGCAATTTTTCCGTTACCATACCATAGGTTACCTAAATGCGGTTAACCCTTCACTAGTGGCATACTTAATTTTTTAGTTGTTGGAATAATAACTTTGCTGTCATTAAATTTAAATTTGCTTCACTGAAAACCACAACCTGCTTGCCTGTTACTCGAAAAATGCCATCGATTTGGTTTTCCATAATATTAATTATGGGTCGCGAGTCACAGTTGAACTGGTTTCTTTGAGGTTAGTGTTTGGTAAGTTACGAGAACGCGTTCTTGCGCCGGCGCCGCGCCGGGTTATCCGCTCTATTATCGCCGCTCGATCACGAGCCAAGCACTTTTTCTGATTACTTCTGCTATCTAAATGTCAATAAAAAATAGCCGAAATAGGCTTGGCAATCTTGGCATGTTGATTACTTAATATACACTGCCATAGGCCAATCAATTCACTTTTGACGTTTTTTTACATTTATTTATTTGGAGGCAAACAACCGGCATGCCTAATACAAGAGCCGTTACAGCTCTTTAGTTAATTTTTTAGTGTTTTGTTGTGGGATCGTTATTTATGAAAATTATACACCATATACTGCAGGGGACTGTACTCCGGTAGGTTTAACAAACCTAAAGGTTAATAAGGAGTTTAAGGAGTGTATAATTTATAAAAGCTCAGAATGTTCTAGATATTCTCGATAGACATAAATGAGAATAAAAATGAGTGACATTGATGGCTGAATTTACATATTGATATGCTGTGAAATACCTGTTTAGTTACGGTAACAAACAAGTTGACGTAAAATATCTTCGTTCGTGTCCTAAAGAAATACTTATCGAGTCGTCGATTCGATACCCTCCAATTCATCCGAGCTGACCCTATTACCTTGTTGACCTTATTTGCGAACCGTTGCCCTGCGAAGATTAGGCTGAGCTTCTCAAGCCAATTTATTGAATTAGCTAACGAGCTACGTTTTATTGCAAGTGCACTTCGTTCTGTATGTTTAAACTTTAATTGCATCCTCAATCGACGTTCGGTAGACTGTCTATTTAGTATTGTCAGACTGGTATTTCCGGTCAAACTTAAAGGGATTCGCTACAGAATAAATGGATGTAGAACAAGATTCGCTTATTATGTAAGCACCTAAGACGACTTTGACTATATACTACATATGAATAGGAATTATAAAGCATTATCAATTTACTGTAACTAGGTACTTTATCTAAGTATGTTTAAGAGGCCGTTATCGATTTTAGTCGCAAAAACGTCAAATTGATAGATTTAGCGTATGAAATTGTACACCAATTGTTAACTATTAGAAATAACAAGTACTGGTTTCTTTTAGCACGTCGTGTTATCTTTCATTTTAATAAATCAAGTTTTAGAAAACAGACTCACTTAATTAGTAATGATTTTTTTCTGATGTACGTTTAGGTAAACGCGCCTAAAGCAGTGCTGCCAAAAATGGTAATGGTATTACACATTTCCTGTACTTTAACTTTAATAAACTACATTTTTGTTATTATAAATTTGAAGTAGTGTAAATGAAAGTTAGACGAAATCAATTTTCTCCAGAAATTACTTCAAAACAAGTGACAATTTCTCTGAAAATCGACTTCATTTCAACGTAATTTTGATACTTAAACAATCTACAACATTTTTTGAAACTGTTCTTATACATCATTTTGTATAATTTACTACCATCATTTTTTAATGAATTTTTTAAAACTGTCCCTTCTCGTCACATATTACCGGGACGCACGCCTGCGACCTCATTATTAAAAGGCAAGATGAAAAAACGTGCGAATAGAAAGAAACCAATACTTGTTATGTAGATATTACGTAACAAAAGGTGTACAATTTCAAAGACAATTTTAAATCTATCAATTTTACATTTTTGCTCTAAATTCTTTACCGGGCTCTTAAACACGCTATTTGCAAATAGATCGCAACTTAGACCCGATATAATTTTCTCGGAATGGCCGGTATGTTTTGACGGTTGATAATGGCTAGCTAACAAGCTGACTCATTAACACCTGGTTCCCAGTTTGCCTTTATAATATCGCTTCTAACGCGATACGTTCCGCCTAAATACTTCATTCCGCTTTCTACCTCTTTGTTGGGGTCGCCGTCTGTCCATCAATTCTCATGACACGTCTGTCTGGTTAGTGTCTGTCCGTCTGTCTTTGCGATCGTTATGACTTAAAGGGGTGGTAAACATTGATTTGCTTACTCTTTGTCTGATTCCCACGGATATAATGAGTATTATAATTTAAAAAAATGCATGAGATTGGTCGAAATAACAGAGTTAATTTTCAGGCTAAATTGTTCAATAAAGTAGCATTGATTGCATTATAGTTATTATAAGTATTGCAAATAGATCGTCCTGGATCCAGCTTAAACCCAGTGAGGTCCTTTTAAACTATACGAATAGGCTTTCAAGGTAAATGACGCAAAACCCTATCTAACCCCAGAGGCCCATTTCAAACCTGCAGTTTAATTTCAGAGGACTTACCTTAGACAAATTCTACTTTGCAATTAAGGTTTTGCGTAAATGGCAAAAGCTAGTTTCTAACATATTGACCATTTAGATAGCCGATCACAATATACGCTTATTTATTTGTTTATTCAATACATAGGGCATTGATTCATGTTAGCACACGTCGGTATCATTAAAGTAGCGGCCCACCCAAGTCTCTATTGAAATCAAATGCTAAATGTAATCCTGCAACCCGGCGGCCTCGGAGCATTCTACAATCAAAACGTTTTCGCGTGATATTCTCACAAAATGTCAAGAACCTATGCGCAGCGCCTGCACCTAACTGAATTCCATTGTGCGCTGTTTGCTTCCTTTTTTGCGAATTCGAATTACGTTAGGTAGTTATTACGACACCTTTCACCTATACACTTATTTATTTTTGCGGTGGTTATATCTCATAATATGTAACCATTTTGAAATGATTACCGAATCGATTAAGATAATACCTATACGTCACTTTCACGCTCCGTTTTTTCAAATAAAAGAGTTATCAGATTTTATAACAATGAATACCTACCTAATCAATTTTTATTTGCGGCTGGCGGTCCATTGTTTTTTATTGCTGTTAATGCGGATTCCTTGTTCAGAACTCCGAGCAGTGACAGTGACATGACATTTGATATTATTGCTTAACGTTTAAAGACTTCTGAATTATATTTTGACAATACCTGCGAATGTAGAGTTTCACAATCGCCCGAGTAAACAATATACTTGTTTGCATTGTGGAATTCGTGAGAAGAGTGGCACAAATTCAGGTGCCATTTTCATTGATCAGCGATGATTGTAGGTATTTTATAGTCGGGAATAAAAGTACCTATAGTAAACATCAATTGATGAAAGCTAGCATGAATGGAATGCAGGAGTGATGATAGGTATTTTACACAATTAATAATTATAATAAATTGTTAGCAGGCTAATAGCAAACTAACAATTTGGTGTTTATCGAGTTAACAGAATGTTTTTTTATATATGTTCCTCGATTTCACGAAAAATGCTTGGCCGATTTGGAAAAGTCTTTTGTTTGAAACTAAAGCATAATCTTCGGTTGATCCTATTCTCAATCAGTCATTAGGCCAGGATAACATCTGTAAAATGCTGTCGGAAAGGATTTAATGAAGTGGAAGTGCTGATTAAGACCAAGAACTGATAGAGAAATGAGCAGAATCACGATGAAAGACCAGCCTATATCCTAATTAACCAGACTAACCTACTTAGTCGTGTTTCTTTCGGCGGCCGATCGTAAGATCAGGCAGATCGTAATGTTCCTGTGTATTGTTTTGACGGTAGTAGTCACATAAAACCAATAGCTAGGTAGGATAGGTTCATTAGGTTGCTTCAGAAGCCCGGAGGGCAAACTGGTCCAAACATAGAATCCCCGCGTAACGGGGCTCCGTCGATTCAGGGAACGAGACAAAGATTTTTACGTTTCACGATATGCCTAGGAATATCACGATCTACCTGATCTTACGATCGGCCGCCGACATTTCGACCAATTATAGTCTCATGAATGTCGACGGTAACCTATACAACATTAAATTTGACATTATTGTTGGCCGTTGCTCTCTTTCTGTCGCGGCCTTATCTAGATGCCACAAGCAGTTCAGAGCAAATCGTGACGTTAATCTCAGTTCAAGGTCGCCACAATTGCAACACATTATTAATGCGTAGGTCCGGATGACATCATAATGTCGCTATAACTGATAAATATTCCAAATTCGTATCCACTAACAGTTTTCATGGACTTTGTGATTAAGCTCGTGACCACCTGATCGTTATAATCGTATGACAAAGTTTCTCATTATACATATACCATTTTTATACATAACTAATTTATTACGTATTTTTCTCATAAATAAAAAAAACACCTCTGGAGTTGCAGGCGTCCATAGGCTACGGAGACTGCTTACCATCAGACGGGCCGTATGCTTGCTTGCCACCGACGTAGTATAAAAAAACCTATAGCGTGTAATAGCTGGTAGTCACTAGAGTATATTGTAACCAACTCTTACACACGACAGGACTTCCACAGCTTTCAAAAATAAGTTATTCAAATAGGCCTAGCAACAAGCACTTTTAAATCGTCAAATTTTAGAAATATCATCTTAATCTAAATATGAGAGCAATTTATTGATGCAGTTATTATTGTTCTCAAAAAAAAACATTGATTTATTGTAGATATGGTAAACTTAATAATAAGAATTTCACAAAAGGATCGTCAAACACCAATATTGTATATTCAAAAACAAAACTACAAAATGTGATCTGTTATCTTAACTTTCTATACAAGTAGGGTAAGTGTGGGTATGACTGGGGTTTTTATTTAAGGCCTCACTTTGAAAGTGTTTTTCTAAAATTATTTCAAGATATCCGATAAGTTTTTTTTAGATCTAAGTTTCACTTATTTTGAACTGAAAAAAAATCAACAGTGTGATAAATTAATAATTTCTTGAATAAATAAGCATTTAAAAAAACGGCCAAGTGCGAGTCGGACTCGCGCACCGAGGGTTACGTACAAACATCTGATTTCGACAAATGGGGTGCGCCGTGTGATTTTTAATTTGAATAAAAAAAATTGAGAACTAAGGATAGTGATAGTAAGGATGTTGTAAGGAAGGATAAGCCACCACCATTTATTTTTTTATCTTTTAATTTCAGAGCATTCGAAGGAAAAAATCGGGTCAAATTCCTGCTTGTACATAATGTGCTCTATTTTTTTATTTAGAATAGGTAACCAAATAAATCTTTCTTTATTTTATTAGGCGTGAAATAAGTATTTTATATTGTATGACAAAAGTTAGATAAAACAACTACAAACAAAATGGTGGCCATCTAAAATGTTCACGCTTTCGGTCCGGTCCGGCTATTGCATATCAAAAGTTACATTTTTCTTAAATAGAATGTCCTTGCTCTTCTTGTACTGGTAAATAAATTTCATGATCGTAGAATAATATCTTCAATTAGAAAAGTAGTTGTGAAAATTGAGAATTCCGAAAAATTGTCAACTTTGACCCCCAAAAAACACCCATGTGGAGAAAAATATAAAAATCTGAAATTTTCTGAAAATATAGTCTATGTCTTCGTTAATTATAAACACGAAGTATTATTCTATTATTTTTACCTATAAAACAAAAAAAAATGGTTTGTATTTGTATTTTGTATTTGTAAAAATCCGCAGTAATACCCACACTTACCCTAATATATTTTCAATCGGTCTTCCATATAAGAGAAAGTATTGATTATGAAATTTATATGAAGACTTAATTAAGGTACATACATCTTTGTTATTTCGTCGATATCGATTAGAACTTAGCGAAGTGAATGAAGTGATGGATTTCTATAGAAAGAAAGTTATTTACGCGCTAATCAAAATGTAATCGTCTGTTGCGGTTCCGGTTCCAATAATTATTAGATAGCTTCAAAACATTTGTTAAGATAAAAATACGTAGTACTAAACGTAGTAGGTACGGACCTGGATCCTGCTTGCTCTCATACTTGTGATACATACTAGTAAGTAGCAACTAGCTGTCTCCTGATTTTGAAGGGTTCATCCGTTTACGAGGTTGTATGATCCTCCAACGGAGACTAATTCATAGTTATAGTGCCTACAAAAATAGTGTCTATCTGCCGGGCTAGCACATCAGTGTCGCGACAGTATCTCACCCGCGAGATGCACTACCCGTCCCTCTTTCATTAATACAGTTAAAAATAGACGGGCAGTCTATCTCGTGGGCGAGATACTGTCGCGCCAATAATGTGCTAGGCCTACTGGTCTGTGTAGTAATAATGAAGTAATAAATGAAGAGGTAATAAAGTCGGCATTACTTACCTACATATTTAGATGCAAACGTATTATTCATGTCAGTTTTATGCACAACTACAATAACTTACGTAACATCACAATACTCTTCAGTCTCGACATATCACACCCAAAAGTGACATGGCATTGGCAATACTAAACTAGCACTTTTTTTCTTAGACTAACGTATTTTTTCTTAGATTAATTATGTGTGATGAAATCACCATGTAGGTTTTCCTCACGATTCCAGTAACTGGAGTGTCGCGCTGTATTACATCCGTAGTTCTTACGAAGGCCAAACCTTACTTAAAAGAATCCAAACTGATTCAAAAGATACTTTCGGAATGACTGTATGGAATTCTCCAACGTCACGACATCGACGTCAACGCTGACCTTTGAAGTATTTCTAGCTTTAATATTAAGTTAAAGGTATGTTGAATCTGAATTTGGTACATGGTCGTAACGAGATCAAAACACATGCATGTTAGAACAGTTACAAGGGCCGTTTCGCAATGTTCAAGTAAAGTCCTGAATAAGCTACTTGCCACTTATCTGACGATTAATGTCATCGTTGGTGTTTAACAATCTTCAAATAAGCTTAACTGGTAGATACAGTGCTGTTTTGCACAAAGTTTTATCTGACAGTTAATTAGCTATCCAATACTTGGACATTGTCAAACAGGCCCTAAGTAACAATATTTACTAATTACTACAAAGTTCTAATTCTAATAAATTAAGAATTCATTCAAAAAGCGTCAAAATCAATCGCATTACATTTTCTATTTGAAAAGTAGCTAGAAAGTCGTTATAAATATAATAACCATATTGGCTGACATGATATTGCCTAAATCGACGACTTAGGATATGAATGCTATGACGCATTCCGATTAAGAAGAGAAGGTACGCCGGAATAATACTACACGTCATACTATATATTTTCAACACTTTGACCTCGGGTGTTACCGCGTAATAGCATTTTACTTAGTTTTTTTTTACTTTGGTTAACCCAGCAGGGGTCGACAAACTGCGACTCGCAAGCAGCACCTTGCTCTATAGAAGTACACTTGCGGCTCTCCATAGCTACATCTAGACAGACCGAATTATATTGCGTGGCTCCTTGAAATGTCTGAATCAGATGGTTTTAAAGTATACCGGGCACCGAGTGACCCAAACTGCATGACAGTTGAATAGTCTTGTATCTAATTACGCGAGACCCTTATTATATTTAACTTTGATGTACAGCTAGTCAAGTCGCAATGTAACGCCATTGCTGGAAAGTGTTCCGGTCTGGCGGTCGAGCGGCGCCGGCGCACAGCAGGTGTGGAAAATTGCTCGCGTTGTCAACATATCGAGTTTATTGAGATGCTTTATGGTATGTGCACGCTGCACGGTTAAGCTAGCGGACCATTGCGTATAATGCTTGCTCCACATCGACTAAGTACTTTGTCTTACTGAGAAATAAAGGAGTAGCTTCGTAAATAGGACTACTGGAAAGTCCATTTATGAAGCCATATCACTTACTACGATTAGCTAAGAAAGGCTGCAATAAAGATTAAAAAGAAATTAGTCTCCTTTACCAAACCCTTCTAAATATCCTTATTTGTACTCCTCCGAAGCCATAATCTCTTTGTTAGGAATCAAATGTAGGTACGCCACCGTTTACTCTTATTTACTCATCAGCTTAGGCATTGCTTTAAATAAATATAGCGAGCAGAGTCACTTGCACAAACAAAACGTGACCGGAGGCAAAATAATACCGGCGGTTACACTTCGTCGCTTCGCAGCCACAACAATATATCTCGAAGTATCAGCTTGTGCTTTTTTTCTGTTAACAAAAAGTCTAATTACTAGAGATGTGCCGACTAGTCGCCGACTAGTCGGGAAAGCCGACTATCCGGCTACATTTATAGTCGGCGACTAGTCGGCGACTAGTCGGCAAAATGAGCCGAATAGTCGGCTGCCTAGATCTTCCAAAAAAATAAGGAAATAAAATAAAAAACCACCATACTCGAAGTGTTTGCCGATTGGTACCAGTCCACCTCACGAAATAAGTACTTGGCATTGATTACTTTACTTGAATCACCTTCAACATCGTCAAAAAATGTCCACACGCGTGATTTTCTTTTAGACATAATGTTTATAAAGATCACTATTTGTTTATTTAAACTTTTAAACAACAATTACGATTCGTTTTGTATGTTTTTCTAATAATAACACACCGGAGCAACAAGTGAATCGGAAAGGTAAACAAAACTAGTCAAAACATGAAAACGCAACCACGTGCGGCAGCGAATCAGGCGACCCGAACGTTCCCGATTACGCCCGAACTTAGGCGAAGACCATAGTCGGCTACGCCGACTAGTCGGCCGACTAGTCGGCCACCTGACTGCCGACTAGTCGGCTAGTCGGCTAGTCGGCCAAAACCGTAGTCGGCACATCTCTACTAATTACCTATTCTGTGTAAGCAACATCATTTAGCGACAGCCAATTTAATTTGTGTTTTACTCAAATTCAGTAATAGATGCGTCATCGCGAGCGTCACGGCGAGCGCGTGCTAGCCAATGTTTCCAAAAGAGCATATTTTAAATACCTACGAGTAAATAGCATGTTGCATTAAAAGCACCAATATGAAACATGCAGTACTAAACACAAAACGACCGATAACCCAAATTTTGAAAAATATTTTTGCCGTAATTCTCGTACCAATCAGTAATTTTCAAGTGAAATGTATCTTAAGTTTTTATACTTTGGTATGGAATGAACGGAGACACACACGTACGTTCAGGTCGAGAGTCTGTTTGTCTATTTGTTTGATTGATTGGGCACATGGTGAATTTAGTCAAGTCAAGGAAAATCTACAGAACGGAGGCTGCGGTTATAATATGTGTCAGGGATTTTAAAATGTGGAATGTTATGAATGTAACTTTTCCTGAAAGCTATTTTTTTTTCGTAAGTAATAAAGGCAAGGCATTATTCTAATATTCATAGACAAGGACTCTTTTATTTATCAGGAAATACTGTTCTATTTCCTAGTCAAGCCATAAATCAAAATACTTAGAACGTATATCGTAAATCTCAGCCAAGGCTCCCTAAACCCCGTCCTCCTTACGTCTGTATCAACTGCTTATTAGGTTTCAGGGGACATTTTGTATGGGTCGTAAATCAGGTACGTGCCTCTACCGTCAACTCGGACTATGAGTCAAGGATTATTTGGATTCCAATCTATCGGTCAACGGCCCACTAGTAAAGACTATTAAATCATAAAGACTGAAGCTATCTTCATACAAAGCTGTTGCTGGTGTTGCTGCTTACCGAAAAAGTGTTTTAGACGATATCAAGAATTCACAAATCAATATTGTGTTCACCAATAAAACCCGTTATAGTATAACGAGGTCAAAATGCAAAATATGTACTATTGGAATTTTTGAGTTCTCGTATCTCCAAGGAACATCTATCTACATAACAAACGCTTTGTTTCGACTGAATGTAATTTTGTAATGAGATCACCAGTCTCTTTTTTACTGTCTCTTTCTGCTAACGCACGATGTTTGCGCAAATTAGTAAAATTAAATATTTGGATAACCGTAACCTGTTGGAATGTTTTTGGTTAATCAGGCTAGTCGTCTTTGATAGTGCCGAATAAAGAAAATAATAACATATTTTGGAATTGGAAATCAGTTTGAATCACTAATGTGTTTGGAAATAGAGAGAATAAATCAACACTAAACAAACTGTACCATATTTGATGCTTAATCACTAGAAAGTACGAGATGAACCATATACAGATCTCGTTTATCAATGTGTTGTGGGTATTTACTGACCGTGAATGTCAGAGAGAAGTCAACAATCAACTCAGGTGGAATGTAAACTTTCATGTTTTGTTTGATATCCTACTCGTAGCGTCGATGTCAAAGATGGGTACGTTGACATCCTTATTACAATGGAGTAAAGTCCGAAATGAGCATTTGACGTCGACTGTACAAAAACAGAGTCATTATCAATCATTACCTTCTCAAATTTGAAATTCACGCAGCTCACTTCGTCGGTGAAAGCTACATGGCCTGAACTTTACTGTGTTCAAAATTGCATAAGCACCGCTCTATTACTTTGTTATTTCTTTCCTATACCGAGCTTTCTGATTATACATAATAGGTTAACATGAGCTTATTGACTATTACAGACTGAACAGACACCGCATTATAAAAGCACCATCTTGTAGTTGAGGCTTGGAGGATTTAACAGCTGGATTCGCCTTTACCTCTTTGTCGAAAACTTCGGCCAATGGTCATATGTATTGTATGGACTGGCGTTTATCTGACATGGCTATTTATACATATGTATACATTTGACGCGCACCTCCCCCGCTAAAATAGGCAGACTGTTTGTGCAAAAAATCACAGAGAAGGCGTCTCCAGTTGCTAAATGCTCCAAGAGTTGAGGTGATCTTTGTTGACATTACTCGTTATACGTACACTAAAACTGTATAAATCATTATTTTATTCTATTTGCTATTTTAAGGAAATCATAGGATCCCCATTTTTTTTAATTTGATGGAGTCCCCTTATATTTTGTCCCTATTCTATTACCTACCTTTTTCCATAAAATAAGTAAACAAATACCTAACCCATTAGTACTATAGACACATACCTACTCAACACGTGTAAACCTAGCATAAAGAAGCTTTTGCTCGTCCGTTTCTTTTTGTCCAGTGAAAGGTGTTTGCACTGTAACAATCAATTGTATCCTCGGATCGGACGTGTCACCACAAACGGCAATGAAGAACGTCCGGAATGGACTCACGTTGAATGGCTTGCTCTTTTACATTCGACCTCGTCAACTCGCTTTCTTTGACCTGTTAGAAACCGTGACTGGCAGAACGTCAATGTTGTCAGGAAAAATACAACAGGTACAAGTATTGTCAGCATGAAAAGTAGATCACTCCTTTATCGCAATCACTATGACACATAAATACGTCGGTATCTCAGTATTTTCACCTTAGTTCGCCGAACTAAATAAAGACATAAGAGCGCCTATTATCTATTTATTGCTGATTTCTGATTTACTACAGGTTACCTAGTATCTATATTTCCAGAGAAAATAATTATGTTGCTTATCGTAATATCTGCGTATTTTATTTAATGACTTTTCTGCAGCCCTGAACTTTAACAAAGAGGCCGCCAAGTTTAACAAAGTTAAATTCAAACGAAAACACTGTAGGTAAACATATATAAATGAGTACGTATAAGGTAAGAATTCTCGGCCGATAAGCTCAGAGATAAGATAGAGGTTATTCGTAGTAAGTGTAGAGACGATAGATACATACTCAGAAAGCGAAATATTTGCATCTAGGCTAGTCTAAAAATGAAAATAGTAACAAAATTAAGTGAAGTAAGTAATTAATCAAGCGCAGGGGAAAATCTTCCACCAAATTCTGCAATCTACGTAGTATATGTACCTACATCAAAAGCTATGAAAGATCTGACGTCCTTGTGCCCGTTGAATTGACATGAATTGTTTAAAAACAATTAAAATAATTAGATCATCGGTCTTTTTAGTTTAGTAGGTAGGTAAGCTACAACGTAATACAATAATTATTGTGAAATATATCAGCAATTTTTTTCATTCAGTTATTTTCAGAGCAAATGTTATTGAAATAGAGAGATAAACGCTAGTTTTCAGAATTTTGCCCTAGCCCCTATCCATTCAAAAGTTACATCGTTAATTTCACATTTCATGAAAGGGCTCCTTTGGCCGGGGAAACAAAAACAAGAGCCTCATATCAGCGAGGGCGGCGCGGGCGTGGGACGCCGCGCCGGCCGCAGTGCACTCTCGGCGGGCGAGCGATCCGCGCGTCACACCCTCGCAACACCGACACAAACACTCGACAAAACCTACCTAGGGTATAACGCAAGGAAAATCTACCCCACGATTCATCGATATTATCAGTGCCGAATAAAAAAAAAATACCACACAAGCCCAGGGGATTTGAACGGGAAAGAAGATGCCGGTCGAAACGAAAATCAGCTTCTCTGGTGAGTCTTAAATTTGTAATTTTCGGGATGTCTCGAGGCTTCAAATTTTGCTCTACAATTTTATTGGGCATTTTGTTCTCTCTATTTGTAAATTACTTCAGTATTTTGACAGTAAAAGTCCTATGTTTATTTTTAACAAGGTGCTGATAACCGATTCTTACAATGGTATCAGTTTTATTTCATTCGTTTACTTAAAAGTACGTAAGACAATACCTATTTATAGGTAGTGAAGAAACTGAAATGACCACTATCCTTGAAAAATAACGAGAATCATCTGATGACTTAAGTCGTTAAATTACGTAGATCGGAAGTTAATTACATCTTTGGATTACTTCAAATAGCCTTAAAATGAGGCAATATTGAGTTAGGACTCTATTAGTTGCATTTTAATAGTTATCTCTTTATCAATTCCCAATACGATGAAGTCATTACAAGTGATAAAAACAAATTACAGCCTTCATTGTTTTCCAGTGTTTTCTACTGAAGTACCTATGTGTCATGTTGTAAATATGTCAAATGGGTACATTTGACATATAAAATAGGTAATTTTTTTTTCGTCTTAAACCATATTACAAGTTTATATAAGATGATGTAAAAAAACATCAGATTTCAGTAATCGATATTTTTAAAAATTTAACGCCCGATACGCAAATTCAGAAGATGACAGATATAGAAATCAATATAAATAGGCAATATGACGAAGAACTGACACAAAACACTTCGCATTGGGAGGATTCGACACACAGCTCCCAATGTTGATGACTCTAGCATATCCTCAAAATACATACGAAATTACTAATACCGCGAGTAATACAAATCTAGAAAACGTCAGATACCTATTCAAATCAAGATTAATTGACAACATTACGTCGGGACGGACACAACACAAGACATTATGCCTAAATGGTGGGAGCTAATTCAGGGATGTGTAAGAAAAATAATCACCAGACAGCTCATACAACTAACGTAAACCCAGAAGACGTCAGACATACTAATCAAGATATATAGGTAACATTACGTAGGAACGGACACATTATGTCGTAATGGTAGGACTAGATCCAGGGCCTGTGTTAATGAGGTAGCATGTCAGTCGGAAATTGTGCTAATGAAGAGTGAATACTCAGTGCGTTACAAAGCCTAGCTCGCGAGTTAAATGGGACTGATGAAATTACATTAGACAACCACATTGCAGTACAAATACGGTTCTTCTTCTTGTGCCATATCTAACTTATAGACGCGACAGTGTGTTCCTGTTTCTGTCATGCCAATTCGTTTTCCCCTTCTTTTCTAGACACTAAGTTTACGTTCCATCCGTTAAGTTTAAGTTAAAGCATGTAGTCATTATAGTTTCATAAGGTATTGGTATTTTATGAAGGCAATTGTAAATCAAGTATTGTAAGTGTAAAATTGTAATTAAAATGTAGAAGAGTTTGACAATATTGATTAATAAAGGGAAAACGATTATATTAGCTAAGTCTCAGATATTATTTTAAGATTTATCATGGTGAAAAGGATGTATGTAAGAATGACCTTAATACCAATGATAAATACAACAATGACGTCCCTAAAGCCTATTAACATAATAATAACTTTAGGCCGACTTGTCTGAAAATTCTTGACAGGTCTTGAATCTCATCTCGGAGCACGGAAATATTTAAGTTAGGCCTAAAACAAATGAAAGTAATTAAATACACGACACGCATTACCTTTTGAATACGAGAAGGCTAGGAACGTTTTAGACTGAAGAATGTAAGATAACTAAGCTGTTAATGACAGCTATCTATTACAGCACACCAAAAAATAACACTGTTGTTTCATGGAACTGGCATAATTTTCTCATAATCTCAAATCGTAGAGCACTCGAAAGGAGTTGTAAGCAAACATCGTCAAAACTGCGGTTAGTAAATAAGTAGGTATTACCAACTTATAAATAAGAATTGTGATCTCAGCCATACCTAACGAGAATACTGCTCTGAATTCTATGAATCGTAATGCGGTGCCGTTCTGGAAGTTTTATTAAAACATTGTATACTGAGCGAAAATAAATTGAAACAAAACAAACTCCTATAGTTTGCATTCCGTCGAAGTTTTATGACTTCATTTATCAAAGTCGTTAAGTTAAGTAACCGTTATGAAACAGTTACGAATATTTCATTAGGTCCCGCCAGTAGTTTTGGTGTAGTCCCCCCTTGGACCACCCTCTTCCGACCTTGCCCTTGTCCTTGTTCTTCGAACGCTTGTATTTCGTCTATTATCTACCGAACTTTTTACTTTATACGAGTTTGTATTAGCTTACATCAAAAACTATTCGATATAAAAATAAAATATTTTTATTTCAGAACCTTCAGAATTCCATAAGACATTGTTAGTACCATCGTTATAACTAGGGGTTATGCATTTCATCTAAGATTAAACTTAATTCGCGCGCTGGTGGTCAACATTAGTTATTCGAGCACTCATTGATTGTCAGATGTTCACCGTGACCTCTGGACCACTACACCTATAATCATTCTGTCACGTAGTGTTTCAACTAGTCGGTGCCTCAACAGTAGCAATTTCCAACGCACTTAGCCTTGTTTGGACGCCGGCTTGGTATGCCACGTTGCAACCGTACCTGCATCCTGACCTTAGAACCCATAACAAGTAAAGAATAAAGAAATATTTCAACTCTAATGATCCCGCGGTATTCCTGCAATCGTGCAGAATTATCTTCGCATGTCAATTTATTCTAAGTTGTAACTTAGCTTAACTATTGTTAGGCAAATTTAAGTAAACTGTGTGGATATTGTCGACGTTTCTATTTATAATCCTACTGGCAGTTACGTAATTTCATGTTTCTTTATGATTTCCAATGCCTCTAGCGTGACACACGTCATGATTGTCGCGTGCAGCACCTACCTTTTGATTGAATTGTAGTACGTATGCAACGCAATGCAACTCATTACCTGTAATCTCACTGTTTTTTAATGTTCAAATTTGTTTTTAAACGGATGAACGTTGTTAAAGTCACAACTGCATCCTCTTAATTCCTTTCCGGAGCCATTCTGTCATGTTGACGTCTCGAAATAAGACCGTACAGGCGCGACAAGCGACTTCCCGTGTCTTATCCTTATCTGAACCGAAGTTCGCGTGAAAATTGCTCAATTACACAATAACCCAGTCGCCGTGGCATTGTTCTCTGTCAACCGTAACCAAACTACAGAACAGGTGTATCACGGCAACGTGACTACTATGCGCGATGGGATGCTGTTCATCGTATTATATCAATTGTTTTGTTGTAATTTAATAGCTGCATGTATTGTTTTTGTCACCACAAATCAATATCCACAGATCACCTTGAACCAGGGTTTTGATTTCACACCGATATCGACTCTTCTCGAGCGTATCAGACCGAGCCGAACGTGTCGGTGGTCCTTGATCATATCGATTTACACGCAAAATGAAAATGTTATTGAAATTAATTATGAAATTGATTTGCAAGCTTGC